>NC_083105.1:96908608-97538163 GCF_949774975.1 Lagenorhynchus albirostris | reverse complement strand
TCTGGGCTTGAAGGGGACACAGACAAGAGGAGACTGGGGACTGCCGTGGTCCAGGGGGGTCCTCAGCTCCTCTCCAGCTACTTGACCTTCCTGAAGACCTGCTCATGCACTGCATCCCTTGCAGTCATCTCCTGGGGATAGAGTAGGAATGATGAGGACAGAGAAGGTTCTTGCCAGCTGAGCCCCTTTCTCGAGGTCCTTGACCTCCATTGAATCCTTCAGGATGCATCAGCTAGAGCACTCGATGTATGGGGAATTGTATCGTTGTTGCAGACCCTCAGCTTTCCACCCCAGAGGAAGGAAGGTAGCTGGGTCAGGGAACTGAAGTGGCTAAGTCTCCACGTCTCTGGTCATGATTTATGGACATGCGTCTGACTTACAACCAGGGCCCACCTTGGCCACTCCACTTCTCCCTCTCTCCACTCTTTCCAGGGCTTCTGTTTTCCCTCCTTAGTTGCCTTCCTTGAAGGCAGGCGAGGCTGGAGTAGCAGACGGACTTGATTTGAGTAAGGGCATGCATCCTAGCTGGAGGGCCCCCTCTCAGACACACCCACTTGCGTCTCCTCCCCCAGCCCTCACCCTGCTCACCAGATACGACGTGTCTCCCTCCAGCCAGTGTCTCCAGCCCCAGTCAGGGACCTCCCCTTTCTCTACACATACCAGCTGCTCCTCTTCCCAGGTGACAGTGGTCTATGGGGGAAGGCGGGAATAAAGGAAGACTTGGGGGGCAGGACACCCCAAATGCATCCAGCTCACTTTGGCTGGGCTGCCTGCTTTGCCTCCAGCAGACACTGTCTTGCTCCAGTCCCTTCCTTCCAGGACTCCCGTCCCCCACTCCTAAAGGTCACTGTTTGTGACAGTGACCATTTGGGCAGAGCAGGGATGAGGCAGGATCATGGGGGGGCGTGAAATTGGGGGTTAGGGGATGAAGCGTGGAGAATTTGTTCTCTGTCACTTCTGGCTGACCTGGAGGAGATTTGGGGAAAGAAGGGAGATTGGTTGGGAACCAACCAGGGAATCTCCTTTCTCCTTTTTCTCAGTCTCGAGGGCAGCTGCAGTGTCCCTGAGAATGAAGGATCAACCCCCTAAATCAGAGCTGGGTGGGCCTGGACCTTCCAATCACCATTGTTAGGCCCCCCAATAGGACAGGCCCCCCTAAACAAGGAGCTCAGAATCTTACGGATTGTTCTTGTGGCCGTGCCACGCGGCTTATGGGATCTTAGTTCCCCCACCAGGGATCGAACCCAGGGCCCTGGCAGTGAAAGTGCGAGTCCTAACCACTGGGCCACCAGGGAATTCCCAGGGAGCTCAGAATCTTGATCAGATAGAGGAACAGTTGGTAGGTATCTGTGATACCAGGCAAGACTGTTGACGGTGGGAGTGGGGAGGGAGTGCATCTTCAAGGCAGTGAATTAGATTGGAGATGATGGGAACTTTCTAGCAAGGATAGAAACAGTGTAGAGGTAAGAAAGAAGAGTAGGTAGCTGTGAGGGGCTCTAACCCAGTATGTTTGTGTGGAGGCCCTTGGATGCAATGTGGAGTGTACGGACCTTACCTGGAATGTAACAAAATGTCACTGAAAGGGTTTAAGTCAGGGAGTGTCGTGGTCACTTTTACATTTTATTTTATTTTATTTTTTTTTTTTGTTTGTTTGTTTGTTTTGCGGTACGCGGGCCTCTCACTGCTGTGGCCTCTCCCGTTGCGGAGCACAGGCTCCGGATGCGCAGGCTCAGCGGCCATGGCTCACGGGCCCGGCCGCTCCGCGGCATGTGGGATCTTCCCGGACCGGGGCACGAACCCGTGTCCCCTGCATCGGCAGGCGGACTCTCAACCACTGCGCCACCAGGGAAACCCCACTTTTATATTTTAGATAGATCCTTGAGGCTACAGTAGGCAGAGTGGATTAGAGGAGGGTCAAGACTGGGCACCAGATGAGAAATGAGGGCCTGAAATAAGGTGGTGACAAAGAGAAGGGTTAGGAAGGAACAGATAAGAGCCATGTAAACAAGTGATGCTCAATGGAAGTACAGTAGGTCTTAAATGCAAGCCACATATATAATTTAAAAAATTTCTAGTAACCACATTAGAAAAGCAAAAAGAAACAGGTGAAATTAATTTTAATAATATATTTTATTCAGCCTAAAATATCCAAAATATTATAATTTCAGCATGTAATCAATATAAAATTTCTGAGATGTTTTGCACTCTTTTTTGGTATTGTCTTTAAAATTCAGCATGTATTTCACACCGATAGCACATTTCAAATGTTCAATATCTGTATATGGCTAGTAGCTACCATACTGGACAGCACAGAAAAGTTACACAGGCTTCCTGACCAATTACATGTGGTGCACGTGTGCATGCGTGTGTGTGTGCACACACGTGCACGTGTTGGGAGCATGGAGGTAAGGGAACACAAGGTAATGACTGTGACAACAGCCGGCAGGACCAACACAAGGTAATGACTGTGACAACAGCCGGCTGGACCAACACAAGGTAATGACTTGGTCCTGCTGGTTGTTGACATTGATGGAGACGGTAAATATAAAAGCAGGAATAGGTTTGTGTAGGAAGATCAGAACTTTGGGTTTGACCTTGGGGCATGCAGATGGAAACATTTTGCAGGCAGTTGAAACTCTGCCCTGGAGCTCAGGTGGTGCCTCTGGCGGGAGAATCTGTGTCCAAGGCAGTTTATAGATGGTAACCGAACACATGGGTGTAGATGATTTAGCCCGTGGATAGTATACAGACAAGAGAGAGAAGGTCAAGAACAAAATACTGGGGGGAAATTCCCAGTTTAAGGGATTAACAGGGGAACTAGGGTCTGCAAAGGAGGCCAAAAGGAAGCAGAAAGGACTGCACCAGAGTGGAGTTAAAGAGGCTGAGGGAAGAGAGACTGTGGTGTCCGCAGGGTCACAGGCTAGAGGGTGAGCACATGTTTGCTCATTGGCCTGAGGGTGACCTGCCCCTTTTGCCCTGTTGGCTGGTGCTAAGAGGGGGCAGCGTGGGTGACATCAGGAGCCTGCTATCCCAGGGACTTCGTAGCCTGCTGTGGTCATCACTTCCCGGCTCTGGATGGGAAAGGTCACTTTATTTTGCCCCACTCTTTTAAGTGCCCCCTGCCCATCCACACCCCCTCCCCGCCAGCCTGAGAAAAGGTACCTGGAGCTTCCGTCCCTCCGTGATCCTCAAGTCCTCCTCAAACTCCACTCCCACCTCGAATTCCAGAGCTTAGTTTCGGAAGGTGCTGAGGGCCTTCACTGTCACGTGGTTGCCCCGATGGTCAGTCTCCTCGTCTGGCTTGAGCAGCGGCGCGATCTTCCGCAGAGCCATGTTGATGTCACGGAGGCTGTCCTCTTAGGACCAGGGTCCTTTTAGCCAGCTGGCCAGGGCCTCCTCCACCCGCAGCAGCAGCCTGGAGCTGGGAGCATCCCCTGGGCTGGGTCTGGGACTGTGGATTTACTCCTTCCTAGCAATGCCCCTGGCTAGAAGAGGAGCCCAGCCCCCTGACCCCCAGCCTTTCCACGATGTCGGACCCTCGCATCCCCCCTCCTCAATGGGACTGGAGGCAGGAAGGGAGAGGGGAGAACGGGAGTGAAAGGGCTCGGGAGGGGTGAGGCGGTTACTTAGAGCTTGCAGGTAGCTCTCCAAGTTCTTCTGCGAGACAAAGCAGTAGTAGCCGGTGAGGTTGGGAGGCATGGTCCAGGCTGGCCAAGGTGGAGGTCAAGATTTCAGGAGAATAGAGGGGGCAGGGCAAGGAGGGAGGGGGTGTCATCCGACAGGTGGGGCTGGGAGACTCCTGGCCAGCCTCTGCACACACAGAGGCAGCTTGTGTAAGGTCTGTGCTACCAGGGTTTTTATAGAGGTGAGGCCCTGTTGCAGTAAGAGCTCCTGCCAGACTCCCCGCCCCCCCCCGCCCCCGGTGATGAGTGTGAGGCTGGTGTCTGCAGCTCCACAGAGGGGCAGGGACTTGGCAAGTTTTTGCCTGACCTCGGCTTTTCCTGAGGAAGGAACCTGGAACAGGATCTGGGGCTGTCGGTCAGGCTACACTTGAGCCTTCCCGAAGGTCAGTTTTGGCTTTCAGCCCATTTCTGGCAGGTTTGGGAACCGTCCTGAGACTCCAGAGTCAGCCTCTCCTGGGAGGGAGCTGGTCTTGCTGGGTGGAGGGGGGCGCTCTTTCAGACTCACCCAAGGGTGAGTTCTAACAATATCCTGAGATCTTGGAGTGAGTCGGGGATCCCAAAAGGTATGAGGGGGAGGAGGTGGGGAAAGAAGGGGGGACAGCCAGCTGGCTGGGAGCGCCAGTGAGGAAAATCCTCTAGCGCTGGCCCCTACAGCTCCCTCAGACAGCGTCGCTGAGCTGGGGCCCCCGATACTGGCTTTCCAGACTCTGTCTTATAGGAGCATTAAGAGGGGGGCAGAGAAACTGCGGAGGGGGCCGTCAGCGGCCTGACAAAGTCTGGCTGGAGCAGAAGGTGAGGGAGGAGTCGCTTGGCTGTTCGGGAGAATTCTACGCGCTTTGGCTTGGGACCCAGAGGTTCCCCTCTCCTTTTGGAGTCACTGATGGTACCGTCAGCCACCCGCGTCCCCAGCCGTTGGCCAGCCCACGCTTACCAGATGTACTCCCATTGTGGGGGGCGGTGCGCCTCAATTACTGTGTGCCCCGCCCCGCACTCCCCCGACGCGCACTCTTCTTTGCCTCTCGAACCCACCAGCCTCCCTGGCTTCAGAACCAACTGGGCTGGTTCATCAGGGTTTAAGGTGGGAAATTTGGGGCGAGCGGGTGAGGGAGGGTGAGCGCAAATATCTCGCTCTTCCTCCGGTCCCAGAGCCGGGTCCACGGCCCGGCTGCCCACCCCGTGGCTTCCTCAGAGACCTGGGGCTGGGAAACGAAATGCTAGCATAGGTCGGGGTCAGGTGGTGGGTTTGACTGCGAGGTTCCCAGGAGGCACCCAGCAGGGACTTGCTGATGGAATGAGCTGTGAAAAGAGGTTAATGCAGAGTTGGTGATGGTGGTGGTGGGGTGACGTGGATGCTGTCCCTCCTCGCCTCCCTCAGGTCTCCGTTGACGTCTCCTCTCCCCACCCCCGGGCATCTCGCTTCTTCATTCTCCCCATGGCCTTCTTTTTTCCCACCCCCTCTACGGCTTTCCAGCTTCCTCCCCAGCCCCCGCAGTTCCCTTGCCCCCCCAGATTGCAGTCAGGGGAAAAAGCCCTAACACCTTCTCCCAACCCTGCTCTCCGGTCCCATTGGTTCCCACCCCCACCCCCCCGCAGCACCTGCCCCCCCACCAGTCACCCGATTGGCCAGCGGCCCCATCAATCCTCGCCTGGCCGTGCTGACGTCATCCTGCAGTAGCGGGGATGGGGTGGGCATGAGAGAAAGAGCCAGGACGCGGGGCTCCAGAGCGAAGGAGAAGAAGCCACTGCCAGTCCCCCACCTCAGCCGCCCAGGTTGGGGGGCTGCTCAGGTCTGCTCTATGGACTAGGGTGGGCGGCAGGCTCCTTTCTGTCTCTGCCCTGCTGCCTGCTCTCTTCCCTCCCCTCCTTGGAGAGCCCCTGCATCCCTCCCCCAAGGTGGAATACGCGGGCTTGAGGCTCCCGGGGGAGAGCGATCGGGGCCCGGCGCTGCCCGCGCCACACCATGACCCTCCTGCTGTTGTTCCTCTTGCTCGGCTCCCGGCTCCCCTCCAGCTCCTGCAACAAAGGTGAGTGAGGCGGGGGGCGGGGGCACTGAAGGAGGGGTCTCAGGCAGGGCGGGGTGGGCAGGAGCCCTTAAGGCTCCCTGGCCCATGACAGGTGGTTCTTCAGACCACCTCCCTTCCCATCCGTTTTCTCAGACCTGCCGCCTTCTCTTCTCCCTCGCATCCCCCTTCCCACATCCTCCTCTCCGGTCCATCTCTACCCATGTGCTTCTCTTGCTCCCCATTCCCATCCTGGGCTCTCTCTCTCCCCCTCCCCCAATTTCTCCCTCCTGGAGCTATCTCAGGTCTCAGAAGGACTTGCCCCTGCGGGGCGATACACATCTCTGGGCGGGTCTCCGTTTTCACCGGGGTGTGCCGGGGCTGAGGGTGTGTAGCACATCCATCTGGTTCCTCTCCATCCATCCTGGGGAGAAACTGTTCCCTGCAGCTCAGCGATTCGGAGCACGTATGTTTTGGCGTGTTCCTCTGCATCCGTAACCTTCCGTCTGCATGCAGCTGGGCTGAGGGTTACCAGAGCTGCCCTCTCTGCAGACAGCAGATAAATTCAGCTGGGTGAGGCCGTCCGAGGGACCAGGAGGGAGGGAGGGGGTGGGGGCCGAGGGCTCAAGTAGGTGGAGACGGGCAGGGAAGGGCAGAGGTGGGTGTCTGGGAGTGTTAATTGAGTGGTGAGAGGGGAAGGGAGAAGGAGAAGGGAGATGAGGTGTGGGAGGGGATGAGAAGGGGGTGGACCAGGGTCAAGGTGGAGGCCAAAAAAAAAAAAAGAGAGAGAGAGAGGAATGAAAGGGAAATCAGGAAGAACAGGTGAGGAGAGGGGGAGGGGAGAGTCCAGGAGGGAGAAGACAGGGAGCCCAGGAGTCAGTGAGAGGAGATGGACACAAGGAGAGAGTCGGGGGCCGAGAGGAAGGCAGCAGAAGGGTGGGGTGGGGCGTGAGCTGTGCGCAGCCCCTCCATCCTCGGCTCAGTCTCTGACCTCAGCCGGCTTCCGAGCCTCCTGCCACTTCCTGTGCTGGCTTCTGGGCACCATCTTGTGGCTTTCTCCTCTGCCACTAGAGAAGGGGGTCATGGTGGGTCCTCCGCGAGGAAGGGGCCGGCATTCAGATACCAGAAGGCTTTGGGGGATGTCACTGGAAGAAAGAATGGAAATCAGGATTGCTTGCTCACCATGACATACTGGGGATGACTTTCCTTTTGGAGACTCAGTTTCCCTCTGATGATATGTCTTCCTCTGCCCAGGTCTCGCTGATGGGCCATCGTGGATGTGCTCTGGGAGCTTAGGTGTTGGCTTGATGGGATCCAATAGAGCAGGCCGTGGAGGTTGGCATTGGTGAGGGGAAGGGAGCCCTTCACCAGGCTGGTGGGAGATTGGTCCTGGGGAGGAGACGTGATTGAGTTGAGTCTGGTAGCAGATGGGGAGATCTGGAGGCTGAGTGAGTCCCACATCCATTGTGGATCGGCTGGTGGCTGAAGGGAAGAGGGGTGGGGTAGGCGAGAATTAGGACTCAGCCATGAGTCTGTATAAGAGCGGGGCTCAGGGAGTGTGGGGTTGGGTGGCCTTCTGGGGGACATAGGACCGTGTTGGTTATGAGTGTGTTCTCTGGGTGTGAGGGTGAGAAGCAGGGAGAGGATTTGTCGTGTTTCTAGGCCATTTCTATAATCCCTGAGGATGTCGGCTCTGCTGGGCCCAGCCGTTCAGCATTGATTCCTTTGCTCCATCCCTGCCTCTCTCTGTCCTCCTCCCTCTGTCCTATATATTTTCCCTTCTCTCTTTTCTCCTCTTCCCTCTCCTCTGGGGGAATGGCCTTAGGATGGGGCTTGGCAGGGAGAAGAAGGGATCAAGATTGAAATGGGGTGGTGGTGGTGGAGATGATAAACAATCAGGATCTCAGGAAGCTTCTAGTCTGCTTTTCCTAACCTCAACTCTGCCCTTAATCTATCTCTTCCCTTTTCCAGGGCCTTCTGATGGCCCACCACTGCTCCCTGAAGGCCCGGTGTCCACACTCTAGCTCTTGAAATCCCTAAAGAAAGTCTCCACCTTCTGACCAGGTTTCCCAGGGGACATGGCAGTCCCCCTCCCCCCAGGGCAGGCTGTGGCCATGAAAACTGTCTATCTTGGGACCTCCCGCAGACCCTCTGACTCCCTTCATGGCTGATTTCTTGTCCTCAGTCCTTTCTCCTGCAGGTGCTTCTGCAGGGGCTGGACAGGGTGGTGATGCTGGAGTGTGTTGTCTGGAGGTGGAGGGCCAGCTCACAGGTGCTTCCTTTCCTCTCCCTGGGTGGGGGGGGCAGCCAACAAGCACAAGCCATGGATCGAGGCGGAATACCAGGGCATCGTCATGGAGAACGACAACACTGTTCTGCTGAACCCACCACTCTTTGCTTTGGACAAGGATGCCCCCCTGCGCTATGCAGGTAAGTGGGGTTGGGGCAGAGGAGGGCGGGTAGGATAGAGAGAAGTGGGTGGGAGGGCAGGGGCAAGGGAGGAGAGGGGAGGTCCTGGGAGGGAGAGCAGTGAGGACGTGGGGGAAGAGGAAGAAGTAGACTCTAGGAGGAAACGGGCCACAGCGAGGAACGGTGGTAAAATAAAGGGGGCCAGAGAGGAGGACGTGGGCAGGCGGGGGTCAACGCAGTCAGACTTTGCCAGGTCTCAGACCTGGGCGCTCTGAGAGGTTGCCGCTCAGGGAAGCTGGTGTCGGAGCTGATTGTCTGATAATTAATGCTTTTCCATGTACAAGAGAAGGGACAGGGGTTTGGAAGGAGAGGTGAAGTGGGAGCCTGAGGGGGGTTGGCGAGTGTGGGAAGGAGACCCTGGAGGTGGTGCAGGAGCTGCGTCCTTCCCTCCCCCTCTGGCCAGGCGAGATCTGTGGCTTCCGGCTCCATGGGTCTGCGGTGCCCTTTGAGGCCGTGATCCTGGACAAGGCGACAGGAGAAGGGCTGATCCGGGCTAAGGAACCCGTGGACTGCGAGGCCCAGAAGGAACACACCTTCACCATCCAGGCCTATGACTGCGGCGAGGGCCCCGACGGGGCTAACACCAAGAAGTCCCACAAGTGAGGACGCTCCTGTCCCCTGCCCTCTGCTGCAGGCCCCCCACCTCCTCCCAGGCCCCTCACCATCCTCTGTCCTCGCTGTCACTGACTATCTGCCCCCTCCCCTCTCTGCTCCTGGGGTTTAGGGACGGGGCCTTGTCGTCCAGGAGCCTTCAGCCAAGGGGACAGAAGCACGTGGTAGAACTAGTGGGATCTAATCTTGGCTCTGCCTCTTGTGACCTTGGGCAACGTCTTAGCCTTTCTGGATTTGCTTTTCCTTGTCTGTAAAATGGGGTGATGGTGATGCCTACTTCTTCAGGTTACTGTGGAGATGAAAGGAGATGGTTTGTGTAAAAAGCAGGCGCTGCAGTGCCTGACACTGAAAGGGCTCAGTACCCGGAGTCAGGATGCTGAGAGAACGAGGAAGAGGACGGTACAGTCAGCGCACACCCACCTTCCTTCCGACCGTCCAGCCGCCTGCAGCGTGTCCCACACTCACACACAGAGCATGCGCACACACAGCAGTGGGTGAGGGTGGGCAGGAGATGGCTACGGCGGGAAGAAGGCTGGGGCCCAGGGCTCCGACACCTGTTCCCAGCTCACTTCTCCTTCGAGAATGGGAGCAAGATGGGCAGTCAGGACTCCTGGGCCACTACGAGGCACTAGAGATAAACCACTCCTTGTGATGACTCAGTTTCCCATTTAGAGACAGAACCCTTGCCTCTGGGCCCTGGGTGCCAGGATCTGGGCTGGGGGCAGGGCTCCGCATGAAGGGCTTAGCCCCTCCCCAACCTCTGCTTGCCCCGCGGGGGCCTGGGCGGGGGAGGGGGCACGGCCGGCTTGCTCACTGCACACGTCAGATGACTTGTGACTCTGGTACAAATGCCACTTCCCTGAATGTGTTTGCTTTTAATTTGGTTTTTATTCTGCATCTTCCTTTTTTTCTTTAAGAAGGTTTATTTATTTATTTATTTTTTGGCTGCGTTGGGTCTTGTTTGCTGTGCGCGGGCTTTCTCTAGTTGCGGCGAGCGGGGTCTACTCTTCCTTGTGGTGCGCTGGCTTCTCATCACGGTGGCTTCTCGTTGTGGAGCATGGGGTCTAGGCACCTGGGCTTCAGTAGTTGTGGCGCCCGGGCTCTAGAGCGCAGGCTCAGTAGTTGTGGCGCACGGGCTTAGTTGCTCCGCGGCATGTGGGATCTTCCCGGACCAGGGCTCGAACCCGTGTCCCCTGCATTGGCAGTCGGATTCTTAACCACTGCGCCACCAGGGAAGCCCCTGCATCTTCCTTGATTATCCCATTGGATTTGACTCTCATGAAGGAACAACCGGCTGGACACAGAAGCCTCTGTCTCGCGTGGCTGTCCCCAACCTTTAGCATTCTGTATAGAAGTCATCAAAATCGGCCGCTGGTATCCCCTGGGGTCGTTCCTCACGCCGTACCTCAGTCACCCTTTCCCCGGTGGTGCCCGTCCCTCGCTGTGCCTGGTGCCCTGGCTGGGGGAATGAGCGTGCCCACTGCCCCCGGCTCCAGGACCTGCTGGTCCTGCCTGCTCTGCCTCCCTGTCTGGACTCCTAGTTGTGGCTGACTTTTCCTCGTCCTCCTCCCGCTCTGGCACCTGCAGGGCCACCGTGCACGTGCGGGTCAATGACGTGAATGAGTTTGCCCCAGTGTTTGTGGAGCGGCTGTACCGCGCGGCCGTGACCGAGGGGAAGCTGTACGACCGCATCCTGCGGGTGGAGGCCATCGATGGCGACTGCTCCCCCCAGTACAGCCAGATCTGCTACTACGAGATTCTCACGCCCAACACCCCCTTCCTCATCGACAACGACGGTGAGCGCCTGCCACCCCAGCTGCTCCGCCCTGGGCGCCCGCGTCCCTCAGGACATCTCGGGGCTGTGCCCTCCACTTCTGTCCCTCACATCCTCATTCCTCACCCTCCTTCCCAGATGTGGAGCCTCCTTCCCTAGATTCCTTCCTCCCAGCTTCCCGCTGTCTAATTCACCTGCTGCCCTATTGGCTCACAAGTCCTCCCCAGACTTTCTCTAGTGCGCCTGACCCTCTCCATCCGCCACCCCCACTCCAGGGAACATTGAGAACACGGAGAAGCTGCAGTACAGTGGCGAGAAGCTCTACAAGTTTACCGTGACGGCTTATGACTGCGGGAAGAAGCGGGCGGTGGATGACGCTGAGGTGGAGATCCAGGTGAAGCCCACCTGTAAACCCAGCTGGCAAGGTGAGGAGCTCTGCTCTGGGACCTGTCTTGTAACCCATCTTTCACCTTGGTGTCCCTTTGCATCCCTTCTGACAACCACAGGGGTTAGGCTAGGAGTCAGGGGAGGGATATTTGGGGAAGGCTTGTAGCTGCCTACCCTGGCTGGCTATTTTCGTAGGAGCCCGAGACTGTCCGTGGATGTGGCCGGAGCAGAATGGATAGGAGGGGCTGCCTTGCCCATCTCCATCTCCACTGCCAGCTCCCTCTCACCCCTGCAGGCTGGAACAAAAGGATTGAATATGCACCAGGCGCCGGGAGCTTGGCTTTGTTCCCTGGTATCCGCCTGGAGACCTGTGATGAACCTCTCTGGAACATTCAGGCCACCATAGAGCTGCAGACCAACCATGTGGCCAAGGGCTGTGACCGTGACAACTACTCAGAGCGGGCACTGAGGAAACTCTGTGGTGGGTGTGCTCCCCTTGGCTCCCCGGGCCTGTCCCCTGTGCCCCCTACCCCCAGCCTCTGCCTGAAACTCCTCTGCCTCTTTCTTAATAATCTGTCTTGGGAATTCCCTGGCGGTCCAGTGGGTAGGACTCTGCACTCACATTGCAGAGGGAGCAGGTTCCATCCCTGATCGGGGAACTAAGGTCCTGCAAGCCGTGCATTATGGCCAAAACCAAAAACAGAAATACTGAATCTGTCTTACATCTTCCTTTGCCCATCCATAGATGTGTATATCTGCCGGCATGTGGCTATCTCTTGTGGTCCAAAGAGCACATAAATATGTGGGTGGCAAAGATGCATAATTGTGGCCCAAGAGAGGCACCAGATACATTATGGGACAATGGCAGGGAGAGATGACGAGTTGGAGTTGAGGTCACTGGAGAGCTATTCCTAGCCATTCCTTTCTCATCTCTGAAAGGCCAGAAGAGGCGGTGAGCGTAGCTGTGGGAAATCTTTCCTTGTCCCTCTCTCCCTGCCTGCATATCCTGTTCCCCATCTGCTGCCTCTCCGCTCTGACACCTGTGCCTTTTGGGGCTCCGGCAGGCGCGGCCCCTGGGGAGGTGGATCTGCTGCCCATGCCCGGCCCCAATGCCAACTGGACGGCGGGCCTCTCGGTGCACTACAGCCAGGACAGCAGCCTTATCTACTGGTTCAACGGCACCCAAGCTGTGCAGGTGCCCCTGGGTGGCACCGCTGGGCTGGGCTCCGGGCCCCAGGACAGCCTCAGTGACCATTTTACCCTGTCCTTGTGGATGAAGCATGGTGTAACTCCCAGCAAGGGCAAGAAGGAAGAGGAAACCATCGTGTGTAACACTGTCCCAAACGGTGAGCCTTCCCTAGGGCACCCGTCTGCGTGTGGAGAGACTGGCTTCTTGTCCTGCCTCTGTCACCGTCCAGTCTGTGACTGTGGACGCGTCACTCCTCTCTCTTCATCTGTCAGAGAGCAGTGCTAGGTTTCGTATTGCTGTGATTTACTCCCAGCGTGACAAGCTGGGATCCTACTGCTCTCAGAGTGATGGAACCCTCATCACCCTTCTCATCTGCAGCTGCCTCATCACGCTGCATCCACGTGTAGCAGACTGCCCCCCAGACCTGCTCCCCTTAAAGCCCCCCGTCCCAGCCTGAGTAATGCTGTGCCCATTCTTCCTCTTCCACCACCCCATCCTCCTTCTTTAAGGGCTAGTGGGCTCCAGCCCCCAGGACCCCTCTGCCCTCTATGGCAGCAGCACAGCCCTCTTGAGGGGCTCAGCCTTCACATGCTCTTTCATTTCTGCCTCTTCTCGGAGCTCATCTCTCTTGACCTGAAAAGGAGCGTTGCCCATGAAGTTTGTATTAACCAAAGGACCGGTAAAGATCTGAGTGGGGGCAGGCTGGCCAGTGTCCCCCCTCAGCCAGTCAGAGTGCCCAAGAGAAGCCCGACACTGGACTCTGTGTGTGTGTGTATGTGTGTGTGTGTTTGTGTGTGTGTGTGTGTGAGAGAGAGAGAACCTGAAGGGATGAAGAGAATCCGGCATCCCCTCCCTCCTGGTGCTTTGAAGCTGTTTTTGCCCACGCTTTGTGTTTGACTTCTGTCCCATCCTCTGCCCTCAGAGGACGGCTTCTCTCACTACTCGCTGACTGTCCACGGCTGCAGAATTGCCTTCCTCTACTGGCCTCTGCTGGAGAGTGCCCGGCCAGTCAAGTTCCTCTGGAAGCTGGAGCAGGTGAGGCCAGAGCCAGGCTCCTGGGAAAGCTGGGTGGATGTAACTTGCTTTCAGGCGAGGAGGTCCTAGGGCAGGGGTGGGCATTTTCTGGGTTGCCCTGTGTCCCTTCTTTCAATCTCCACTTTCAGTTCCTGACTATTTTTACACCTCCCTGCCCCCCGCCCTGGCTCCGTTTTCTTGTTCTCTTTTTCCAAGGCTTGTCTCTTGCAGAAAGCACTCCTGGATTAAAAGGAAGTAGGGAACAAATTACTTCGAACACCAAACCCGACCAACCATCTTTCTCCGCTTGTTTTCTTTCATCTGTTTCTTATCTAGAACCTTACCAGTGCAGATGCCTGACTCTCAAGCAGTTAGCATGCTGTAATTGAGGAAATAAGTAATCTGAGGTACATAGATTAGGTTTGAGTCCCGCTAGGGGAACTTCCTAGCCATGAAATCTTGGTTAATATGTTTACAACTCAGTTTCTTTTTTACCTATGAGTTGAGGATAATAAGAATTCTATATCCCAGGGTTGTTGTAGGATTAAATGATGTAATAGACCTTTATAGACTAAAAAGCAGTATATATATGTGTGTGTGTGTGTGTATATTTATATATCCATGCACATATATATATGTATATAAATCTCACTATTTCATGGTTATGAGGGATAAATAAAAATGGGCAAAAAAGAAGAAAAAAGAAAAGAAAAGTCTCTTGAGCCGAGAGTTGCAGCCTCTTCTTTATTCGTTCTCCCAGCTGACCACAGGGACCGTGGGGATGAGCTGGGTTTCCATCTCCTTCTGTGTTTCTTGTAAGCCCCGGTGGAGTGGCTGAGTAAGCAAATGGCTGAAAAAAGGCAGGAAGTGGAAGAGAGAGAAAAAGGGGAACGAAAACCCACAAACTGGATAATTGAGGGCTGTCTCCAAAAGCTGCTTTTTGTGGCACTCTTTTTTTATTTTTTAATTTATTTTTTATCTTTTTTAACATCTTTATTGGAGTATAATTGCTTTACAATGGTGTGTTAGTTTCTGCTTTATAACAAAGTGAATCAGCTATACATATACATATATCCCCATATCTCTTCCCTCTTGCGTCTCCCTCCCTCCCACCCTCCCTATCCCACCCCTCTAGGTGGTCACAAAGCACCGAGCTGATCTCCCTGTGCTATGCGGCTGCTGCCCGCTAGCTATCTGTTTTACATTTGGTAGTGTATGTATGTCCGTGTCACTCTCTCACTTTGTCCGAGCTTACCCTTCCCCCTCCCTGCGTCTTCAAGTCTCTTCTCTATGGCTGCATCTTTATTCCTGTCCCGTTGTGGCACTCTTTTAAAGAGATATTCTGCCATTTGCTTCTTCTGGATCTTTCTCCCACGTTGCTAATACTGGTAACATTCCTCTTTCTAGTTTTCTTTTATTTACCCTTATTTATTCAACAAAGATTTAGTAAATACCAATTCCCTGCCATTCTACTAGGTTCTGGGGATACAATGGGGTCTAAGATGGAACAAAATCTCTGCCTTCATGGAGCTTACATTTTAGTTGAGGAGATAGATTTTTAAAAAGTAAGCAGACATATAAACATGATAAATTGTGATAAATGCTGTGAAAGAAGAAGCGAGGGACTGAGGTAGAGAATAGGAGGCAAGGAGAAGGGAACTCACTTTAGATTGGATGCTCAGGGAAGGTCTGATAGAAGTGAAATGTAAGCTCATCCTGAAGGATGAGACAGAGCTGTGAGAGAGAGTTCCAGGCAGAGGGAAGAGCAGATGCAAAGGCCCTGAGGCAGGAAAGGGATCAACATGTTGCAAGCACGGAAAGAGGACCAGGGAGTTAGAGCACAGTGAACAAGGGCAGAGACTGGATTTGAGGTTGGAGAGCTGGACAGTAATCAGGTGTATGGTGGACTTTGTTAGTTGGGGGTCATTTGGATTTTGTCCTATAAGTCTTTTGAAGGGTTTACAGCAGGGACGTGACCTGATCAGATTTACATTGTAAGAAGATCCCTTTGTATAAGTATAACTGATTCACTTCGCTGTACACCTGAAACTAACACAACATTGTAAATCAACTACACTCCAATTAAAAAAAAAAATCTTAAATTTTGAAGGTGCTCCTCCACCAAATTTGGGATGTATTTCTCAAATTAAATATAAATTTTTGGGATTTCCCTGGTGGCGTGGTGGTTAATAATCTGCCTGCCAATGCAGGGGACAAGGGTTTGATCCCTGGTCTGGGAAGATCCCACATGCCGCAGAGCAATTAAGCCCGTGTGCCACAACTACTGAGCCTGTGCTCTAGAGCCCGCGAGCCACAGCTACTGAGTCCGTGAGCTGCAACGAGTGAAGCTCACGCGCCTAGAGCCGGTGCTCCGCAACAAGAGAAGCCACCGCAATAAGCCCACGCACTGCAACGAAAAGTAGCCCCCGCTCGCCGCAACTAGAGAAAGCCTGCACGCAGCAACAAAGACCCAACGCAGCCAAAAAAAAAAAATTTTTTTTTTGTTGCAAAAATAGGAAGGATTTTTCTAATTTTGCTTCAGAAAAGATTTGGTTACAAGTAATTTATTTAATTTGCAATTAGCTATGTTTTTTCAACAATTGTCATTTATATTTGGGAACATTTGTGAAGTGAGGAGAATCCAATCTTTTCAAATGTAATGAGTTGTTAATGAATACTAAGTTTGACAACATTAAATTCAGTAGTGATTTAAAGATTAAAAAAAAAAAAAAAGAAGATCCCTTTGGCAACTATGGGAGGAAGGTCTCGGAGACACCTAAGAGTGTAAGTGCTCAGACGAGACTGTTGTAACAGAGAGAGACTGGGGACTTGAATGATTGGGTGGCAATGGAGATGGAGAAAACGGCACAGAAACCCACAGCTTTTAGTTCTGTTTGGACTTGGGATGGACAGCACCTGCTGACGGACTCCTCTTAGGAATGTTGATGCTTTTAAAGGTTTACCTGCAGAGTGGAATTTTAGGTACGAGGTTGGAGCCTGATAGATTCTGGGCAAGGATATTACTCCTTTAGCTGGGTGGGCAGCAATTCACCAGTAGGACCTGTTGATAGGACAGGCACTACGAGGGACTGTGCCCTGCCTCCCAGGAGGTGGGGCGGTGCCTTGCGTTCGTTCCCTGGGGATGATGTGACTGACAGGTTCCTGCCCTTCCCCACCCCCAGGTCTGTGATGACGAGTGGCACCACTATGCTTTGAACCTCGAGTTCCCCACGGTCACACTCTATGCCGATGGCATCTCTTTCGACCCTGCCCTCATCCACGACAATGGTCTCATCCACCCGCCCCGACGGGAGCCTGCGCTCATGATTGGGGCCTGCTGGGCTGGTAAGTCCCGCCGAGCTTCTCCATGGAGGCGCTAATGGTTGGGACCTCCAGTGGCTGATGGAGGAGCAAAAGGGCAGCCTGACCTCATGAGCTCATCGCCCTGCAGTTGGGCAGGGAGGCCGGGAAAGATCTCTTGGGGAGGAGACCACAGCCCCTCAGGTGTCCTTCCTGTTGGACTGGTCATCACCTCTGACGTGGAGGAGTTTCCTGCTCAGGCAACACCAGCATCTTTCTTTCTGTAACTTCAGTCACTTCCCACTTTGTTCCATCCAGTGATGATGACTCCACAGCCCATTCCCCTGCTGGAGGACAGGGACCCTGCAGAGAGTCAGCAACGTTCTAACTTTTAAGCTGTTTCTTTCATTTTTTTCTTCTGGGAGGTGTGTGTGTGTGTGTGTGTGTGTGTGTGTGTGTGTGGTGTGTATGTGGTGTGTTTGTGTGTGTGTGGTGTATTTGCATATGTGGTGGGTGTATGTATGTGGTGTATCTGGTTTGTGTGTATAGTGTATCTCTGTATGTGTGTGTGTGTGTGTGTGTGTGTGTGTGTTGTACCAGAGCCCTTGTGTTTCCTCAGCAGCATATTTGGAGTTTGTCTATAACAGAGGCCTGAGATAATCTCAGACATGACAAAAGGAGGGTTGGGATTCATCAGAGAGGTTCAAGTCCTACACGGGCAGGGGCAACGCCTGGAAGACCTCCCCGTCCTCTCTGTCAATCTGGCCACACATCTCTGAGCTCACTGGCACTTTTTCTCCCCCAGAGGAGAAGAACAAAGAGAAGGAAAAGGGAGGCGACAACAGTACGGACGCCACAGCAGGTACTTGCGTGTGAGATCTGGAGGCCGGAGAGCTAGCATCTCAGTTTAGGGCTCCGGCTCCCGCTCCCGCGTCCGCATGGCCCTACCCGGCCTCACCGTTCGCCGCCTCGCCCACCACCAGGGGGCAGAGCCTCCGAGCATCGCAGCCAGGCGGGCTCGCCCGGGAGAGGGCGGCCAGATGGAGCCGGGCTGGGCGCCGGTGTCCTTTCCTGCCCACGGAGTGAAGTCGAGGGTTCTCGTGCTGGCTTTCCGCGTGGCAGAGCGCAGAGGGCAGGAGGCAGCCACGCGGCCGGGAGAGCTGGGCATCCCTGAAGCTCACGCGCATCCTTCCCGGTGCTCCCCGCATGCACCGTGAAGACCCCCTCGCGCACTCTCCTCGTTTTCTGCCTTGAGTCTCCTCTTTCCTCCCTTTGGTCCTGCTTTCCTTCTCTTTCTGCCTCTGCCGGAAGCTTTTCTCATTTCCGTGGCTTCTATTTTTCGCCCTCCGTCTCCCCCCCCTCCCCGCCCACCCCCGGTTTTATTCTGTCTTCTCGCTCTGCCTTGTCCCATCTTCCCTTAGCCTCCCTTGCCGCTCATCAATCTTTTCTTCTTTTGGCTTCCACCTGGCTCCTTCCCGTCTCCCTTCTCCAGCCTGCTGCTCTTTCTCTCAGCCCCCTCTTCTTACGCCTCCTCTCACCTCTGGCCCGCCCCTGTGTTCCTGCCCTAGGAGACCCCTTGCCGATCCACCACTACTTCCACGGCTACCTGGCTGGTTTCAGCGTGCGCTCAGGTCGCCTGGAGAGCCGTGAGGTCATCGAGTGCCTCTATGCATGTCGGGAGGGGCTGGACTATAGGGATTTCGAGAGCCTGGGCAAAGGCATGAAGGTATCGCCCCTTCCTCTAGCCCCCTCCCTCCAGGCATGGCCCCTGACCCCGCCCTTCCCCACCCCCACCTCTGCTCCCTTCCTCTCCCGCCTCTGGTCGTGCTCTCAGCCCTGTCTGTGTCTGCGGCCCAGGTCCACGTGAACCCCTCGCAGTCCCTGCTCACCCTGGAGGGGGACGATGTGGAGACCTTCAACCATGCCCTGCAGCATGTGGCTTACATGAACACTCTGCGCTTTGCCACGCCCGGCGTCAGACCCCTGCGCCTCACTACTGCCGTCAAGTGAGTGTTGGGTGGGCGGGCCAGTCACAGAACAGAGCCAGACAGCGTCAGAACTCCTTGGCCTTAGGCACCACCGACGGCTAGGCACACCTCCCTCGTTTCAGGGATGAAAAACTGACCTGCCCAATTGACACAGCAATGCCGGGAGAAGGGCCTGGACCAGACTCAGATTTTCCAATAAAGGGTTCATGACTCTTCCCACTGAAGCACACCTCCAGGATTTGGGGGGTTTTAATCTCTGTGTCTCTGTGCTGATATGTAAAGTGGGACAGAAGAGGGTACTGGACTGGGAGCCAGGAGACCTGATGCTAATTCTGACTCAGTACTAGTTCTCTGGATGACCTTGGGCAAAGACCTCTAGTTGCTTGATTCATCCACCTCTTGCAAGATCAAACAGGATGATCTAAGTCTGGGGATTGGCAGCCGATGGCCCCAGGAACAAATCTGGCCTGCTGCTCATTTGCATATTGTTTATGGAAATGAGCTGCTTTCACCCTATGATGGCAGGGCTGAGTAGCTGGGACAGAGACTGGTACAAAAAGTCGAAAATATTTACCGTCTGGCCCTTCCTAGAAAAAGTTTGCTGACTTTTGAGTTCTAAGTGAAGGATTCTGAATTCTTTAAATGAAAAACTGTGCATTACTTCAAGGTTTAAGTATATTAGGTATTTAAAAATACAGACTGAGAGGTCATGAAAGCCTAAGAGTTATGGACACAGAGTCTTTTACTTACTAGCTTTTTAAAAATAAATTTATTTATTTATTTTTGGCCGCATTGGGTCTTCGTTGCTGTGCGCGGCCTTCTCATTGCAGTGGCTTCTCTTGTTGCGGAGCACGGGCTCTAGGCGCGCAGGCTTCAGTAGTTGTGGTGCGCGGGCTTCAGTAGTTGTGGCACGCGGGCTCAGTAGCTGTAGCTCGCGGGCTCAGTAGTTGTGGTACACGGGCTTAGTTGTTCTGCGGCATGTGGGATCTTCCCAGACCAGGGCTCGAACCCGTGTCCCGGGCATTGGCAGGCGGATTCTTAACCACTCCGCCACCCGGGAAGCCCCTTACTAGCTTTTTAGCACTGAGAAAATGCCATAGAGCAGGGATAACAATAGAATCTAACTCATGGAAGTGTTGTGAGGGTAAATGACAGCATCCAGATCAAATGCCCAGAGGAGCACCTGTTCTGTCAACACTGGCTACTGTTATACGAAGGCATTTTCACCCCGTATTATGTTGATGGGGCAGTTTTTAGGAGCTACTGCCATCCAGTGGGTGGATCACATAATGTAAGGGTCAGGATTCCTGTGTTCCCTTCTCCCCTGCTCTGCCTCAGTTTCTCCAAAAGCTATCTGAAGAGAAACATCTCTGACTTGTCCCTATCCTGGCATGGGTGGGTTTGGAGAGGAGAGGGCTCTGAGCCCTGGACAGTGACTGGGCATGACTGTCAGGCCTCCCAGAGCTTTGGAAGGCAGGGGCAGGGCTTTGGGGAATTGGGCTGCTGGTCCACAGTGTGGTCCTGGTGGGGAGCTGAAGGCCACGGCAGATGAGGTCACGTGGGTGCAGATCTGCGCTGAGGATGCGCCCCACCGTGTTCTAGTCAGAACTCTAGCTGTTAGAGGGCTCTCACCCAGCTACGAAGGTATGAAGGGCTTCATCCCTCAGGGACCAAGGAATGGCTTCATCCCCTTCGTAGGCTCAGGAGTCACGGCAGAGGGAGGGCTCTGTCTTCCGGCTTAGCGTGGAGCTCTGCATGGGGCAACCCCACAAGGGGGGAGTTGACACCCTCTTTGTTGACTGTCTTATTTGAATTCCTCCAACCTCTTTCCCGCCCAGGGAAGAGGCTTATCCAAGGACTGGGAACCTGACGTTGCTCCTTCAGTAGAGGGAAGGGGCCTTTTTCCTTTATGAGGTTAAGAAAGGGAGAAGTCTCATTTCTCCATTTTAGGGCTACCATGTGGTTAGCGCTACCCTAACACTTCCTTGAGGTTGAAGGAGAAAATATAGAGGGGTGTGTGTGTGTGTGTGTGTGTGTGTGTGTGTGTGTGTGTGTGAGAGAAACAGGGAGAGACCGATACCCAGCGGCGCCTTCCTTCCTGTGATGCACATCCTTGCCCTGGTCCATGTGGCTTCCCTAGCCTCCAGTGTTCAGTGCTTGGACCTCTGTCCATTTAAAGCCAGATTTATGCAGCCATTCAGTCAATGCAGGTTTCCCCTAAGTTGTTGTTGTTTCTTAATCTCTTGGATTCTTGGAAAGCTCATCTGGCTACCACATCCTTTTCTCTAGCTTTGTTCTCTTTCCGTAGCTCTTGAATTTCTTCCTGCTTGTTGTAAGCTCCATCTAGAAGTTCTGCCAGCACCTCAGACAAACGAGCTAAAGCTTAATAATGAACTTCGATGCCTGAACTAGCCCCTCCCCCTGAATTCTCTGCTTCTGTAATGGTGTCTCTGTCCTTGCAGTTACCCCGGCTTGCAGCTTCTGAATCGCCTTTGATTCCTCCGTCTTTATCCTCCACACCCCATCGGTTACCAGGTCACCTAGATCCCGCTCTGCGCCCATGTCTGGCATCTGTCTCCTCTTTTTCCATCTCCAGCAGCTCTCATTACCTCTCATCGGGCCTATTGCTCTAGCCTCCTAACTAGTGGACTATCTCTAGTATTCTAACTTCAGTTCAGTTTCTACCCAGAGGCTAGGTTAGTGATCTGAAATCAGAATGTCCACCCTCACACTTCCCTGCTGAAGAAGACATCCATGGTTCCCTCCTGCCCACTGCACAAAACTTGTGCTCAAAGCCCATGACCATCTGGCCCAGCGTTGCCTGCCTCATGTTCCTCTACTCCCCTTCATGTATTCCTCACCCTCCACTCTAGGGTCAACTTTCTGCCCTCCTCCAAAGGCTAGCTCACTTGCTACTTCTCTTGATTATTCCTACCCTCCCTTGCCAAATGCCCCACTCCCATCCTTAGCCAGAAACAACCTCTCCCACTCTGAACTCTCGTGGGTTTGTGTGATGGTGACCACGTTGGCTCTTGCTTTAAGGTTTGCGTGCCATTTCTAGTCTCTTGACCAGTTCATTAGTGTCCTTCGGGTCTGGACCAGCCCCCTAGTACCTTTTGGGTCCCCTTTGGATCACCCATCACAGTGGGAGTGTCTGTTAGAGTCTGCGCTTCCAGAGTTGGCTGGGGTTGTTTTCCAGGAGGCTTTGATCTGGCTCTCGCTGGACGACTGTGCAGACCGTCTCAGGTCCTGCTCCTTCTGGTACAGGAGCTCAGCAGACTGTGGGTCTGGTACCTTCAGGGGCTCTGCGTTCATGGTATCCGCTGAGGTTGCACCTTCTCCCTCTGGCTACAGTAGTCAAGCTGGGCCTGCTCGGTAGTGTGTGTGATAGTCCTTTCAACAGAATCATTTCTGTTAGCCCGGGTGTAAGGACCACAGGCCCTGCTCTGGAATTACCACCTCCCCTGTGAAGACTGCTTGTTCAAGGGCCACTTCCTTTTTTTTTCGGCTGTGCCGTGCACCTTGCAGGATCTTAGTTCCTTGACCAGGGTTTGAACCTGGGTCCAGGGCAGTTAAAGCGTCACGTCCTAACCACTGGACCACCAGGGACTTCCAAGGGGGCACTTGTTTACAAATAAATTCGACTAATGCAAACCCACATGGTGGCTGTGGTTTAGTGGAAGAATCGCGGCCTTGGAATGAGAAGAATGGGTTCAAGCCTGGCCCGGGACACATATTTCTTATGTGGCCAAGATGCTTGACCCGAGAGCTTTGGTTTTTATCCCTATTGCAACAGCAGCCACGGAAGGTTAAATGAAAGAATGTGGACAAAATGCTTCACAGAGCAGCAAGCACTCTGAGAATTACTGATTGGCTGGAGGCAATCCTGGGAGCGTGTTCCCCGAGCTGCTGTGCTGTTGTTGGTTTGGGCCAGCTCAGTCCTCTAGGGAGGGTTTGTCTGGTACCAGGATCAGCGAGGCTTCATGGGATGGTGGATGCAGGTCCAAGATGGTCAGATTAGCTCACCTACTGAAATGTGTTTCTCTGATTCTGGAGGGGATGAATTGGAGACACTCCAAGCAGGAGGACATCCTTTTTTTTTTTTTTTTTTTTTAATTCACGTATAGTTGGTTCACAGTGTTGTTGTAATTTCTGCTGTACAGCATGATTCAGTTATACAAACATATATGTGCTTTTTTAATATTCTTTTCCATTATGACTTATCATAGGACATTGAATATAGTTCCCTGTGCCATACAGTAGGACCTTGTTGTTTATCCATTCTATGTATAAAAGCTTACATCTGCTCACCCCAGCCTCCCACTCCATCCCTCCCCCAACCCCCTCCCCCTTGGGAACCACCAGTCTGTGCTCTACGTCCGTGATTCTGTTTCTGTTTCATAGAGAGGTTCGTGTTGTATTTTAGAGTCCACATATAAGTGATATCATAGGATATTTGTCTTTCTCTTTCTGACTTATTTCACTTAGTAGGATAATCTCTAGTTGCATCCATGTTGCTGCAAATGGCATTATTTTGTTCTTTTTCTGGCTGAGTAATATTCCATCGTATATATGTACCACATCTCCTTTATCCATTCGTCAATGGACAGTTAGGTTGCTTCCATGTCTTGGCTATTGTGAATAATGCTGCTATGAGCACAGGGATATATGTATCTTTTTGAATTATAGTTTGGAGGGCATCCTTTGATATGCTCCCCACCCCCACCCCACTTTTGTTGTTGAATATTTTTTCTTTTTTTTTCGGTACGCGGGCCTCTCACTGTTGTGGCCTCTCTCATTGCGGAGCACAGGCTCCGGACGCACAGGCTCAGCGGCCATGGCTCACGGGCCCAGCTGCTCCGTGGCATGTGGGATCTTCCTGGACCAGGACACAAACCCGTGTCCCCTGCATCGGCAGGCAGACTCTCAACCACTGCGCCACCAGGGAAGCCCTGTTGTTGAATATTTTTTGACACGTATCTACCAGATATTGTACTGAAACACACTTTTTTTTTTTTAACATCTTGGGTGAAGAACTATGTATGTATATATATTTCTGTAAGTTCAGTTTGTAAAATACTGTTTGATAGATGTTCCATGGTCTTGGGGGTAGGGCATTGGTGATGTCATCATCCCCATAGGTCAGGGCTGCCTAACCTTCTGTCCCTGGCCCTTCCCTGCAGTGGTATCCTCCCTGGAAAGGGTATCTCCCCCTCCAGCTTTGCTATGGGGGTGATGGTCGTGCAGAGACAGTATCCCCCTTTCTTCCCCTTTCCCTCCCTGACACGGGGTGCTCTCTGTAGAGGTGGAGGCCCAGAGTGGTGGTCAGAATATAGATTATAAGGGAGGGGATGATGGGGTCACAGGCTGCCTCTCTCCCTCTTCTCATATAGGTGCTTCAGCGAAGAATCCTGTGTCTCCATCCCCGACGTGGAGGGCTACGTGGTGGTGCTCCAGCCTGATGCCCCTCAGATCCTGCTGAGTGGCACTGCTCATTTTGCCCTCCCAGCTGTGGACTTCGAGGGACCCGAGGGGGTCCCTTTGTTCCCTGATCTTCAAATCACTTGCTCCATTTCTCACCAGGTGGAGGCCAAAAAGGACGAGAGTTGGCAGGGCACAGGTAAGGGTGACCTCAAGGAGTGACAGTGTCCAGAGAAGGGGTCCATGTCTGGAACCAGAGTGAAGGAGAAGCTCTGGGGCTGGCCATGAGAGCGACAACATCCCTCATTCACTTTTCTAGAACCACTGACTGTTAGGAACGAGAGCCAGCGGGAGACCCCCGGGTGTCAGAAGGTTGATGGGTAGTGACGTTGTTGACAATGATGCTGGCAGCTCTCAGGGGATGACCCCGGAAGGGGAGGAAGCGTGGCCATGAGGTGGGCCCTTCAGCTCTGACCCACATCCTGACTGCCTCCTGTCCAGTGACAGACACACGCATGTCGGATGAGATCGTGCACAACCTGGATGGCTGTGAGATTTCTCTGGTGGGGGATGACCTGGACCCCGAGCGGGAAAGCCTGCTCCTGGACGTGGCGTCCTTGCAGCAGCGAGGCTTGGAGCTCACCAACACGTCTGCCTACCTCACCATTGCCGGTCAGTGGGGCCCAAGAACCTGTCCTCTTTCCTTGGGTGCGCCCCTCCCCATGGTCAAGTCTCTGGGAAACTCAGAGGGTCCTCCTTCCAGGCTCAGGGATGTGGCCAAGTGCCCCCTTGCACCTTCCCTGCCTGGAATGTCCTCTGGCTTTCGGATTGTCCCTAGAGGTGGTGGCTGGGGTTGAGGCTCCTGATGGTTCTTTCCCAGCTTCTCTCTCCATCCCAGCTCACCTCCACTTTGGTCTCCACTCTTCTTTGGCTCAGTCTCTGAATAGCTTTCTTTTTTTTTTAAAGTTATTTATTTATTTTTGGCTGCATTGGGTCTTCATTGTTGCTGCGCACGGGCTTTCTCTAGTTGTGGTGAGCGGGGGCTACTCTTTGTTGCGGTGCGCAGGCTTCTCACTGCGGTGGCTTCTCTTGTTGTGGAGCATGGGCTGTAGGCACGTGGGCTTTGGTAGTTGTGGCACACAGGCTCAGTAGCTGTGGCTCGCGGGCTCTAGAGCGCAGGCTCAGTAGTAGTGGCGCACAGGCTTAGTTGCTCTGTGGCATGTGGCATCTTCCCGGACCAGGGATCGAAGCGTGTCCCCTGCATTGGCAGGCGGATTCTTAACCACTGTGCCACCAGGGAAGTCCTCTGAGTAGCTTTCTAATCCTCTAGCCGTTTGGTACTTGCCCTCTTCTCTGTCTTGCGTCTCACTAATCTCATGGACACAGCACAGCTTTAAGTCTAGTGCTCATCTCTTACCGTCTGGTGGTAATGATTTGTTGGTAGCTTCCCAGGGAAGCCTCATCCTCTCTGAAGGACGCTCCATCAGGGAGAATAGAAGATGAGGCGGTCAGTTCCTTCCTGTTTCCGTTCCCTTCCAGAGCCTCACCGAGAACTTCTGTGTTATCCTCTCTCCGTTTCCCCCCTGCTGCCACCTCCCTCTGTCCTGCAGGGTGTTCCTATTTCCTTCTCTCCATCCCTCCTCCCAGCTCTCAGAGGAGGGCGGAGGCAGAAATGGAGCCTCGGTTACTCTATCCCAGTCAGTCGGAGCTGGTGGGGATGCAGGGGAGCGTCTCTCCATCTGAGAACTCGGGTCGCACCCCTGTTGAGGGGTGGCAGCTGGTGGGAGTCTGGGAGAGAGACTCCAGGCCTCTTCGCTGGCTCCTGCCCTGAGCTGCCTCCTGGTCGCCAGGGGTGGAGGGCATCACTGTGTATGAAGAGATCCTGAGGCTGGCTCGTTACCGGCTGCGACGCGGGGCTGCCCTCTATGCCAGGAAGTTCCGGCTTTCCTGCTCAGAAATGAATGGGCGTTACTCCAGCAATGAATTCGTCGTGGAGGTACCCAGAGTCCCCTTCCTTCCACAGCCAACCCCGCTGGCGAGGAGCCGGGGTGGGATGGAAATTGCAGCCCAGGGGACTCCTGGCCCCGGTGGGGAAGCTGGGGGGCAGCGGGGGAGAGCTGGGCCCTCGGGGGCTGGAGGAGGGGCGGGGAGAAGCGAGCGTGCCCACTGAGCCTGCCCTCGCCCCAGGTCAGCGTCCTGCACAGCGTGAACCGGGTCACTCACCCCAGCCACATGCTCAGCTCCCAGCAGTTCCTGCACCGAGGTCACCAGCCCCCACCTGAGATGGCTGGACACAGTCTGGCCAGCTCCCACCGGAACTCCAGTACGTAAGGCTGCGTGGGTTCAGCCGGGCGGGTGGGTGGAGGGAGTGGGTGGGCACGAGCGTCCTCCCCTCCACCACTGGGCCGTGGGGGTGGGGTGGGGGGAGGAACGGGGTGGAGCCATGGATTCTGTTCCCTGTGGAACTTGACTTAGTTGACGGCCGTGATCCAATCCCTTTATCCCCCAGATCATTCACTTTGCCTAGTGGAGAGTCCGAGCCTTGGGTCATCACAGGGGCACTCATGCCTGGGATCATGGTCAGTGTGGGTTTAGCCTTTGTTGTTCCTGCTGCCCTCCCCCAACAATATCAAGTTAGCCCTGGACCTAGGGATCCTCAATAGTGAAGCTACCAACTATGTATTAAGCACCTACTGTGTACTAGCACTGTCCACAATACAGTTAAGAATACAAAATTTATAGGATAGATACAGTTCCTATCCTCAAGGAGAAAGTTGGTGCTATTGCGTGTGTAATTATGTGCTAACTATAAAGTCATAAGACTGTTTCTAAAACAAAATATGCAAACACGCCAAGTATTACATCCAGCTGGAGCGCTGCCCTTCAAAGCAATCTCATTCCCTGGCCATGATTGTTTACTAGTGATGCAGTTTTTAATTCACAATTTAAGAGTTACTTAATTATAGAAAAACTAGAAACTATAAGTATAAAGAAGAAAAGTCAGCCATAATTCCACCACAATTGGCCATTGTTAATATGGTGTTATTATTATGTGCCAACTTTTGTCTGTGCCTGTAATTTTTTTTTCTTTTAACAAACTTGGGATCAAACTATTTTGTAACCTAATATTTACACCTAATATTATAAAATGAGTCTTCTCCCCCATTGTTAAAGACTGCAATGATTCTGAAGTTGCTGGAAGTGATTTTTGGAATCCCTTTTGAGAATTGCTTTCAAAGTCAGTTTATGAGGTGCATTTATTTTTGTTCCTTTTGGTACACACCTTGCCTTTGGCCCAGTTCAGTATTACCTGACTTCAGCATCCACTTTTGTCAGAGTTGGCTCTGTGTTTGTAAACATAAAACCAACTCTCAAAGGGCAGAGATTTGTCACTTTTTTAAAAAGTCAAAAGGCGTATCTCAGGCTCTGAAGGCAATTCCCTAAAGAGTTCCAAAAATGCTTTCTTGGGAGGTCATGGTCACTGAACCCTACCCTGAAAGGACAGCTCGCACATCAACCATGTAATCGGAAGAATAATGAACACATCGGTGTGCCAGGCACCCTGCCCGTGGGCTTTATACCTATTAACCCAGTGAATCATTACAGACAAAAGATGGAATAGGTACTAGAATTATCCCCTCTAAAGGCAAAGAAATGGAGGCCCAGAGAGGTTAAGTACCTTATCCAAGGTCACACAGCTAAAACACGGTGGAGCCAGGATTCGAATCGAGGCAGCAGGATTCCAGAGCCCGTGCTCTAACCATCACCCTCTGTACCCTGTCCATTTATGTTTGATGCTTTAAAAAAAAAAGTCTCGTTACTTTATAGTTGCACCTAATTTGGGGGAGCTCCTTAGGGCTTCCCAGTATGTCTTTGACTGAGGCTAGCTCCCTGGTACCCCCGGAGTTCAGTCTGTTTTCCTCTCCTTGGACAGGGGCCACCACTGCACTGCCTCTTGTGTTTCCCTTTCCCTGGGGCTGGCTCCCTTCGTCCTTGCTCTTTCTGAAAACAACTGCAGACGCCTTTTTAAGTGTTCTTCCTGTGATTCCTACAGCAAAGCAGATGGAAGTAGGTGTGAGGAGGGAGTATAAGGCGTAACCAAGTTGCAAAGGTTCTAGGAAGCTTTAGAGGTGTGTGAGTGAACTAAACCTGTTTTTGTTAAATAGACTTTTGGGGCCACAGCTCCCTAGCTCTTCCTCCAGTTCTTTCACTGGGAATCATCCCACTCAGCCTCTTCGGGGCTGGATACTGGGTTCTGCCACTCAGATTAGGCTCAAGGCGCGTCCAGGTTGGCGTTGCTGCTGGGCTCGGTAAGACTCTCACCCTTGTTTTCTCTGCTTGCTCTGAGATCCCACCTGAGAGCGGCAGCCTGCTTTTGCCTTTTCCCCTGATTTTGGCCTGAGTAGGACACAGAGTTCATAGTTCACCTGAGGGCCCTGGTGACTGACATCTCCTGAGCTTATCAGGAGATCCATTTCATCAAACCTGTTCTATGTGCCCTTCCTGACTCTTCAAGGTGTTCTCTCCCTTTCCCCTCCCTCCCAGCCCCAAGAGTGGAGTTACAGGATTGTGGTTTTGCAATTTCAAATTACTCTGACCATGCAAAAGAGTAAGAGATAGAATTCCCTCCAACGAGACAGGGGCTTCATTTCTCTGAAGCTCCCAAGTGCATGAGGAAAGAGAGATCAGTGTGAACCAGGACAGTCAGCCGGGGAAGGTCCGGTGGTGCATTCAGACCTTGAGCTTGGACCTTGAAGGGTGGAAGCGTAGATGGACGTGAGGGAGAATGAGAGTTTGAGAACTGAGGGTGGGTGGGTGGTATGGGGGAGTTGTGTTTAGGGAGAACGAGGCTGTCTGAGAAGGGTAAGATGAGCGATGAAGACAACATTTATCCAGTCTTCCCAAATGTTGGTGCACATCACAATCGCCTGGGGAACAGTGAAAACGCTTGGTGCCTAGGCCATACCCAAACCAGTTCAATCAGAAGGTCTGGGGTCGGGGGCCAGGTATCAGGGGTGTTTAAAGAGCCGCAGGTGATTCCAACGTGCAGCCAAGTTTGGAACCATTTCCTGGTTTGTTACCTACATATATCCGAGACTTTGCGGAAAGACCTGCAGTGCGATAGGATACAAATAGAAAATGAAATTGGAAGCGAGGAGGAAAGGACAATGAGGAAGGAAGACGATGAAGCCAAGGGATAAGTCAGTTCATAAAATACCTGCTGTGAGATGCTGTGACGTTGCTAGAATGGCCAGAATTTGGACTCTGGGCTTCCTTGTAGCTGAAGCAGAAGGGAAGCTGAGCAGTTAGGAAAGTCCTAGGATGGGACCAACCAGTGCTGCAGGAGAAGCCCAGGGACCCAGAGCAGAAGGACGTTTCTCTCTAGGCTCTTCAGAAAGGGGGCTCCACGTGGGGCTGTGGACAGGGCTTCAACGCTGTCTCACAATCACACGGAACCAGGAGTTTCACACGGGCCACTGGCTAAAACTAAAACACCCCTTCGTGTTGTCCTTGGAGGTCATTCAAGGCCAGAATCAACTGCTTGGGTCTAATGTAGAAAGAAAGGTTGACGGTACTTCCTAAACTCTTGATTTTTGTCTGTAACTAATTTAAAAATCCTCCCATCTCCCTGGCCTCCTGGATGATTAGAAACTAACCATACTTGTCTGCCTGCAGATAGAGGGTCTGCCTTTTGTCTTTCTTGTGGTCATTTCTTATTCCAGGCAGTCAACTTGGCACTTCCGTCACCAGGCCAGGGGCTCAGAGGAGCCAATGCATTTGATTAAGGCACAGAACAGCAGCTTTGGCTCGTCATCACTGTGCCCCTAGAGCTATGTGCCCCCTGCTATGGCCTCCACTCTGAGGAGGGGTTTCTGCTCCTTCTAGAGCCTGGGCTTAGCCACAGGGGCATTCTGCTGGTGGGGTCACTGCCCTCGGATCTTGCCCACTGACACGAAGACGTGGGAGGGGCTGTTGCCTACAGAGGAGCAGAAAGGGCAACTCTGCCTCCCCCGTCTCTTCCCCCATCCCCAGACAGTTGAGAAATTCTCATCCAGCCAGGCCTGTCTCTCCCCGGAGCCAGTGCCCGGGAGCCCACCTGGCCTGCTCAGCAGAGTCAGCTCTCGTTGGCCCCAGGTGGGCTATGGGTCAGGTCAGGCTGGGGACCGACCTGGCGGAGCGCCGTCAGGGCGGCCTCAGGGAGGGGTGAGGGTAGTATGGCTACTCAGGCAGGGGGTGCTCCCACACCTGGGTGGCTCTGGAACGCGTGGCAGCGTGTGTGTGCTGCCGGAGGATGGGTGTGCCGCAGGGGTGGGGAGCTCCTGTGCTGTGTGCTTCCCTGCGCTCTGCTCTGTCTTTCAGCATGTGAGCCTTAGAGGCTGTGGGTAAATTCGTGTGCGTGTGTGCATGTGTGTGTGTGTACAGGAGGTGGGCAAGGCTGTGCTCACGGCTGTTGGCTCTGTGGCCCTCAGGGCCGAGGTCTGTGGGGTTTACACCTTCCTGCAGGGGTTCTCCTGGTCTGCCCAGCTGGCGGGGTGCTGGGTGGCACTGCATGTGTGGCTCTCCTGTGCCTTGGTGGAGACCCTCAGGCGCGTCCTTTGATGCTGCCGTGCGAGCAGGTCTCCAGGTGGCTGGTGTGGGCAGCTGTGCAGGCCGGCAGAGGCCCGGTGCAGGTGTGGGGCACGGTGAGCCCGGTCCAGCTGGGTGCCCACACGCTCTTCCTGGGCGCGTACCTGCGCCTGCACGTCTGCTTTGCTGCCATCAGCTCTAAGGTCCGAGTGAGGGTCCACGCGCCCTTCTGCGTCTCACTGCCCTTCAGAGTCCACGGCCCCCTGAGCCCGGGCTTCAAAGTGAGGCTGCGGGCCCAGAGGCTTGACAGGGCCGAGGGGGAGGTGTACCCCAAGGGGAGCAGAGGCCCCAGGTGTCCAGGAGGCTCGAGCCCGCAAGGAGATGGGAGGTGTTACTGAGCAGGGGTGAGCTCTGTCCAGGTGGGCGCGTGAAGGGGCTGCTCTCTGTGCCCTGGACCTGTGCCCAGCTTGGGTGCCAGGCCACGCTTGGATCTTGCTCCTCCTATTACGATGCAGGAGAAAGAACATTCTCTCCTCTTGCACTGTCAAGCCTGTGTGGCCGCCTCCCTCCTTTCCCCGCTGGGCTCTGGGGACCTCCTTCCTGGACTACGTGGTCCCTGGGGAAGGCACAGGCAGAAGGACCCGGCAGGGCCCAGGCTTTGCCCTCTGTGCGCTGAGAACAGGGCTGCTCAGGACAGCGTTGGGCTGGGAGCCCTTCTCTTCCCCCTGCCCTCGCCTCCTCTGCAGATCTCCCTCCCTCAGGCTCTCTGTCCCTCCCCGTCTCCGCCTTTCACCGGGGGGAGCTCTACTTTTCCTCCAGCTTCTGCAGGGCAGACCCTTCTTCTGGGCCATCATGGACCCTGCCTTCTGCTCGGGGACTCCCTCTGCCCAGGCCCCCGACTCCGCCCCTGAGCGGAGTGTGCTCAGGTGCTCCTGGCTCTCCCCGCAGTGGTCCCGAGTGCTGCGACCCTCATCATCGTGGTGTGCGTGGGCTTCCTGGTGCTCATGGTCGTCCTGGGCCTCGTGCGCATCCACTCGCTGCACCGCCGCGTCTCGGGGGCCGGCGGGCCCCCGGGGGCCTCCAGTGACCCCAAGGATCCCGACCTCTTCTGGGATGACTCAGCTCTCACCATTATCGTGAACCCCATGGAGGTAAGCGGGGGGCGGGGGGGCGGGGCGTGTCGGCAGCGTCGGGGCGCAGCTGGGGCGCACTGCCAGCATGCGGACTCCCGCTGAGCTCCCCCTCTCCCTGCCGTCCCCAGTCCTACCAGGGCCGGCAGGCCTCCATGGCGGGCGCTGCGGGCAGCCAGCAGGAGGACGAGGACAGCAGCGACTCCGAGGCAGCCGACTCGCCCAGCAGCGACGAGAGACGCATCATCGAGACCCCCCCTCACCGCTACTAAGGCCTACACCCCTCCCCAGACAGAGAGAGGATTCCGCCCTGGTGAGACAGACACCCCCCCGAAGAGAGAGGAGGACACGCTGAGAGAAGAGAGACCCAGAGGGAGCAGCTCTTGGAAGAGTCATCCTTTAATCTCAGAATCCCGTGGCCCTACAGGAGCCCACCCCCTCCCCCTCTCCCCCAGCCCACCCCCCTCCGAGCCTCTGGGCTCCTCCCCCCCCGCCCCCCCCCCCACCCCCGGGGTGGGAGACTTTGGCAGGCAGCCGGCCCCTTCGCTCACCCCTGTCTGTCTCTCCCCATGCCGGCCACGCGCTGTATGGGTTGTAGGGCGGACTGAAGGAAACCCTGTACCCTGCCCTTGCCTACTCTCCTGTCCACAGAGACCCCCACCAGACCCCCAGCCGGGCCTTCCCTGCTTCTCTTATGAGCCCGCCTCTCTCCATTTCCTTCTGGGGATCCCTGCTTCTCCTCCTGGCCCCCTTCCCTCCTCTCCTTGCCTGAGGTCCCACGGCCCCTGCCCTTCCTACAGGACCCGGCTGTGGCTGGCTTGTAGGGGCCCCGGGTGTATTATATATAATGTATATTTTTTCATGTCGTCGTGAGCGCAGCCCCTGTGTTCCGTGTGCAACTCACAGCCTCGTGTGCGTGTGGCATCGTCACGTCTTGGGGTTAGGGTAGGGATGGGTGTGCTGAGGAAGGGGACACACCCTAGGGTTTTCAAATAAAACAACCAGAAAAAAGCTCGGTGAGCTGCCTCTGGCCTGGCTGATCCCCGGTGGGCGCTGTGCGGGTGGCAGCTCTGGGGTCTCGGGCCCCTTCGGCCTCTGAGCTGAAGTAAGGGGCAGGGCTGGTTGTTTCCCACTGTCTTCTTCCCTCAGCACCTGTGGGAAGAGTATAGACAACTGAGGGAATGCCGCAGACTCTGGGTCTTTGTGGGGGACATTGTCAACCCCTCCCCATCTCTTGGAATTTTCAGCCTGGGGTGCCGGGGCGCCCTGCCCGCGGAGTCTAGGGAGAGAGTGCAGGCAGCCCTGCTATTTGTTTTTTATAAATTTATTTATTTATTTATGGCTGCGTTGGGTCTTCGTTGCTGTGCGCGGGCTTTCTCTAGTTGCGGCGAGCGGGGACTACTCTTCATTGCGGTGCACGGGCTTCTCATTGCGGTGGCTTCTCTTGTTGCGGAGCACGGGCTCTAGGCGCGCGAGCTTCAGTAGTTGTGGCGCATGGGCCTAGTTGCTTCGTGGCATGTGGGATCTTCCCGGACCAGGGCTCGAACCCGTGTCCCCTGCATTGGCAGGTGGTTTCTTAACCACTGCGCCACCAGGGAAGCCCAACCCTGCTGTTTGTAATAACAGAGAACGGGCTCTGAGACATGTCGCCCAGGCTGTAAGGGGCGGGAACCAGATGGGGTTATTTCAGAAGAGTGTGCTGTAGGGGAGCATCCTTCCTGTGCTGTCCCGGCCCCAGGAAAGACTAGAGATCCGGGTCTTAATTCCTTTCTGTGGGATGGGGTGTTTGAGTATCAGTAATGTTTCCCCTACTTCTCTGTGGTTCTCATGGACACAGTGGGGTGGAAGTGGAGCTTACTGGCCCGCTGCGTGCACCACCTGTGCCTGGTCTTACTTCTGCCAGGCGCCCATTCTTCCCCCTGGCTTCAGCCACTAGCCATGTATTGATGTCCATACTTAATCTCCCACCCAGACCTCCTACCCAACTACTATTGGCAGTTCCCCTAGGACATCCTGTGCCTAAACACAACCTTGTCCCGAGTTCTGCTCTCTTCTGTTACCTGTCCCTTTCACCTTTCTCCCAGTTACCTAAGCAGAAACCTGGGAGCCAGTCTGGATTTCTCCCTCTCCCTTAACCTCATGTCCAAATGATGACTAAAACTTCTCATTTTTACCCCTTAAAATCTCTCACATGTGTCTTTTCTTTCTCTTCCCCTACTGCTGCCGCTGCCTTGATCATACTGTCTTCGATGCCTGCCTGGTCTATTGCAGGAGCTTCCCTGCTGCCTGCTACCTCTTCTCCTTGCCTCCTGTGTTTTGCTCCACTCCACCCGCCTCTGGGTCCGAGTGACTTTTATAAAGTGTAGCTCTCCTTCTAGAACCTTCCATATCATTGCCAGGGTCAAGTCCCGACACCTTGAGAGGCCCCTCAACCCCCCTCCCTACCTCCCTGCCCCTCTCTGCCACCACCCCTGCACACCTGGGTGTTAGTCACACAAACCACTAGTCCTTCACCAAACTTGTCCTACTCCTTCCCGCCTCTGTCTTCGCATGTCCCGTTCCCTCTGTCTAGCATGGCCCTTCCCCCCGTGTGCCTAGCAATCTTATCACTGAAGACCTCGTTCCAGCGCTGCCTCTTCCAGGAAGTCTTCTGTGCCCTGGCACCTCTTGTTCACGCCTCCATCACAGCCCTCCTTACTACGTGGTGGTGCACGTCTGTCTCCACCACCAGATTCGCTGTATTCTCAGAACTCACACAGGGCCTGGCGTGCAGTAGGGGCTCCATAAATGATGAATGAGGTGACGTGTGTAGCTCTCAGACTGATTATAATAGAAAAGACAGGGGCTTCCCTGGTGGCGCAGTGGTTGAGAGTCCGCCTGCCGATGCAGGGGACACGGGTTCGTGCCCCGGTCCGGGAAGATCCCACATGCCGCGGAGCGGCTGGGCCCGTGAGCCGTGGCCGCTGAGTCTGCACGTCCGGAGCCTGTGCTCCGCAACGGGAGAGGCCACAACAGTGAGAGGCCCGCGTACCGCAAAAAAAAAAAAAAAAAGAGAGAAAAGACGTATTGGTAGGAGGGGAGAATGGCGCTGCCCTGATGGCCCTCTGGCCCGGGGGCCAGTGCACAGAGGACAGCGGTGGCCCAGCAGGCGCCTGCAGCAGCCTCTCCTGGAGGGGCCCCCACAGATGCCAAGGTCACGTTTCCATGTCTGTGGCAATAACACGTGGGGGGCAGCCCTGCCTGTTCTACCCGGAGTTGCTCAGAGGCTCAGAGTGATGGCTCAATGGGCAGAGCCTTCAGACATCCGGAGCCTCAGCACTGATGGGGTGTGAGAGAGAGCTTTTAATGTACGGTCTTAAATTTCAGGGTGCTCACTGCCCTCCCACCTTACCGTCCCTCTAGTCCTCACACACCCCTGGCCTCAGGGACCACAGCTTCCCATGAAGGGGAGCCAAAGCCAAGTGTTTGCCCTTGGAGCCCCTGCACTGTGGCTTGAGACTCGGGAGCTGGGGTCTTCATTCAAGTTCAAGCCCCAGCTCTCGGGTGGGGAAGAGGAAGGGCTTGCAGGGCCCTCTGTCCCTCTCTTGAGTACACACGTATCAGCAGCACAGAGTCCATCTCTTAGCATCTGCCCAGCTCCCAGCCTTCCTGGATCATCTGTCTCTGGGACCACGCGGGGGTTTCTTCTGAAATGCGCCGTTCTGCATTCATTTTCCAGACACTCTCCAGGGTCAGAACCACCGAGCGCTGACTGTGTCTTATAGGTGTAACGTTTCCTGTCCCTCCCCTTTTTTTTTTGGTTGAAGCGCGAGGCATGCAGAACTTCCCTGACCAGGGATCGATCCCATGCCTCCTGCAGTGGAAGCACAGAGGCTTTACCACTGGACCACCAGGGAAGTCCCTCCTGTCCGTCCTTTTCACCGTCAGTGTTGACACTCCAGAGGCCAGCCCATGGTTGCCAACCCCTCCCTGCATGACAGCTGGGGGGTCGTGTCGTGATGGGGTCAGTGTCAGCAGGAGTGTGGGTGCCTGGAGAAAACTTTGAAGCCCTTGTGCCCCCGCAGCCACACATGCCCCAAATTACTGCTCTTGCTTGTGGGTCCACCCTCCTCTCTCACTGTCTCTGCCTCACACACACACACGCACGCACGCACGCACGCACGCACGCACACCACACACTGGAAATAGGCAACAGGAATGCCATCCCCCATCGTGCAGAGAAAGGGCAGCAGGCAGGAGTCCAAATGGGTTTTTATTTTGTTGCTCAAGGTCTCCTGGAAAGTTCTTCCCCAACGTCCCTCACAGAAGATGCCAAAGGCCCAGGGTGCCAGGCCTTGGGCAGGGTTTCCAATTCCCCTAGTCCCGTTTAATTTGAAACAGCAAACATCTCCTTTGGCCTCACTCAAGTCTTTTCTTTTGCACTGAAAGGCTGTTTTCCTCTGCAGTCCACTCTCTGCAGTGAAAATTAACGAGCTTCCTGAAAAGTGCACGATGGAGAAACTAGGCCTTGGGAGAAGCCGGGCTGTAGAGGCGGAGACGGTAACCTAGCGCTCAAGAACCAAATGCGTTCTGCTTCCTGTTACCAGACCGGAGACCTGAAAGCTCACTTCTGTGTCTTCCGGGCGGGTGGGCGGACACGCACACACACACACACACACACACAGACGCGCTCACACACCAGGTCTCTGCCCAGTTCAGGAGTATACCACCCTGCAACCTTCAGGCTGATGTACCATCAGCAACAATCCTGAAACTCGCATTCCCCCAGCCGCCAGCCCCTGCCCTGGGGGCGGGGAAGATCTCGTATTCCCCTTAGATTTTAATCTCCACCTTGGCCCGCAAGGTATGTCCCCTGGGCCCCCTCAGGGCTCCTCTGGACTGCGTTGACGGGTGAAATCCCCAGACCCTGGGATGTTCCCGGGTGTCTGTAGAATGAACTGAGATTGCATCCACAGTGTTCCTCGGTGCGCTGTGGGTTCTGGGGTCCTGGACCTCGCCTCCCTGCGAGTCCTCTTCTCACCCAGCGTCCTGCCGAGGCTTCCCTCAAAGGGCGCCCCCTCTCGGAGAGACGAGGAACAGGAGGGAGGGAGACGGTGCGGAAGGAGATCTGCGAGTCCGGGGCGGGCGGGCGCCTCTGACCCACGAGGGGAGATGGCACGCTTATTTTCACAGCGCTGGTGTCACGGCATCAACTGCGGCACCACGCTGTCCCTCCCTAAAATACCCCGGTCCTACAGGAAAAGGACAGATGAGGGTTTAAATTTAGCAACAGTGGGTGGGAGGGGGTGGGGCATGGGGACTTTGGGATGCGGTGGAGCTGGATTTGTCAGAAACGGAATTGGAGCCCCGTGATGCCTCAGTTGACTTAAACAAAGGCACACGTGAGAGTTGCGAGTTAAGTTTTATTTGGGGCAAAATGAGGACTGCAGCCGGGGAGACAGCGTTTCAGATAACTGTGATAAACTGCTCCGGGTAGACGAGGGGGGAACCAGGATATATAGGAGTTTTGCAACAAAGAGCAGGTAATTGGGAACGTCAAAAGATTATTGTTAAATAAAGAAAACCAGACATCTCAAGTTAAGGAATTCAGCACTTTTCTATGGATGGGAAGATGCAGGAGTCTGGGCTAACTGAAATCATCCTTTGATAGGCACCTTAGCTCCCTGGGGCCCGTATTTTCACACCCTGAGTTTCCTCAGGGCTCACCAGCTCACGCTGGAGGGCTGCAATCATTGGTGACTGTGACATCCTTTGTTTGTTGATATGGCAGGAAATATTCCATTTGTACATATTCCGTTCCACTTATAAATATTCCATTTATCACCTCGATGCCCCGAATATCCATTCTCAAAGACCTGACCCAAATGGCTGAAGTTCTCATCCCCACTCTGCAGCCCCTCCCCTATCCCCATGAGATGTGGTCTTTTCCCTTAAACAGGTGAGTTGGGATTATCCTGCCCTTTCTCTCCATTGGCTGCGGAGAGGCTGTCAAAGGGAAAAAGCAGCAGTTGAGAAAAGCCCTGATTTTCTGTCAGGCTGCTGAAGGGAGAGGAGTCTTTCTGTGCTCCGGGTGACACAGAGAGGGAGAATAAGTCCAAAGGGCACAGAACGGTGAACAGAGGGTGATGCAATTTGCAGACGACCACAGAGCGAAGCCCCAGGGTACCAGGCCCAGGTGACTTAGCTGCTCTGCTGCCTTGTCCCCCCACAGGCCACCAGGCCACCTCAGGGCCCTACTCTTCCTATACCATCTTGCTGCTTGGAGGAAATCCCAAAGCACAGAGGGCACCTCCTACTGTGAGGTGGTGGGGAGGAGGGAGGAGGGGTTCAGGAGGCCTTTGCTATCAGTTCCGCCTGCGTTCAAATCCCAGCACTCAGTGTTCCAGCCTTGGTCTTTAGCTCCTCTAAGTGTTGGCTCGCCGGGTATCAGAAGGAATTGTTTACTCCAAGGCTTGGGTGAGGCTTCAATAAAATCACTTTTTCTGAAGCAACTCAGAATCGGCTTACTACACGTGAGCTATCATTATCATTAATTATTGGGAGATGGACAGAGCCATCCCTAGCCTGGTGACAATGGGGTCTTGAAAAGCATAGAGACTCGGGGATGGCAGGATCCCTAAAGCTCCTTCCCCCTGAAGCCCAGGCAGCGCGGGCTTGTGGTTTTGAACACACGCTTTGGAGCCAGACATGCCTGGGTTTTTCTTTACCTTTTGGCAGCTTACGGAAGCTTACCGTGGCTCATGTCCATAGGAGATTGGCTATTTTTATAGTTACCAGGCTGATTTAGACAAGCCCAGGTTATTTTTAAGCACCATGCTTTTTTTTTTTTTTTTTTTTTTGCGGTACGCGGGCCTCTCACCGCTGTGGCCCCTCCCGCTGCGGAGCACAGGCTCGTGACGCGCAGGCTCAGCGGCCATGGCTCACGGGCCCAGCCTCTCCGCGGCATGTGGGATCCTCCCAGACCGGGGCACGAACCCGCGTCCCCTGCATCGGCAGGCGGACTCTCAACCACTGCTCCACCAGGGAAGCCCCAGGTTATTTTTTTAATAAGTCGGGGCCTTACCAACAGGAGCTGCTAAGGTCTGTCGTGCTCTGAACGTGGGTTGGAAAAGAATTTCCAGATATAAGGCAGAATGTAAAGAAGATAGAATTTATTAGAGGAAAGGGTCGCTGCCAGAACAGCGGGCTGACTTCCTAGTCGTCTGGGAGAGTCGGGCCTGAACATGTGCTATTGATCAGTTTTTACAGCCAGAAAACAAAGGAATGGTCCGAGGTGAAAATGTCATTTACTGATTGGTCGAGGAACATATACCTTCCTTCTATAGGTGGGAGTGGGACAGGGCAGATGCTTTTCCTTACTTGGGACAGGTCCAGTTGCCCAGGTGGGCGTCGCCCAGGTGGGCTCAGGAATCTTGTAACCATTGCAACGTGGTGGGAGGGCGAGTAAGAATCCAGTAGGGGGTGTAACAGCTGAAACATTTTCAGGCAGGGTCATCCTTTGTCCTTAAAGCACCATTGTCCTTGGAGCACCATAGGGTCTTGGTAACAAGAGCTCACAGGCTTTCGGGTGCCGATTTCATGGGCAAAGGTGACCTGGCACTACAGGTAAGGCAAAAATAGAGGTTAGTTCACCAAATATATGGTCTTTTGGTCTTACCTCAAAATGGGCAGAATATTAGCTACAAAGGCTTTCCAGGTAAGGCCCTGGTGGATGGAATAACTTTTTGTTCTGCCATGTTTTCAGCCAGATTTTTAGGCTGACCCTCAAACCTCAAAAGGAGCTGAGTTTCACTCCTGAGCATATGTCCGTGAACTTTGTGTAGGCCCAAGTAGGCCATGCGTGACCAGCCTCTACCTGTCCTTGTGAACTGTGTCAGTCCACAAGCTCCCAGGACTTACCAACACCCATCTCAAGGTGGCTCTGGAATTGTCACCTTTATAATCCTTTAGTCAATTATACAATCCTTGGCCAAGAATTTGAATTTTGGACTGTGGTTTTAGCTACCAAGGGTGGTATATTTTTTCCAGTGAAGAGATCAAAAGGAGTGAGGATCCCTTATTTAATAGGGGATGTATCATTTTCCTGTGAAGATAGAGAAAAAATTGAACTTACTGCAAACCCAAGGGCTCAACAGGGCAATCCAGAAGGTCAGTGTCTGGAACATTCTGATTCTAACAAGCATGTTTGTTCAAGGAGTCAAGAAAGAACTGCTTAAAAACAACAACAACAACAAAATAACAACATAAAGTTTGGTCTTTCTTCTGGAATAAAAGAGGTGAAAATTGAAGGAAAAATACAAGGCTGATTAAGCTGGAGGAAGAGGTAGATTCCACTGGAAGAAAGGGCTATGGTCTTTGAAGACAGGCTAGATACATGTGGAAGGAGTGCAAGGTCTGGGAGGCCAGGCAGATATGAAAGGGAAAAGCAAGTTTCTGTGGGTCTGATGACACTTAATTAGAGGCTTAGAAAAGAGAGGTCATCGACAGGGCTAGAGGATCAGGTAAGAAAGAAAAATACAAAAGGACTTAATAAGTGAAGGAAATTTGCTGACATCTAGGTGGGGATACAGCAGCAGATCATCTACCCAAGGCGGGATAAGGTACAATGCAAAAGATGCCCTACTCATGTGAATTGTGAGCCGGTCCAGCTGAAAACCCGCTCTGCGGTCAGCAGAGGTAACTCCACCTGGGGAGCGCTCAGGGAGTTCACAGGAGGATTACTTTGCAGCATGCAGCCCTGAAGCCCTGAGCTCTCCCGTTCTGCTCTTCAATCTGACAGCTAACTGGTCTACGGCACTAATTTTTTGTCCTAATAACCTCAGCCTTCCCGATGGTCAAACTGACTCTCCTGGGAAAGGGTAGAATTTAGAATAGAGACAGTGAAGTAAATCATAATATTTTGATGTTAACTTTAAGTTTAGAAATCTGTATGGGGCTTCCCTGGTGGCGCAGCGGTTGAGAATCCACCTGCCAATGCAGTGGACACATGTTCGAGCCCTGGTCCAGGAAGATCCCACATGCTGCAGAGCAACTAAGCCCAGTGCCACAACTACTGAGCCTGTGCTGTAGAGCCCGTGAGCCACAACTACTGAGCCCATGTGCTGCAACTACTGAAGCCCACGCGCTTAGAGCCTGTGCTCCGCAGCAAGAGAAGCCACCACAAAGAGAAGCCTGCACACCGCAACAAAGAGTAGCCCCCGCCCGCCACAACTAGAGAAAGCCCGCGCACAGCAACGAAGACCCAGCACAGCCAAAAGTAAATAAGTAAAATAAATAAATTTATTTTAAAAAATCTGTATGAATTTAAGTTAAACTTTGTTGTTTCCAACTTGAAATATCTGTTGATTTTAGAGTTATGATTTTTAGTCGAAAGCTTATAAACAGTATTAGAACATTCAAGAGAAATCAAACAGCAGAACATGGTCAATTAAGTAATTAGACTTACAAGAGTTGCTTACGTTATAAGAAAAATTTTGTGAGTATTTTAAATACTACCTTGTCAGGCAACTGAAGTACATGAGGGGGAACAAATCAGATATATTAAGTGTATGAATATGGTGTAAAACAGTCATGGAAATTTTACCAACTTTGTAGATGAGACTAATTGCTAAGGAAATTTAAATCTGTTCGAGTTGAGTTAAACATCAATCAAAGAACAAGTGGAAGTAATTTTTTAAAATGTAGTACATTTATAAATAGAATTTCAGGATTTTAAGTTGAATTTCAAGGTTTAAGCAAAACCATGTTTTATACTTACAATTTTAATAAATTAAATATTAATTTAAACCCCAGGTAACTGGAAATAGTCTTTTCTACACGCATTAGACATCGCGAATACTCACAATGATGGGGTGTTTGTGGAGCTGATATCAGTTGTTGGATCAGAAAGAGTGATGGGAGCTAAAGAAACCTGAGATGGAGAAGGCATGGCCCAGACAAGGCAGGGGGTGCCAAGAGGGAGCTCCTGTCCAGGACACAACCGAGAGGAAGAGAGAGATCTCCCAAAGACCATTTAACAGGTAAGACAGGTCCAACATGTTTTTCTAAAGTAGTTTTTCATTTACAGGTTAAGGAAGATTTCAATGGCTCCAAGTATTCAAGTAATTTTAACAAAAATCTCATCAATCTCAATGCTTATAGTAGTGATGATTTTTTCCCTGAATTATCAAAAATGACTGATGCCCATGTTGCAGCCAAAATAGAAATGAGACTTTTCTGATAAACAAGGAAAATAAGGAAACAATGAATCGTCTGGGGAAGCAATGTAAACAGGCCTGAAAGAGTTCATTAATCTTGGTTATTCTTTAGCTGTTACTACTAACAAACACTCGAGGCTAGACTTGGCCTTCACCAAGCTGATTACTGTCTGACTCCATACAAATTACCCTTTGCACCTGGCATTTCTTCTCCCCCTACACTCCCGTGTAGCACTCTTCATTTCAGAAAGAAGGTCACGGGCCGATAACTTCAGGGACACCAGACCGGGTTGCTGAGCCACTTGATGCCAGCTTTGGCCATAAGTTTGCAGAAGAAAAGAAATGCAAGACCTTCACCACTTTTGATCCTTATCACATACCCCGGACTGAGAGCCCCATGTATGAATTCTTCCCTGATCCCTCTAGGAGGGTGGCACAGTTCTTGAGGCGTTAGCCTACTGTGTCTTCCCTTTGCCTGGCAAAGAAAATAAAAAGCCTCTCTATTTCTTATCTTCCAGTTCTCTGTCTCCGTATTTTTGTTCGGCATCGATGCATAGGGAGCCAGATTTGGCAACACCCATACATTATAACAGAAGTCTCTCTGCAGAAGAGCTAGCACTTAAATCGAAGGTTTGTACAGAAAGCTGAGTTTCAGTCTGGTGGCGGGTCTTTATTACAGCTCAGATTTTTCCAACTGGGGCAGTTCCACAGAGAGGCTTCTCAATGATGGTGTAAAGATTCTAATTATGGAGCCTGGAGTCAGCTGCAGTAGAGTCCATGAGGGAACAACTAAAAACTGGAAGATTGAAACAGCTACACCAACTTCTGTGTTGGAAAATCCTTTCTATGGAGTTTAATATCATAGTCTCTGGTATAGCCTGACGCTGGTGACCAGAAGGGTGGACTGGTGCAGAGATCGCCAGCTGCTCACCAAACCTTAGTCCAGCCCATTCGGGGCCTTAGTCTAAACTACATTTCTCAGGTTCCTTCTCTATTAAGGTGGCCGAAAGGCTGAGCCAATGGAACGTGAGCATTACACCACATCAGCCTCCTGATTGGAGCATCCCTTCAACAGAGTTTAATTTCATAGTCACTCGCAGAGCCGGACCCTGAAACCAATATTTCTCCTATTATTCATTTTCTCTAGTTACTTCTAAGTCTTTACTATGGGCTTTGGCTGCATAGTCACACAATCTCTCACCAGCCATCCTGAAGTCCACAAAATTTTGAAAACCAAAAGTGTTTTTAATGAGTCTGATGCCAAAATTCATCCTGCCCTGAACAGGTGAAACTGTTTATAGACTTTATCTCAAAGTAAATATTCATATTTTTTCAGAAGAAGTATTAATGTGCTTGATTCTCGGGGGCTGCCCCAGGCCTGGCTGGGGAAGGTGTGTGATCATACACGCTGCTGTAACGCATGTACTGCATTTACCTCAGGAAAATCCCCGAGTTCTGGATACTGAAACACAACTGGTCCCAAAAGTTTAAGATGAGGGAATACGGACCTGAGCAAATATGGGTTTGGATTGTATAATGCGTTGTTCCAGATTCTGGGAGCACTAGTTTGCTTGGGACAATCACTTTTTTTTTCGGTACGTGGGCCTCTCACTGTTGTGGCCTCTCCCGTTGCGGAGCACAGGCTCCAGACGTGCAGGCTCAGCGGCCATGGCTCACGGGCCCAGCCGCTCCACGGCATGTGGGATCTTGCCGGACCGGGGCACAAACCTGTGTCCCCTGCATCGGCAGGCGGACTTTCAACCACTGCGCCACCGGGGAACCCCTGTTTTTGTTTTTCCTTCTGTCTTCTTCTTCTTCCTTTTTTTTTTTTTTTGGTCTAGTTTTTCTCCATTGTTCAGATTGGGTAATTTCTATTGTCCTATCTTCCAGTTCACGGATTTTTTGTCCTCTGCCCTATCCATTCTAGCTTTGAGCTCATCACTGGGCTTTTAATTTAGTTATTGCATTTTTCAGTTCTAGAGTTTTCATTTGGTTCTTCTTGATAGCTTCTATCTGTTTGCTGAGGTTCTCTATGTCATTTGTTTCAGTGGGTTTGTAATTGCTTCTTGAAGCATATTTATCATGGCTACCTGGAAATAATTCTAATATCTCTATCATCTTGGTGTTGGCATCTATTGGTTGAAATTTAAAAAATATTTTTATTTTATATTGGAGTAGAGTTGATTCACAATGTGTTAGTTTCAGGTGTACAGCAAAGTGATTCAGTTATACATATACCTGTATCTATTCTTTTTAAAATTCTTTTCCCATTTAGGTTATTACAGAATATTGAGCAGAGTTCCCTGTGCTATACAGTAGGTCCTTGTGGATTTTCTATTTTAAATATAGCCATGTGTACATGTCGATCCCAGACTCCTAGTTTATCCCCCCACCTTTTCCCTTTGGTAACCATAAGATTTTTTCTAAGTCTTTGAGTTTGTTTTGTAAATAAGTTCAGAGGTATCATTTAAAAAAAAATTCCACATATAAGCAATATCATATGATATTTGTCTTTCTCTGTCTGACTTACTTCACTTAGTATGATAATCTCCACGTCCATCCCTGTTGCTGCAAATGGCATTATTTCATTCTTTTTAATGGCTGAGTAATATTCCATTGTATATATGTACATCTTCTTTATCCATTCATCTGTTGATGGACATTTAGGTTGCTTCCATTTCTTGGCTATTGTAAACAGCGCTGCAATGAACATGTATCCTTTTGAACGAAGGTTTTCTCCTGATATATGCCCAGGAGTGGGATTGCTGGATTATATGGTAGTTCCACTTTTAGTTTTTTTAAGGAACCTCCATACTGTTCTCCCTAGTGACTGTACCAATTTACATTCCCACCAACAGTGAAGGAGGATTCCCTTTTCTGCATACCCTCTCCGGCATTTATTGTTTGTGGACTTTTTGATGATGGCCATTCTGACTGTGTGAGGTGACACCTCATTGTAGTTTTGATTTGCATTTCTCTAATAATTAGCAGTGTTGAGCATCTTTTCATGTGTCTCTTGGCCATTTGTATGTCTTCTTTGGAGAGATATCTATTTAGGTCTTCTGCCCATTCTTTGATTGGGTTTTGTTTTTTTGATATAGAGCTGCATGAACTGTTTGTAAATTTTGGAGATTATTGGTTGACATTTTTTAATTCAGTTTGAGATCTTCCTGGTTCTGGGTGTGATGAGTGATTTCCTACTGAAACCTGGACATTTTTGCATTTTGTTATAGACTCTGGCTCTTATTTAAGCCTTCCGTTTTGAATGGCTTATTTTGTACACCAGTCCTGCAGGGAAAGAAGGGGCACTACCTCATTACCACCATGTGGAGGAAGAAGCCCAGGTTCCCCATTTGGCCTCCACTGACACTTGAGGGGCTGGAACTTCTCCTTACTGCTGGGCTGGGCAGGGGGGTTAGTTTCAGCATCCCACATGGTCTCCACTAACACTGCCAGGAATGGGGTAGAGCCTCATTACTGGTCTGTGGGGATGGGCTCCTTACCTGGCCTTCTCTGACACCACCTCAGGGTGGGGTGTCTCATTATAGGTTCTTGAGGTTGGTAGTCTAGGCTCCCTTCTTGGCCTTTGCTGGTGGGGGTGGGGCACAGTTTTTTAGTTGGTGTTTGGCTGGAGAAGAGTGGTTATTGTCTGGAAGTTTCTGTTTTGTTTTGGTTTTTTTTGTGGTACACGGGCCTCTCACCGTTTTGGCCTCTCCCGTTGCGGAGCACAGGCTCTGGACGCGCACGCTCAGCAACCATGGCTCATGGGCCCAGCCACTCTGCGGCATGTGGGATCTTCCCGGACCGGGGCACGAACCTGTGTCCCCTGCATTGGCAGGCGGACTCTCAACCACTGCGCCACCAGGGAAGCCCAAAGTTTCTGTTTTTGTAGGCTACCCCTTTCCTGGTCTTTTGGCTAAAGAGCAGACTTTTTAAAAAAATAAATTTATTTATTTTTTATTTATTTTTGGTTGTGTTGGGTCTTCGTTGCTGTGTGCGGGCTTTCTCTAGGTGTGGCAAGCAGGGGCTACTCTTCGTTGCGGTGCACAAGCTTCTCATTGCGGTGGCTTCTCTTGCTGTGGAGCACGGGCTCTAGGCGTGTGGGCTTCAGTAGCTGTGGCATGCAGGCTCAGTAGTTGTGGCTCGTGGGCTCTTGAGCACAGGTTCAGTAGTTGTGGCGCACTGGCTTAGTTGTTCTGTGGCATGTGGGATCTTCCCAGACCAGGGCTCGAACCCGTGTCCCCTGCATTGGCAGGTGGATTCTTAACCACTGCACCATCAGGGAAGTCCCTAGAGAGCCGACTTTTATTGAAGCTTTTTTTTTGGTCTGTGCATGCTGGTATTTCCAGGTTGCTGACCTCTCTAGCATCCAGTCTGGGATGTATGAGGGAAAAAGAAACCCACAGAACTCAGTACCATGCTGTGTCCTGGGTCCTAAGGTCCTAGCCAGTCCACTTTCTTTTTTCCACCTTTCAGAATCTTCTTATGTTTGTTTTACGTATAATGTCCAGGGCTTTCAGTTGTATTTAATGGGAGCAATAGAGAAAATCAAGTCTACGCCATCTTTCCCAAAGCAGAAGTCTTCCCCCAACAAACAAATCAACATACAAACACATTGTATATCTGTGTATGCTATAGATGTTTTGTGAAAAATCCTGAAAAGGGAGCAAAACCATTCATTGGGAAAAATACTCCCAAGTCAATAAACTTGATTTGGTTTTTCCTTCCTTCTGTCCATACTTTGCGGGGAGAAAGGATCAAAGATTTCCCAGTTGGATTTTGGTAAGGGTGACATAGACTGAATCTTCCCTGTATTGCTAAAAGTGGTAAGGTTCCGCTCCAAGCAGGGATAAAGGGAATATGCATGATGGTCCTTGTTGCTATCTGGGGGGAATTCCCTGCTATGTGTCCAGGGGATGGAGTTAGGTACCCAAACGTATGTTGGGTTTTACCCAAACCTACGCTGGTAGTTCTGGATACACCTGGGTAAATCTAGATTTCACTACTCTGAACACTTTTAAAGCAAAGTGAGTTTTGTCCATGTGTATTTAGATGAGCCTAGCTTTGGGATTTGCTGTGTCTCACTTCACGTACAGCTTTCCTCCCTTGTCAAGCTGTCTCTGCCAATGATGTCAACTGAGGGTGAAAGGAGGATGGGCAATCATAACCAACAAGCCCCTCTAAGTGTACATGTGTGAAGACTGTACCTTGATTTGCAATTTCCAGAGCATGGATATTTCCATTACACTGCATCTTAACATCATCAAAAAACCCTAAAGAATCAGATCAGATGAGGCGATTCCTCATTTCCAACTTTTCTCCCAACAAAAAGCTACAAAGTAACTTAACACTTAGGAAGTAAAGACATTCATTTACCCAAGTGAAGCTGTGAAAGAAATTAGCTGCACCTAAATGAGATAATAAAAACTAGATAAGGGGCTTCCCTGGTGGCGCAGTGGTTGAGAGTCCGCCTGCCGATGCAGGGGACACGGCTTCGTGCCCCGGTCCGGGAAGATCCCACATGCCGCGGAGCAGCTGGGCCCCGTGAGCCATGGCTGCTGAGCCTGTGCATCTGGAGCCTGTGCTCCGCACAATGGGAGAGGCCACAACAGTGAGAGGCCCGCGTACACAAACAAACAAACAAAACTAGATAAGATTGTAACTTGTGAGTTGTGTATCGTTATCAGTTGAAGGAGATGGCCTTGGGGATCCATGACACAGGAGACAGAACTCATCTCTAAAAATGGGTTGACAGTGTTCACTTGTGATTCAGACAGCATCGTGTTTGGAGTATGTAGGTCCTAAGTGTTGTGTCTTGGTCTCAAATCTCTGACCCTTTAAGTACCTGTACTGTGGTTAAAAATTTAACCCTGTAATTTTGACCTACCTGAGCCAGTAAATTTGCTCTCCAGATGTGTATAAGTGACGTTATGAATTAAAACGTTTGATCTTTAAGAGAATCTAATGTGTGAGCCTTCAATTTGGGAAGTAAAGTTTTAGACTTGAGATTTGAAGAGGACTAAGATAATTTCATAAATGTTTATAAATTTATTAGACCTATAGGGTTGAATAAGGGTTTAGAAAGATTTTGCCTGATGGGGTGGTGTGCCCTGTCAGCCATTTAAAGTGTTTTAAAATATGTATATTAAATGCCATGTAGTTTAAAATATTTAAGGAGATCTTTAAATTTTATTTTTCAAAAAGGTTAAGTCTAGCATAATGCTTAAGAGCAGGAACTCTGGGAGCAGGTTGTATAGGTTAGGGATCATCAAACTATGTCCAGCTGCCTGTTTTTGTACAGTTCGTAGCAGAGAATGGTTTTGACATTTTTAAATGGCTGAAAAAAATCAAAAGAAGTAAAATATTTTGTAACATAAAAAAAGATATAGGGCTTCCCTGGTGGCGCAGTGGTTGAGAGTCCGCCTGCCGATGCAGGGGACACGGGTTCGTGCCCCGGTCCGGGAAGATCCCACATGCCGCGGAGTGGCTGGGCCCGTGAGCCATGGCCACTGAGCCTGCGCATCTGGAGCCTGTGCTCCGCGACAGGAGAGGCCACAACAGTGAGAGGCCTGCGTACCACACACACACACACAAAAAAGATATAAAATTCAAACTTCAGTGTCCATAAAAATTTTTATCGAATCACAGACATAGTCATTCCTTTACGTACCACCCATGGCTGCTTTCATGCTACAACGGCAGAGTTGAGTAGTTGTGACAGAGACGTATGCCTGCAAAGACAAAAATATTTTCTGCTTGGCCATTTACAGATAAAATTTGATGCCCCTGGTGTAGGTTAAAGTCACAGCTTTGCAACTTACTAGTATAAACTTGGGCAAGTCGCTTAATCTCTCTGTGCGTCAGTTTGCCCATCTATAAAATGGGGATGCTAATAGTTGTTATTAAGTTACTGTGAGAATTAAATAAATCAGTATTTGAAAAATGCTTTAGAACAATGCCTGGCACATAGTAAATACAGTATAAGTGTTTAAAAATTGGAGGAATTTAACTTATTAAACTTGAATTTATCAAACATTAATTAAAGAATAAGTAAAATAAAATATTTATTACAGAAAAGGTAAAAAATAATTATATCCATTTAATAAAAATATTTGTTATGAATAGAGTAAGACTTTAAAGTTGAATCTGGAGTAACAAACTCTAAGGTTTTAAATCTGGAACTTCAATAAATATTAAATACCCAAGTAAATCTAGTGGTCCTTTCCCAGTGCCAGAGTCCCTCTTGGACTTGTGAGCCAGGTTCTGTGAAGACCTATGGCCTAGGAGACCAAAGCTCTCCAGGGCTTATAAGGAAGACTGGGAGGCAGTGTTGTAATGGATAGGTATTTGGAGTTATGTCTGGATTGAACTTTGACTTCCTAGCTGTGTGAGTTTTGGCTAAGTCTTAATTGTGAACTGGGATTAGCAATACCTATTTCACAGGGGTATTATGAAGATTAAAAGTGTTAATGCACATAAAATGTTTAGTACAATGCCTGGATTTAACTAAGCATTCAATAAACATCTCTTATTATCATTGTTACGATTCTCCTACAGGCGGCATACATAGTGAGTTATTGTTAATCAGTTACTAAACGCCTAGCAGAGCTGAAGGTTCTATGTGTGTTATGGTTTGAATGGTACTGGGATCTGGTTGCCTTGATTTTCTGACATTCTGCTGTATCATATGCTTTCAGGTAAACATTGCTCTCTCCAGGGATCCTCTTTTTTAAAGTATGCACTTTCCAGAGTGCATCCTTTCCTCACTGGCTTGGTTTAGTTTACTAGGTACTAGGTATTTGCTTTACAATGTCAGCCTGAGACCAGAAAACAGGCAAGGGCTGGGATCCATGGTGAAAAGGTAAGGAAAAAGAGAAATTTTGCATAGTCTCAGGTTTTGCCTGCTGTTCTGTTCCCCTGAGGTGTCAGAACAGCTTCTCTACCATTTCAGGGAGGAGCTTACACAGCCATGCCCCTCTGGTCCCCTGGGGCCTCCACCTGTGAAATCTGCAGGACAGCCAGGAAGCCAGCCTGGCCCCGGGTGCCACCTGCTGACTACCTGCCTCCTCTCCTGTATCCTAGGCTGGGACGGTACTTCTGTCCTTTTGGCACAGACCTGCCCTTGCCCATCTACCAGCAGCCCTGAGCACCTCCTGCCCTTCCTTCTTCATGACATCGGGACACCCTTGGACTTGGAGGCAGGTGAGATTTCAGGGTTTGTTTCCCAGTGTCCTAGAGGTTTGACACCAGAGCCAATTCTGTGGCAGATGGTGGGGCCCGAGGCTTATTTCGTGATTAGAGATCACTTCTTGCATCATATTTGTGCATTCCCTGTCTGAGGCAGTGGGAATAAGGCCACCACAGTGACCTTGACCAGCGGTGAGGGAGGAAGGAGGGGAGAGGAGTGACTCACTGTGCACCTTCCCAGTAGGTTATCGGCTTGAGGTCTCAGGATGCGTTGGACCCTAATTTAGTAACCGGAATTTGTCGTCATCCAGTGCTATTTCCCCCAATACGCAGATGTGGCAGAGGGATTGGGGGCAGGCCTCTGTCACTATGGAGACCGTGACGCTGTCCTGCTAGGGGCAGTTTGGAAGCGGGCAGGCCTAGAAGGCTGGGGAAGGCGCCGGATTTGACCCCCACCACTCCCGCATTAGGACCTTTCTCTAAAACCGAGGCCCAGAAAGGGAGGGAATCCCCTTGGGTCACAATACGCCCCCGGGAAGAGGCAGAATGATTTGAGCCCAGGATCTGCGTGCTCGGCTTTCCCCCAAAGGTCAGGAAGCCCCTCCTAGCTCCATTCTTCTTTGAGCTTTCCATCAAACAAGTCGTAGCGTCCGCGATCCTTTCGAGTGCTCGCAGAGTCGAGGCTCCAAGACTTCTCCTTTAAGACCCACGGCTCCTCCCATCACGCTGCGTCGCAGACTTAAGGCCCCGCCCCTCCAAACAGCTTCCGCAGGGCCGCGACCGTCGCGCGGCGGTCACGGCCCCTTTAAGCCCCAGCCCCGCCCCTGGCTCCCCAACCCCTTTTCTCCGCTCCCCCTCCAGCCCGCACCAGGTACCCCGGCAGGTCGTGCGGCTTCGCGCGCGGTGGTGAGTGCCGGGCCCCGAGGGGGCGCGAGGACACCTTCCTGGTCTTCCAGCAGCCCTTGCGGTGTCCTCGCGGGTCGCGGGGGGCGGAGCTTGAGCAGCGACCCTGGTGGGGGAGACTGGGTGCTCTGAGCGCGGAATGGGTGGGCCGGGACCGGCCGAGCAGGGGGAGGGACTCAGGTGATTTACGGAGAGGGAATGGCCCCCAGCAGTGCTCGCCTGGTGACTGCGGGTGTAGGGGACTGGGCTTAACGGTCCCGCGGCGTGTCCCCTCTCCCTTGCCCGGCCAATGCTCCCGTACAGCTCAGTTGCGGAATTGTCCTCCCGCTCCCCTGGGGTTCAGGCCCGTTTGTGGGGGGCGGCTGCCGCCTGTCCCGCCGCCAGAGACCGCAGTCGTGGAGGCCGCTGGAGAGGCCCAGGGGGGCGGCAGGAGGGCAGCGACCCCCCGACTCCTGGCAGAGGTGGGGGCCGCAGCAGAAGGCGCAGGGGTGGAGAGTGGCCAGCGGCCAAAAACCGCCTCCCCCAGGTCCGGGCTGAGTTGTGGGTTGGGGAAGGGTTTGGCTCCGGGACCTCAGTTCCAAACCTCTGCCCATCAGAGAGCCGGCGGTCACCATGGCGATGCGGGAGCTGGTGGAGGCGGAATGCGGGGGTGCCAACCCGCTCATGAAGCTGGCCGGGCACTTCACCCAGGACAAGGCCTTTCGGCAGGAGGGGTTGAGGCCTGGCCCCTGGCCCCCAGGAGCCCCAGCCTCGGAGGCGGTGAGTGTTCTTCAGGCGGCAAGTTCGAGTTGTGACCTGGGATGGAGGGTCCGGATGCACACTTTGGGATAACTGCTGTCTCTATTGTGTTGGAAATGATAATAGTTGCCACGCAACGGGTGTTTACTATATTAAACATTGAACGTCTTTATATAGACGAAGGCAACCATTTTATAGATGAGGAAACTGAGGCTTTGAGAAGTTTTGTGGTTTGCCTTATGAATGGAAGAACTGAAATTTTAACCCAGGGTTAACTGAGTTGTGTGGCTGTGGTCTTCACCACTGTACCACATTGTCTCGCTTTCTTTTGTCTTAGGTCTCTAAGCCTTTGGGGGTAGCCTCTGAAGATGAGGTAAATATGCCCGTCTTTTCTGTCGCATTTTTCGTTCGCCCATTGTATTTTTCCTTTAAACTGGGCTCATCCACACTTCAGTCTGTGGACTTCCCTGATCAAATGAGATTTGCCTCAGCTCTCCTGCTTGTTTTTAAGTATTCTTTGAGCGTTTCCACATCTATAGTTTCTGGGTTTCCCTTTCCTTGTGTTTGATGTTAGTATCCCTCATCCAATGGGCCCCTGTCTCTTGCTGGGTTCCTTTCACCACCTCTCTTCTGACAGTTGGTGGCCGAATTCCTCCAGGACCAGAATGCACCACTTGTATCCCGTGCCCCTCAGACCTTCAAGATGGATGACCTCCTGGCAGAGATGCAGGAGATTGAACAGTCAAACTTCCGCCAGGCACCCCAGAGAGGTGGGTCCAGAGTCTGGTTCTGGGTTGGGGGGGCGGGGGTCACCATTTTCTGTGCAGGTAGGGACAAGGGGATTCCATATTTAGATGCTGCTGGTATTGAGGAACTGAGATGCAGAAGGAGACAAAAGGAACAGAGTGTCTTCATGTGCACTCAGGGTTCCTTAGGCATGATAGAATGATAGGTATTTTCTTTAGTTCTCTCTCTGTCTCCCTCTTAAGCCCCTGGTGTGGCCGACTTGGCCCTGTCGGAGAACTGGGCCCAGGAGTTCCTTGCAGCTGGAGACGCTGTGGATGTAACTCAGGATTACAATGAGACTGACTGGTCCCAAGAGTTCATCTCGGAAGTTACGGGTGAGGCTTCTTATGGGAAGATCTACAGTGGTGCCTGTGATGCAAAGTTCTACGCTGTTACCCTCATTCATTTTAGGATATAGAGTGATTTCAACTGCTTAGGACCTTTCTGGACTCTTGACTCTTTTCTATAGGGCACTGAGCCTGATTTCTCTTAGGTGGTAACAGGGGATTGAAGCTTATATTAAACAGAGGCGTGAGTTTGAACTGGATAAGAGATTTTGAGGAGAGAGAGAATACGAGGAGTTCGGTTTTCTTCCTTGTTATCTGGAACTTCAGTACTGTAGTTTGGTGGGGAGGATCCGCAGATTGGGTGGATGGCAGTGTTGCCCAGGAAGAGAGAAATGTTTAACACATCCCTTGGGATTCTGGCATTAAGTCATCTTGAACAGGGTTAGAGCCTTGGAAAGTGGAATTGTGGAGTTCAAAGGCCTGAAGTATATGGTCTTGACGATAATAATAAAAATCAATAACAAGAGCTAATGTTTACTTAACCATGTTCTAGGCTCTGTTTTAGTGCTTTAAATGCATTGTCCGTTTAATCCCTCTGAGAACCCTTGAGGTAGTTATTATTCCTAGTATATAGATAAGAAAACTGAGGCTGAGAGGTTAAATAATTTGCCCAAGGAGTCATAGCTTTGTAAGTGGTGGAGATGGGATTTGACTCTGGGTTTGAATGATTCCAGAGTCTGTGGGCTTACCCGTTATGCTATACTGCCAGGCCTGCAACTTAAGCTCTTCAGGGTCCCAGCCTAATTTTCCCTCTTTGAGTTGTCTGTGCTCACTGCATCCTGGGGGACTGATTCTTCTCCCCCAGGCCTTTCTGATTACAGGCCTGGGCAAGGGCATTCTCTTCCTCTTTGCTCTTCCTGACTGCTCTCAAAGAGAGCACTGTTAGCCTATTTCCAATTTAAGAAATCAAGAATCACAAAAGAGATAAAGGGAGAACGTTGCAAAGATTCTGGCCTCTCAGGGTGCTCACATCATCATAGTTCCTGAATTTTCATGACATGATTGATGGGACCTAATTGGTACCCCCTGCCCCCAATCATTTTTATTCTCCTAAAGACAGGGCTTCCTCCACACACAAGAGAAAAACCCCCAAATCGTAACAACTAAAACTCACCTTTAATAAAAGCTGTTGGTCTCTTTTATCATGACTCCCTTTCCCTCCTTTAAGTTGGAGTTTAAGGAAGAACAATGGGTGTTCTTGGTTTCTATGCACTTTATATTCTCAGAGCCAGTTGAGCTTCACAGAAACACAAGGTAGGTATTCCTCCCGCATTTTATAGACAAGGAAACTGAGATTTGGAAGGGTTAATACTTTGTCTGAAATCATTCAGTAACAGAGATTACATGCAAACTCATGTCTGTCTGACTCCAGGCTCCATACTTAGAATCATTACACTATCATGGAGAATCTTCTGTGTGGAATTGCCCCAATTGGAAAATCTGAGCTGTAATAAAGACCCGCCACCAGACTGAAAGTCAGCTTTTCGTACAAACCTTAGATTTAAGTGCTGTTTCTTATCGCAGGGAGACTTCTGTTATAATGTATGGGCATCAGTCATTTTTGATAATTCAGGAAAAAATCATCACTACTCTAAGCATTGAGATTGATGAGATTTTTGTTAAAATTAGATGAATACTTGGAGCCATTGAAATCTTCCTTAACCTGTAAATGAAAAACTACTTTAGAAAAACATGTTGGACCTGTCTGACCTGTTAAATGGTCTTTGGGAGATCTCTCGCTTCCTCTGTTCTGTACATTTTTGTGGAACTGTGCCTGCTTCACAGAGGCAGGGATATGGAAAGCTGGAAAGGGATATTGAGCTGTGTGGGATCTGCCTTCATATAAATGTCCTACTGCAGTAGTATATTGCTTCGTATGTAGCGGCCCTTCAGAATTTACTGAATGAGAGAATTGAGATCTGGGAGAAAGAGCTAACGGGGATTGATTTTCTAGTACAGTTATCCCTTGGTATCTGCAGGGGATTGGTTCCAGGACCCCTGTGGTTACCAAAATCCTGGATGCTCAAGTCCTTTATATAAAATTGCAATTTTATATATAAAATTGCTGTTTTATATATAAAATTGCTCAAGTCCTTTATATAAAATTATATAAAATTGCATAATATTTGCATATAACCTACCCTCCCGTATGCTTTAAATCTCTAGATTATTATAATATCTAATACAATGTAAATGCTTTGTAAATAGTCGCCAGCATGGGGCAAATTCAAAGTCTTGCTTTTTGGAACTTTCTAGAATTTCCCTGCCCCTCTCCCTCTGAATATTTTCCATCCACAGTTGGTTGAATCTGTGGATGTGGAACCCGTGGATACTAGCCTCATAACATTTGTGGCTGATATTATTACAGTAGTGATATAGGTTACCTATTTCTTTGTGGATAAGTAGACTGCAAGTTGAGAGAAGGTTATATTCTTTAAATCTTTATTATTTTTAACTCCCCATTGTTAGGATTCTAGAATCTAGTTTAAAAGGAACCTTGAAGCTTAGTTTTTTTCTTGTTTGAATGTTGTATTTAGAAATATAGTTTCACTGAAAGTTGCAAAAAAATGTACAGAAAGGTTCTGTGTGTCTTTTTCCTCTGTTTTCGCCGGTGGTGACATTTTGCATTTGTTAGTTATGTACAATATCAAAAGAAAATTGCCTCTGGTACAATCCACAGATCTTATTAGATTTCACCAGTTTTACATGCCTTTATTTGTATGTTTATAGTTTTATGACATATGTAGATTTGCATAACCATTACTGCAATCAAGATATAGAATTATTCCATTACCACATAAAGCTCATTTTTTAGTCTGAAATATTTCTTGACGGAATTCCGCTTCTCCCTCTCACCCCAATCTTCTGCGCCAAATAATTGTCCATCTTGTGATTGCTCAGCTCTAGGGAAGAAACGCATCTTTAAGGGGTTTTGAGTTTAGACAGCCTCAGCTAAAATGGTGTGTGGGGTTCGTATGACAATTATGAGAGATAAGCCTGTACTTTGATAGGAAGGGCAATGGCCAGCAGTAGCAGATGATGATTGGCAGTAGCTCTCCCCTGGATGGCAGAGGAAGAGGCTATGGAATAAAAGGAATAATAATCTCATTGTGATGTTTTCCACTTTTGTATGGATTTTCCTTGAGCAGACAGTAATGATAATAATAGCTAATATTTGTTACTCTGTGCTTTGCATAGGCATTATCTCATCTGGTCTTCACAAGAATCCCTGTGAGGTAGCTATTATATCTACTTCATAGATAAGGAATTGGAAACTTAGAGGGTTGATAACTTGTCTGGAGACTCACAGTGAATAAGTGGTGGAGTTGGGATGTGAGTGCAGGTAGCCTGACCCTAGAACCTGCATTCTTGATCACTGTGTTACTTAGTGGATGTGGAAACTTTCATGGGTAAAGGTGGGAAGTTCTGAGTTTTTGCCTGTTGAGCTTGGGGTAGATGTGCCCAGATGAAGTGAGCACACAGTGAGAACCTAGGCCAGGTGAACACTGTGAATCGGAGGTTTGGTGTCTAGGTTGTTGGTTGTCACTCTCTGATCTCTGTGACCTAGGACAGTCCCTCCCACTCAGCAGGACTTAGTTGCTTCCATCTCACAGGGATCCAGATGAATCTGATTTTCTGTAAGAATTTCTCAAAAAGTATTTTGAAGGCCAGGTAGTATTCTTTTGGTTATTTTATTTTGACTTCTTTGTTGGAGCAGGTTCCCAATGCCAGAAAATCCTGAGTCTTGTGGCCAATATGGCTAAATACCAAATTACAGCTATATGAGGATGACTCATCTCTGCGATTCTTTTTTCTAAACTACCTCTTGTCTGTTTTAAAGTCCAGGTGCTTTGTACTTTTTCTGTTGCTGCTTGTCCTTTAGAGGAGCATTTCACAGAAATGGTGTTCTCTGCAATTTGTGGAGTACCTTTGGCCAGAATATGCTTTTGTGAAACACTCTAGCTGAGAGGGAGTGACTGGAGAGTGAGGAGGGGGGCTGGGTATTTTTCAGCAGAATGGGACGGGATATTAAGCATTTCCTTATTAGGTCTCCAGACTTGAGCTAACAGTCTAGCTGGGGCAAAGGAAAGAGAAATGTTGCTTGTAAAAGCTAGTGAGGGAAATCTTGATATAAATGTTAGGAGTTCTCGAAATTAAGAGACCAAGTCTGTGATCAAAAATATTGTCAACCGTATCTTTTATTTTATCAGTAATAAATCACTTATTTTTTATGATCAGGTGAAATCTGTGAGTCTTGATCTTTTTTTTTCTTTCTTTTTCAGATTTTGACATTATTTTCTCAGATGTTGAGATGAGTTTGTTGAAATTATTCAGGCAGAGTCTCAGTTAAATGGAATAGAAAGTTCTGTTGCATATGAATCCCGAGGAGGTAAACCTGCCTTCTTGGTTGTCAAAGCAGTAACAGATCTTCACATTAGGGACAGAGACAGGATGACCATTTTTGAGGATATGGGTGCAGAGCAGAAGGAAAGAACACGCCGACCCATCCTTCTCTGCGTGCACTCACTCTTTAGGGTCCCTTTAAATCCTTTAACTAATCTGTGTCATTACTTTTTTGTTTTCCTGGCCCTAGAATAGTAAAGAGCAAAGTCCTGGAGGTTGAGAAAAGTTCAGCACCCTCATTTGATATGTTTATTCTGATGTTGCAGCAGTGCCCTTTTTCATGAGAGCTGCTAAGATAATTTCTGGAATTAGACTTAAAAACATAGCCCTCAAAAGCAGTCAAAAGTGACAGAATTCAGAATAATGTTTATCCCGGGGGGTGCGGGCCTGCGGGAGCCTGTGAGGGAACTGTAGACGGTCCATGTCGTGATCCGGGTGGTGGTGGCTTGAGTGTGCTCATGGGTAGAAATTAATGAAGCAGCTCACCTAAGTTTGGTCCACTTTACGTACCTTCATGTTTGTATGTTACGTCTCGAATAATGAAGAAAATCCAGTGGGAAGAGTGGACTCATGTATCTTTAGTTCTAGCCCAGCATTCTGCTTCTCAGATTCTCTTGGTAGGTATATTAGGATGAAATATGAGGTTCCTTTTTTTTTTTTTAAATTTTTATTGGAGTATAGTTGCTTTACAATATTGTGTTAGTTTCTACTGTACTGCAAAGTGAATCAGCAGTACATATACATATACCCCCTCTTTTTTGGATTTCCTTCCCATTTAGGTCACCACAGAGCATTGAGTAGAGTTCCCTGTGCAATACAGTAGGTTCTCATTAGTTATCTATTTTACACATAGTATCAATAGTGTATATATGTGGATCCCAGTCTCCCAATTATGAGGCTCCTTTTGTTGGGAGGGTGTGAACTCTGTAAATGGAGGACAGACCAAGGTTTGGTTAAAGAATGGGAGCTCCTGTGTTCTCCCCTGGTTCCCTGCCGGGTCCCTGCAGTACCTTTGAGGAAGGTGGAGGCCCAGTGCCCACTATTTCTTAGTGAGGGCTCTTGCACTTCGAACAAAAGGGTTTGGTCCCTACTTCTCTCCTGAGCCTCCTTATTTGGTCTCTGTTCCCAGTTCAGTAAACACCTGCCCTAGGCCCCTTGGGAGCAGGTTGGATGTTGAAAGTTTAGTAGTATTTTCTTTTGACCAGTGGTCTCAGGGATTCTGCTTTGACTTGGTTAAGTTAATATTCTCCCTTTCCTGATCCCTCACTGATTTCCCCACCTGTCTGCTCCTTGCAGACCCTTTGTCTGTGTCCCCGGCCCGCTGGGCTGAGGAATACCTGGAGCAGTCAGAGGAGAAGCTGTGGCTGGGAGAACCAGAGGGGACGGCCGCCACTGCTCGCTGGTGAGTCCAGCCGCTTCGCTCGGGACGGCTCCCTGTGGAAGGAGTGGGACAGTTTTCCTGCTCCCCTCCACCAAGCTCCTCTATCCACATTCTTAAACCAAGTTGCAATCCCTTCATTTTCTGCTCTAAGGTTTCCACTTGTATTATTACCCTGATTCATTTATGTCTCAAATATAATCGAGTCGAGAATCCTAACTGTCCTACCAAAAGTTTGTAACTTTATCTTATGCACCCTGTTCCCCTTTTAATTTGGAGCCTGCCACTGTCTATTCCTCCTCTCTGGAAAGACGCGTTTGGGAAAGAGAGAGGTGAAAGCATGTAGCTAGTGCTTTGCCACTCCTGCCCAAATGTCCGTCTTTAATGTAAATTGAAATTAGTAGGTCCTCAACCAGAGAGAGGAGTAGTGTCACCCTCTCTGTTCCCTGATGAGAACTGTAACTGCCACGGGCTGGGAGTGGGGAAGGATGTGGCAGACTAACGTGTAAAATGAGCGAGTCCTCACCTGTCCCAGGTATGATGAATACCAGCCTGAGGAGGACCTGCAGCACACGGCCAGCGACTTTGTGGCCAAGGTGGATGACCCAAAGCTGGCTAACTCTGAGGTGAGCCACGTCCCGCTGCTACTTTGCCCAGCAGAGCTGGTCTGAGAACTCAGGAGTCCTGCTTCTCTGACCCCAGTTTAGTTTAAGGCGAAAGAGATGAGATCCGAGGTCCACTCCTTCCTGTCTGGAGAACAGAGACTTAGGACCCTGCCTCTTCTTCCAGTATTCTTGCCCTCATTTCCTTGCCTACTAACCCTTTGTCTTTTCTGTGCCTTCTCAGATCTCTCGAGCCAGAAATCCCTTTCTTTTTGCTCTCTGCTTTTGCCAGCGTCTTTAGCCCATCTTGTCTGTAGCTAGAGATGGTCGGGGGAGGGGTAAGTGCAGGCTTCTCCGGGCGTGGTTGAGAGGGCGCACCCGGAAGTCCTCTCCCAAGTGGCCTGTGTGTGTCTCTGTGCCCCAGTTCCTGAAATTCGTGCGGCAGATTGGCGAGGGGCAGGTGTCCCTGGAGTCCGGCGCAGGGTCGGGCCAAGCTCAGGCAGAGCAGTGGGCAGCAGAGTTTATTCAGCAGCAGGTAGGACACTGTCACCTCCCAGTCCTACCTCAGAGCCGGCTGGTGCCCCCGGCCGTGGGTTCAGTGTTCAGTGGTCCCAGATGGGGAAGGGATCTTATTGCCAGCTTGTTTGGTAGCATCCAGGTCCTGAGTGGGTGGGAAAGAGATTCTGAGAACGTTCTTCTCAGAAATGCCCAGGTTGGTGGTGTCTAATGGGTATTTAGTTGACATTTAGTGGGTGGAAAGTTGGTGGTGGTGGTATGACCATCCTTCTTTGTCACAGGGTACTTCAGAGGCCTGGGTTGACCAGTTCACAAGACCAGTAAACACATCTGCTCTTGATATGGAGTTTGAACGAGCCAAGTCAGCTATAGAGGTGAGAGCAGCTAGTACAGGTGTAACCAGTCCAAGAGAGAACACTTCTTTGGAGAGAGTGGGTGTCTTAACATCAGAGACGGGTGAACATTGTGTTTTATAGTGTTCTTGGAGTCTCTTTGTCAGAATTGCTTGGGATGGGGTGGTTGCCTGTCAGAAATGCAAATTCCTGGGCATCACAGACTACTGAGTCAGAATCTGGGGGTAGGATCTAGGAACCTGCATGAAAAGAAGCTCTTCAGGTGATCTTAGACACATTGACGTTAAACAACTACTGCCATAGGGACTCCATCTTGGTGGAACTGAGGGTGGGGCGGGGTGCTCATGATGAATCTTCTGTTTCTCTCTGCCTTGCCTTCCTTACAGTCTGAGGTCGATTTCTGGGACAAGTTGCAGGCGGAGTTGGAGGAGATGGCCAAACGGGATGCTGAGGCCCACCCCTGGCTTTCTGACTATGACGACCTCACGGCTGCTTCCTACGATAAGGTAAGAACTAGTTTTTCAGACTGCAGGATTTCCTTGTTTTATTGTCTCTCCTTTAATCTTGAATCTGAAGGGTACCCACTCTTAAGTAATTATTTTCTTGAGCCCCTTTCCGTGAAAGGCAGCCTGAATTATTCCCTTGCCCCTGCGCTCCTCCAGTTATTGAGAGTATGCTTTATTCTTGGGATGTAGAAGTTAACGATAATAGACCACCCTCGTCAGATAACAACAGTAAGCGACAAAATACCTAGAGTAGAGGTTTGCACACGATGCAGTAAGAGCACAGAGGAAGGAGCCTTGCTTTGGAGGTTGGTTGAAAACATTTTAAGAAGATTGATAGCTCCTTCGGTAGAGAGTGGTAGGTGGTAGGCCATCTCTCTGCCCTCCACCTTAGTATCTATTTACTTTTTTAACTCACAAGTTTATTTTAAATTCTGATCTCTTCCTGTAGGTACTAACCACTTGCCCCCAGTTTAGGGTATTTTCAAAGAATTGTATTAAATAATTCAAATGCTAAGAAAATTTCCCAGAAGTCAGTGGTGAAGAATGATTGAATTTTGCATGTAGTATATACTGTTGCCTTAGAAGCATATGTTATATCGGGGTATCACTGTGAAAAAAATCTGCTTGCGGGTTGTGGGGCATTCGGACATGTGGGTAATAATTGAGCTGTGAGTTGAAGCATGACTGGGGAGGGAGAGATTGCTTGGTTTTGAAAAAGGCAAAACAGGAACTGGGGAGGTGATCAGTGGTGTCTTTTTCTCAGCTCAGACCTGGTTGGGGCTAGAACTAGAGGGCCAGGATTCTGGAGGTAGATCTTGCGAAGATAGAGAAGAACAGAGTTCAAGATAACTTAGAAAAGGCTAGGATTTAAAAGGCAATGAAAATCTTAGTACTAGGAAAAAGATGATTTTGTTTATTATCCCAGCCTGACTTTCTGAGAGTTGTTCTGTGATATAATAGAAAAGGGAGCTTACCTTTTGGGACCCCATCCTCTGGTTTTTCCATAGTAAGAGTTTCTTCTATAGACTTGTGATGAAGAAGAACTGAAGGAAATACCTGGAGATAATACTTTTATTAATTTATAATAGACACTTGATAAGTTGCACAGGCCCTGTCGACTTACAGATGGCAAGGTATAAAGTTTAGATAAAAATTTCCTGGGACTTCCCTGGTGGCACAGTGGTTAAGACTCCACCTGCCAATGCAGGGGACACGGGTTCAATCCCTGGTCCGGGAAGATCCCACATGCCATGGAGCAACTATGCCTGTGCACCACAACTACTGAGCCTGCACTCTAGAGCCTGTGAGCCATAACTACTGACCTATGTGCCACAACTACTGAGGCCCATGCACCTGGAGCCCGTGCTCCGCGAGAAGAGAAGCCACCGCAATGAGAAGCCCGTGCACTGCAATGAAGAGTAGCCCCGCTCGCTACAAATAGAGAAAGCCCGTGCACAGCAATGAAGTTGCAACACAGCCAAAAAATAAATTAAAATAATTAAAAAAATTTTTTTCCTGGTTTTTGATAAGTATAGACATAGCTCTAACTTCATATGAGCAGCACCTCCTCTTAGCATTTTTTACTTCTGTATTAATGACATGATAGTTGGAATAAATTCTTTAATTCAAAACCTAAAAACATAATTATGTTTTTAGATCTTTGAACCCTATTTTGATATCATTGATACCTTGGGATATTGCAAAATTAGGATTAGAAACATTTGCATTAAGGTTCCAGATTTTGTCTGCCTTTTGTTAAACTGTTAATAAATTATATGTCAATAGTACTTGTTTTTTATTTTTCAAATGTTGATCTGACTCTATCAGGTAAATTCATGGGTATCTGAATGTCGTATTTTTTATTCATGATCCTTAAATTTTCAAGGCTACACCTACAGCTGGAGCAGATATGATACTGTATACTGTTAGCGTGAAGGAGAAATTTCTGTGATGGGACACGCTCTACTTAGTAGTGATCCTATTTTTGCAGTATTATCCTATGAAATTTTGAGCAGACCAGACGATGGGTCGGATCTGATGAATGGCTTGGATTAGACTTTTTAAGATGCAACAGTGGTCCCAAGCTTATCCTGCATCCTGTGGGTTGTTAAAGGTTCCTCCAGAGGACTCTTTTTTTTTTTTCATCTATACAAATATTCTACTTTTGAAAAATTCCTCTCTGATCAGCAATTGATAAAATCTCAAGGAGGATAGATAACACAGACAAGAGCATACTTAGAGAACCCTGTGGTTGCAACGTGATGGGATTGATTTGTTGCACTGTCTGCTGAGGATAATACCTATTCACGCATAGTATTTTAAACTTTTTGGTAAGGCTGTGGCAGATAGTCTCATTTGATGTTCTCAGTAACTCTGAGAGGCAGGAATTACTTTCATTAGGAAATTGTGTTATCGGTGACAATGATCTGTTTCCTACGGGGTGGCTTAAAACATGGGAGGGTGAATGCAGAAGGCTTTATCTTGTGGAACTCTTAACAGTGTAGGTGGGGCTGGCAAACTGTGGCCCATGGGAAATCTATCCTTCCACCTTTTTCTTTTTTTTTATGGCCCGTGAGCTGAGAATGGTTTTAACATTTTTAAATGGTTTTTAAAAAATGAAAAGTAATGATTTGTGAAACGTGAAAATTATATATTGATAAAATTCAAACTTCAGTGTCCATAAATAGAGTTTTATTGGAACACAGCCATGCTTGTTTACATATCATCTGTGGCTAGTTTCTCACTGCTCTGGTGGAGATGAGTAGTTGTGACAAAATATTTATCCTCTGCCCCTTGCTGATCCTTGTTCTAGGGTCCTTTCCTATCTTCTGAGTTTTCCTGTTGCACGGAGGTGTCCCAGGAACATTACCTATTCTCGACATGAATATACTTTTTATACGTTTATCCCAAATCCATCTCCTGTATGTCTCACTTCTTAAATCCCCATTGTAATTATTTAATTTTTATTTGTTACAAATAATGTGCAGATTACTTATAATGATTTAGAACTTGGCTGGCAAGATTTGAGCGTTTCTGGTTCTTGAGCAGTTTCACAATGGTAGTGAAGAAGGGCCTCACTCATGTCTTTGTTTCGTACAGTTTCATTCTGATTTGTCCTTAACTGCGTTTAGAAAGGGCCCTGCCCTGTATTTTGCATCTTGTGTTCATTCTGGGGTATTGTTTTGTAATGGTAACCACTACCCTCCAAAAAGGAGCATTTTATTCCCTTGTCCCAAGTCACACGCTTACTAGGGACCCATTTTATCTTAACACCTCTCTGCCTACGTGGAAGCCCTGGGGACAGAGCTCTGCACAGAGCATCATAACTTCCCTCAAATGAGAAAGCCTCAGCTAGAAGAGGACTGGTCTTTCTGAAGCGTTTTCTGCCCTCAGGATTTTGGAATCTAGCTTTAATTTACTATCAGATACAGATTAATATTAATAACTTTTAAGAATGAAATTGGGGAATAAATTAAAATTTTCAAAGTGCTTGAACACATGCTGTCCAGTCAGTGTGCACAGGACTCCGTGAGCTGGGTAAGAGTTGCATTTGAATAGCAGGGCCTCTGACTCCAAATTGCATTTCCTTTATAGATTATCACACTATTGCAGGATAACAAGAAATGCCCCTTGAATAGCTAAAGAGAACTTATCTCATTACTGTAAGCAGATCCTGTTAAGAAATGTGCTCTGTCCAGTAATGAGAGATCAAGGATGTGGAAACACCGGCTAATAAAAACTTCCTAAAATCAGCTTAATCCCAGCTCATTTTAGGATCAGAGTTTGCCTGGCTTTCCAGTTGCTGTGGGTATGACCCGGAATTTCTTCACTGTGGTCGTAGGTGATCTCCTTTATGACATGGAGAACTTGCCAGCATTTATCCGGATACCTTTTTGGAGGCCTTCAGCTTCTTTTCCACGTCAGTCTTGGTTGTCAGCTCCCATTCCTGCTGCTCTGTGATGGCCCCCTCCGGGATGGGGTCTCACTTGGCTTCCCTTCCTCGTAGGGGTACCACTTTGAGGAGGAGAACCCCCTGCGTGACCACCCCCAGCCTTTTGAGGAAGGGCTGCGGCGACTTGAGGAGGGTGACCTGCCGAACGCTGTCCTGCTCTTCGAGGCGGCTGTGCAGCAGGACCCCAAGCACATGGAAGTGAGCAGCTCGTTCTTCTGACTTCAGATGAGAGACGCTCCCTCCAGTTTTGAGGGAGGCCCCTGAGGGTGGTGCCGATGGATTAGGGCCCGGGCGACAGCCTGGTCGGGTTCTGAGAGTGAGGTGGTGGGTGGGGCGAGCAGAGGAAGCAGTGGTGGGAAGGTGAATACCGGGGTGATGAAATCTGGCAACTTCCCTCTAGGCCTGGCAGTACCTGGGGACCACCCAGGCGGAGAATGAGCAAGAACTCTTAGCCATCAGCGCGCTGCGGAGGTGAGTACACTGAAAGGGTGGGGGGGCAGGGTGGTCCCAGGGCTCTACAAATAACCTTTAGAATGACAGAGCCTACTCTTCTTTCTGGCTACTAACACGAGTGTTTTCTCATGATGAAACTCTAAGGTTTGGGGAGTCTGGAGATAACTGGCTCCATTTGTTCCTCGGCTTTTGGTTTTATTTGTGGGACCCTGGCTGGTTCCTTGGCTGCTGAAATGTTCCGTTTCTCAGGACTGTAACTTTATTAATAACCCACCCGTAGAGGATTCCTCTGTACCTTAACTGAGGGAGTTGGCAGGTACCGCTGCGTTCTGAAGCTTGGCTCGGCTCCCAGGGTGCTGATAGGTGCAGTGTCAACCTCAGAGACCAGCTCTGTCCATCTCTGTCCAAACAGGTGCCTAGAGCTAAAGCCAGACAACCGGACGGCACTGATGGCGCTGGCTGTAAGCTTCACCAACGAGTCCCTGCAGCGGCAGGCCTGCGAGACCCTGCGAGACTGGCTGCGCTACACGCCAGCCTATGCCCACCTGGTGGCAGCCGGGGAAGAAGGGGCCAGCGGGGCAGGACTGGGCCCCAGCAAGCGCATCCTGGGCTCTCTGTTGTCCGAGTGAGTGTGGGGACCTCCTGGGATGACGAGTGGCAGCCCGAGTAGAAGGAGGACCTGGCTTGTGGAATTTTGGATAGATTGAGGCTCAGGGTCTAAGAGTGGGACAGAAGACTCAGGATTGGAAGGAGGATAGATAGACGCATCTTGGGGGTATGATTGGTTAGTGAAAGGATTATTTGGGAGGGGTAGGAATATAGACGTATCCATCCACCTGCTTTTTTGCATTTTTTTTTTTCTTCCGTGTCCAGCTCCCTGTTTCTCGAAGTGAAAGAGCTCTTCCTGGCAGCTGTGCGCCTGGACCCGACATCCATTGACCCTGATGTGCAGTGTGGCTTGGGAGTCCTCTTCAACCTGAGTGGGGAGTACGACAAGGCGGTGGACTGTTTCACAGCCGCCCTCAGCGTTCGTCCCAATGTGAGCCTCAGGGGAGGAAGGGAGATAGGACAGGACTCTATACCTTATGGAGGAATCATTTGTTGGGACCTTCGGAGTCATGGGATATTTCATTCCAGTGTTCCATGTACTGGTTGCCTTGGGAGAATTGGGAAAAGAAGAGCGGGAGTCTAGGGTCGTCTGGACTTAGGGGAGTCTGCGGTGGGTGAGTGGTTACGTCGTGGTCACAACGTCGTGGCCACAACGTCGTGGCCACACAGTGACCTGTGGAGACAGGAGTGGAATCGTAACATGCGTTAGAGAAACAGAGTGGGGAGCCAGGGGGAGATCGGGCAGAATTTGATCTGAGCCTGGCCCCTGTTTGTAACCCTTGTCCATCCCTATCTTAGGACTATTTGCTGTGGAATAAGCTAGGGGCCACCCTGGCCAATGGAAACCAGAGTGAAGAAGCAGTAGCTGCATACCGTCGGGCCCTCGAGCTCCAGCCTGGCTATATACGGTCCCGCTACAACCTGGGCATCAGCTGCATCAACCTTGGGGCCCACCGGTGAGAGTATCTACTGAGGAATGAATGAATGAATGAATGAATGAACTCCCTGCCTTTGGCCCTGGCTCCTCATTCTCTGATCCTGTTATTTGACCTCGAGCTCCAGCTTTCTTTCTCCCCATGCCAGCTGACCTACCTCCTTCCACTGGTGTTCTGCTCACCAGCTCTCATTCTTCTCCCTTGCAGTGAGGCGGTGGAACACTTTTTGGAGGCCCTGAACATGCAGAGGAAAAGCCGGGGTCCTCGGGGCGAAGGGGGTGCCATGTCGGAGAACATCTGGAGCACCCTGCGTTTAGCCTTGTCTATGTTAGGCCAGAGCAACGCCTATGGGGCGGCTGACGCCCGGGATCTGTCCACCCTCCTAGCGATGTTCGGCCTGCCCCAATGACAGTGGGATGGGCTGCCCTGCGAGTGTTTGCCTGGAGGGGTGCCTGCTCTGGATGTGATCCCCTCTCCCCAAATGGGCCTACCAAGGGGGTGGGCTGATGGCCACAAGCGGTACTGCCTCTCAGGAGCTGCCTCAGTGTAGGGGTGGGTAGTCTGGTTCTAGTTCCTGCATAATTGTAGGAAGATGAGCTGTGTTGTCGGAGTCCCTTGGTAATTCAAGGGCTGTCTGTGCAGCTCCAGATCTCTCTGCTCATCACGCCCTTTCTTGGTGCTGCTTTTTGGGAAGGACCCAAGGATACAGGTTGTCATCTGCTGCCATTTCTGATTGGGTCTACCACATTTGTAGCGTCTGCCCTCCCCCTCCTTTCTCCTTTTACTGGGACTTGATGGTAGTCCAGCCTCCTCGCGCAGTGTGTGTGGCAGGTTCTGTCAAGCGCCTCTGTGATGACTGTAGGGTGGGACGTGTTAGGAGTTGGCCTGTGTGATTTAAATGTTGATTTGGCTCAGCAGAGCTGAGGTTTTAGGGGTGCTCATAGTTCTGTCATTCTTGGACCTCTCCTGGCTATAGCTCAGGGTCCCTGGATAATGCTGCGCGCAGTAATGGGCGTCATTACCATAGGGGTCCTCAGGGACTGCCGGGGTTAAGTTGCTACAGAGTGTTTGGGTGTGGGGAGAGGAAGCCTCATTGTGGAATGAGCCTCGAAGGGACCACGTGGGCTCAGGTCAAGGGCTCTGGCTTGGGGGCCTGTGGAGGGAGGACAGAGCAGGTGGGACGAGGAATGTCCTGAGTGCAGCCATCCCCCTCCTCTTAGAAAGACCTGCGAGTAGGAATTGAGCTAGCTCTTCTGGAAAGTTGGTTCAGAAATTGCAGGCTTGCCAAATTCCTGGCAGAGAGAGGGTTCAGTGTTACCTTGAGCCTTTGCTGTCCTTGAAATGTTTGTAGCGGGGAGGGTCGGAAAATCCCCTTCCCCCATATCACCTCCACAACGTGAAGGCTGAGAGGAAGTGAGTGAGCAGCTTGGGTTCTGCCGGGGAGATGCACCGAGCCCAGAAACGGCTGAAGCGGCCGGGAAGCCTCTTGCCTTGTCTTAGGTAGCTAATGGTCAGATTTTTTTAAAACTACCGTGGTCCCAAGTTTCCATCCTAAAATTTATTTTTCTTTGTATGAATATGTGTAAATGATTTAAAAAATAAAACTGTAAAATATTTGTATGAGGAATAAATGGAACAGACATGGCTTTGAGTCCTGCTACTGGGTGTGCAGTTGGGATGGTGGGAGGGGAATTGCTGTTTGGAGGTTGGTGTTCAACAGTTTTTCTCGATTTATCTTTCAAATTCTCATTGGTACATTGATCACCTATCTGTCTCCCAGGTAATTACTCAGCACCTACTATATGCGAGGTACGTGAATAAGGTGGTCGAGGTCCCCGTGTTCATGGGACTGATGGTTTAGCAGGAGACGGGTGTTTGACAATCATGCATTTTTTTACATTTGTGTTACTTCTATACAGGAAACTATGGGGTGTGATGTAATTGTTTGCTATTTTTTATTACGAATTATTACATGGGAGGACTTTTGTAGTTTCTTCAATGCTTAGGGCATTGAGATGCCAGCATTTCAGTGCTGGCTCTACCTGGTTTCTATCAGGAGCTCTCAAGAGACATATCAAGATGGGTCTCTACCCTGGGGAAAAATTTTAAAATATGAATATTTATGTTTGGAGATAAATGTCCATGGTCATGTTAGAATTTAAAATGTCTAAAGGAGAACTGGTTTAGTAATTATCCAGACGGTGAAATATTATTAAGCTATTTAATTATATTTATGGAACAATTTCCAATGACAATAAATGCTAACAATATAATGAGAAGAAAAGTTTAGCAAACTTTTTACAGTTTTTATCTCAAGAAGAAAGTGCCTTGAAAAGAGAATAAGGAAATTCCCAGTATGTTAAATGTATCAGGATTATGTCCCCCCTTCTTTGTCATACTTCTCTGTAATTTACGAATTTTCTTTGTGTGTAATACTTTCATAGAAAAGAAGAGAAAAGAAAACGTCACGGGGAGGAGGGCATCCGTTGCCACCACCTGGGGCTCTGAAGGCCAGTGGTGCAGGGCCCGCGGGCCTGGGAGTGGGCTGGGCAGGCTGATGCAGCAGTTTCTGGAGTGGAGATACAAGAAGGAAAAAAGTCTGGCTGGGTAAATGGCTTAGGAGTTGAGCTAACTTCTGGTTTAAGCAAAATCTCCAGGTTGATCTGCTTTGTCTGTGTTTGGTGGCGTCAAGGTTCCAGGAGGATGCTTTCCTTGCATGGTCAGGTCCAAGCGCCTCTTGAATCCACATCAAATTCAGCCAGTATTTACTGAGCCCCTATCACGTGCCAGGTGCTGTCGGGTACCAGGGATGCAGTTCAGAAGGCAGACAAGGTCCCTGCTCTCACGGCTGATGTACTAGTTGAAGGAGCAACGGAATAAATAAGTAAATAAGCACCTTCAGTTAGTGTGGTCAGGAAAGGCCTTTGTCCTGAGCTGGTCAGAGTGGGAGGGGCCAGCGGGGGCTACTTTTCGTTGTGGTGCGGTGGCTTCTCGTTGCAGAGCATGGGCTCTAGGTGCATGGGCGTCAGTGGTTGTGGCATGTGGGTTCAGTAGTTGTGGCTCGCGGGCTCTGGAGCGCAGGCTCAGTAGTTGTGGCTCGCGGGCTTAGTTGCTCTGCGGCAGGTGGCATCTTCCCGGAGCAGGGCTCGAACCCATGTCCCCTGAATTGGCAGGCGGATTCTTAACCACTGCGTCACCAGAGAAGTCTCCCACTCTCTTCTTTAAATCCTCTCCCCTGCTTCTGTGATATTTTCTCTCCTAAGCTGCTTCCCAGTCTCCTTTAAGTGTCTCTCTGTCTACCTGCTCCTGAGGTGCTGATGTTCCTGAGGCTCTGTTCTTGGCCTTTCCTTGCTTTGCATGGTTCTTTGACGACCTGATCCACACCTGTGGCTGTAACTACCATTTAAATGGTGATAACAGCCCAGCCTAGATCTCTACCCCAGCTTTGGATACATTGCACACTTACCTTCTTTCTCCTCTGCTTGGATGTTTCCCTGCTACCCTAAATTCAACCAATTCAAAACAGGAACTTCATCCCCAACATGGCTCCTCATTTTGTGTGCTCCTGGAGACTTACTAGGAGAAAGCTGTGAGTGGGTCTGGATTCCTCCTCCTCATTTTCCTGTAACACTCCTTAGTCACCCAGTTCTTCAGGGTCTGCCCTCTCAGTAAAGCCCACAAGTGTCTTCTGGTTTTTGTACTTCTGCTATTACTTCTGTTTAGGGGTTTATCCTCTCGTGAATTACTGTGATAGCTTCTTGTTTTTTTCTCATTTCATTTACCCCCAACTCCTCATCATGAAACTGATACACTTCCTTAGACATGACATGCTGTCTCTTCCCTCTGACTTCTCACAGTTTGCACAATAGATGAAAGTTCGATCAATGCCTGTTGAATGAACCAAATACTGTAAGTCCCCTGCATATGAAAGAGTTCCATTCTGAGAGTGTGTTCATAAGTCCAATTTGTTTGTTAAGTCCAACAAAGTTAGCCTAGGTACCCAGCTAACATAGTTGGCTATATAGTACTGTACTGTGATAGGTTTTAATAGTTTTCACACAAATAATACATAAAAAACAGGGCTTCCCTGGTGGCGCAGTGGTTGAGAGTCCGCCTGCCGATGCAGGGGACACGAGTTCGTGCCCCAGTCCGGGAAGATCCCACATGCCGCGGAGCGGCTGGGCCCGTGAGCCATGGCCGCTGAGCCTGCGCGTCCGGAGCCTGTGCTCCGCAACGGGAGAGGCCCGCGTACCGCAAAAAAAAAAAAAAAAAGGACCTATGTAGAAATCCTGTATGTCTAAAATTCACATATCAATTTACTTTGATTAGAGTGAACTTGGATTAAAATTTAATTCTCATATTTATTTTTACCATCATAACTTATATTTTTTTGGTTTTTAAATTTTAGGACAAGAAGGTTTTAAAATATCTTTCAATTTGCAACAATATATTTGAAAGGAATTTAGACCTGGAATCTTTTGTATTTATTTTTAGTTTCTCTTCAACGTTTTCATGATCCCTAATCATTAGCTTATTGTCCATTTGCATTTCTTTTGTAGTTTTTCTGGTAACAGTGCAGGGACCCTGAGGTTATTAAACCAAAGGAATACTTCTTTTATTCTCATCCAAAAACACTTTAGATAAAATTTTTTTTAGAGAATAAGAATGTTTAATTTTTTATTAAGAATTTATTATTTTATACACATCCATATGTATTTAATTTTTTTTCCTTTTTGTCAATGTGGCATTTACTTTTAACCAAGGGATTTGTAATTCAAAGCAATTCAGTGTTTCATTTGAAAAATCCTTTGCAAGTAGAAAATCTCATCATTTTAAGATCTAGTCCTATGAACTAATAGTTCATAGGAGATGTTAATATATTTAATATATTTGGGCAAATTAGAGTGGTGACAATGAAGATTATACTTTCGTTTTCCAAATAGGAAAGTTTTTCTTAAAGAGCTAGTGTACTTAAAGCATTCAGAGTTTGGTTGGATATTTGGATTTTCTTGGGAGATGTATTAATTTTCTTTGGCTGCAAAAAAAACACCCCAAAACTCAGTGGGTTAAAACAACAACAATGCTTGATTATTTCTCATGATTCTGGGAGTTGGCAGTCTGAGTGATTCTGCTGTACTTACCTGGGCCCCCTCATGGGACTGCCAGCTGTCATCTGATGGTCCATCTAGGACTGCAGTGTCCCAGATGTCTGTATAACATGTCTGGCTGTTGGCTACACGTCCTCAATTCTCCTCCAGGTGGTTTCGTGTTCTCCAGTAGACTAGACTGGGCTTCACAGCTTGGTGGTGTCAGGGTGTCAAAAGAGAACCAGCAGGAGTTACAGGGCCTTTTATGACCCAGTCTCTGGGGCTCACACAATCTCACTTTTGCCACATTTTATTGGTCAAGGCAAATCATTTATTTTACAAACTTATAAGTGAAATGCACATTCAAGCATGTGAAGAAATAGACTTTGTCTCTTGATGAGAAGAAGTGACACATTACAGAGATGTGGATATAGGAAGTATGATTTCTTTGAGGACAATATTACAGTGATCTACCACAGTAGCCTTTGAGATTTCTTCCAGGATTTATGTAGACTGCTTAATGGTCTTTCTTACATAAACTTAAATAGGAATCCATAGCAATTGAGACAGTTTCCGGCCTTTAAATTTAAGAATATTCTAGAGACAGGCAAACTAATCTAGGTCAAAGTTTCCTCTAGTGGTAAATGCACAAATGGGTTTTGTTCAATTTATCATTTCTTTTTTTAAAATTAGAAACAAAATTTAAATTGAAGTGTAGTTGCTTTACAATATTAGTTTCAGGTGTACAACATAGTGATTCAATATTTTTATAGATTATACTCCATTTAAAGTTATTACAAAATAATAGCTATATTTCCCTGTGTTGTACAATATATCCTTGTTGCTTATCTATTTTATACCTAGTAGTTTTATCTCTTAATCTGGTACCCTTATCTTGTTTTTGATACCTGTGATTCAGTTTTTATTTTCAATTTACCCATTTCTTTTCTCCAGAAATATATAGTCGCTGCAGATGCTGCTTCTGAATCCAAAGGCTGGAGTTCCCTTGGGGTCCTGAAATCATAGATTCTCTACTAACTCATTTCTTTCAATGTTCTTGGGCCCTCATATAGGGAAACAAAATCCCAGTTGTTCAAACAATAGATGAAAATAATTAAAGTTTGGTCACATTAGCCATTACAGGCAGCCTTGTGTTTCAAAGAAAAGAAAAGAAATAGTTCAGTCAGGGGGAAAATCCCCACCCACAATCTCAGGATAAAACACTTAAACAGCTTGTCCTAGGGTTTCTAGCAAATCACACATTTATCCTACACTTTAAGGCAGTGGGCCCCTTGTCTTCAGGAAAGGCTGCCACCTAGGGTTGTACCTTTTGTTCTCCTCTAAGTTCTATTCTAGTAAAAGTTTCCTAGCAGTTTGAGAACACCTACGCCTGATGCCTGCTGGCTGGCTTAATCTCAAATGTCACAAAGAAAGAAACTGTTTGTTTCAAGTTGAATTAATGTGTATCTAACTTGATAACATTTTCAAATAATTTTGAAATATTTGAAGAGGACAGAGCTTAGATCACTTTTCCTCTAAATTTGACTACACAGTCTTCATCGGTTCAAAAAATATATGTGCTGATGCCACTGACAACATCTGGGAACTGCCACTGTGCAGAAAAAACTATGACTACCACCACTGTTATATATTTGAAGTTCTCTTACCTGCTGATGGTTGTCAAAGCCAAAGTAATTCCAAATTTTTTGGATCAGGTTAAAGGTAAGCACATGTCAGACCAGCTCCAAAACTCAAAGGAAGGTGAACTCATTTTGGAGTCATCATCCTCTGCCTTTTTATTCTTCCCAGTTTAATCAGCCAGTTCAAGGGATGATAGTTTAAGTGAGAACCAATTAATCTCAGTCTCTTTGTTTGAATAAATGATCCAACAGAAGAAGAAAACATCATATGTAGATAATCCAGTAAGAGGAATAAAAAACTGCTAGAGAATCCAGACCATTTGCTACTGCCAACCCTGGATCAACAGCAGATGGCGCCAAAGAACCTTAGTAACAGCTCTGCTACCAGCTCCAAGGTTGCATTCTGCTTCCCACACCATTCACCGAGGATTGCTAAGGAGTGGAGGTCAAGAGCACAGACTCCAGAGTCAGACTGCCTGTCTTCCCAATACTGCATTTGCTCGCTGGGTGACCTTGAATGAGTTTTTTTTTTTGCGGTATGCGGGCCTCTCACTGTTGCAGCCTCCCCCCCTGCGGAGCACAGGCTCCGGACGCGCAGGCTCAGCAGCCATGGCTCACGGGCCCAGGCGCTCCATGGCATGTGGGATCCTCCCAGACCGGGACACGAACCCGTGTCCCCTGCACCGGCAGGCGGACTCTCAACCACTGCGCCACCAGGGAAGCCCCCTTGAATGAGTTTTGAACTTGGTTTTCCTCTTTGTAGAATAAGGATGTTAATAAAGACTCTATCTCACAGGATTGTTGTGAAGATTACATGAATTCTTACATGTAATCACAGGCAGTAGTTTCTTGTACATAATAATCTTTCAGAGTGTTATTTGTTAGTGAATACATAATATAAAAAGAAGTACTGCTGTGACATCAAAAGCATAATATTTAGGAGGGAGAGCAAAAGGTTAAGCTTTTGTATAGGATTGAAATTAAGTTGTTATCAGAATAAATTGACTGTTATAAGTGTCTTTTGTAAGCCTCATGATAACCAAAAAGTAACAACCTACAGTAGATAAACAAAAGGTAATGAGGAGGAGATCAAAGCACACCATTATCCAAAATTATCAATTCACAAAGGAAGATCACAAGAGAGGAAGAAAGAAACAAGGGAACTAAAAAAGAAAAAGGCAAGAAACCAATAGGACGGCATTAGTAATTCCTTACCTATCAATAATTATTTTAAATGTGAATGGACTCAATTCTTCAACAAAAAAAGCAGAGCGGCTGAATGAATAAAAAAATAAAACCCAGCTATATGTTGGCTACAAGAGATTCACTTCAGCTTTAAGGATACATATAGGCTCATTAAATAGATGGAAAATGATATTCCGTGGAAATAGAAACCAAAAGAGAGCAGGGGTCTTATATTTATATCAGACAAAATAGGCTTTATTTCAAAAGCTGTAAAAAGAGATGGTCATTGTATAATGATAAAGGGTTCAGTTTATCAAGAGGATGTAACAATAATCAATATATATGCACCCAACATCAGAGCACCTAAATATAAAAGCAAGTACTCGCACCTCTAAAGGGGGAAATAGATTACACTATAATCAGGAGGCCAAGAATTGTCAATGGGGAAAGGATAGTCTCTTCAACAAATGTCGTTGGGAAAACTGGATAATCACATGTAAAAGAATGAAATTGCACCCCTATCTTAATCCACACACATTGACTTGAAATGTATTAAAGACTTAAATGTAAGACCTGAAACTGTAAAATCCTAAAAGAAAACAGGGGAAAACTCCATAGCATTGGTCTTGGCAATGATTTTCTGGAAGTGATACAAAAGCAGAAGCACAAAAGCATAAATCAAGTGGGACTGCATCCAACTAAAAAGCTTCCGCACAGCAAAAGAGCTATTAACAAAATGAAAAGGCAACTTCTGTGATGGAGGAGTATATTTTCAGACCATATATCTGACAACAGGTAAATATCCAAAATATATAAGGAGCTAATACAACTGAATGGCAAAAACAAAAACAAATAACCTGATTAAAAAACAGGCAAAGGGGGCTTCCCTGGTGGCGCAGTGGTTGAGAGTCCACCTGCCGATGCAGGGGACACGGGTTCGTGCCCCCGTCCAGGAGGATTCCACATGCCGCGGAGCGGCTGGGCCCGTGAGCCATGGCCGCTGAGCCTGCGCGTCCGGAGCCTGTGCTCCGCAACGGGAGAGGCCACAACTGTGAGAGGCCCGCGTACCGGGAAAAAAAAAAAAAAAAAAAAAACAGGCAAAGGGCCTCCCTGGTGGCACAGTGGTTGGGAATCCGCCTGCCAATACAGGGGACACAGGTTCGAGCCCTGGTCCTGTAAGATCACACATGCCACAGAGCAACTAAGCCCGTGCACCACAACTGCTGAGCCTGCACTCTAGAACCTGCGAGCCACAACTACTGAACCCTGTGCACCTAGAGCCTGTGCTCCGCAACAAGAGAAGCCACCACAATGGGAAGCCCGCGCACCGCAACGAAGAGTAGCCCCCGCTCACCACAACTAGAGAAAACCTGTGCGCAGCAACGAAGACCCAGCATAGCCAAAAAAAAACCAAAAAATAAAAAACTGAGTCAGAGGACCTGAATAGACATTTTTCCAGAAAAAGACATACAAATAACCAACAGGTACATGAAAAGATGCTCAACATCACTAATCGTCAGGGAAATGTACATTTAATCACAATGAGATATCATCTCACATTGTTAGAATAGCTATCATCAAAAACACAGGAAAAAAAGATAAGAGATAAGTGTTGGTGAGGATTTGGAGACAGGGAACCCTTAAGCACTTTTGGTGGGAAAGTAATCTGTTGCAGTCACTGTGGAAAACGGCATGGGGGTTCCTCAAAAAAATAAAAATAGAATGATCATATCCAGTAATCTCACTTCTGGATATATGTTCAAAGGAAACGAAATTATTATTTTGCAGCGACATCTGCAACTCCATGTTCATTGCAGCATAATTCATAATAGCCAAGACATGGAAACAACCTGGGTGTCCATCATTGGAAGGATTGTAAGGACTATATATACACATATGTGTGTGTATATGTATATGTGTATACACACACAGAGTGGAATATTACTCAGCCATAAAAAAGGAAATCCTGCTATTTGAGACAACATGGTGGGACTTTGAGGGCGTTATGCTAATGCAATAAGTCAGATAGAGAAAGACAAATACTGTACGATCTCACTTATATGTGGAATCTAAAAAAGCCAAACTTGTAGAAACAGAGTAGAATATTAGCTGACAGGAGCTGGGGTTGGGGGAAATGTGGAGATGTTGGTAAAAGGATAGAAGCTCCCCTTTATAAGATGAATAAGTTCTGGGACTCTAGCGGACAGTATGGTGACTATAGTAACAATACTGTATTATACACTTGAAAGCTGCTCTAATAGAGTAGATCTTGAAAGTTATAACCACAAAATGAAAGATGGTAGTTATTGTACTAATCGTTTTGCAATATTTACATGTATCAAGTTTTCATATTTTATACCTTAAACTTACAAATATGTCAATTATATGTCTAAAAAGCTGGAAAAAAAGAGTTCCTGGTTTTTTTTAGGATGGGGAAATGTTATATTGGGAGGAGCAGAAGCTTCTGGGTATGGAGAGCCTGGGTATTGAGGCTTCGCTGGGCTAAGTCAGGCTGCTCAAGAGGGCTGAGGACCCCATGGATTCGGTGACTATAGTTAATGATACTGTATTGTGTATTTGGACAGTTGCTAAGAGAGTAGATCTTAAAAGTTCTCATCACAAGAAAAAAAACTGGGGACTTCCCTAGCAGTCCAGTGTTTAGGACTCTGCGCTTCCAATGCAGGGGACAATGGTTCAATCCCTGGTAGGGGAACTAAGATCCCACATGCCTCACAGTTCGGCCAACGAATTAAATAAACAAACAAGAAAAAAAAACTGTAACTACAGTGTGATGGATGTTAACTAGACTCATGGTGATCCTTTTGCAACATATACATTCAGTAGTCCCCTGTTATCTGCAGTCTTGCTTTCCCGAGTTTCAGTTACCCATGGTCAACTTTGGTCTGAAAATACTAAATGGAAAATTCCATAAATAAATAATTCTTAAGTTTTAAATTGTGTGCCATTCTTTTTTTTTTTTTTTTTGGCCATGCTACACGGCTTGCGGGATCTTAGTACCCCTACCAAGGATGGAACCTACGCCCCCTGCAGTGGAAGTGTGGAGCCTCAACTGCTGGACCTCCAGGGAATTCCCAAATTGTGTGCCATCCTGAGTAGGGTGATGAAATCTTGCACCTTCCTGCTTCATCCAACCCCGGGATGTGAATCAACCCTGTGTGCAGTGTATCCAGCTGTATGTGCTACCCACCCATTAGTCACTTAGTAGCCATCTCCAGTATCAAATGGACTGTCCTGGCATTACCATGCATGTGTTTAAGTAATGCTTATGTTACTTAATAATGGCTCCAAACACAAGAGTAATGATGCTTGCAATTCAGATATTCTCTTACTGTGCCTAGTTTGTAAATTAAACTTTATCATAGGTACGTATGTATAGGAAAAAACAGTTTATTTAGGATTTGGTACTATCCATGGTGTCAGGTATTCTCTGGGGGTCTTAGAATGTATCTCCTGAGAATAAGAGGAGACTACTGTATACTGAATTATTATGTTGTACACCTGAAACTCATATAATGTTATATGCCAATTGTATTTCAGTTAAAATAAAAGAATCAGGGGATAGAGACAGTGGCTGAAGGGACATGTAGGGTCAGAGACCCTCTCTTCGTGGGTGAGACAAAGTCATTGAAGAACTGTAAGGTGAGGTGTTGGCCTTCTCCTTAAAGGTATTAAAATTGTAAATCTTCTTAGCATGGGGACCAGGGTGGACTGCTTCCTGCAAATCTCACCAGAAAAATATTCAGAAATCCTTGGGGCATCAGGAAATGGATTTGGTCCAAAGCCATGTCGGTTTCAGAAAGCTACAGCCTAGATTCCTCACCCTAGCCTCCCCCAAACTTCCTCACTTTCATCCAGTGAAGTACTCTTAGGGCAGAGCTCTCTATTCTTCACAATTAACTTGTGTTGCAGGGATGGAAACACCCCATTTCTGTAACACACAGTTTATATTATTCTTATTTCTCACTTGACACTTTTTCTACCCTCTTCTAAAACATCTCGAGCTTTTGGTATTGGTGCCATTTGGTACAGGTGTTTCATTGGTTGTGTTGTTTACCCAGGCTGCAGCCTATGGTAGGAAGGAGAAGATTGAGTTTTAGCTATAGTCTGTCCACGATATTAACCATCCCATTCATGGATCTGCCTTCCTTCTACTTGAAGAATACCACTTTCTTTAAAAAAAAATGTATGTTTTGTGATGCGAGGATTTCCACAGGCTTTCTCCTCCACTCTCTCTTATGGGAAAAATTCCTGAAGGAATCATTCTGGTAAATTCATATAATAAAGAATGGTTCTGGATTTCTAGTTGGATTCTACAAACGACTCTCCTCTGGGTTTCAGTATCTTAATCCTTTCTTCCTTCATGCATTCCTTCTCACTCTGAGAAGTTATATTTAGCACCATAATTTTTTGTGCTGCATCTTTCTGACTGCCCTCCCCAACCCTCTCAAGTACCATTCTGCTAACAGTGTGGACAGCATGGTGGTATATTCTTGGTAATTTTTACTGAATGCTTTGGCTAGGCTAAGCTGGTTTCTTGTTACTATATATATATATTACAGTTTACCAATCTTGGAAAAGTCTATATAGAAAAGAGTTAAAAGCCGCTCTGCATTCTACAATTTGGAAAGCCATGCAAATTCATTGTCAAAAAGAACCCAAACTTCCTATATTTGATCATAAGCATCTGTGAAATCCAGAGGATGGAGAAAATCAATTATTAACTTTTCTATAAGGTTGCCTTTGTCTCTGCAGTCTTACTTGGATGGATGCCTAAAAGCCCCTGTTTCTTGGTCCTCTTTCATACTTTCTTCTGATTTCTTTTCTTCCTTTCTCACAGTTAAGGCTACATCCTGCTACACTACCTGAGCTAATGTAGTAACATGTTTGTGGATGACAATTTAATGTCATTTTTAATGACTAATTTCTTTCTACTTTGGGACAGCAGCTATAAGTTACAAATCAGGGAGGACCAGACTTCTTGGGTCACTGAGTCTCCTGGGAATGATTTCTTGACCCAAAGTGGTAATTCTGCAGTTGTTGAGTCTTCAGGCTTAGTGCATTCCTGACTTCATGTGAACTTCTAAGACAGTAGTACCACAGAGCTTGAATTGTTAAACAAGGGTCAAATGAATCAAATGAATCATAGAACTTAACAACACCAAGATTTACTGAAAAGGCAGGCACAAATGGAGAATCTGTCTTTAGAGGGACGTCAAATAGGTAGATATAGCTCCCTTATAACCCTTTCTCACGTTGGGATTCAGATGAGCTTTATGTGGGTGGTACAAATTAGGTCAAAAGAATTCATTTAGATTTGAGGTTTCTTAGTTTTTACACATTGTTAATTAGTAGGTAGTTAGAGCGATTAACTTCCATTGTCTGGTCAGCCATATTCCATAAATCAATCCAGGCTTATTTTTTATCACTGATCTTAATTGAGTGTTTATAGGCTGATAAAATATTTTTAGATAAAAATTTCCTTGTGTATTTTCCAGCTAGCGAATCCCATCAGAAAATTTTTAAGGAGGTCTATTTGAGGTTAACACTGCCCTGATGTCCTGGAACAGGGAATCAGACAATTTACAGACCTGTCATTAACTCTTTCCTTGACAGAGGCATATGGATTTAGGTCAATGATGCCTAAAGAAATAGCGGATACACTATGGAGCTGAAGCACACAATCGTGGTTTTTCATTTCTTGTTTTGTATTTTTATCATATTTATGTGTTAATTTTATTAAGGAGTCAAAAGCTGAATACGGCTTCTTGCCAAAATCGCTAGTATTCTCTTCTGCCTTCTCTGAACACTCACCAAGAATGTCAAACACTTTAAAACACATTTTGTTGGTTTTTTGCTATGTTCCTCAATGTATTTATATGATATCTTTTTTTTTCTATTTTAGTCCGTTTATTTTTTGCCTTTCCACTACTGAAAATGAGGATTTAACACACTTTCTTTCAACTTTCACCTTCTCTAACTCCCAATACCTTCTCTACCTGCAGTTAAACCCTTCCCATATTCCCAGTCTCCAAAATAGTTATAATTTTGGTGGATTCATATTCATCATTTACATTATTATGATTATACACTCTATTTCCAGTTTTTAAGTAGTATATAATGAATTCTTTTTCTGCAGTTTTAATTTCCTTTTTTTTAAAATTTCCTTTTAAATATTATTTTGTTTTCTATTTGATTTGTTTGATACCTTAAACACTGATTTTACCCCCAAATCTGTGTTAATTCTTTAAGTTACTTTACAAGCTATTCAGACACTTATATGTTCTATCAATTTGATCTTTAAGAAATCTTTCCCAGACCCTACTATAATATCATGCACAGCTGTCATTCTGGGATTCTTTTATGCTTGTTCATCCAATGTCCTTGATCTGATCTATACCCTTAATACTCTTAGTTTCTGAGTTTTTAATGCAATAGAGTGAGGGTCATATTTAAATTTGGAGTAACCTTTGTGGTCTGGCTCAACTAGCGTGTCTATCTGGACATAAGACCCCCTTCTTATATGAAGGATGGAATATATTGAGTTTAATAAGCATAGTCTTTTATCAGAAAGTGTAAAATTTGTTTAAAACTTGTCTTTAGAAGAAGAGTCATGTTCTCAGTATAGACATTGGTATGTGGCTGATGAGTTACTGTTAACCATAGTCTTCATTTAACTGTTCAGTGATTCTCAGTGGGTCTTAGTGTTCTCTGTGCAGCAATGTTAATGGTCATTAAGTAGAGGGTTTTGATTTAACAGATTGATCTCTTTAGTGTGTCCAGAATTGGGAATCTCAGTTTTGCATAATTTTTCCTCTCAGTTTTTTAGAAGGATGAATCCAGTTTTTGTGAAGCTGAAGGACGCAACTGTTGTCACCTTTATTTAAATGTTCAGGATATAAGTAAGTGGGAACCTCCAGACTTTACTGAATGCTAACGCTTTTAATCGTTTGGTGTTGAAGTTTTGAGAGAGCAATTTAATCTTCAGGATCATCAATTTTAAATCATTGTTGGGAAATCTGGAAAAGGCAGAGTAATTTGTTTTTTTTGTTTTTGTTTTTTTTTTGCGGTACGCGGGCCTCTCACTGTTGTGGCCTCTCCTGTTGCAGAGCACAGGCTCCGGACGCGCAGGCTCAGCGGCCATGGCTCACGGGCCCAGCCACTCCGCGGCATGTGGGATCTTCCCGGACCGGGGCACGAACCCGTGTCCCCTGCATTGGCAGGCGGACTCTCAACCACTGCGCCACCAGGGAAGCCCAGTACTTTGCTTTTATTAATAGAGGAGATGACTTGGTAGTAAAACATAAAATTAAACTTCCCTATTGTTTATATCTAGAAATGTACATAAACATTTCTTTCTTCTTTGCTTGTTTCTTCAACCACATACTGATTCCATAGTGGTGAGCAGACTTTCTACCCTATTTACACAATCTTTCTCATTTCTCAATGGATATGAGTTATTTATCCTAACTTTTGGGCACCCACAAATAATTAACCCATTTGTAGTCAATAAGAAACCCAAATCAACACTCAGTTTAACAAGGTACATTTCTTTAGTCTTTCTACTCTTTTTACCCTGGTTCCATCACATAATTTTCATAGCCTCTTGTGAAAACTGCTAGACGTTTATTCCTGCATTGTTCTTTTCTTGACTGATAGAGGGTAGAGGGGCAAGAATTTTATCCTACAGATCTCCACTTCATTTTCTTTGATTTAGTTTGGATATTGATTTAGATTTGTAAATTATCTATTTTACCTTATATCTAAATAGAGAAAATGGATGTGGTTTTCTCTATGTTTCCCATTGTCCTAGACTGATCTACCTGACTGTGGCACAGAGATGACTATGGGATCAATGGGTTGGTTTAGACTTAGGTTGGAGGAGACAGTGACAGGAAAAGAGTCCTCACACAGAAGGTGGTGCAAAGTTATTCTTTCAAACTCTCTTCAGAGCAAAAGGATCTTCTGGATCACAATCAAACGGTTTCTCTTTGCTTTATGCTGCTATTATGCTGCAGAGAGTCTGATCCTCATTTAGTAAATAGGTCTTCCTTCTCATTTAATCTTATTGCCTCTCATTGGCAACTGAGTGTTCTCTAACCTGGGTAACTTTTCTATATAATGTAATTAGGGCCACTGCCAAGGGAATAAAACTTAGATCTGGTCCAGAGAATTATTACCACTTGGAGAGATCCAGGCAAACTTTTCTGGCAGGATACACAAAAAGGTAAAAATTGATGTGCAAGGGCTTCCCTGGTGGCGCAGTGGTTGAGAGTCCGCCTGCCGATGCAGGGGACACGGGTTCATGCTCCGGTCCGGGAAGACCCCACATGCCACGGAGCGGCTGGGCCCGTGAGCCGTGGCCGCTGAGCCTGTGCGTCCGGAGCCTGTGCTCCGCAACGGGAGAGGCCACAACAGTGAGAGGCCCGTGTACCACAAAAAAAAAAAAAAAAAAAAAAAAAAATTGATGTGCAAAAAGACTGGGCTCATCAATTAATGAATTTGTCTTAATGCTCATTTGATGGTTGAATGACATTAGAGATTCCAAAAGCTTTGTGTTGGTTAGCTGGAGAGAATGTTGCTTCTGTCTCTCTCTTGTATTTGATATATGTGGTGCACAAGGACAGAATCAACTCTAGTTTTACCATTTCTGGAAAAAGTAATTGTGATAGCAAGATCAGATAACATTCATTCAAGACATGCACCTATTAAAAGACGTAGTAAAAACAAATATACTCTTTCAAATAAGAAATTTATTCATTTTTCAATTTAATTATTTTAAGCAGTGCAAAGTCAATAATACATAGATATTTTCTAGTAGGATTCTACCTCATTAAGTATCTGATAAGTACACCAACCAAGTTTAACTTATTGAATTGATAAATGATGTGAGTGGAAATACTACAACTTATTCAACATTGAGAGAAGTGAGGGAGAAAAAGGTAAGAACTGGGGAGTACGGAGGGCCATTACAGAGATAAGAACCATGTATAAAGCACAAAATTGCAAAAGAATCTGATGTGTTTAGGGAATGCTGGTCAGGTCAATATTGCTTGTTCCTAAAATGGCTGTAAGGAAATAGTTAGTGAGGCTAAAAAAAGAAAGTATTTAAAATTCCAAACATGGAGCTCCATAAACTGAGTTAAGGGCTTTGAGCTTCCTAATGTAGCTTATTGTTCCCCAAATTTTGATTTAAGGTAGAGCATGGGCAGTTTTAAAAAATAACTGTACAGATTGTTTAGAAAATTTTCCATTTTTTCATGGATATCTTTGGTAGCAATGTATGTTTTATTTTTGAACAAAATAAGTTAAAAAGGTAGTAAATGTAAAGAAAATATTGGTTAAATGATTATACAGTTAGAATACAGGTGTGGAGATGTTCATTATGCAGTAATGCAAATAACTGAATTTTGGAAATTTTACTATAGCTAATTATGAACCAATAATGTTTTTTATGCAGGAGAATGGCATTGTTTGGCTTACCTGCCCCTGTTTCCCCAGCTGTCTCTCTCTTTTGATTCAACTCCAGTAAACGTGTGAGGATGGTTTGCGATGGGAAAGAAAATAAGGGCATCCAAATGTGAAAGGAAGAGGCAAAACTGACACTACATAAAACCCTAAAGACTTTACCAAAAAATTGTTAGAATAATAAACTCAGCAAAGTTGCAGGACGTAAAATCTATATACAAAAATCAGTTGCATTTCTATACACTGACAACGAACTGCCATAAGGAGAAATTAAGAAAACAAATCTATTTACAATTGCACCAAAAGAATAAAATATCTAGGAATAAATTTAACCAAGGAGATGAAAGACCTGTACATTGAAAACGCTAAGATATTGAAGACGACACAAATAAATGGAAAGATATTTGGTGCTCATGGATTGGAAGATCTAATATTATTAACATGTCAATACTACCCAAAGCAGTTGCAGATTCACTGCAATCCTTATGAAAACTCCAATGGAAATTTTCACAGATACAGAACAAACAATCCTAAAATTTGCACGGAACCACAAAAGACCCTGAATAACCAAAGCAATCTTGAGGAAGAATAACAAAGCTGGAGGTGTCATGCTTCCTGATTTCAAACTATATTACAGAGCCATATTAATAAAAACAATATGGTATTAATATAAAAATGGACACAGAGATCAATGGAACAGAATAGACAACCCAGAAATAAACCTAAATTTGTATGGTCAATTAGTTTTTGACAAAGGAGCCAAGAATATACAATGGGGAAAGGACAGTCTTTTCAATTAATGGTGTTGAGAAAACTGGACAGTTACATACAAAAGAATGAAACTGGACTACTATCTTACACTATTCACAAAAATTAACTCAAAATAGATAAAAGACTTGATCATAAGTTCTGAAGCCATAAAAATCCTAGAAGAAAAAATAGAAAACAAAAAGGCCTTGACATCAGTCTTCGTGATGATTTTTTGGATTTGATGCCAAAAGCAAAGGCAACAAGAACAAAAATAAGCAGGTAGGGCTACATAAAACTAAAAAGCCTCTGCACAGTAAAGGAAACCATCAACAAAATGAAAAGTCAGCCTATGGAATTGGAGAGAATATTTGCAAACTATCTTTCTGATAAGGGTTAACATCCAAAATACATAAAGATTTATCCTGTATGGGACTCTGTGCTTCCTGGACTTGATTAACTATTTACTTTCCCATATTAGGGAAGTTTTCAACTATACTCTTTTCAAATATTTTCTCAGTCCCTTTTTTTCTCTCTTCTTCTTCTGGGACCCCTATAATTTGAATGTTGGTGCATTTAATGTTGTCCCAGTGGTCTCTGAGACTGTCCTCAGTTCTTTTCATTCTTTTTTCTTTATTCTGCTCTGCAGTAGTTATTTCCACTTCCAGGTCACTTATCCGTTCTTCTGCCTCAGTTATTCTATTGATCCCTTCTAGAGAATTTTTAATTTCATTTATTGTGTTGTTCATCGTTGCTTGTTTCCTCTTTAGTTCTTCTAGGTCCTTGTTAAATGTTTCTTGCATTTTCTCTATTCTATTTCCAAGATTTTGGATCATCTTTGCTATCATTATTCTGAATTCCTTTTCCTCTTCATTTGTTAGGTCTGGTGGGTTTTTACCTTGCTCCTTCATCTGCTGTGTGTTTTTCTGTCTTCTCATTTTGCTTATCTTACTGTGTTTGGGGTCTCTTTTTCGCAGGCTGCAGGTTCGTAGTTCCCATTGTTTTTGGTGTCTGTCCCCAGTGGCTAAAGTTGGTTCAGTGAGTTGTGTAGGCTTCCTGGTGGAGGGGACTAATGCCTGTGTTCTGGTGGTTGAGGCTGGATCTTGTCTCTCTAGTGGGCAGGTCCAAGTCTGGTGGTCTGTTTTGGGGTGTCTGTGGCCTTATTATGATTTTAGGCAGCCTCTCTGCTAATGGGTGGGGTTGTGTTCCTGTCTTGCTAGTTGTTTGGCATAGGGTGTCCAGCACTGTAGCTTGCTGGTCGGTGAGTGAAGCTGGGTGTTGGTGTTGAGATGGAGATCTCTGGGAAATTTTCGCCGTTTGGTATTACGGTGGAGCTGGGAGATCTCTGGTGGACCAATGTCCTGAAGTTGGCTCTCCCACGTCAGAGGCACAGCACTGACGCCTGGCTGCAGCACCAAGAGCCTTTCATCCACACCGCTCAGAATAAAAGGGAGAAAAAGTAGAAAGAAAGAAAGAGTATAAAATAAAGTAAGATAAAGTAGAATAAAGTTATTATAAAAAATAATTATTAAGAAAAAAGTTTTTTTAAAAAGTAAAAAAAAACAAACAAAAACGGACGGACAGAACCCTAGGACAAAAACGGTGAAAGCAAAACTATACAGAGAAAATCTCACACAGAAGCATACACATACACACTCACAAAAAGAGGAAAAGGGGAAAAAATAATATCTTGCTCTCAAAGCCCACCTCCTCAATTTGGGATGATTCCTTGTCTATTCAGGTATTCCACAGATGCAGGGTACATCAAGTTGATTGTGGAGATTTAATCCTGTGCTCCTGAGGCTGCTGGGAGAGAGTTCCCTTTCTCTCCTTTGTTAGCACAGCTCCTGGGAACCAAAGCTAACCAAAGGGGTTAGCTTTGGATCAGGACCCGCCTCTGCGTGTAGGTCGCCGGAGGGTGTCTGTTCTTTGCTCAGACAGGACGGGGTTAAAGGAGCTGCTGATTCGGGGGCTCTGGCTCACTGAGGCTGGGGGGGGGAGGGAGGGGCATGGAGGGCGGGGCGAGCCTGCGGCGGCAGAGGCCGGCGTGACGTTGCGCCGGCGTGACGTTGCACCAGCCTGAGGCGCGCCGTGCGTTCATCCGGGTAAGTTGTCCCTGGATCCCGGGACCCTGGCAGTGGCGGGTTGCACAGTCTCCCCGGAAGGGGGGTGTGGATAGTGACCTGTGCTCGCACACAGGCTTCTTGGTGGTGGCGGCAGCAGCCCTAGCCTCTCATGCCCGTCTGTGGTGTCCGCGCTTGTAGCCACGGCTCGCGCCCGTCTCTGGAGCTCCTTTAAGAGGCGCCCTGAATCCCCTCTCCTCGCGCACAAAGCAGGTCCAGACTTTTCCCCGGACTCCCTCCCGGCCAGCCGTGGCGCACTAACCCCCTTCAGGCTGTGTTCACGCCGCCAACCCCAGTCCTCTCCCTGCTCCGACCGAAGCCCGAGCCTCAGCTCCCAGCCCCGCCCACCCCGGCGGGGGAGCAGACAAGCTTCTCGGGCTGGTGAGTGCTGGTCAGCCTCGATCATCTGTGCGGGAAACTCTCTGCTCTGCCCTCCGCACCCCTGTTGCTGTGCTGTCCTCCGCGGCTCCGAAGCTCCCCGACTCCGTCACCCGCAGTCTCCGCCCGCGAAGGGGCTTCTAGTGTGTGGAAACCTTTCCTCCTTCACAGCTCCCTCCCTCTGGTGCAGGTACCGTCCCTATTCTTTTGTCTCTGTTTATTCTTTTTTCTTTTGCCCTACCCAGTTACGTGGGGAGTTTCTTGCCTTTTGGAGGGCTGAGGTCTTCTGCCAGCGTTCAGTAGGTGTTCTATAGGAGCAGTTCCACGTGTAGATGTATTTCTGATGTATCTGTGGGGAAGAAGGTGATCTCCGCGTCTTACTCTTCCATCTTCCTCAACTCCCCCCTAAATTTAAAAAAGAGAAGCAGCAGAAAATAGAGGGAAAAAATCCCCAGCTCATTCAAAAAGCCTAGTACAATATTAATTTTACTTTTTATGGAGTTATAAACTTGCATAGAGTAAATTTCACAAATGTTAAGTGTACAACTAAAGAACGGATACATAACTATATACCCATATATGTATTTGCTAGATAAAGAATATTTTCTACGCCAGAGAAGGCACTCTCATGCCTGCTTTCCCTGCCTACCACTATATGTACCGACCTTTTGTCACCATAGATTAGTTCTTCCTGTGGTTGAGCAGTTTGAACAGTGAGAATTTCTTTTGGCCTGGCTTCTTTTACAAAATAGTATGTCTGTGAAATTCAAATAAGTTACTACATGTAGCAGTTTTTTAAAAAATTGCTATCTAGTATTCTAATGCAAGTCTCTATCGCTATTTATTTGCATTTTGGACATTGAATTATTTCTAGTTTTTTGCTATTATAAGTAGAACTGGTGTCAGAGCTATATAATAGGAAAGAAAAAATGAGTTTATCTACCGAAATACATATAAAAAGATATTCATATCAGCCACTATTACCCAAAATTGATGAAAGTTTTTCTTAGGAGTATACTCTTTGGAATATTCTGGGTTATAGGGTATAATATGTGTATATTTTGTAGATTTCAACAAATGATTTTTTTTTAAGTGGCTTACCAATTTCTACAGCTACTGGCATGCTATTGTTGGGTCATTTATGTTCATTCTATTGGAAATTGTTCTCTTACAAGTGTCCAACTAATTTTTGACAAGGGTGCCATGAACACTCAATTAGGAAGCAATTGTCTCTTCAATAAATGCTGTTGGTAAAACTTGATATTCACAAGCAAATGAATAAAACAGGACCCCTATATTATATCCTTATACTAAAATTAACTACAAATGGATTAAAGGCTTACATATAAGACCTGAAACTGTAAAAATCCTTGAGGAAAACATAGTGAAAATGTTCATAGACTCTGGTCTTGACACCAATTTTTGGCTGTGACACTAAATGCACAAGCAACAAAAAGCAAAAATAAACAAGTGAACTATATAACACTAAAATGTTTCTGCACAACAGTCTACAAAATGAAAAGGCAACCTATGGAGTGGGAGAAAATATTTGCAAATCATCTATCTGATAAGGGGTTAGAATCTAAATTATACTAAAAACTAAATCTAAATTATACTAAAAACAATTTAATAGCCAAAAAAAAATCCAATTAAAAAATGGGCAAAGGAGTTGAATTGTCATTTTTCCAAAGAAGACATACAACTGGCCAAGAGGTGTTAGGTTGGCAAAATGTTCGTCTGGGTTTTTCCATAAGACGTTACAAAAACCCAAATGAACTTTTTGGCCAACCCAATACATGAAAAGATACTATCACTAATCATCAGGGAGATTCAGATCAAAACCACAATGAGACATCACCTCACACCTGTTAGAGTGGCTATCATCAAAAAGACAAGAGACAACAAGTTTTAGTGAGGCTGAGAAGAAAAGGGAGCCCTTGTGCACTGTTGGTCGGAATGCACATTGATGCAGCCATTATGGAAAGAGTATGGAGGTTCCTCAAAAAATTAAAAATAGAACCACCATATGATTCAGCAATCCAGCTTCTGGGTGTATATCCAAAGGAAATGAAATCAGTATCTCAAAGAGATGTCTTCACTCCTATGTTCATTGCAGCATTATTCACAATGACCAAGATATGGAAACTACAATTAAAGTGTTCATCAACAGGTGAATGGATAAGAGAATGGAATGTACATGTAGAGAATGGAATATAATTCAGGCATAAAAAAGGTGGAAATCCCGCCATTTGTGACAACATGAAAGGACCTTGAGGGCATTATGGTAATTGAAATAAGCCAGACAGAGAAAGACAACTACTTTATGATATCACTTATTTGTGGAATCTAAAAAAAGTTAAACTCTTAAAAATAGAGTTAATGATGGCTCCCAGGGGCTGGGGGAGTGGAAGAATGGAGAAATGGTGGTGAAAGGGTACAAACCCCCAGCTATAAGATGAATAAGTTCTGGGAATTTAATGTCAACATGGTGTCTATAGTTAACAATACTATATTATGTACTTGAAAGTTGCCCTTACACACTAGATCTTAAATGTTCTCAACACAAGAAGAAAGAAAAGGTAACTATGTGAGGTGGTGGAAGCCTTTACTAAACTTACTGTAATCATTTCAAAATATGTACATGTATCAAAGCATTATGTTGTATACCTTAAATTTACACAATGCTGTATGTTAATTATATCTCAACAAATCTGGAAAAAAATTCTAAAGAAAATAAAATATAAAGAGATTCTATTTTTTTAAAACCTTTTTATTTATTAATTATTATTATTATTATTTTTTTGCGGTAAGCGGGCCTCTCACTGTTGTGGCCTCTCCCGTTGCGGAGCACAGGCTCCGGACGCGCAGGCTCAGCGGCCATGGCTCACAGGCCCAGCCGCTCCGCGGCATGTGGGATCCTCCTGGATGGGGGCACGAACCCGTGTCCCCTGCATCGGCAGGGGGACTCTCAACCACTGCGCCACCAGGGAAGCCCAATATCTTTTATTATTTTTTAACATCTTTATTGGAGTATAATTGCTTTACAATGGTGTGTTAGTTTCTGCTTTATAACAAAGTGAATCAGCTATACATATACATATATCCCTATATCTCTTCCCTCTTGTGTCTCCCTCCCTCCCACCCTCCCTATCCCATCCTTCTAGGTGGTCACAAAGCACCGAGCTGATCTCCCTGTGCTCTGTGGCTGCATCCCACTAGCTATTGATTTTACATTTGGTAGTGCATATATGTCCTATACCATTTCCTATACTACTTTAACTTCTTTGTTCCTGTATTTGTTCTTTGTTCTTATTTGTTCTTTGTTCTCCTTAATTACTTATATTTATATTTTGAATCATTAAATGAAACTCCAGATTTAAAATCCCCGGTTTGTTAAAAGAATAAAGGCAAATGCTATATTGCTTTTTTAAAGCCTCCTCACTTAGGATTATTTAAATTGCATTTTTCCTGATTTTTTCCTACACAAGGGGTTATAAACAGACTTTATATGAAAAAGAATAGAAAATTGAACAGAGTTCTGCATAAGGAGGAAAGAGCTTTATTAGGAGGAGAAAGATGTGCTGGAGCCAATGAGTGTTGTTTTAACCCAAAAACGTGAACCTTTCTGTGTGAAGATGTCAACACAAAACAAAACAACACAATCATGTAGATTTTATTACAGTGTAGTTATTAGCAAAGATAAGAGTAAAATAGTCTGGACACTTTTTCTTTGTTTCAGCTTTTAAACATTAGTTCTTACCTTGATAAGTTAAAAAAAAAAACTTAGAGAATTTTAATATCTGAGACTTAGCCAAAAATAAAGCCAATAAAGGCACGTAGGCATCTTCACTTCCTGTTTACATCCCTTAGAATCAGGAAGTCATTCTGATTCTCAACAGATAATTTCCTTTCAGTTGCATTTGCTTAAAGGTTATTTTTCTTCTCTAATGTTCCATAAAGTATTCCCCGATGGTCCAGTCCATAATGACCCTTGCCGTTTCCACCTGGGATTTTATTTCCTCAGTTGGACGAGCAGTATTTAGACCTCATATTTCTTATCCAATCCTGCACTGGGCACATTTTTTGTTCTTAGGCAGTGTCCTGGTATCAGAGATTTCCCTTGGCTGTTCTGTTGAGAAATAGGGGGTTTGTGGACCTTGAGAGGAAACACACACTCATGCAGATGGAGATGAGGCATGAGGGCTCCTGGACATGGTACATAAGAAGTCTTGGGAGCTGGCAAAGACTGTGGAACCACATTAGCATCTTGTCAGTGGGTCTGCACTGGTCAGTCACCTTAGAGAAGGTTGAGTTCAGACCAGGAATTGAGATCATTGTGTGTACGGGGGAGTGGTGGTGGGACAGTGTTCCCTGTGGCAGGGAAAATCTGTCCTTTTTTTGGTTTTTCAATTTAGACATTGTTCTGCTGAGTAAGATTGGCTCTAGGGCTGTGAAGTCTAGGGAAATAGTTTCTTCATTTTGTGAATGGATATGGTTCCGATGCAGTGAGAGGGACATTCTGAATATGTGTAGTAAAATCTACCCTCAGAGGCCCTGGGGCTGGAGCTCACAGTACGTTTTGGGCCTTCACAGAGAGCCCTAAATCAGGAAGCTTTAGGGAAAGAGACGGGCTCTCCTGGGAGTGCAGAGACGGGAGACCCAGGCTCCTCTAACTCTTAGGTCTCCTGTTGCCATCCCAGCAGCCCCTACTGCCCAGCTAAGCAGAGGAAAGTGAGTCCTCTACTTAGGGGTGGCCTTGAGGCTAGGGAGGCACAGGGTGAAAGCAGCATGGGGGGGTCAGTGCTGAGGTATCCAAGTATGGGCCCCAGCAGTGGAAGTAACCACTGAGCGGCCAGCTAGCAGGCCTGCCAGCCTCTCACTACCAGCCCTAGGAGAGCCCTGACCCCAGACCCAGGAGAGAGAGAAGCAGTTCTCCTTGAAAGAATGAAAAACTGCAAACTAGCAACAGAAGGGCTGGGTGACAAATGAGCTGGGCATGGGTGAGGGAGAGAATGAGGAGTTGAGATCTGTGCCAGGCTGGAACACAGGCCCGGGCAGGCAGCAAGGCAGGCAGCACTGTGGGCACTGGAAAGGGCCTGGAGCTGGGGCTCAGCAAGCCAGCTTTCAGTGCCACACCAGCTGCTCACAAGCTGTTTGACCTTGGCCAAGCTAATCTGATTGTCTAATATTTTGGGTTCAGTGGAGCTGTGGTGGAAGTGAAGCTCCCTGAGATTACTTGTTTCTATCTAGCAGTTACAGGACGAGGCTTGGCCAATCCCCATCCAGACCTTCATGAGTCCTATTGTGCCGGAAGCTGTGACTTCATCAGCCTCATCACCTAGGAGGTGAGAGAGCTGGGCCGAGAGTTCCGCGTCCTCAGACCTCCATGGCAGAAGTTGTACCAGGGGCCAGCTTATTCCCAAATGGTGTTCCTTGGCTCTATGCCTTGTTTGCTATGCTCTTTGTATTTTTTCTCTTTGTCATGTTTTCTTCCTTTTTACTTGAGATAGACCAACATGTAAAGAAATGTAAGTACCATGGTGGGCTGTAGGACACAGGCCAACCATAATGAGGGAACGTGTGTATGGAGCGAGGAGAAGGTGTTATTACTACATGTTATATTTTATATAATATATAACATATGTTATATTATATATAATATGTTATATATGTTATATTATATACGCATATTATATGATATATGTTATATATATAATATGTTATAATGCGGGGAACACGAGGAAAAATGTCTACTCTTCTCTGATCCCCAAGGTCTCAATGACCCAGGGCTAAAGGTCTTAGAATTATAATCTTATATGTGATAGAAGTACTTGGGTAACACGGGTCAGGACTGGGCTAAGAAGTCCATTCCTGGTGTACCTGTGGAGTATGAGGAAGTATCAGGGGCCCTGTCTGAGCCTACATAATGCCCAGGCTTAAGGATCTAAGGAACCCTGTGGAACCTGGGGATATATGGAGTTTCCAGATGACCTCTGACCCAGTGTGCTTTGTCTTAGTGTTTCTCCGATGCAGGTATTCTCTGCATAATGCTGTCCATAAGGATAAAGAAAACAATGGCATAAAGATGGATCATCTGGGAAGACCAGGTGTGTATTCTTTGCCCTTCACCTTTGGGTTCATATGGCCATAAGCTGACAGCTCTATAGTTACTCCCACAGTTCACGTGCTAGATATCCGAGAATCCCAAACTCAAATCTGGGCTCAGTGAGACATCCCCCTCGTGTTCTGTTTAGCCTAAGACTTCTGAGTCTTCTCTCTAGCGAGAACACTTTTCAAGCAGATGTCTGCTTCTGAGCTCTCATTAACTCCTCATTACCTTCATAATAAACATAGGTTTATGATGTAGGGACTCCTGTATGTGGAAAGGTTTCTCTTTCTCACCTATCTATACTTGTGATGTTCCTCTTCTTATCAAGGTTCTCCCTCTCGAGTGACTCAGTGATTAAGCTACATTTTTTTTTTTTTTTCATGCTAGACAGTGAAAAAGTGCCTCTTCTCCAGGCACTTGTTAAAAGTTGTCATTGTGATAGGGATAAGTGATGGGATAGATCATCATACAAACACCCTGGGGAGGCTGAAAGTCCATTTTTCTAGGGAACATTCTGACCACCTGTTGGCCCTAATTCCTGCAGATTTTGTATGTCAGGTGACTTGCCTCTCCAGGTAAGGGCAGTTCCTTTCTTCTTCGTGCTGTTCTATGGCTCCCTTGTGACATCACTGGGAGAGGACTCCTTCAGTTCTCTGAATCAACCCTATCACTCCTTCAATATGAACGTCAGATGTCCTACAGATAGTCTGACCAGGTTTCCCTCTCACAAAATTAAAATGCCTGGTCTGTAAAAGGTTATTTTACAGGGTTTCTCTGAGGTAAAATAAAGTAGAACATGGTTTTAATTGTAAGCAACCAGAGCGTCTAACCCAACACTGCCATTATATAAATGAGAATATATACTTTATTGTTGTAGTTGGAAAAGTTTAAGTCAATTGCCCCAAACTTCGCATGAAGTCCCTGTAACTCACAATCATCTGCATAAATGTCTCCATTTCCCTATTTCACGTTGCACTTCACTTCTGCCACTGTCCTTGAGACCCTTGTCTGCCTTCGAGTCCGAAGTCAAAACACAATTCCCCAAGTGATGATTTCAAAGAAGTCAAATTAGTGGCTTTGTCTGAAACTGTTCCTTTTCCAGCAATGAGTGAAGTGGGTATCTCCTTCGTGGAGGGGTACAGGTTTGTCACCTAGGCCTCTCTAAGTGACCAAGGAGAGTACAGCTATCCTTTCTGAGAGTAGAAAATCTGAGTGGGTTCCTATCTCTTTCATACGTCAACTTTGCCCTTTTCAAGGCATTTCTGTGTCCTCACAGAGGCTGGCTAGATCTCGGTTTCTGTGGTTACCTCCCTTCCACCCCTGTTCTCAGTCACTGATGCGGTGTTTCTATGACCATATTTCTCAAACTTGAATATTAGTTCCATGCACGGTCAAACGATTTTTGCACTAATTCTGCATGTGAACCAAAGTATAGAGTGTCTGGTGAAATGCCAGAATATGAACATTTTGTGACATTTCTTACATTACGAGGGCCATTGCCCCTAATATACTAGATTGACCTTCCTTACAGATATAGAGTTTCTTGGGTTAGATGGGGGAGAACATTAATCCAGATTTCTTTAGAAACTCATAGGACCTTAGAGATAGAAGCACGAGAGCTTCAGCCGTAATATTTTTTAATTAGCAGATTAGAAAGCTGTTGTTTTCTTTTTTCTGTGTAAGGTGAAAAGTTGTAAGCCTTCTGGTGAAGACTGACTTTTTTTTATAGCTCATGTAGCAACTCCCTTATATAACAAGCATTATAAAGTTTGGGATTATCTGCATAGATATTTCAGAAGTCAGGACAAGTCACAAAGAAAAGGTTGGTCTGTCACTGAGGACTGACTGTTTCGGAGCTGTGATTTCCTCCTTCCCATTTCTTGTATATTCACCTTGAGAAATAGTAATCTCTTGTTACAAGTTTTCCCCAGACTATGGGCGAAGAGTCATAAAGTCCTGTTGTGACAGGATGGTTCTGAGTGTCTGATGACATACAGAAATTTTTACAGTCTGCATCTCTTCCATTATTCCTGCTCTCTAAAATGAGTGTTCTCATTCTTCTGGGTCACAGGTAGAATCCAACACTTTTCTTCTTGTTTCAGGCTGTCCCCTGGAGTCACCAAGGACAGGAGTTCTTGGAGGGCAGGAAGATGAGATGAGAGAAGATGCCCCACTATTCGTGAGGGTAGCAAGAGAGCCCAGGGATTCTGAGGCTGAGATCTGTGCCCCTGGGCCATCAGTTTGAGAGTGGCTAAGCCTGCAAGGAGTCCTGTGACATCTTATCTCAGATGGGGGAGGTCTTCTGAGACCCTCATTATCTGTGTTTATACTGGAAAAAAAGATAATAAATATTTTGAGGCTCTCAGAAAAGTTCTGTGCTACCAGGAATTTTTTGTTGAACTGATAGCTTCTTACACTCAACTGTTTTTACTCAACTTAAATCTCAAGAGAATTTCCTATTTCCAGGTGAAATCCTAGGCGAGTGACTTACATTATCTTATTCTCCTAAAGCAACATATATAGTCATTCTTGCAGGGGAAGAAAAACTCATGGTCCTTATAAGACTAAGCGGTCACTTAATCCAGGACCATAGCTGAGACTTTTCTCTCTCCATCTAAGATGATCATGTAGCAAACTCATCTGAACATTCTGAAATGTTCTGTCCACATTGCGCTGTTTTCTTATATCAGCGCCATGCTTCTCTCCCATCTTGGAATGGAACATGGTTTCACAGAGACAGATGCCCAGAGAAGGAATTTCAATAGATTTTCTTTTTCTACGCAAAGCTTCATGGCCCCCAAACATTTCTTCTTTATTATCAAGTGAAACTAATTTTTATCGCTCCTCTCCCACATCAGGTTTTCTTTTCATGTAAGTTCCTAGATATAATTCTCCCTCAGCTTTACCTATCATGTTTACCTGTTTACCTCTGTTCACCTCTCTTGACCAAGTGCAGTACGTTCATCCAGATGGGTCTTTAAGGCATCTACTTGGAATCTCTAGTTGGAGAAGCATATAAGGAACTGGAGGAGGGTGGGGAGAGAGGGAGGCGGAAAGAGAAAGACAGGGAGAGAGAGATAAGGAGGAAGCGAAGGGGGCGGGGGAAGGATGGACAGGAGAAGAAAGAGGAGGAGGGGGAGGGAGACAGAGAAAGAAGGAGTTGGGGGAAGGGAAGGAGGGGAGGATAGAGGAGAGGAGGGGAGAAGAGGAGAGAGATACCTGGACTGGAGACATGAAATAGATTGTTCTGAAGTGAAACAAACTGTCAGTAGAAATATTAAAGAAAAATCCGGTGCAACCTTTCAGAACTGTTAGGTGAGGAATTTCCACATTGAGTGGGAAGTTAAAATAGTCTGGGAAAGTCCCTTCATTGTCTAATAATTATAATAATTTGTGATAAAGAGCTGTTGAAATCACAATTCATTTTGGTGTTTGTAAAACTGTGTGGATGTCTATTAAGGTGATATTCAAAATGTCTGTGGGATATTGGTCTTTTCTGTCTGCACCTGTTTCTTTGGGGGTGTGTGTCACTTTCTATGTTTGTATATTCTTTTTCTCTTCATAGGTGCTCCTGCGGTTTCTGGGGGCACATTTCTTCTTTTTTATTTTCCATTTTATTTTTATTGTTCTTTTTTAAATATGTTATTTATTGAATTTTATTGATTGTTCTTAATAGCTTGATTGTATCAAAAGTTTTTGTTTTCTTCATCTCTAGGCTTGTGCGTTTCTTTTGTAGTTTTGTTTCTTAAGTTTCTGATTATTTCTTATTGAGTATAATTTTTTTTCCCCAACCCCCCCTGAGTATAATTCCTTTTACTCTGTCTCTCTCTGTCTCTGTCTCTCTGTCTGTCTGTCTCTCTCTCATTGGTCTACCTGCCCAACAAATTCCTTGTAAATGTCGTTTTATTCTTCATCTTTCACTACTCTGGGGTGAGAGGATACAACTCTAAAGCCTGATTGTCCTGCTCCTGAAATGTAATTTTTCTAAGGGTTAAGTGAATTCAAGGAGACCTGGGGTTCTAAAATCAGGCATCAAACAAAAAAGCCCTGTAGGTATTTAAAGCAGGAAGTGGTTTCCTACAGGAAATCAAGTGCTTACAAAATCCTCATCAGAAAGTTTCAAATACCCCAGGAAACCGCTTCTGAAGGATGCACCAACACCAAGGCTAGCAATTTTCAGGCAAGTGCAAAGGCCCCTGCAAAATTAAACCTCCCCTAAATAGGAGAAACTATCATTGGTGGAATTTACCTCAGCTTCTTCCTGCAAGTGATTGTGGGAAATTGTAAGTCTTCCAGCCCCCGCCATTTAGAGCATAAAAGGAGACAGAAACAGTGAGGAACTGATAATAGGAAATGCAGCTCTGTTGCCTATGTAGTGCAAAGGGGAGCACTCTGTTTACCTTCAGCAGAAAACCTAGTGATCACACCACAGGACTCCTCTAGCTACTTCTGTTTCTTTTCTTCACTGGGATTCTTCAGGGTGCTGGGTCAGGAGGGTTAAACATTGGTCACGTACTATTCTAAGAGTTCATTCTTTTAGAAATTAATTCCAAGAATGGAAACCATCCTCTTAGCTTTCTAAAAGTATACTACCATCACAATAGTTTTTCATTCATTTCCTCCAAATCTTGCTTACTTCAACTTACATATCTTCATGTGTGAGGCACCAACATTCTAGCCTTAATTTCCTGCCCAGGAAACCATTGCTCTTCAAAGATGCTCCCTGGCAAGGAATATGCCTAATCTATTTATTTAAAAACACACATTGCTACCCAATCTCTGGGACCTAAACTGAAATGCAAGATAGCCTTGAATAGATAGTTTTCTTCATGGACAGTGGTTGGTTACTTCCCTTATATTTGTATAAAAAATTTCCAAAGTCAAAAGGAGTTGTTTCTTATGCTAAGGATGCTATGGACTAAAACTTCCAGAAACCCCTCAATTGTCACTCCCTTGATAAAATAATGCTCAATATAGAAATAAAAAATGGATGGTTCCATTGTACTATTAATGTCTTTCCCTGTGATCTTCATATATCATTTAAAATCAACAAACCCACATATTACTCCTTTAGCTACTTATATTAGTATTTTGAGTCATTAATCTTAAAGCTTCAAACATCATTTTTAAATGGAAAGGCAAATATTTATATACTTTAAAAATATCTCACTCATGATTATTAAAATGCTGTCTTCCCCTGATGTTCATACAAGGAGAAATAAACAGACTTTATATGAAAAAGGATAAAAATATTTGAACAGAGTTCTGCATAAGGAGGAAAGAGCTATTTTGGAGGAGGAAGATGTGTTGGAGTTAAGGGACCATTGAGGCTTTCATAGAAATGAAGCTATCTGATTTTACTAAATGTTTCCTTTATGATATATATAGGATCAGGCCTGGCTAATTCAACTGAGACATTCATTAATCCCATTGTTCCTGTGGCTTCATCATCCTGATAACTCAGAAGGTGACAGAACTGGGGCAGAGAATTCCTTTATCCTTATTTGCATCTTCATGTGTGAGTCTGAATCAGGCACCAGTGTACCCTTAAATGTGGCCTTTTGGCTGTATGTCCTATCTGCAATGACCATCCTTTTCAATGTATTTTTCTCATTTCCCCCCCTTTTCAGTGAGGTTAATGAACACATTGTCTCAATGTGGAGCCTAGAAAATATATATATATACAGATATGGAAGGGAGGGGTTCCATTAACATGTGAGGTACTGAAAAATATGTTCCTTACTACATGGTCTGGGGAAACAATTCCTCCTCTCTGGGCTTTAGAGACTTTTCAATGACCCTGGGCTAAGAGTTCTTAAAAATCTCACTTTCATGTATGATAGAAATACCTGGGGGACACAGGTCAGGACTGGGTTAGGAAGTCCATTCCTGGTATACCTGTGAGCATGAGGAAGTATTTGGGGCCCTAACTGAGCTGAGGTTAATGCCTAGGTATAAGGATATGGGAAACCCTATAGAATCTGAGGATCTGTGAAAGAGTTTCCAGATATCTGTCTCTGACCCAGAGAACTTTATCTTAGCTGCTCAGATACAGATATTCTCTGTGCTGTATGTAAGGATAAAGATGACAGTATTATAAAGATGGGCCATCTAGGAAGGCCAGGTGAGTATTCTCTACCCTTCACCTTTGGGTTTTTCTGCCCATAAGCTGGCAGCTCTAGTCAGGTCCACAGTCCATGCACTAGATAGTTTGAGACATCATACACAAATGTGGTCCCAGTGGGACAGCCCCCTCGTGTTCTGCATGGGACCCCCCCGCCTTCCTCTCAGCTAAGCCTCTAAGCTTTCTCTCTGGGGAGAACATATATCAAACTTACGTTTCATTCTGAGCGCTCATTAGTTCCTGTAGGTGGAAATGTTGCTCTTTTTTGTCTGTTTCTGTGATGTTCCTCTTTCTATTAGAAGTTGCTTTCAACTGACTCAGGGGTGAAATCCTCACATTACATGCTAAACAGTAAAAGGAAAGGTGACGCTGAATCTTTTCCAGTCCGTCGTTATAAATTTGATTTTGAAATAGGATTAAGGATAAAAGGACCCAAGCACGTGTAGAGGTGAGACAGCAATACACATTTAGTAGAAACTGTACTTCTAGTTTTGAATTTTGATCTCTTCCCAGGCTAGTGACGTGCTGCTGGATACTCTCGTGATGCTGGGCAGTGGTGGCAGCGAGACACAGCTCCCCATCAGTCACACCGTCACGAGGGCGAACAACCATTCTGCACCCAGACAACAATTCCATTTTTCGTTCTCAGTGCAGCATTCAATGAAGTATGTGAGATATTCAACATTACAAAATAAGCTTTGTATTAGATGATTTTGCCCAACTGTAGGCTAATGTAAGCGTTCTGAGCCTATTTAAGGTAGGCTAGGCTAAGCTATCTTGTTCGGGAGGTTAAGAGTATTAAAAGCATTTCGATTTAGGATAGTTTCAATTTACCACGGGTTTATCAGGAGGTAACCCCATTGTAAGTCGAGGAAGATCTGTCTTTGAAATTGACGAGAGGTGCAAAAGAACAGGGAAATGAGACAAATGTCATGTTTCTACATGATAGTTGCTTTGAAGCCCTAAGTGCTAGAGAAGGGCGCCTGCAGTACTCAAATACTGAGAAAGGATTAGAAATCGAGTTGCATCTAACACTTGGATATTTAACAAGTCAGTAAACTCTAAACAGTCTTGAATTACTATATACCTTTCTTTAAATGTTAACCTTTCTTTATATTAATATGTTACATGGATAAGTGATTTTTAGTAAAATATAAACTTTTACTGTAAGAGTATATATTTATATAGAAAATACATAATTTATGCATTCATTTCAGCTTTAGTTATGCTGCCCTAAGAAACGAGGAAGTGAGCCATTGAGTCTTTGTACCCTTAGCAGGCTTTGCTGTGCATTTTTTGTCAGTGATCAGAGTTACAGTGACAGAAAGAAATGAAAGAACCCAAGAGCGTTATGCGTTGTAGAGATAACCGTACGTTATTAATAAAACCTTCAAAAATCATTAACTTTCCCTTCATTAAAAAAGTATAGGAAAAATAAGTTTGATTTGGTAATAAGAAGAAAATTATTATTTAAACCAAACTAGAAAAAGATACATGCAAATGAAAACACTGTCAAATAAAAATACATATTTATAAAATCCTAAAAAAGTCAGAAAGCCCATTCAGAAATTCATAAAATCAAGAACAAGAAGTAAAGACAAATTCAAATCAGCAATATTCCTTTTTATTTATTTATTAAAAGGGTATTCCTTTTAATACCCTTGAAAGTCTTGCATACAATTTTTAGTAGTCACATTCACCAATTTAATTTTTAGAAATTCATCAGCGGTCTTTGGAATACTAGGAGACAAAGGACTGTACTGTAATCTTCAGTATACAGGTAGATTCTTGCTCATTCAATAGTCCAGGTCTTCATCAAGGTATCTTAAATGCTGAACTAAAGACATAAATAGAAAAAGTGTTACTTTTCTCTTCATACGCACATGCTAGAAGAATTACATTATAATGTAATATAATGTATTACATTACATCTGTCCCTCGGTCTCTTTCTCTCTCTTTCTCTCGCTCTCACAGACACACACACACACACACACATGCTCTCTCACTCACATATATTAAAAATCATACTACTTTCCTGAACAGAAAACTTAAATGCAAAGGTTTTCAAACTTCAGTGTGCGTAAGAATTCTTTCTATTCCAGAGAGCTACAGTGGAGAAATGCCATGTTTAAAAGCACCCCCATGTGATTCTGAAGCAGTGGCTCAGTAGTGATTACTCTTTAAGGAAAAGGTAGTTTAATCATCATTTATTACATCAGAATAATATTCATATAGTTGAGATTATCAATCAAAACTACTCAATGCTCTGTGGTGACCTAAATGGGAAGGAAATCCAAAAAAGAGGGGATATATGTATATGTATAGCTGATTCACTTTGCTGTACAGTAGAAACTAACATAACATTGTAAAGCAACTATACTCCAATAAAACTTTTTTAAAAAGTCATTCACAGTCCTTAGTTTACAATCTGTTAGAATTTTTTAATGTTTCTTTACATGTATACACAGGATAATTTTATAGATGTAAATATTATGTTTAATTGTATTCAATAACATGAACACAAAATTGGAATCATATTATTAAATTTTGTGCATGTTTTTTCCTTTCTTAGTTGGCTGCACTATAATTTTTCCAGCCACGACCCCATTGATTGGCATTCATTTTGTTTCCAGCTTTTGGGCAGTACTAACAAGGCTGCAAAAAGGAACCCTTGTATATTTGTTCTTACATACTAATAGCTTTATCTGTAAGGAAGAAATTTTTAGGGGTAGAATTATTGGATCAAAGGATCTGTGAAGTATTTTTTTTTTTAATTAATAGAAGTTTCCAAATTGCTTTCTCCAAAGGCTACCACACTTCTCATTTCCAACAGCAATGTTTGAAATTACATTTTTCTCTGTATTCCCACCAACAAGAAATATTGGTGCTGTTTTAAATTTTTGTTTGTCTGATTTATATAAAGCAATATCTCATTGTTAATCATAATTTGAATTTCCCAGACATACTGTGAACCTGAGCATTTTAAAAATATTTAGTAGTCATTTAGAATTCATTTTTTGTGAACCGTTTTTCATAACTTTGCCCAATTATTTATTAGATGTTGTCTTTGTCTTAACAATTGGTTTTATGTATATATATATATATATAATAATACTATATATGTTTTGTATACATATATTAACACTTTATCCTGTATACAATTTATAACAGCTCTATGTGTATGTGTATATAAATATATTACACTCTACATTTATATACTTTTAAGAATTCCAAATTTTTTCTGTCTCAATCTGTATTTCTCATGTCATGTAAAATATCCCTAAAAAAACCCCATACTTTTGCCATATATCATTTCCAAATGTGTAGTCCTCCCAAAATCGCTTTAAAAAATAGAAAACGTGGGGCTTCCCTGGTGGCACAGTTGGTTAAGAACCCACCTGCCAATGCAGGGGACACGGGTTCGAGCCCTGGTCCAGGAAGATCCCACATGCTGTGGAGCAAGAAAGCCCGTGTGCCACAACTACTGAGCCTGCACTCTAGAGCCCGAGAGCCACAACTACTGAGCCCGTGTGCCACAACTACTGAAGCCCGTGCACCTAGAGCCCGTGCTCGGCAACGAGAGAAGACACCGCAGTGAGAAGCCTGCTCACCGCAATGAAGAGTAGCCCCCGCTCACCGCAGCTAGAGAAAGCCTGCGCGCAGCAACAAAGACCCAGTGCAACCAAAAATAAATAATAAACTAATTAATTAAAAAAAATAGAAGATGTACCTACTAACTCATTTTACCATCTTTTATTTTTGATGTATAACTTAAATTTTTTGCCTTATTCACTTTTTTTGTTACACGTTCCTCATGAAAGCAAATTATAAAATGCAAATCTGATCCTATCTTGCCCCAGCTTTATCTTCCAAAGCCCACCATCTCCCCAACAGTTCCTAAAATAAAGTATGAACATGAAATACAACAGATAAGACCATTTGTCATTGGGCTTTACCCAGCCTTCCCCGCCTAGCTTCTCATCACTCCCCTCCCTCCACATAGCCTATCCACACTCCCACACAAAGACTGTGAGATCTTTCGTTAAACAATCATGTCATTGTCAATAGCATCTTTTATATCTGTATCTTCAGTGCTCAGGCCACCACTTGTCATCACCAATATGTTCAATATTTTTTTTAACATAATATATTTTTGAATGAAAAACTTACTGTTCCCCAAAGGTGTGATTCTCTTCTATGCCACATTTTGTACATGCTATGTCCTTTCCCTAGAATGGTCTATCTTTCAGTCATGTGATGTTTATCTTGAACATCACATCTTCACAATCTCTCCAAACTGTCTCCAAACTGTCAAGCTTTCTATACTCCTATAGTATCTTATACTATCTTTACCCTAGCAGGCATTATGCAACTGTAGATATGTCTTATCTCTTTTCTGAAATGACTCATTATATCTTTAGAAAAGTTATTTATATTTACTTACCCAGCTTCTCCTTAGCAACATGATGTACAATTGCTATTGCTTAAAATATATGTAACTAAGGGATGGACAAGAGTCATATTTATAAAAAGTTGTTGCATATTCTGAGTATGGATATACATACAAACATAAACATATATATGGAAATACATGTGTATATACATTCTTTCTTTCTTTTTAATACCAGAGGTGTTCTCAATTCTCAAAAGGAATCTGTTTTGAACAATGATGAATAAATTCTTCTCACCCACCTCACTGGGTTATAATTCTCATTTTCCTTTTCATTGTACCTCAGAGTGGTCTCCTTCTTTCATCCAGAAATAGGAAGAGATTTAGACACAGAAATTAGTCCAGCATCATTAAAACCATCTTACTCATTGGAATTTTCTGAAAAGAAGAAAATAATTACTGGGAAATAAATCAGACCTCCCCTCAAGTGCCTTAGAAGCTCTTTGTGACCACCTAGAGGGGTGGGATAGGGAGGGTGGGAGGGAGACGCAAGAGGGAGGAGATATGGGGATATATATATATATATATATATATGTATAGCTGATTCACTTTGTTATACAGCAGAAACTAACACACGATCGTAAAGCAACTGTACTCCAATAAAGACGTTAAAAGCAAAACAAAACAATGTTCACAATTAGGAAGACAAACAGTGTGATTTAAGAGGCACAGAAAGTCTTTCCTACGCCTTATATATATTTCCCTGCGTTAGTTTTGGCAAATACCAAATCCCTTGGATTGAAGAAGTGAGGCAGGTCCCTCTCAGAAGGTAAGGACTATTGAGAAGGCACTGAGCCTTCATAGAGGAAGTGGCTATTGCGATATTTCTTACAACCCAGGAGAGTTACGCTTCCTAGAGGTAGAATTGGTGCTAAATAGAAGTCAGAGGACAAAGAAAGACTTATTATGCAATGGGAAATAAGGCTAGTCCTGTGCATAAGGATGGCTTCTGATGGGATGAAGATATAGAAAGTTTAAACTTTTAGAAAAATGTAATAAATATGTTAGAGAAAGGAAAGTAGCAGGGAGTGGGAATGGAAGAAACTATGAAAGAGATATGAAAAGTTTAACTTTTAGAAGATTAATTTCTGTTTTAATAAAAAGAGGTCCAAGTCATAATATTCTACCACATGGTTCCTCTGTCAGAAATAATCATGGACCTCTTAGCCAGAGGTCTCCTCTTGACTACAGTTTTTATGTTCTCTAAGAATAATTTTTAGTTCATTCCTGCTTTTCTTCCTTTTGTACATCACAGACTTCCTATTATGTCTGAGATTTCGACTGCAGCTACTGGTCTGAACCCCAGGGCTACAGACCCTCAAAGAACTCACAGACCTGAGGAATACTGTAGGTCCAGATCATCTGCCTTCAGGCAAGAATTCATCTCCCGGTATTGAATTTGGTGGACAGAATTCTCTCCTCTTGAGGAAACTGGCAACAGAGGTTGTAGTTTAGGGATCAGAGGGCCATAATAAAACTTTCCTTCCCTATGTGTGCTTTTTCCCAGCAGTGCAAACACAGCTAATCATGACCCATGCCCTAGTCTTGTTTCCATTCCATTCTACTACCAAGCTTTACCCTCACGATGCCACAAACTCAAATGTAATAGGGTGAGGCTAAACCGGGTCTCCAGTTGCCATCTTATAACAACCAGTTTCTTCTCCCAAGGCAGCCAGCAGTCTTCTATAATTCACTGGAGATTTATCTAGCATCTTTATAAAAGTTATCCTTTCCCTTTCACTCTCACTATAAAGTCCTTTTCATCTTTCGTCTCAACAATTTCAAAATCCTATCCTTGTCAGTAACGTGGTTTTCTTTCAACCCCTCAGACATCCCATTGCCAAACAGAACTTTGTAAGAGCCTGCCTGCCTACTTTGCTCCCCTACACTATACTCTTTAATGACTATTAACCTTACTGGGCAACACAGAACTTCATGACTTGTTTCCTCCCTCTTCTTCAACCTTATCAGGAGCTTCTCTCCTTGAACTCAACTTTTACTTCCCCCCAAAACAATAAACGTTCCATCCTTTAAGCTTCTCTACACTTGTACATTTTTTTCTCTTTCCCTGGAATGCACTTTACCCAGTTCTTTGATCTCTGTCTTCAAAATTTGTCTCAAAACTTCCTAGAAGCCTCCAATACTCTCCTTCCCCTTTCAGTAAATTATTCTCTGTGCCCCTTTGCTCCTTATTCGTAATACTGTACAATAATACATTGCAATTTATTTGTTTACATATATATCTCTTCCACTAGACTGGAAATTCCACGAAGACAAAAACACTTGATTATCTGAGTCTGAACCATCTTCAGAACCTAGCACATTTCTTGATGGTACAGTGAAATTAGTAATAAGTATATAGTAGGAGCAAATAAATGTTCGGGCAATAAAGGGGTCATCCTGAACCGTACAAGCATACTCATTTTAAACTATCAATTCTATAATGTCCCAATTATACATGTGGATAATGTATAGCAATCATCAGTACAAGCAGTGCCCCTTTTCTTCTCTGAATTCTTGTTCCCTCTTTTGGGAAACTGCTTAGATCTCTACTAGGTTTCTTCTTTCTGGCCATTTGATACCTGAATCTCATTTTTTTTGGTTTGATTATCCCAAGAAACTTCTTATCCCATAGAAACCTTAGAGACAACATAATGTGGCTCAGACCTGTAAGCCGCTGTCTCTGTCTTCGCTTCTGAATCCACAAGAGGAGTACGGCGAGAGAGGCGAACAGAATGGCCCCAAGGATCCCAAATGCAACAACGGACGAGCGACCTGGGCACAGGTAAACATCACAAGAGGTAATGACGTCGTAGCTAAAAGACCTGGGTCACCAGTTACTATCCCTCTCTTAAGTCAGATACAGGATTGCTGAAGTATATTTCAAACCCTCAGAACTTCTGACCCAAAGTGTCTTAATAAGAGGGATTCTGAACAATGCAGACAATTAGCCCCGTGCTCATAATCCCCTTGGATACCTGTGGCATTTAGTGATCCTTCATTCTTTGCGATTTCTGTAGGAGAAAAGAGGGGAGACTCAGTTCTGGGAGTAATATGTGGAACCACTATGTCTGTTTCCTGTCTGAGGCTTTAGCCTCTCAACCAAGAAAATTACTCCTTCCCACCCAAAACTAGAGGTGCCTAGTTTTTCGTCTCTCTGCACACGGATACATGTAAGTTATGTGCTTGTCCTCGGTGAAGGCCAATGTATAACAACACGTGTTTTCATCATTCTTCAGACTGAAACATACATGATTCTTTCCCCACTAGATCCCTGGGTTGGTCCTTCCAGGCCTTCCATAATGCACTTCACGGCCCACCCTCTCTTTGTTGCCAGCGATTCCAAGCTCAATCGAGACTCCCTGCACTCACCTGAGCACTTCACAGAAGCGTCCTCCTTGTGGCCACAGTCACTGTGGCCCCAGGACAGGGCAGGACAATCCCACAGGGAGGACTCATTCCCCTTGCACTTCACTTCATTGAGCCATATGGGCCCCGTCCCCTGGCCAAACGCCGCCTCTTTTCCTGCCTCCAAAGCTAAGCCACAGCCCAGCTGTTGACACACCACCTGAGCATCGTCAAGGTCCCAGGAGTCATCACATACTGTGCCCCAGGAACCTCCATGCCAGACCTCCACACGTCCAGAACAATTAGTGGTTCCTTCCTGAAGTCTTATTTTGTCTGAAAAGCCAGAGAGAGACACCTAGATCATTTCTGAGAAGATAAAACTCCCAGGAGGTCACAGGGGAAAAGAGAGATTTGAAACTCTTTTAAAAATCTCTGTTTTAGTAAGCTGGGATGAAGTAAGAGAGTGGCATGGACATATACACACTACCAAATGTAAAATAGCTAGCTAGTGGGAAGCAGCCGCATAGCACAGGGAGATCAGCTCGGTGCTTTGTGACCGCCTGGAGGGGTGGGATAGGGAGGGTGGGAGGGAGACGCAAGAGGGAGGAGATATGGGGACATATGTATATGTATAGCTGATGCACTTTGTTATAAAGCAGCAACTAACACACCACTGTAAAGCAACTATACTCCAATAAAGGAGAGAACTTCAAGATGGCGGAGGAGTAAGACATGGAGATCACCTTCTTCCCCACAGATACATCAGAAATATATCTACATGTGGAACAACTCCTACAGAACACCTATCGAATGCAGGCAGAAGACCTCAGACTTCCCAAAAGGCAAGAAACTCCCCATGTACCTGGGTAGGGCAAAAGAAAAAAGAATAAACAGAGACAAAAGAATAGGGACGGGACCTGCACCTCTGGGAGGGAGCTGTGAAGGAGGAAAGGTTTCCACACACTAGGAAGCCCCTTCGCGGGCGGAGACGGGGGTGGGTGGGCAGGGGAAGCTTCGGAGCTGCGGAGGAGAGCACAGCAACAGGGGTGCGGAGGGCAAAGCGGAGAGATTCCCACACAGAGGATCAGGGCCGACGGGCACTCGCCAGCCCGAGAGGCTTGTCTGCTCACCCGCCGGGGTGGGCGGGGCTGGGAGCTGAGGCTCGGGCTTCGGAAGTCAGATTCCAGGGAGAGGACTGGGGTTGGCTGCGTGAACACAGCCTGAAGGGGGTTAATGCGCCACAGCTAGCCGGGAGGGAGTCCGGGGAAAGTCTGGACCTTCCTAAAAGGCAAGAGACCATTGTTTCAGGGTGCGTGAGGAGAGGGGATTCAGAGCACCGCCCAAACAAGCTCCAGAGATGGGTGTGAGACGCAGCTATCAGCGCAGACCCCAGAGACGGGCATGAGACGCTGAGGCTGCTGCTGCCGCCACCAAGAAGCCTGTGTGCGAGCACAGGTCACTCTCCACACCCCGCTTCCGGGGAGCCTGCGCAGCCCGCCACTGCCAGGGTCCCGGGATCCAGGGACAACTTCCCCGGGAGAACACACGGTGCACCTCAGGCTGGTGCAACATCACACTGGCCTCTGCCGCCGCAGGCTTGCCCCGCATTCCGTACCCCTCCCTCCCCCCGGCCTGAGTGAGCCAGAGCCCCCGAATCAGCTGCTACTTTAACTCCGTCCTGTCTGAGCAAAGAACAGACGCCCTCAGGTGACCTACACGCAGAGGTGGGTTCTAATCCAAAGCTGAACCCCAGGAGCTGTGCAAACAAAGAAGAGAAAGGGAAATTTTCTCCCAGAAGCCTCAGGAGCAGTGGATTAAAACTCCACAATCAACTTGATGTACCCTGCATCTCTGGAATACTTGAATAGACAAGGAATCATCCCAAAATAGAGGCAGTGGACTTTGGGAGCAACTGTAGACTTGGGGTTTGCTTCCTGCATCTAATTTGTTTCTGGTTTTATGTTTACCTTAGTTTAGTATTTAGAGTTTATTATCATTGGTAGATCTGTTTATTGATTTGGTTGCTCTCTTCCTTTTTCTTTGTGTATAGATATACATTGCTTTTTCCTTTTTCTCTTTTTGTGAGTGTGTATGTGTATGCTTCTTTGTGTGATTTTATCTGTATAGCTTTACTTTTACCATTTGTCCTAGGGTTCTGCTTTCTGTCTTTTTTGTTTGTTTTTAGTACTTGTCATCAGTGGTAGATTTCTTTATTGGTTTGGTTGCTCTCTTCTTTCTTTCTTTCATGATTATAATTTTTAATGATATTTTATTTATTTTAATAACTTTAATTTATTTTATTATTTTTTTCTTTCTTCCTTCTTTTTCTCCCTTTTCATCTGAGCCATGTGGAGGACAGGCCCTTGGTGCTCCAGCCAGGAGTCAGGCCTGTGCCTATGAGGTGGGAGAGCTGAGTTCAGGACATGGTCCACCAGAGATCTCCCAGCTCCACGTAATATCAAACAGTGAAAGCTCTCCCAGAGATCTCCATCTCAACACTAAGACCCAGCTCCGCTCAACGACCAGCAAGCTACAAGGTTGGACACCCTATGCCAAAGAACTAGCAAGACAGGAACACAACCCCACCCATTAGCAGAGAGGCTGCCTAAAATCAGAATAAGATTGCAGACACCCTAAAACACACCACTGGATGTGGTCCTGCCCACCAGAAAGGCAAGATCCAGCCTTATCCACCAGAACACAGGCACCAGTTCCCTCCACCAGGAAGCCTACATAATCCACTGAAACAACCTTACCCACTGGGGGCAGACACCACAAAAAACGGGAACTATGAACCTGCAGCCTGCAAAAAGGAGACCTAAAACACAGTAAGTTAAGCAAAATGAGAAGACAGAGAAATACACAGTAGATGAAGGAGCAAGGTAAAAACCCACCAGACCAAACAAATGAAGAGGAAATAGGTGGTCTACCTGAAAAAGAATTCAGAATAATGACAGTAAAGATGATCCAAAATCTTGGCAATAGAATGGAGAAAATACAAGAAACGTTTAACAAGGACGTAGAACAACTAAAGAGCAAACAAACAATGATGAAGAACACAATAAATGAAACTAAAAATTCTCTAGAAGGAATCAATAGCAGAATAACTGAGGCAGAAGAACAGATAAGTGACCTGGAAGATAAAATAGTGGAAATTAACTACTGCAGAGCAGAATAAGGAAAAAAGAATGAAAAGAATCGAGGACAGTCTCAGAGACCTCGGGAACAACATTAAATGCACCAACATATGAATTATAGGCATCCCAGAGAAAGAAGAGAAAATATTTGTAGAGACTATAGTTGAAAACTTCCCTAATATGGGAAAGGAAACAGTCAATCAAGTCCAGGAAGCACAGAGAGTCCCATACAAGATAAATCCAATGAGAAACATGACAAGACTCATATTAATCAAACTATCAAAAATTAAATACAAAGAAAAAATATTAAAAGCAGCAAGGGAAAAACAACAAATAACATACAAGGGAATCCCCATAAGGTTAACAGCTGATCTTTCAGCAGAAACTCTGCAAGCCAGAAGGGCGTGGCAGGACATATTTAAAGTGATGAAAGGGAAAAACCTACAACCAACATTACTCTACCAAGCAAGGATCTCATTCAGATTTGACAGAGAAATTAAAACCCTTACAGATAAGCAAAAGCTAAGAGAATTCAGCACCACCAAACCAGCTTTACAACAAATGCTAAGGAAACTTCTCTAGGCAGGAAACACAAGAGAAGGAAAAGACCTATAATACCAAACCCAAATCAATTAAGAAAATGGTAATAGAAATGTACATATTGATAACTATCTTAAATGTAAATGGATTAAATGCTGCAACCAAAAGACATAGACTGGCTGAATGGATACAAAAACAAGACCCATACATATGCTGTCTACAAGAGGCCCACTTCAGACCTAGGGACACATACAGACTGAAATTGAGGGGATGGAAAAAGATATTCCATGCAAATGGAAATCAAAAGAAAGCTGGAGTAAATTCTCATATCAGACAAAATAGACTTTGAAATAAAGACTATTACAAGAGACAAAGAAGGACACTATATAATGATCAAGGGATCAATCCAAGAAGAAGATATAACAATTGTAAATATTTATGCACCCAACATAGGAGTACCTCAATACATAAGGCATATACCTCAATACATAAGGCATATATGCTAACAGCTATAAAAGGGGAAATCGACAGTAACACAATAATAGTAGGGGCCTTTAACACGCCACTTTCACCAATGGACAGATCATCCAAAATGAAAATAAATAAGGAAACACAAGCTTTAAATGATACATTAAACAAGATGGACTTAATTGATATTTATAGGACATTCCATCCAAAAACAACAGGATACACTCTCTTCTCAAGTGCTCATGTAACATTCTTCAGGATAGATCATATCTTGGGACACAAATCAAGCCCTGGTAAATTTAAGAAAATTGAAACCGTATCAAGTATCTTTTCTGACCAAAACGCTATGAGAGGGCTTCCCTGGTGGCACAGTGGTTGAGAGTCTGCCTGCCGATGCAGGGGACATGGGTTCGTGGCCCGGTCTGGGAAGATCCCACATGCCACGGAGAGGCTGGGCCCGTAAGCCATGGCTGCTGAGCCTGTGCGTCCGGAGCCTGTGCTCCGCAACGGGAGAGGCCACAACAGTGAGAGGCCTGCATACCGCAAAAAAAACAAAACAAAACAAAAACAAAAACCTCAACAAAATACTAGCAAACAGAATCCAACAGCACATTAAAAGGATCATACACGATGATCAAGGGGGTTTATCCGAGGAAAGCAAGGATTCTTCAATATACGCAAAACAATCAACGTGATACACCATATTAACAAACTGAAGGATAAAAACCATATGGTAATCTCAATAGATGCAGAAAAAGCTTTTGACAAAATTCAACACCCATTTATGATAAAAACCCTTCAGAAAGTAGGCAAAGAGGGAACTTACCTCAACATAATAAAGGTCATATATGACAAAACCACAGCCAACATCATTCTCAATGGTGAAAAAGTGAAACCATTTCCACTAAGATCAGGAGCAAGACAAGGTTGTCCACTCTCACCACTATTATTCAACATAGTTTTGGAAATTTTAGCCACAGCAATCAGAGAAGAAAAAGAAATAAAAGGAATCCGAATCAGAAAAGAATAAGTAAAGCTGTCACTGTTTGCAGATGACATTATACTATACATAGAGAATCCTAAACATGCTACCAGAAAACTACTAGAGCTAATCAATGAATTTGGAAAAGTGGCAGGATACAAAATTAATGCACAGAAATCTCTTGTATTCCTATACACTAATGATGAAAAATCTGAAAGTGAAATTAAGAAAACACTCCCATTTACCATTGCAACAAACGGAATAAAAGACCTAGGAATAAACCTACCTAAGGAGACAAAAGACCTGTATGCAGAAAACTATAAGACACTGATGAAAGAAATTAAAGATGATACATATAGGTGGAGAGATATACCATGTTATTGGATTGGAAAAACAACATTGTGAAAATGACTATACTAGCCAAAGCAGTCTACAGATTCAATGCAATCCCTATCAAACTACCAATGGCATTTTTCACAGAAGTAGAACAAAAAATTTCACAATATGTATGGAAACACAAAAGACCCCGAAGAGCCAAAGCAATCTTGAGAAAGAAATATGGAGCTGGAGGAATCAGGCTCTCTGACTTCAGACTATACTACAAAGCTACAGTAATCAAGACACTATGGTACTGGCACAAAAACAGAAATGTAGATCAATGGAACAGGACAGAAAGCCCAGAGATAAACCCACGCATATATGGTCACCTTATTTTTGATAAAGGAGGCAAGAGTATACAATGGAGAAAAGACAACCTCTTCAATAAGTGGTGCTGGGAAAACTGGACAGCTACATGTAAAATAATGAAATTAGAACAGTCCCTAACACCATACACAAAAATAAACTCGAAATGGATTAAAGACCTAAATGTAAGGCCAGACACTATCAAACTCTTAGAGGAAAACATAGGCAGAACACTCTACGACATACATCACAGCAAGATCCTTTTTGACCCACCTCCTAGAGAAATGGAAATAAAAATTAAAAAATGGGACCTAATGAAACTTAAAAGCTTTTGCACAGCAAAGGAAAACGTAAACAAGATGAAAAGACAACCCTCAGAATGGGAGAGAATATTTGCAAATGAAGCAACTGACAAAGGATTAATCTCCAAAATTTACAAGCAGCTCATGCAGCTCAATATCAAAAAAACAAACAACCCAATCCAAAAATGGGCAGAAGACCTAAATAGACATTTCTCCAAAGAAGATATACAGATGGCCAACAAACACATGAAAGAATGCTCAACTTCACTAATCATTAGGGAAATGCAAATCAAAACTACAATGAGGTATCACCTCACACCAGTTAGAATGGCCATCATCAAAAAATCTAGAAACAATACATGCTGGAGCAGGTGTGGAGAAAAGGGAACCCTCTTGCACTGTTGGTGGGAATGTAAATTGATACAGCCACTATGGAGAACAGTATGGAGGTTCCTTAAAAACTAAAAATAGAACTACCATATGACCCAGCAATCCCACTACTTGGCATATACCCTGAGAAAACCATAATTCAAAAAGAGTCATGTACTACAATGTTCATTGCAGTTATATTTACAATAGCCAGGATGTGGAAGCAACCTAAGTGTCCACTGACAGATGAATGGATAAAGAAGATGTGGCACATGTATACAATGGAATATTACTCAGCCATAAAAAGAAACGAAATTGAACTATTTGTAGTGAGATGGTTGGACCTAGAGTCTGTCCTACAGAGTGAGGTAAGTCAGAAGGAGAAAAACAAATACCATATGCTAACACATATAAGTGGAATAAAAAAATAAAATGGTTCTGAAGAACCTAGGGGCAGGACAGGGATAAAGACACAGACGTAGAGAATGGACTTTACGACACGGGGAGGGGGAAGTGTATGCTGGGTAGAAGTGAGAGAGTGTCATGGACATATATACACTACCAAATGTAAAATAGATAGCTAGTGGGAAGCAGCTGCATAGCACAGGGAGATCAGCTTGGTGCTTTGTGTCCACCTAGAGGGGTGGGATAGGGAGGGTGGGAGGGAGACGCAAGAGGGAGGAGATATGGGGATACATGTATATGTATAGCTGATGCACTTTGTTATAAAGCAGAAACTAACACACCATTGTAAAGCAATTATACTCTAATAAAGATGTTTAAAAATAAAAGGATTATGATATAAAAAATATGTTTTAAAACTTTGCTTATTTAATGTGTATTTTAAATTTTACTTTTTTTTTTTTCTTTTTCTTTTTTGCGGTACGCGGGCCTCTCACTTTTGTGGCCTCTCCCGTTGCGGAGCACAGGCTCCGGACACGCAGGCTCAGCGGCCATGGCTCACGGGCCCAGCCACTCCGCGGCATGTGGGATCTTCCCGGACCGGGGCACGAACCTGTGTCCGCTGCATCGGCAGGCGGACTCTCAACCACTGCGCCACCAGGGAAGCCCTAAATTTTACATTTTTACAAAATTCATCTTTTATGAAAGTATATGTCCCTCCAGCAAACTGGGTGTATTTCATCCTGGACATAAGAATATTAGTGTGACATGTGAAACTAACACAGCATTGTAAGTCAACTATACTCCAATAAAATTTTTTAAAAAAGAATGTTAGTGTGACTTAGGAAATGTCAAATAGATAAAGTTAACATTGTAAATACATAATGTTAAATTCTCTCAAACTGCCAGGTAGATAGAAATCTTCTTCCAGCTTAAAAAGTTGTAGAATGGGAAAATAATTCAGGATTGATCTTTCTGACTGCTTTATATTAAGTGTAACGAGATACTATTTGAAAGAAAAATGGGGCGATTCAATAGTCAAATGCTGAATTACATATTCTCTTCTCCTCATTTGTTCACAGAGATAGCAACTGAATAAAATTTTGAGAAGACCGTCAGAGTATGATAGTTTTGGGGGAAATGATCACTGATCCTGAGTACCTACAGGCCAAATTAAATACAACCCATTACATTATCCAGGTAGAATAAGGATTAACCAAAGTTTACTCATTCTTGCTTAGTTAGATCAGAAGATGCTAGTGGAGCTACAGAACGGAAGTTTCATACAGTCCAACGGATACTCACTGGCACATGAGATCCAGGTCTCCTCTGAGGGGCTGGCCAGTCTCTTCTTCCATGGAGATGATGGGCACTGCCATAAGGTGTCAGGCCCTTTAGGACACTGAACATTGTCCACCCACATGTGTCCGGACATCGTCTTGTCTGAAGATGCAGGGATGATGCTCCCTTTGTCCGCACAGCCCAGCTGCCTGCATACCACTCCCACCGTGGCTGCAGACATGTTACTCTTGCCAACGCTGCCCCAAACTCCATTGTAAAAAACTTCCAGGTGTCCTGCACAGGTCTCTCTGCTGGTTTCACTGATGAGTCTCAGAGACATGAACTCTGGGGCGAGATAGAGAGTTAGCAGTTTTAAATCTTTTCTGAAGATTCAGAGGACTCTCTCCCTTTACTCTGATGTGAAAATGGATTTAAAAATAGGTACGATACACTAGTAATTTCATTACTAGTAATTCTTTAGAAACTTCTGGATGATTTGGTAGATTTTGTTAAAATATAGTATTTGTTCTATAAATATTTCTGGTTTTCTAGTCTTGGATTTTGTAATTAGAGACCTCTTTAGAATGCCAACAGTGATTCTAAGTTGACTTCTAAATCTTAATCAAAGGCTCAGAGCCTTTTATGAATTACATAGTTTGGATTTTTTTTCTCCCTAAATTACTGTACTTTTAGCTTTCTAACCCTATTCTGTTCATTTTTGGGCAGTTGTCCTTGATAGTTAAAATTTATTGAGATACTCAGCCACTAAAACCAATGTTTTATATACATTTCCTTAAAATGAAATATTTCCCTTTCTGACACTTCACAGTTTTGTTGTGTATGTCCTCTTACCAGATTTACGTCACTGAATGTGATCGATAGCAAAATCTCTTCTGGCGTACAGCATTTGTCACTTCCCTAAGTCAGAGCACTCTTTTTTTCCCATACACTACAACTGAGTACATTCTGTACTTCACAATGCTTTCTAAAATCTTACCATGTATACAAAACAAGAGCAGTGTCCTGTTACGGTAATTTATCTGTCATTAAAAATTACTTGGGCGTGGGGATTATCTTCTTCTCTGTAGAATGTAGCACCAAATGTACTTCTGCTGCCCTTTTTTTTTTTTTTTTTTTTTTTTTTTTTGTGGTACGCGGACCTCTCACTGTTGTGGCCTCTCCCGTTGCGGAGCACAGGCTCCGGACACGCAGGCTCAGTGGCCATGGCTCACGGGCCCAGCCACTCCGCGGCATGTGGGATCTCCCCGGACCGGGGTACGAACCCGTGTCCCCTGCATCGGCAGGCGGACTCTCAACCACTGTGCCACCAGGGAAGCCCCTGCTGTCCTTTTTAATCTACTTTATTAATACAGCTATCGTCAAGTGGTGCACTAAATCCTTACCCAACATCCAGCTCCACATATGTTTATAAAAGAACTTATGATTAGTTTTGCTGTCATTTTCATGATATGCAAACTCACTTCTGAAGTTTTCTCTTTCTGATATAATACTACCTTGCACATGAGGTAGCACTAATTCATCAAATCCACACTTCTGGCAGCCTGAATCTCACAAGTGTTCCCTCTGAACCTGTATTTTAGGGAATTTGCTCAGATTAATATCCTTCACTACCCTTTGCCCCACCTCAGTCCTTTCTTATACAATTATAATCAATTGTAATTATGCAGAACTTACCTGAGCAGATAACTCCTGCATCCTCCTTATGCCTGCAGTTATGCCGCCCCCAGCCATGGGAATGGCATTGCCAAATACGAGATTCTTTTCCATTACAGTTCACCTCATCCAGCCAGATGGGCCCTGTTCCTTCCCCAAAATGAGCAGAACCGATGGCATTAATGGCCCCTCCACAGCCCAGCTGTTTGCACACCACGTGGGCATCATTCAGGTCCCAGCTGTCATCACAGATGGTGCCCCAGGAGCCCTCATGATAGATCTCTATTCTCCCAGCACAACGCCCGCCTCCATTTACCAGGCGAAGTTGACCACTCCCTGCAAAGAGAAAATAAAATATAAATGCATTTCTAAGGATTTTGAGATCATTTTCATAGACTGGTCACTGATTCTTACCTATGCAGGGAACACCACTTTCTTCTGAAAAAAGAGAGCTTGTTGGGTCCGAGGATGATAAATTGCACGGGGGTAGCGTCTGACTCTGGTTTCCTGCAAACACCAAACGTCATCAGTCACGAGAGATACAAAAAGTTGGGGTGAGGAAAGGAGGTCGGCTGGAGTGTTAAATAGGTGAGCTAGGACAAACATAGCTTTAGAGAAAGGTGGATGGGTCAACCAGGCTGGGAATGAGTCAGGTACTCGCAGAAGGCACATGGTTAAGCACTAAATAATGATGAGGCCCATGAGAAGTAAGTTCACTTTCCCTCTAAAAAGATGAAAGAAGTTACTATTCTGGCGCACTCCTCACGATTCCTCAAAACGGATCACTCCCTTTTGCTTCTGTTCTTCGCTACAGTTACGCCCTCTCTTAAGGCACACCGCCGTGGGAGAGGCTCACCGCTGGCTGCCCTTTTCCTCTTACCTGAGCAGATTACAGAGGCCACTTGCCCCAAAGAACACAGCGACGCACCCAGAGCAGTCATGGGACAATCTCCCATGTGCCGCTCAGTCCCAGTGCAGTGAAACATGTGCCTCCAGACCTGCCCGCTTCCTTTCCCAAAAGGTGCTCCTCTTGGGGTAGAAAGGGCAACTCCACATTTAAGCTGCTGGCAGAGGACGTGAGCATCTTCCATGTCCCAGTGAGAGTTGCAGAGAGATCCCCAGGTCCCGAGAATCTTGAGCTCCACTCTTCCCTCACAGGGGGACTTGCCATGAGCCAAGCGAACTTCTGTGTATCCTGAAAGGAGACAGGGCTTTAAAAAGATGTCTGTGACTACCTAACCCTACCCTCTTCACAGTATGGGAACACGGTGAACATGTGCTCTGGGTCTCACTTGAGCAGACTACTCCAACGTCCCTGCTGTGTCTACAAGTCCCGTCTGGGCGGGGTGCTACTGGGCAGAGTGAAAGATGGGACTCGTGCCCCTCACACTGGAATTCTTCAGCCCAGATCTGTCCGTTTCCTTCTCCAAAGTGAGCTCCCCCCAGGATAGAGACGACTGTGCCGCATTGTAATTCCCTGCATAGCACGCTGGCCGCTTCCAGAGAGAAGTCAGAATCACAGACGGTGCCCCAGGTGTCGCCATGTTTCACTTCAACACGACCAGAGCAGGGAATGTCCCCTCCGACTAGTCTGGGTTCCCTGTGGGCTGAAAAATAATATTTCAGTGAGAGACAACATGATTCCAAGATTTTCCTTCATGATGAGAGTGAGGCAGGGAGTGAAAAGTGAGAAAGGGAAGCTATTCTCTCCTCTTGGCTTTTCTGCCTAGAGTTCGGCTTAGCAAATTCCAGACCTCCCCATCCTTCATTTGACCACTTCATCAGAGACAGTTCTGGAACTTTGCCTCCTGGAGCCTGTAATTCCTGGAGCATGATTACTCTTTCCTTTCAGTATTTTGCCTATATTAAGCATCACATTGGAGACCACAGATAATGGGTGTCCATTCTTTCTACTTTTTAGCCCTATATGCAGTCCTTCACCCAAGCGGTCTGCCCCAACCATTTCAAATGGTTCTAGGTAAGGATTTTTAATATATCAACACTTCCTGTTTCCAAAATGAACAGCAGACCTCTTCTTCCCTGTCACACTTGACCCGAGATGCTCCTTTTCCCTGTTTTCTCCTCCTTCCTGCCTGACAGAACCTTTCGTGTGTTCCCCAACCAAAGTTCTATCCTCCTTTCTCATCTTCTCAATGGACATCTTCTCTTACCTGCCAATAAATATGTTTTCATCTATACATTTCTCTTTAAATTTATATGTATAAGCAGATCTACTTGGACATCTGGAACTTAAGGTGTTCAAAATGGAATGAATTATGTACTGACAAGCCCATGATATTCCTTACTCAATTAATGGTATCCAGGACGAAATTAGAATCACCTGAAATTGGACCCCCTTTTTATCTCCCCATAAATCATGGTAATAATGATAGTAGTGAATATTAAAGTGAACACTTATCTTGTGTGTGTGTGTATATATATATATATATATATATATATGGCATTTTAGTAAGTATTTAACAAACATTATTTCATCCTTACAATTGCCTTAGGGTATAACTATTAATAACATTCCAGTTTTACAGACAAGGAAACTAAAACATAGAGAACTGTAGTAATTTGCTAAGGTCGCACAGCAAATTAGTGAAGGGCAAGGATTTGAAGCCAGGCAGTATACTAGAGAGCCTAGAATCGTGATCCCCTACAATACACCGCACATGAAGAAGCCACCAGTATGTGTCAGTCCTCCAGCATACTTTTCCTCCATATTTACAGTAACTTTGATGTAATTTGTCATCATATGTCATGTAGACTTTTTATGTATTTATTTAATTTATTTATTTTGGGCTGCATTGGGTCTTCGTTGCTGCACGCGGGCTTTTCTCTAGTTGCGGCGAGCGGGGGCTACTCTTCGTTGTGGTGCACGGGCTTCTCATTGCAGTGGCTTCTCTTGTTGCGGAGCACAGGCTCTAGGTACATGGTCTTCAGTAGTTGTGGCTCATGGGCTCTAGAGCGCAGGCTCAGTAGTTGTGGCGCACGGGCATAGTTGCCCCGCGGCATGTGGGATCTTAGTTCCCCAACCAGGGATCGAACCCGTGTCCCCTGCATTGGCAGGCGGATTCTTAACCACTATGCCACCAGGGAAGCCCTGTCATGTAGACTTTTGCAATAGCTTCCTAAGTGGTCTCCTAGCTTCTAAATCCTCTTTCCAATAAATCTACACCATGACCAAGAGTGTATTATTAAAGTTCAAATATTTTCACGTAATTTCTTTGTCTTCAAGGTAAGTCGGTGTTTCTTTACTACTTATATAATAATTTATCTTTTTAACAAATATTATTAAGAACCTACAATATTTTAGGCATTGGATGGGCACAGAGTTCAGTCTATCAGTGAGGATAGATAATTCTAATACTACTAATAATAATCATAACCACAGTAGCTAACATGTATTGATCACTTGCTGTGTAATTCCCATGAGGGAGTAGATATTATTATTATCACCATTTTTTTCTTTTGAGGAAATTGCAGCACAGAGAGCTTTGGCAGCTTCCCCAATATCACCCATCTATTCAAATAAGGGGGGATAATAAGCATTGTTTTCTTAGCATACTTGAAAATACTCTATGATGTCACCTGAAAAGCCTTAACATCTATTACTCTACCAATCATACTGGATACCTCAGCCTAAATGTGCTTTCTCAAGCTTCTGTACCTCTGCAGACACTTTTCTCTCTACTTATTATGTATTTCCCAACCTTATGTACCTGGGGAAAAATGACTTCTTTTCAAGGCTGCTCAGTTTCTCATTAATTGCTCTCTCCTTCAAGAACACATAATTTAGTAGAAGATACACATGTTCAAATAATAATTTGAGTCCAAAACTAGATACATATTTTAGATACAAAACTAACAAATGAAGGAGTCACCAGCTCTATTAAATCTGAACTGAGTTTGATAAAAAGATGAGGAGTTTGCCAAGTAAATAATGTGTGATACGGCATTTAAAGAATACAGTCATGAAATAGCATGATGTAATTGAGAAATTATGGATAATTTACCATGGTTGGAATTTAAAACGTAAAGAAAAGACACACCAGAAATAAAGCTGAAGAAATGGGGCTCAGGTTTTAAGGACATTCTTTGCCGGGTTGAGAGCACACTCATCAAGATAAGTGTGAGTTTCTTTTAACATATTCAGCGGTAATTCAAGTTACGTGCGAGATACAAACTATTTCCTTTAATTTATCTTAAAAGAGAGGAAAGAAAGGAAATGCATATGAAATTGGACTTTCTAAAAGGTATAAGTCTTTTAGAGATGCCTGCTGTTAGATATCACTAATTTTTACCATCCCTCAACATTACTATCAGCATGACACAGATATACTATCAGCCCTCGCCAATTTCCTAAAGTGTTCTAGATCTTACTATATTCTCTATTATAGAAGCATAAAATAACTCAGCACGCAAAAATTTCACCACTTATCCATTAAATATGTACAAAGCAAGTTCTATCCAAATTTGAGTTGAAGAACACGTTGCTTTCTAAACACAGCTAAGACTTTAAAGCAAATAATGCCTCTACAACACAAATAATGAGATTCTTGAGTCAAGTCCTTGATTTAATCTTGTTGAATCATTATTTGAGCATGAAATTCCTCCAAGATATCATTAGCTAATATTCATATAATCCTATTCCACTTTTGGACAGACCTAAACCTTGGAATAAAAACAGTTTCTTAGATTGAGCCGAATTCAGCTTTCTTTTAACCTCTTGCTCTCTCATCTAGATCAATCTCGAACAAAATAAAACACAACCAGTGAAAAAACAACCTCCCCCCAACCAAAAAAAAGCAAAAACAAATAACTTTCTCTTTAATGGTGAAAACCTGTGAAGCACTTGAAAACAAGTCCCTTCTGTAAGTATCCTCTTATTTCCTTTGTCATAAAATATTTGAGTTCAGGGCAAAAGAGAAATTCTTCCACCCAGAAATGTCTTGGAGACTGTATCCTCAGCCTTTATTTCATGAATCTGCTTGTAACACATTAATCTGTACCACAGATTGGCTTCCTTATACCATTTACTCTGTGTACATGGTTAGAATATTGGTAATTTACCCCTTTAAGGGATTTTTTTTTCCTGTTAAACCTATGAGTGCATTTTAACATAAAAGCCATTAATTGAATTTTTGTGCCTGGATTTAGCTCCTTTAATCAATAAGTTAAACTTTCCCTGACATCAGTAACTAAATCTGTATCCATTTCTTTCTGTAGAAATGAAGAAATGAAGAAATGGAGAAATGAAGAACAAATATAAGAAATAATTAATTAGAGTTACTTCCTTTCGTTTAGTAATAGATAAAATACACAATATGCTTTAAAGAAGCATTGATACATTTTCATCATTTATTCCTTTCCAGACTCTGAAGAAGTATAAATCATTCTAGTCTCAAAATTATTTTTTAGACTTTAGTAAAATAAAACACAACTCAAATGAACTATTTCTTAGGTTCAGATGTCCTCTACAGCAAATATACAGTCATCACAAACAAAATGTCCGGGATTCAAAGCAATTTTGTGGCCAAAATTCTTAGACTTCTTTGTAGCTGGCTTGTCTAAACTACGTGTCAGGGATAAATTGTTACTTTGTCTTTCTAGTCTTCCAGCTTTACTTAGTTCTGGCCCCTATCAGCCATAAAACCTTGTGCTTTATAAAAGTCTAAGAATTTGAACAGATTATGGAATTTGTAGTTTGAACTTGACAGGCACAGAGACGGTATTTCCATAATTTTTTTCCTGGAAATCTTCTGAAAGTATCAAGTAAATCAAAAAATAAAATTACAAACTCTATTTCTAGAAAAACAAGGAGAGAGCTAAAATCTAGGCCCCAAAATAAGTATTAATAGAAGAGCTTCCAAAAAGCTACAGAAATATAGTAAGAGAGTTTACAAAAGGAAGCAAAGTGCACATACGGCAGATAGCAAACAAAAATATAATTTTGTAAAGAGAGGGGCCCACCTTAAGTTGCAGATTAATGCTATGTGTGATTTCTATTATAGGCGGCTTAATCGAATCCTAAATAATTCAGAATGTGTTATCGTAAGTGAGGTACTCTAGTAATAAAATCTAAATTTTGGATGTGGTTGAATGGAATTCATGGGCAGAATATACTAATGACTCAGATATTGTAGGCCGGAAAGCTAATAAGTCATGTTATCCATGGTAAGATATTTGGACAAATGTCACCTTGAAAAGAAAACCACGTGCTTACTAAAGCCGAAAACTTTGAGAACATACTGGGAAAAGTGTAAAAAAAGAAAAGTATACTTTTATAAAGGTATAAAGAAAGAAAAATAGCAGAATGTTGACATGGCATGAATCCTCCTTGCCACTTTTAACACTTGAGAGAGAGGTAAGCTCAGTCTAGAAGAAGCTAGACTGCAAGAAGAAATGGAAGGATAAATACTAATTTTGTGAGGGAGTGGCCAATAAATTAAGAGGAAGGGCCTGGTCACAGGACAGATCAAAGTATGTAATTGATTCTTTGTTGCTACCTTCACATGGCATTGGGTTAAAGCAAACAGACTAGAAGCCTACTAAGTTTGGAGAGAATTTTTTGCTCACTTTGAGGGCAGCCGACATCGGCTAATGATTACTCAACCCTAAAAGCGATCCAAGGGTCCCTAAATCAGTATCAGCAGAGAGTGGGTTGTGAAAGCTGTGCAGCCCCCGGACAGGTATACTCTCCAAACTGAACTTAGAATTGACTATGAGAAAGACGCACTAGGAAGTACTGCCCTGAGAAGAGCACCTGGGCTCATGAAGGACAGCGCGCAGAGAGCAGTTTCTCAGAGGGCAGAACCTGGTCTATCTAACTGGCTCACCAACACATTTCGTCACTTGCAGGGCAACTCATTATCCTTGTCCAGTAGCATTTGATAAATTACTGCAGAAGAACAACTCTAGGTGTTTCTTGGTGACCACAGCACCACCCAAACAGCCTTAAACTTCTTACCTATTTGACTTATTTTAAATGAGAAAAAAAATGTTTTTTTCTTTAGCCACTCAGGTGGTATTTCTTGTAGTTGCCGCTGAACTTCACACTAATTAAATAAAATAAATTAATAGGAAAATAGACAACCCTTTCTAAATTTAGAAGGAAATTATCAGACATACAAACATGCTTACACATTCCCAAACACATGCAAAGGCCCCATAAAGGTCATAGAGTGAAATATGTTTTCAGTTGTAGCATATTACACGACAATAAATATTATGTCATATATAATTATGACAACATAATAACGCATAATATGACTAAGTTAAGGTCAAATACATCTCCCATTTCAAAAAAGTAACTCTATCAGAGTCCTTTTCAACATAAATCCCAATTCTATTATGAGTAAAAGTGATGCACCTGGAACAAAATTATTTGTAAAGGTTGAAAGTAAGAGAATAGAAAATAAAGCAACAGGTGAGATATTAACATCAGACAAATTTGATTCAGAACAAAAATTTGGGGGGAATTTCCTGGCGGTCCAGTAGTTAGGACTCCTCGCTTTCACTGCCGAGGGCGCAGGTTCAATCCCTGGTCGGAGAACTAAGATCCCACAAGCTGTGTGGCATAGCCAGAAAAAAAAAATTGTTCAACCATAAAAGATGGAAACCTTATAATACTAAAAAGAGCAATTCACAATGACCACATAACAGTCATAGGAAGTTCTGTGTCCCAGATTCACAGAGCATCAATTCATCAATTATACGATATAGCTACTGGTACACTCAGTGGAAAACCTACAACCTCAAATGGTTATATTAATAAACAGGAAAGAATCAAAATTAATTAAGCATCCAACTTGAGAAGTTAAGTCTCATATCGGGCTCCCAGCCCAGGGATCCTGCACCAGGAAGACAAGCGCAGAGGTCCTGCACCCCCAGAACGTTTGGCTTTGAAGGCCAGCAGGGCTTACTTTTGGGAGAGCCGAGGGTTGTGGGAAATAGAGACTCCACTCATAAAGGACACACACAAAATCTCACCCTCTCCGGGACACAGGGCAGAAGCAGTAATTTGAAAGAAGCCTGGGTCAGATCCACCTGCTGACCTTGGAGAGCCCCCCGGAGAGGCAGGAGGTGACTGGAGTTCACCCTGAGAACATAGACACTGGCAGCAGTCATTTTGGGGAGCTCATTCTACCACAAGGATACTGGTGTTAGAAAAAGTCATTTTTGGAATCCTCTCTTCAGCTTATTAGCACCAGGACTCAGACCCACTCACCAGCCTGTCAGCACCAGTACTGTGAGACCAACCAATTTATCAGGCAGCAACACCCCTCCCCCACTACTGCCCCTACCAGCAGGCAGGCTTCCTTGAGACATCCTGAGCCCACAGCTACCCTGGAACATGGCCCTGCCCACCAGAGGGCCCAGGACCCAGCCCCACACGACCGTGGGCCGGCACTAGCGTAGGGACCACTAGGGCCCTGCAGCCAGAGCCCCTGGGACCCGGCTCCACCCACCAGAGGGCTGGTGCTGGCCCTGGGACAAGCCTTATCCCCCAGTGGACAGACCCCAGCCCTAGGACCACCGTAGCCCCACAACCTGCCTTGTCAGGACACAGCCCACCCACCAGGAGGCCAGTACCAGCACCTCTGGGACCCTGGCCCTGTCCATCAGCAGGCCAACACCAGCTCTGGGATTCCTGGGCCCTATAGCTGGGACCCCAGGACCTGTCTACCTTCCAGTGGCTGGCATTAGCCCCAGGACATGGCTTCATGCATCAGTAGGTGGGCACCAGCCCCAGGATCCCTTGGACATTGGTCCCACTGACAAGCAGGTGGACACCAACTCTGAGACATGTTGGACCCCTCAGCCATCTGCCCCAGGAACCAGCTCCACTCACCAGCAGGCCAACACTAGCTTTGGGACACCCCAGAACCCACAGCCAGCCATGTCAGGAAAAAGCTCTACCCACCAGCAGTATGACACTAGATCTGAGAACTCTGGCTCTGCAATCACCCATTGTAGAACCTGGCTCAACCCACAGTGAAACAGCACTAGTCCTGGGACACCCCTGGTCTCTGCAGCCAGCTACCCCATGCCAAACACATCAGAAGGACTTGTGCAGTCAATATGGGGGGCAACCCTAGAGCATATAGCTCTGGTGACCAGAGGGGAGTGTGCTGCTGAAAGCATAGGACATTTCCCACAAAAGGCCATTTCTCTAAGTTTGGGAAATGTAACCAATCTACCAGATATGTAGAACTGAAAACAGCAAGTTAGGCAAAATAAGGCAACAGAGGAACATACTGCAAACAAAGGAACAAGATAAAACCCCAGAATAAGAACTAAGTGAAGTGCAGATAGGCAATCTACCTGATATCAAACGCAATGGTGAAAAGCTGAAAGCATTTCCTCTAAGATCAGGAACAAAGGCAAGGATGCCCACTCTTGCCATTTTTATTCAACATAGTATCTAAAGTTCTAGGAACAGCAATCAGACAAGAGAAAGAAATAGAAGGAATCTAAACTGGAAAGGAAGAAGTAATACTGTCACTGTTTGCAGATGACATGATACTGTATATAGAAAGTCCTAAAGACGCCGCCAAAAAACTACTAGGACTCATCAACAAATTCAGTAAAGTTGCAGGATACAAAATTAATATACAGAAATCTGTTGCATTTCTATGCACTAACAATGAACTATCAGAAAGAGAAATTAAGGAAACAATACCATTTACCATCACATAAAAAAGAATAAAATAACTAGGAATAAACCTACCTAAGGAAGCAAAAGACCTGTACTCAGAAAACTATGACACTAATGAAAGAAATTGAAGATGACTCAAACAGGTGGAAGGATATACTATGTTTCTGGACTGGAAGAATCAATATGGTTAAAATGACCATACTACCCAAAGCAATCTACAAATTTAATGCAATCCCTATCAAATTACCAATGGCATTTTTTTCACACAACTAAACAATAAATTTAAAATTTGTATGGAAACACAGAAGACCCCAAATAGCCAAAGACAATCTTGAGAAAGAAGAACGGAGCTGGAGGAATCAGGATCCTTGACTTCAGACTATACTACAAAGCTACAATCAACAAAAGAGTATGGTACTGGCACGAAAACAGACACATAGATCAATAGAACAGGATAGACAGCCCAGAAATAAATCCATGCACCTATGATCATCTAATCTATGACTAAGGAGGCAAGAATATACAATGGAGAAAAGACAGTCTCTTCAATAAGTGGTGCTGGGAAAACTGGACAGCTACATGTAAAAGAATAACATTGGAATGCAACTTAACACGTTGATTGAAAGTCTTACCTGAGCAGGTAACTCTGGCTTCATCATAGTGATCACAACTAAGTCCACCCCATTGCCAATTCTTGCAGTCCCAAAGAGAAGTTTCATTTCCATTACAGCTGCTTAAAAACAGCCATGTGTTTGTTGCCTTAATTTTGGAATAAACTTGATAGGATGTTTTGAGTGCAGATCCACATCCCAGCTGCGTGCAAACCACATCAGCTTCTTTCAGTCCCCAGCCTCTGTCACACACTTTCCCTATCAATTTCTGAATTTCCACCTCCACTGTCCCAGCACAGTGACTGCCTCCACCTTTAAGTCTCAGTTCCAGATCTGATCCATCTGCAAAAGAAACATAAACTTAGGCCATAGATACATACGGAGGTTAGCTCCCAAAGGGTATTTTAAAAATCTTCTTCCTTCCCAGATACTGAGACACTGAAAATTCTGGCTTACCCATCTCCTGGCTTTTTGAAGAGTCAGTATAAACCATGAATTTGGTTAGAAATGGGATTACAGTTTCAAAACTTAATAAAAATTGTCAGTGACTAAAAAATACGAGCAAATCAGATATAAAGAAAAGACTTATATCATTTTGTCTTTTGGAGCTCCAGGTAGATTTAGAATTTGAAATGTGGTCCCTAACAGCAGTCGGAAAAATTATTATAGAAAATAGAGTCAGACAACCCACCAAACTAGTCATATAAAGAATGTGTTAAAGATTCTTCACAACAGTAAAAGAATTCCCAACAAGGAAATTATTAGATATTTCTCTCTCTCACATCTCACACCTATTCCTACTCCTAAAGAACACAGGTCCTTCCTCCTCTGTTTTTCTTTTTGTTCTGTTTTGTTTTAACTTACCAGAACATATCACACCAGCATCTTCATTATGATTGCAATAATGCTTTCCCCATTCTTGGTGTTTACATTGCCAGAGAGCAGACTCATGTCCATGGCAGGAAACACTGTCAAGCCAAATGTGTCCAACTCCTTCACTGGCGTTGACTCGACCAATGGCAGTGACGGCAGTTGGACATCCCAGTTGCTTACATGCCACAGCGGCATCGTTACTATCCCAGCCATCATCACACACTGTCCCCCATTCTCCTTGGAATTTCACTTCTAATCTTCCTGAACATTCAGTGACTCCATCTACCAGTCTCAGGCTCAGGTCTGCTCCCTCTGTAAGAGGGAAACAAAACAAGTCAGTGATAAAGAAACAAGAACGAAGGCGCTCTAAACAGCTGTACCTGAGATGAGTTAAGGGGGGAGATATAAGGAGAGATAGAGAAAACAGTGATATATTACCACTGAAAATCGTTAAAGATGGAAGGAGGAGTGGATCAGGCAAGAAGACAGGACTTTCTACGGATTGGAAGTTTGGGACTAGCAGACGCAAACTATTATATATAGAACGGATAAACAACAAGGTCCTATTGTATAGCACAGAGAACTATATTCAATATCTTGTACTAAACCGTAATGGAAAAGATCAATCAATCAATAAAAATTAAAAAAACAAAAAAGAAGACGGGGCTTTTCACTACGGAGAGCATGCATTATAGGAAGAGCTCCTAACAGGAGGCCCAGGGACTGAAATTTATCTAGAGATTCGCTTGTTTGATCACCACAGATTTTTCGTTGGAATTGTTTGGTTTTTTCCCTTTTAAATATATGTTTGCAGGTGTCTAGGTGGGACCTACACACTCCTGTTTGCCTCAATACTCAATACTCACTTTTGCCTCTGACTTCATTGTCTACCCAGACTACCTGGTTTGTATTACATGCCTGACCCCTTTCTGACCACTTCTGTAGTTTAAACGCAAAGCAAAGAGAAAAGGGACCTCACCATTACTACTTTGAACTTCCCCCAATCAATATTCCTCAAAGAACAGAACTTGATTCTAAGTAATATCCTATAATAAATAAATTGCTTTTTTCCTCAGGCAGTTTTGGTTCTTGTTGTCACAGTGCTGTTTATTGTGATTACTCAGGATGTATAAAACACACTGAGAAGAAACGTGCTGATTGGGGACCTAGAAAGATTTTGATGGGTAAAGGGAAACAGAAGGTACATACTGCGTTTTTTCTATGCCAAATCCCTTTCACTTTCTTCAGCTAACAGAATCCATCTTTTCTGTAGGAATCCCATCCTTTGTGGTTTAGACTATAGATGGTCACATTATTCAACAAGAAAAAAGCCAATTTGGGAATTCCCTGGCTGTCCAGTGGTTAGAACTCCGTGCTTTCACTGCTGTGACCGGGCTTCGATCCCTGGTCGGGGAACTAAGATCCCGCAAGCTGCGCAGTGCTTGGATGGAGCCAACTGTACCTCCTGGATTTCCCGCTTTTCTGAGTCAGTATTATCTCATTTTAAAGTTAGTTTGGATTGAATTTCCTTCATTTGAAAAAAAACTACCTGGTGAATACAGGGACATTTTTACCCTAGTTATATTTTCCTAAATATTCCCTGGGGTTCAAGACTTACTAGGTCTTCAAACTCGGCACTCAAGTGAAGAAAGGAGAGTGACAGTCTTGTACACGCAAAGCCATGTCCCTGTCCCGTAATCAAGCGTGAAACATGAAAGTTTCTAGACAGACACAGTGCCTGCTCATAACATAGCACTAGCATAAATGAGGTTTTAATAGGAAACCAATTTTTTTAATCATTTGATTCTGTGAATTTAAGAAAAGGTGGGTTTAAGAAAGGGTGGGTCAAAATGGCTAAAGAGGAGACTTTTGTAGGTAGAGGGTGAAAAAGGGGGTGCTCTGAAACATACAGAAAGCAAAATTTTAACCTGTTTTTAACAGTTAACTTTTCTTTTTCTTTCATTTTTTTTGGAGGGATGGGGGGAGTGGACTATTCTCTAAACACTTCCTTCTACCCTCTTGACTTGGATCTCAATTTCACTGTCATCATTCCCCCCTAACCTACTTAACCTAATTACAGTTAAGGTAAAAATTCCACAGGTATCAGAACTGCATCCTGAAATGAGGTAATAATAAGGCGATAAAAGAAGCAGACTTCATTATGTTTTTAGGAGTTCAGCCTTTTGAGACTTTTGTCCCCTTTTTTTTGTCCTCTCATGGAGAACAGAAAAAGCACAGGCCAGTCCTTACCTAAGCAAATCACTCCAGCATCCTCAGCGTGATCGCAGTTATGCTTTCCCCATCCTTCATGTTTGCAGTTCCAGAGAGCTGACTCAGTTCCATTGCATACAAGGTCATCAAACCAGATTGGTCCAGAACCTTCTCCAAAATTAGCTGAACCAGAGAAACTGACAGCACTTCCACATTCAAGTTGTTTACAAACCACAGAAGCATGATTTATGTTGAAGTTATCGTCACACACTGTGCCCCACTGTCCTTGGAATTTGACCTCTATTCTTCCTGAGCAGCGGTTTCCTCCATTCATCAGCCTCATCTCCAAATCAGATCCATCTAGAGCGGAGAAAAGACTAGAATTCAGAAATAATATTGATTCAGAAGTGATTTTAGAAAATAATATTCCTCTAGTCACTTGAGATTTGATCCTATCCTTAAAAATGATGCTTCATTTTGGATGCTGCCCCTGTTCACACTTTGGAGAATTTTAATCTTTTGAAAACCAACCAACAATTAATCTGTAAAAAAATCTTTTACAGATTAAACTTCACTTTGTGCTTTGTTTTGTTTCCTTCCATTACTGAGGCATAATAAACACTTCTATGTAGAAATAGATACGTTTGCCTCAAAGTATTTATTTAAAAAGCTTGAAAAAATAAAATGTGTTCATACTACAAAGAAGCAAAAATGAAAATCCAGTCATTTGTTGAACAGTTAAAATTTTTATTTTCATCTTTTTTTATGACCATCAGTTTAGAGCATGAATGATTGTTTGAAGTTGAATTTGAAATTAGAAAACAGGAAAAAGCAAAAAAATGCATAAGCATGCACGATAGTTTGCAAAAGTGGTATACAAAAACATTAGACAGTAGGACTTCTCTAGGAGCACAGTGCTTAAGAATCTGCCTGCCAATGCAGGGGACACAGGTTTGAGCTCTGGTCCTGGAAGATTCCACATGCTGAGGAGCAACTAAGCCCGTGAGCCACAACTACTGAAGCTGTGTGCCACAGCTACTGAAGCCCGCATGCCTAGACTCCGTGCTCCACAGCAAGAGAAGCCACAGCAATGAGAAGCCCGCACACTGCAACAAACAGTAGCCCCTGCTCACCCCAAGTAGCAAAAAGCCCATGCACAGCAATGAAGACCCAATGCAGCCAAAAATAAATAAACAAATTTTTAAAAAACATTAAAAATTGGGGGAAAAAAGTTAATCAAGATAATTTATTTCTTACCAATTTTTTTCTGAATCAAAGCTTTCTTTTCCCTCCCCCGAAGCACCTGCTACCATTTTTAGCAAAGAATGGCTTTTTCATAAGGAAAATTCTCTCTATAAGCTATCCTGAGATTTTCTATGATGACTAAAATACCTGAGAAAAAGAGACTTGGGATGAAATTTTGGGACACCTAAAAACCAGAAACTGTTGGTGGTTGAATAAAATGCTTAGAAGTTCTTTTCTGAAACAGTAATTCAATTTTAAAAGCACTGAACTCCAGACAAGGACCTCTACTCAACAAGATTTTGTATCATGAATAATAATAATAGCTTACAATCAAAATGTGCATATGCTGTTCCAAACATATTACATATGCTATCTTTAGTCTTCACAACAACGTTAAGCATTATGTGTCATTACCACTATCTCTACTTCACAGATAAGCAAACTGAGGTTAAATAATTGACACAGGATCCAACACCCAGAAAACAGTAGAGACAATGTAAAAAAACCCAAACAAACAAAAAGCAATCTAGCACCAGAGTCTATCCTCTTTACTATTATGCATGTGATAATAATAGAATTTCCCAATAATAGAATTTCCCAAGTAGATGCTCTGAGGATTGAGCACTGACCAGGGTAGAGAATCTCAGAAACACAGACTCTGAAACCTCAGAAATATGAATTCAGAAACCTCATGAAACTCCTGAGTCCCTGAGTGGCTACACATCCCTTTCTATTATTACACGCCAGTTGGAGGTTTAGGTGTATAAACTTCAAAAACCAAGTTTGATTAATGTCCTCCTTATATAAAGGATCCTTATGTAAAGGTATGAAAACCAGAACATGAGTTAAAAGTACTACACTGATGTCTTAGCTTCAACAGTCAACTCTATAGACAGCAATAATTATAGTAAGAGTCTGGCAAGATTTATTAGCATTTTTAACTTTGCCGTAGATGTTACAGTTGTTATTTCTTATCTTTCCCTGCAAAATGATTAACAATAAAAGACAAGAAGAGAAGAAGGGGGAAGAGGAGAAGAATGGAGGAAGAGAAGGAAGAAGAAAGAGAAATGAGTTGTCTAGGTAACGAGAAGCAGTGAGCCAAGAGGAAACTAATGTTAATTTTTAACACCTATTACCTACCAGTGTACCAGCAGCTTTACGTGTATTATATCATTGGGTGCTCAGAAACTGAAGTTTAGAAAGATTTAGCAACTTGCTCAAAATAATAGCATTAATGAGCAGCTGAGCAATTTTCTAGATACTAGCCTGTGTTGCTCCCATTACACCACCATGCCTGGATAGAGATTAGTCCTTTCTAAAATCAGTCCTACGGAGGAGATGATCTCTCCTAGAAAGGCTGGGTGGTGATAAAGTTGCATAAAGGTCAACGACATGAGCAAAGAGAAATTGGAAGCCCGGGAATCTGAACTGGGTCAGAAACATGACCTTGGGATTTGTCAGCAGAAATGTCTGGGCTATTGTAAGGACAAGTGAGATGAAACTTTTATAAATTAAAACTAAAACTACCTTGTAATAGTAAATGAATAGCATTGTACAGTGGAAGAAGCAATTCTACTTTGCAAAACATCCTTCCTCCAACAAAAAAGGATTAGTGCTAAGAATATTTATTTCCTGATAAAGTTGATTATCAATTAATGGGCAAAAGGGTCATGATTTATGGGCCAATGCATGAAAGCTGCATTTTACGGGGAAAGGGGACAAGGAATTAACTTAGATATTATGATATTTTTATGTAGAAGTAGAAAGTTATCGTAGGATTACTTAATATGAAATTGAAGCTAGTCGTTTCCTCATTGATTGTAGTACTCAGAATCTCTTTTGATTTTTTTTAAAATATGGGCTTTGTCATGTGTTTTCTGGTCTTTTAGCAATGGATTGGGTAATTTTATACGTGGACTAGATTACTTACAGAAAACTGGCTCCCATAGATTTTTTTTAATTGTTAACCCATAGATTGTTAATTGTTAACCCATAGATTGTTAATTGTTAACCCATAGATTTTAATTTAACCCATAGATTTTTTTTCACAAAGCATTTCATGTTAAGGCTTGACTTACGCAAGTCTTACCTGAGCAGGTGATTCCAACATCCTGTTGGTGAGTACAGTTATGCTTTCCCCACCCATCATGTTTGCAGTCCCAGAGAGCTGATTCATTCCCTCGACAAGAAACATGATCCATCCAAATGCGTCCAGAGCCTGCACTGGAATTAGCCCATCCAGTGGCTTTGATAACTGTTGGACATTCCAGCTGCCTACAAACAACGGAGACTGCGGCCAAGTCCCAGCCATTATTACACACAGTTCCCCACTCCTCCTGGACTTTCACCTCCACTCTCCCAGAACACTTGTTTTCACCAGCTGTTAGCCTCAGCTCCTTCTCTGTTCCTCCTGTAACAACAGGTAAGGGCAGCAATCGGTCAAGATCCAAAGAGCAAGTAGAAAATTATTATTCTTTCGATTACTTATTTATTTTTCAAAGCCAGATTCGAGAAATATTTCTGGACCTATCCATGGTACAACAGGAGAATGTTATTTCATTCAGTATCTCAGGCTTCAAATTAAGCAGTGACATAAACCCAGTAAATCTGGGTAATCCAATACTGTACGATCTCTTTATTTAATGGCTGATATTCTTTGTAACGTCAATCTATATATTCTCATGGATAGTTTACTATAAAAAAAGATATTACAAAATTTTATAGGGATAAGCTATGTAAGTTTCTCCAGGATCCTAAGATCTGTAGAAAGAAGGCTGAGGGTGAGGATGAAAAGGCCAGTTGTAAGGAATTTAGTGCCTATTTCACACATATATGGAAAATACCATGAATTTTTCAAATGCTAGTTAAAATCTAACTGAAACTTATTGACTCAAATGGAAATTGAAATGGAGATATTTTCCTATTATCTTCTACTTTGAAACCATGAAGCATGTTTTTAGATGCTATTTAGCCTTCAGGAGAATTATTTGCTTTTTAGTGACTCTTGCCACAGTGGGCTAAGGTTGTGAGTAAATTTGACAGTGTACTCACCAAGAGAACTGGTGACCAAACAGGCACTGAGAACTGAGACCACAGCAATAGCGAAGGGACTTAAGCGGGCAGAACATCTCCTAAATTCTGTGAAAAGACGAAAGAGAGCAAAAGTAGAGTCTTCCCAAAAAGAGGCTTTGGAGGAGACAGATAGTTTCAGAGGTTTGAGGTTAACAAAGAAGGTCAAACCAAGACAGAATATCCTTCCCCCTAAACGGCAAGGCAGGCAGGAAAAATTTGTACCCAGGATCATACAGCCTCAGTGAAGTAGCTTTGAAAACGTTCATGTTTATAGGCAGTCTAGGGGTGAGGAATTAGAAGAGAGTTGGGGATGGGAAAAGCATTGCAAGATTGAGCCTTAAAACCTGGAAAACTGAAAAGGCATTGATGAAACTTAGAAGCGGGCAGTTCTCCCTTCAGGCACAGAGCAATATTCAACCACGGATACCCTTATCTCCAAGCCTACCAGATCCACATTATTAGATGGCAGGTTCCATGAGGGAATGAATTATATCTATCATGTTCACCAGTTTCACCAGTACCTGGCACAGTGCTGCTAAATAGTAGTTGAACAATACATTGGAGGAAAAAGTGACAAAGATCATATTTGAAAACCCCACTATTGGGCCTTATCTCCAAGAATAGCATAAAATGCTCTATCACTCAATTCTCCTTCTTACTCTCACCCAACAGTAATTTAAAAGTAAAAATGCTATGACAGTCACTTCTCTGCGATAACTCACTGAACTGTGCATGTATGACCTATGCTTTCATGTGGTATGTTATACCTCAGTCTAAAAGCTTGAAAAAAAAAGAGTAAGAATGCTAAATAAGTTTAATGCATCCACATAGGTTACGAAGTAGATTTCAACACTCAGGCGTGTTATTCTACATGTCCTCTAGGGAATCCACTTTCAATCAATACGCATTCCTCCTTGTTCTATTTTTCTAACAACCGTTAGCTTCAAACTCAATACAATTCAGTTAATTTTAGTTCCTTACTTAATTGCACCTCAGCAGTTGTACAGACTTGATGCCAAATCTAATCCTTATCTCACATCTTCAATTTCGAATCTATGGGAGATAAAACGTACTGCCTTATAGGCTTATTGCCCTTTGCCTATAACTTACCCTCCTGATGCCCATCACTATTAAATCAGATCCACTGACTTCCAGAATATTGCTACACTCCATTAAAGGGTAAATAGAACAAATGAGAAGCTTTTACCAGTAGATCCAGAGTTTTCATGTAGCACCATTCTGAGTTTGTCCATTCCAAAGTTTTATGATACTTAAGTCTTCTTGTATTATTCCCTAGGAATGTTCTCCTAAAGAAGAGGACCACTAAGAATTCTAAAAATCATTTCACATCCACAAAAAAACAGGAAGACTTCATAATGGAGGTGGAGTCAACCAGAAAAGGGAAGTAATTAAAAGAGCGAGGTTCTCTTTCGTGCTCATGTTTTCTTCCATTTGGGACATGAAACAACCAAAGAAAACTGAGAAACATTCACTACAGATTTATAAAACTTAAAGGGGAAATATTGACTCATATACTGTTGTTATTGAATTGAATATTTTAAATTTCTGCACCCTGTTTTGGACTAATATATTAGAAGCATAAAATAGCTATTGTTTTGTAGTTAAATTATGTCAAAAAATTAAAGTAAAATAGGCAAAATATAATTAAATCACTAAAGCTTGATTGTTATAACAACTTTTAATATTATTTGCATAATCAAATGTGTCTAATGAATAATTTTGTGCGGATTACCTATAGACAGCACTTGCATTTCTTTTCTTTCCTTTTTCAAAATTTTTATTGGAGTATAGTTGACTTACAATGTTGTGTTAGTTTCAGGTGTACAGCAAAGTGAATAAGTTATAAATATGCATATGTCCACTCTTTTTTAGAGTCTTTTCCTGTATAGGTCATTATGGCGTATTGAGAAAAGTTCCCTGTGCTCTACAGTAGGTCCTTATTTGTTATCTATTTTTTATATAGCAGTGTGTATATGTCAATCCCCATCTCCCAGTTTGTCCTTCCGCCTCCCCCCACCCCCACTTTCCCCCCTGGTAACCATAAGTTTGTTTTCTACATCTGTGACTCTATTCTGTTTTGTAAATAAGTTCATTTGTAACATTTTTTTAGATTCCACAAATAAGCGATATCATATGATATTTGTCTTCCTCTATCTGACTTACTTCACTCAGTATGACAATTTCTAGGTCCATCCATGTTGCTGCAAATGGCATTATTTCATTCCTTTTTCTTTTCTAATGGGATGAAGCAATAAAATTAGCCAAGACTGTTACAAATTCTACAAATTGTGAAATAAAAATTTACAAGACTTGATTTTAGCTCTAAATAAGTCAAATTCAAGTAAGAGAAATACATCTAATAGCAATAATGAACATAGTTTCAAAGCACAGTGTGAAAAATAAAGAACAAGTCATACCAACTAGAAGACAGGAACAAACAGTTAGAAAACTCTTTTCTGTGATAAGATGCTTAAATTGTATCCTAAAGTATGAGAACCACTTTGCTAAAAGGAAAAAAGAAAGGGATTTAAGGTATAAGAAACAAAAAAAATAGAAATAAAGACAATTCTCACTGGGTTTTTTTCTGCATTAGGAATAAAGGAGGTTGAATAGTATTTTTTTTCTAATTTTTATTTTATACTGGCTTATAGTTGATTTACAACGTTGTGTTAGTTTCAGGTGTGCAGCAAAGTGATTCAGTTATACATATACATATATCTATTCTTTTTCAGATTCTTTTCCTATATAGGTTACTACAAAGTATTGAATATTGTTCCATGTGCTATACAGTAGGTCCTTGTTGATTATCTATTTTATATATAATAGTGTTTATATGTTAATCCCAACCTCCTAATTTATCCCTCCCTCCCCCAACTTGTCCCTTTGGTAACCATAAGTTTGTTTTCTATGTCTGTGAGCCTATTTCTGTTTTGTAAATAAGTTCATTTGTACCATTCTTTTTAGATTCCACATATAAACCATATCATATGACATTTGTCTTTCTCTGACTTCACTTACTATGATAATCTCCAGGTCCATCCATGTTGCTGCAAATGGCATTATTTCATTCTTTTTTATAGCTGAGTAATATTCTATAGTATATAAGTACCACATCTTCTTTATCCATTCATCTTTTGGTGGACACTTAGGTTGCTTCCATGTCTTGGCTATTGTAAACAGTATTGCAATGAATATTGGGGTGCATGTATCCTTTTGAACCATGGTTTTCTCCAGATATATGCCCAGGAGTGGGATTGCTGGATCATGGTGGCTCTATTTTTTTAAGGAACCTCCATACTGTTCTCCATAGTGGCTGTACCAATTTACATTCCCACCAACAGTGTAGAAGGGTTCCCTTTCTCCACACCTTCTTCAGCATTTATTGTCTGTAGATTTTTTGATGATGACCATTCTGACTGGTGTGAGGTGATATTTCATTGTGATTTTAATTTGCATTTCTCTAATAATTAGTAAAGTTGAGCATCTTTTCATGTGCCTGTTGGCCATCTGTATGTCTTCTTTGGAGAAATGTCTACTTAGGTCTTCTGCCCATTTTTAAATCAGGGTTTTTTATGTTTTTTTTTTTTTATGTTGAGCTGCATGAGCTGTTTATATATTTTGGATATTAACCCCTTGGTGGTCATATTATTTGCAAATATTTTCTCCCATTCAGTAGGTTGCCTTTATGTTTTGTTGGTGGTTTCCTTGGCGGTTCAAAAGCTTTTAAGTTTAATTAGGTCCCATTAGTTTATGTTTTTATTTCCATTATTCTAGGAGATGGATCAAAGAAGATATTGTTGCGATTTATATCAAAGAGTGTTCTGCCTACGTTTTTCTCTAAGAGTTTTATAGTATCCAGTCTTACATGTAGGTCTTTAATCAATTTTGAGTTTATTTTTTATATATGGTGTTAGAGAGTTTTCTAATTTTATTCTTTTACAAGAAGTTACCTGCTCAGGTAAGACTTTCAATCAATGTGTTAAGAAGTTGCATTCCAATTTTATTCTTTTACAAAGCTGTCCAGTTTTCCCGGCACCACTTATTAAAGAGACTGTCTTTTCTCCATTGTATAATTTTGCCTCCTTTGTCATAGATTACTTGATCATAGGTGTGTGGGCTTATTTCTGGGCTTTCTGTCCTGTTCCATTGATCTACATTTCTTGTTTTTGTACCAGTACCATACTGTTTTGATTACAGTAGCTTTATAGTATAGTCTGAAGTCAGGGAGCCTGATTCCTCCAGCTGCATTCTTCTTTCTCAAGATTGCTTTAGCTATTCGGGGTCTTTTGTGTTTCCATACAAATTTTAAGATTTTTTTGTTTCACTTTAAAAAGCTGAAATAATTCATCACCAGTAGACCCACACCACAAGAAATGTTAATGGAAGTCTTTCAGGCAGAATAAAAATGGTATTAGATAGAAATACGGTTCAACACAAGGAATGTAGAGCACCAGAAATGGTAACTACATAGGTAAATATGTGGTTTTTATCATATTTTTAAAATAATTGATTGTTTAAACAAGAATAACAGCTATACAAGGTGAGCTTATAACAATGTAAAAGGAAAATGTATGAAAATAATAACACAAAGGGTGAAAACACAAATGAAAGAATATTATTATAAAGTTTATTTACTCTATGTAAAGTAGTCAAAGGCAGACTATGGTGAGCTAAAATCGTATACTATAAACCTAAAGCAGCCACTAAGATAATAAAACAAAGAGTTACAGCTAATAAGCCAATAAAGTAGATAATATGAGATCATAAAAAATAATTAATCCAAAAGAAGGCATAAAAGAGAGGTAAAATGAACAAAGAATAGATTGGAGAAGTAGAAAATAAAGAGCAAGATAGTAGATTTGTACCCAACTGTATCTATAATCACATTAAATGTAAATAGAGCACACCCAATTAAAAGGCTGAAATTGGCAGACTGGATTAAAAATCAAAATTCAACTATATAATGTCTAAATAATATAAAGAAAAAGTAGAATAAAAGTAAAAGGTTGGAAAAAGACATGCCATGCTAACACCAATTTAAAGGAAGACAGAGTGACTATGTTAAAATTAGCACAAAGTGATTTCAGAGAATAAATATGTCCAGAAATAAGGAAAATCATTTCATAATGATAAATGGTGCATTTATCAAGAGTACATATCAATCCTAAATGTTTGTGAAATTAATGTCAGAGCTTCAAAATCCATGAAGCAAAAACTTACAAAACTGCAAGGAGAAATAGAAAATCCAGAATTATAGTAGGAGGTTTCAAAATCTCTCTCAACAATTTGTAAAACAAGTAGGAAGAAAATCAGTAGGAATAGAACTGAACAACACTATCAATCAACATAACCTGAACAACATATATAGAATATTTCTTCCTATAACAACAGAACTTACATTCTTTTCAAGTGCCTACAGAACACTTCCTTAGATAAGGTTTGGGGGCATAAATAAACTCTCAACAAATTAAAGTAATTCAAATCGTACAAAATATCTTCTCTGATCACATGCGAGTAGAAATCAATAACAGTAATATCTTTGGAAAACCTCAAATATTTGGAAGCCAAAATAGCTCACTTTTAATAATCCAGTGGTCAAAGAAGAAATCCATTTTGAGTTTATTTTTGTGTATGGTGTTAGGAAGTGTTCTAATTTCATTCTTTTACATGTAGCTGTCCAGTTTTCCCAGCACCACTTATTGAAGAGGTTGTCTTTTATCCATTGTATATTCTTGCCTCCTTTATCAAAAATAAGGTGACCATAGGTGCATAGGTTTATCTCTGGGATTTCTATCCTGTTCCATTGATCTACATTTCTGTTTTTGTTGCAGTACCATACTCTCTTGATTACTGTAGCTTTTTAGTATAGTCTGAAATCAGGAAGCATGATTCCTCCAGCTCTGTTTTTCTTTCTCAACATTGCTTTGGCTGTTTGGCGTCTTTTGTTCTTCCATACAAATTGTGAATTTTTTTGTTCTAGTTCTGTGAAAAATGCCATTGGTAGTTTGATAGGGATTGCATTGAATCTGTAGACTGCTTTGGCTAGTATAGTCATTTTCACAGTGTTGATTCTTCCAATCCAAGAGCATGGTATATCTCTCCATCTGTTTGTATCGTCACTGATTTCTTTCATGAGTGTCTTATAGTTTTCTGCATACAGGTCTTTTGTCTCCTTAGGTAGGTTTATTCCTAGGTATTTTGTTCTTTTTGTTGCAGTGGTAAATGGGAGTGTTTCCTTAATTTCTCTTTCAGATTTTTCATCATTAGTGTATAGGAATACAAGAGATTTCTGTGCATTAATATTTTTTTTGTGGTACGCGGGCCTCTCACTGTTGTGGCCTCTCCTGTTGTGGAGCACAGGCTCCGGACGCGCAGGCTCAGCGGACATGGCTCACGGGCCCAGCCGCTCCGCGGCATGTGGGATCTTCCTGGACCGGGGCACGAACCCGTGTCCCCTGCATCGGCAGGTGGACTCTCAACCACCACGCCACCAGGGAAGCCCTCTGTGCATTAATTTTGTATCCTGCTACTTGACCAAATTCATTGATTAGCTCTAGTAGTTTTCTGATAGCATCTTTAGGATTCTCTATGTATAGTATCATGTTATCTGCAAACAGTGACTGCTTTACTTCTTCTTTTCTGATTTGGATTCCTTTTATTTCTTTTTCTTCTCTGATTGCTGTGGCTAAAACTTCCAAAACTATGTTGAATAATAGTGGTGAGAGTGGACAACCTTGTCTTGTTCCTGATTTTAGTGGAAATGTTTTCAGTTTTTCACCATTGAGAACAATGTTGGCTGTGGGTTTGTCATATGTGGCATTTATTATGTTGAGGTAAGTTCCCTCTATGCCTACTTTCTGGAGGGTTTTCTTTTAAATCATAAATGGGTGCTGAACTTTGTCAAAAGCTTTTTCTGCATCTATTGAGATGATCCTATGGTTTTTATTCTTCAGTTTGTTAATATGGTGTATCACATTGCTTGATTTGCATATATTGAAGAATCCTTGCATCCCTGGGATAAACCCCACATGATTATGGTGTATGATCCTTTTAATATGCTGTTGGGTTCAAAAAGAAAAAAATCAAAACAGAAATTAAAAAATATTTAGGAATGAATAAAAATGAAAATACAACACATCAAAATTTGTGGGATGTCACTAAAACAGTACTTAATGGGAAATTTATGACACTAAACACCTACATTAAAAAAGAAGAAAGGTCTCAATTAATGGCATCAATTTAAGAAACTAGAAAAAGAAGAGAAAATTCAACCCAGTAAGTAGAAGTTAGAAATTACTAAAAATCAAAGCTGAAATCAATGAAATAAAGAACAGAAAAATAGAGAATATAAATGAAACCCAAACCTGGTTCTCTGAGAATGCGCATAAAATGGTTAAAACTAAAACTAGCCTGATTAGGAAAAAGAAAGGCACAAATTGCCAATATTAAGAATGGGAATCACTGGAAATTCTACAGAATTAAATGAAAGTAAGGGTATAGTATAAATCAGTATAAATACTCTTTGCCAATAAATTGACAGTTTATATCAAATGGACAAATTCCTTAAAAAGCACAAACTACAAAAGACCACTGAAGAAGAAACAACCTGAAAAAATATAAACTTACATCTAATACATATATATGTATATGCATTAAAATTACTAAAAATCTTCCCACAATGAATATTCCAATTCCCATTGGCTTCACTGGTAAATTCTAAGAAATATTTAAGGAAAAAAAAAATTCTAAACAAACATTTCCAGAAAATAAAAAGTAGTGACTACTTTCCTACATGTTCTATGAGGCCAACATGACTTGATATCAAAACCAGAAAAGACGTTATAAGGAAGGAAAATTACATATGAATATCTCTCGAAAACATATATGCAAAACTCTAAACAAAACATTAGCAAATAAAATCTAACAATATATAAAATGATAATATTTCATGACCAAGCAGGGTTCATCCCAGAAATGTAAGGTTAATTTAACATTCAAAAATCATTATACACAACTCATTAAATTAAGACACTTAAACAGAAAAATAATTCAATCAACTTGATAGATGTAAAAAAGCCTTTCACAAAGTGTTATATCAATTCACAATAAAAACTCTTAGTGAACTAGGTACATAAAGGGCACCTATGAAAAACCTACAGCTAAAATCATACTTAATGCTGAAAGACTGAATGCTTTCTCCTTAAGATCAAAAGACAAAAACGTTCATTTTAATCATTTCTATTCAACATGGTACTGGAAATACTAACCAGTACAATCAGTCAAGGTAAAGAGCTAAAAGCATCCATATTGAAAAGGAAGTAAAACAGTCTTGTTTTGCAGATGACACAATCGTCTGTGTAGGACGATTACAATCTAATATAATAGAATCTACAAAAAGACTACTAGAACTAGTAATTGAGTTTAGCAGGGTTGCAGGATACATGATCAATATACAAAAATCAAGCAACAAAAAAATCAGAAATTGAAATTGAAAAAATAAATTCCATTTGTAGTAGTATCAAAATTATACAAAATATTTAGGAATAAATTCGACCAAAAATGTGAAAGTCCTATACACTCTAAACTACACAATATTCCTGAAAGAAATTAAAGAAGACTTAAATAATTTGAGAGGTATACTGCGTTCTTGGGTTAGAAGATATTATTAAGATTTCAATGCTTCACAATTTGATTTCTAAATTCAATGTAACCAGAACCAATATCCCAGTGGGCATTTTTTCATAAAAACTGGAAAATTGATTTTAAATTTTATTTGGAACTGCAAAGGGTCTAGAATAGCCATAACAAATTTGAAAGTGATGAACACGTTGGAGGATTAACACTAGCCTATTTCGAGACTTATTTATAGAGCTGCCATAATGAAGACACTGTTGTATTAGCATAACCAACACATATATGGATGACTGATTTTTGACAAAGTATATAATATTGTCAACAAATGGTGTTGAACAATTGGCTATCCAAATGCAGTAATGTAAATTTCAATCCTTAAGCCATATACAAAAATTAACTTAAAAGGGATCACAGACATAAATATGAAACCTAAAACTACACAACTTTAAAAAGAAAACAGAGGAGAAAATCTTCGTGACCTTAGGCTAGACAAAGGATTCCTAGATACTACAGTCTTAATGGAATTTAAATGACATAAGCACTTTCAAAAATAATTTGGCAATTATTTTTTGAACACTAAACTTCTAATGTTTTACTTAAGAAAAATGGTAACATATATCCATTTAGTGACTTGTACATGAATGTTTGCACCACTTTTATTTGTAATGGACAAAAACTAGAAACAAACCAAATGTCCTTCAACTGGTAAATGGGTAAACGAACAGTGGGACTACTACACAGCATTACAAAGGAATGAACTGTTGATATGTGTTACAACAGCCATGAATCTTATACTTTGCGATCTTATTTATATAGAATTCTGCAAAATGCAAACTAATCTATTGTGACTGGAAGGAGTGGTTGCTTAGGGATAGATTGGGAAGGGTGAAAAGGAGGGATTACACCAAGGGATAAAAACGACACAACTTTCGGAGGGTAATTGATATGATCATTGTCTTGATTGTGTTGATAGTTTCACAGGTACACACCTGTTTATCAAAAAAAAAAACTTTAAATATGCGCAGGGTGCTTTGTGACCGCCTGGAGGGGTGGGATGGGGAAGGTGGGAGGGAGGGAGATGCAAGAGGGAGGAGATATGGGAACATGTGTATATGTATGGCTGATTCACTTTGTTGTAAAGCAGAAACTAACACACCATTGTAAAGCAATTATACCCCAATAAAGATGTTCAAAAAAAAATCTTAGTGAGCTTTTTAAAAAATAAATAAATAAATTTATTTATTTTTGGCTGCATTGGGTCTTTGTTGCGGTGCGCGGGCTTCTCATTGTGGTGGCTTCTCTTGTTGTGGAGCATGGGCTCTAGGCGCGCAGCCTTCAATAGTTGCGGCACACAGGCTTAGTTGTTCTGCAAGAGGCACGCAGGCTTCAGTAGTTGTGGCGCACGGGATTAGTTGCTTTGCGGCATGTGTGATCTTCCCGGACCAGAGCTCGGACCCGCGTCCCCTCCATTGGCAGGCAGATTCTTAACCACTGCACCAACAGAGAAGTCGCAGTGAATGCTTTTTGATGGAGGATAAAGAAAAGGGAAAACTCCACCATTGGCCCCATCTTTCAGGTTTACAGCAATACATGGTGCAAGGCAAACCCTTCAATGAGAACCATTTTGGGGAAAACTGAAGATGTGAAAAATTTTGAGTGGACCTGAAAGTTAGAAGATAATTTGGTAGGAAAACTTGTATATTTTTATATGGGCTTGTGCATGGCAAAAGGAAGAAGGAACAGGAATACAGAAACAGATTTTGGAACTCATTTTGGATTTTGGAACAGATTTTGGGCTTGTTAGCAAAGTCCTTGTGTCCTTTCTCCCATTTATTCCTTCTCTAAATGAAGTAATTAGCTTTGTTAGATCACCTAGTGTTTTTATAATGAAATAAACTTCTGTATTGCTGTTTTAAAAAATCTCTACATACAAATTGCAGATTTATAGTATTATTATACAAATCATGGAACACACCCATGCCTTACTCAGCTTTCCACCACCCAATTGTTGAGAATATCTGTGTTCTCTTTCTAATTTGCCTGAGTTATAGTCTCTTTGTAATGCTGATCAATTCTTCTTTTTTTAGGCGCTACCAATCACTGAATAAACAGTCCATTAATTATCTAGTCTTCTGTTGCAGTTCATGGAGAATGGTCATCTAGACCTAGCTATCCTTTGTGATAGAGTGCCAGGACTCCCTTGGTTTCAAATTCTTCAACTATTATTTTTCAACTTTTCTGGAAAGTTCTTCGCCCCTCATATCTGATTTTTTTTTCCCGTCAAAACCCCAGAGTGCAATGTGTTCTGATTCCTTCGTGCTCTTCACCTTAATTAACTCAATATCGTCATTTTTCTCAGATTATTTTCCGTAATATTCTAGCACATTAAGTACAAATTTAAGCTTCACACTTGTAAACTCATCATTTACATTGAACATATAAGGTGTGGATGGTGGTATAATGTGATGCTTGTTGTGTACAAATAGTTCATTACAGGCTGCTTATTGACTAATAGTTGGCTTTCATTCCATCATACACCGATTTTCTTTTCCCCCAATTCTAGTAAATGGACTTCTACTATTGTTCATGCTTTGTGATAGTTTTTGTCATGTAACAATTCCAGTAATTTGTTCCAGATGATCCACTTATGCTTCACTTACTATCTTGATTTCCTCTCCAAATCAATGAGTGCTTCAAAACTGGGGGTCCTGCCTTCCAACAGATATTTATGAGATAAAAGAAATATGTTATCTTTGTACCATTTTATCACCAGCCACAGACTGGATATCTTTCTCTCTACTCCATCCAACAATTGCTATGGCTAACCTACCTAATATCACACTTTTATGGTTTACAGCTGGCCTAGATTACACCCATATTGAGTATAAATTGTTTTTCTCTACCAAGTTACGTTATGGATGCCCCTCCATATTCACTATCCCCTTGAAAATGATCATTTGCTTAGCCTTGCATTTGTTCTTTAAGCTAGTCAAACACAACTACACTTTTTGTACACAGCAATTATTGAATACTTTATGGATAATCTGACACTGACCTTTCTTCTTGTTCTCAATCTTTTCTTGCTCTTTTCCCACCACACATCCTGTAATATAAACTCTTTGCTTTAACTCTAGACTCTGATCTATTCCTGGTAGCTGAGATTTCATGCTCGTACTTGACATTCCTCAGCATTTGATATTTGAGTTTCCCAAATTCTTCAGCAAAGACTTGCAATCCCAGCTTTTCCTTTTTAAGAGTTCTTTGTGAGAAAGCAGTTTTTGTTCACAATTTGCTTTTCCTTTCATCCAGTTGAACTCAATACAATATGGTTTCCACTCCATATTTTATATTTTTGCATTTAATAAACAAATATATTTAAATGTCTACTTGTATTAAATACTGTTAGTTTCTTGGGATACATTAGGAATTCATTCATTCAAGGCATCTCATTTCATTGAGCATATAGTCTAGGAGGGATGGTAGACATAAACATAAGCAAATAAATTGTTCTATGTGATACAGAGGGCAAGAACATAGCAAGTGGACTTACCCTCTTACAACCAATTCTAGAGGGTTTGTATGACATCCTAGGGAAAGTGTCCTATAAGGTGAGCTCTGAAGGATGAGTTATATAGCTACCGTAAGAAAGCAGAAGGTTCTCCAGGCAGAAGGGAAAGCATGTTTCTAGTTCATGAGGTAAGAAATAGACTGTTTCATTGAAGGAGTTACAAATGCAGTATGGCTGCAACATAGAAACTGAGGATGAGATTGGCATTTGATGAGTTTAGAGGCAGGGCAGGGACAGATCTCCCAGAATACTCAAAGCCATGTTAGGAACTTTTTCTTAAGGGCATAAAGAAGATCCTGAGTGGTAGCCAACAAGATAGTAATACGGTCAAATTTCTATTTTCAACAATTACTCTGGCCACATTATAAAAAGAGCTTGCAAAAGGGCAAAAGTAGATGTAATAATGCAAGATAGGAGGCTTTAATGATGCTCAGTAATAAATGACATGTGGTATGGATGTTGGATGTAGTGGTGGGTTCAACAACATTTCATTATTCCTAGAAATAAACGACTGACTGACTAACTAAATAAGGTGTACTCATGTACAGATAATGACGGCGTGCCACAGCTCAAGGATATCAGTGATTCTATTATGTCTTCTTGAGATCCAAGAATAGAGGGAGAAGAAAACACGTGGATATGGGCAAAATACATTCTGGTAGTCTAAAAGATACACTTTGATGATTGATGATGAAGGGGTGAAAGAATTCAAGATTATGGATTGCACAACAGATAAGGTTATCATTAACTATGATAAAGACACTGGATGGAAAAAGGACAGATTTGGAATGAAAGGTAGCAAGTTCAAAACGGGGCGTGTGACATTTGAAATCTCTTTGAAACATCCAAGAGGAGGCAATGAGTAAACAATACATGTGCAATTAAGAATCAGGGAGGAGAAATCTGGACTGGAGATGTAAACTTGGGAGTATGCGGATGGCAACTGAAGACACAGAAATCAAAGAGGTCACTTACCACGAGAGTATGGGTAATGATGAACATACAAGAAACTCCAGTCTGGAGTGGTTAAATAAAGCAGAAAATGTTTTCAAAAAAACAAAGATGAGAAATGCTCAGGTATATACGAGAAAATCCTGGAGAATGAAACACTATACCCAAGAAAATATTAGAAACAAACAAACAAAAAGAAAATAGTCCATGTGTCAAATAATGTTGACATATCAAATCAAATGATATGAGTTTTTTGATTTGTGATGTAGAGGTCAATAAGGAATTTGGTGAGAAGCACTTCCGTGAAGTGATTTTTTTTTTTTTTTCTGTGAAATGTGAGAAAGTGACGTAGCACAGATTGTGGTAGAATGAGCCTAATGACAGAACTGAGGGCCCAGGTGAGGACTGAGATCATTTTCAATGGTTCCTATCTGTTCATTTTTTTCAGGAGTGATCACAGCCAGGGGAGATAAGCTGGAGCAGAACAAAATCCAACGACAGTGTCTCTCTGGGTCACCCACTCAGAACTTCCCCACCATTGTGTAACGATTCATCATTCTTACTCATCTCAGAAGCAATTACACCGCAATCCTACAAGAAAGGGGCCACTTCCCATTATTCCCATCCCACTTTTTTTTTTTTCACCAGACCATTGTGTAAATATTTGCTTCTAGCCCCTGTGAAAATGTTCTAAAGAAATGTGATAGATGACAATTCTCTTCTTGTGCAACTGGCCACTGCAATTTCCAGGAACAGATACAGTAAAAGTTTGACTGAAAGGAGAGTTAAGGGTTAGTGGTTTCAAAACCAGGAATAGTATGTATCTTGAAGGAACATAAAAAAGTTCAACTTGTATTGTCTTAGAAATTAGGCAAGAAAGATAATTTTTTACTTAACTGGACACTAGACAAGTGAAGAGAAAAAAACAGCAATGTAGCGCAGATGAAAGCCCTACAGCGTTGTTAATTTCAGTACTCTATTGACATAGCACATGCATCTATGGCTCCAAGAAACAAGAAATGATTTATGGATTTAACCGATCCCCTTTTCTGAGAAGTAAAGGGAATCACAGTCAACATGAGGTTGAATTCAGGACCTTCTCGGTTGAACTGATAAGATGAGAAAGGAGAAGTGTGAGCCCTGCTATTCTGCTACAGTACCTGAAAGTTCATTCAAGTTTCTTGCATCTTAAAAAACACCTTTGTAAATCTTCCTGCATATTTGAGGTTTATACTGGGCATCGCAACACTGTAAATCTTAGTTCTCAGTATGTGAGAAACATATTCTAGAATGTTTTGACTGTTTACTTTTATTTTTCATTTAGAAAAATAGTTCCACTGATTTTTATTTGATTTTTCTCTGATTTCAGCCCCTTTCAAAATTTTCCAATCATACATGAATTTCTGTCTTCTAGTCACTTTTTGCCAAAGCATTTCCTACGATTTACTTTATGACTATGTAAGAAATACATTTCAACAGTTTTTACTAGAATTACTTTCAGATGTTGAAAATTTCACCTTTGGGTGAGAAGATATTTATAAAATTTAACCAACTGGATCAAAGGATTATTGAAATATGTATCAAAAATTTACTTCTTCAAACATAAGAGTAAAATGTGTATGCACAGAAAGCAACTTGACCTAGGGGAAAACTACATCTGAATTATGAACTATTATGGTGAAAAAACTTAATGAGATGATTCTTAGACAAAAACGCAAACATCATATGAGAGAGTAATTGCATATGAGCTCGTTAAGATCTGTTAATAATCAATCTAGCAGAAATTTCTTTACCAGATAAATAGGTAATAGCATGTGGAACTCCCAGGGAAGGTAAAGAAAAACATAGTTCTAAAAATGTCAAGATTTGGGAATGAAATACTAGGTAAAACTGTGTCATTAAGGCCCATAAGGAAAATTGCAAGAGATAGAAAAATATCAACAGACATGTAGAATATGAATCTTAGGATAAATTATCAAAAACAAAGTTTAGTTTAACAAAACAAGTCACAGGATAAAGCTAAAAACCACTCCAATGTAAGTAATTTTTTTGAGCCTGGCACATAATACTGGGCACGAAATGAAAATATGTTTACTGAGTAAATGAATAAAAGAATATATTGTAGTTTCCAAATATTTTGTTTAAAAGTTTTTTTATACAGTCTCTCATTTGAGTCTTGTTCTAAGATAATGTCTGCGTATACCATGGAGAAAATGTTCATTTAATGGATCTATTAGTCCATGTAATTTAGCTAATGCAGCTCAGTGTATACCAGATCTGTCGTAAGTGCAAAATAAAAATAAATATGATCCCTGCCCTCGAAGAATTTGCTATCTAATTTAGAACTTAGAGAGTCACCAAAAGAAAGTTTTATGAGAGCATTCAAAAAGCAGAACTTATTAACTCTGCTCTTGGTACTCTACTTGGAGGTTCAAAACAAATTCCAGTCCAATAATGTAAGATAACCCTATTTTAACTAATTATATGAGTACATAAGTAATAAATGGAAAATATTTACGCTGAGGATATTATTCTATTAGAAGTAGACCCCAGAGACCCTCCCAGATAGTAGAATTTCACTGCATTTCTTTTTTTTTTTTTTGCGGTACGCGGGCCTCTCACTGTTGTGGCCTCTCCCGTTGCGGAGCACAGGCTCCGGACGCGCAGGCTTCGCAGCCATGGCTCACGGACCTAGCCGCTCCGCGGCATGTGGGATCCTCCCAGACCGGGGCACGAACCCGTGTCCCCTGCATCGGCAGGCGGACTCCCAACCACTGCGCCACCAGGGAAGCCCCTCACTGCATTTCTAAAAGTGTCTTCCGAGCTGGATGCTTTGGCTTTCACAGCTGGATTATTTTGTGGTCAGGTTGCACACAATAATAAACTCAAGCATATACGATTTAAATTTAAAAGAATAAAAAAGCAGGTCATTTTAAAATTAGGTCCAATAAACAGTGAAGGTATAAGAATGATCAAAGTGGGGGGGAAAATAGCAGGCTGACCAAATGAGAGAGGATTAGGACACAGGACAGAGCAAGCATCCCCTTGAGTATTAAAAACAGAAACATAGGATATGAGGCAGGAGTAGAGTCCAGTTGTAGCCATTAGGCAAGAATGCAGGAAAGAGGGCACTTCCTTTGGTTTATTAAAATTTGCTGGTGCTGTTATACATGCACAAAATAGCAGGACTGCCAGTATGAGGGGGCTGCAGAATAGGATATCCAGAAGAGAAAGCAGACATTGCAGAAGTCTTTTTCCTTTCCACAAAATCATAAGGTCTGGGAAATGGGTATCAAAATTGGAAAGAATTAGACTTCTTCTTTTAAAATTAAGGACAAGTTACTCTAAAAATCAGATATTGAACATGAGGAAGGAAAACCTATTCCCAGGGACAAAGAGGAATACTAAATATTGAATCCTGACATCAAAAGAACAAAGAGAAGGAAACTAAGGCTTTTGTGAAAGGCAAGCTAATCTCGTCTGCTAACAGTCACAAATGACTCATTCTTTACTCAGGTAATGTGCTGTACATTTCATTTACTCTTGCCCGCTACCTTGTGAAATAATTAATAATTTCTTCATCTTGCAGATAAGAATACTGAGACTTAAATAAGTTAAATGGTTTACCCAACATTGTTTATTATGTAGAAGAACAAGGATTGACACAGTGACATTTTTACTCCATGCCCACTTTCCTTTCCATTTAAGCATATCCTACTTCAGAGTTAGAAAACTCTTTGAACTCTTTATCAAGAGATCCCAGAAATCCTTAAGGGAAAGCAAATCATACAATGTCTTTCCATCATGAAGAACATAGTCCCAGAGGCCAGAAACTTGCATTTGGGATGAAAAAATTGGAAAGAAGGGAAAATTTGAACTTCAAGCAAAACTTAAATCCTTAATAAGGTGCCGGTACAAGTGGGCAAATATAACTTGGTGGGGTTCTGAGATATTTGTATCTTTTTTTATTGTTAATGTTCCCAGTGTAAGGATGTTGTCACTTATTTATGGTAAAACGAATCATTTCTCTTATTCTTTCTAGAAAAAAGAAAAGAGTAGTAAGTTAGGTGACAACCAAAATTATTCTTCCTGTTGAATTCCAAAAGTGGTATGTGAGCTATGTTCATTCTGGTAAAGTTGCTTTATATTTTGTCAGCATAGAGAGGAATGTTTTCATAAATGGATTCTTTTTGAAAGAGTGTAATGTTCTTCCCTTTCTGAAAGCAGCTGTTGCAAAAACCAGGAACATCACACCCAGTTACTTGCAGAAAACCTCAGCCTTTTATATCCATAAGAAGGGTACAAAGTGTACACAGCACAGACTTCCCCCTGTGTTTACTATTAAACACTTAAGTCCAAGATATTTACGAATTCACTCATAGGCATAGATCCAGAGGAAACAAGAGGACAAGTATGCAAATGTAAATATGCATAGTCATTTAGGATAGTGAAAGTTTTCAAGTAAGCATATGTCTAACAAGAGACAATTGTCAATAAAATTTAGAACATCCATTCAATGGAATTGTATGTAGCTGTTAAAAATAATAATTCACTTTCTATGTACTGACTGGGAAAATCCATACTATTTTATAAGTGAGAGAAGCAGGAATATTATGATACAATATGATAAAATTTTACAAATATCTGAAAATACTTGTATTTGTACACATACATCTATGCATATACTTAAAGCTCTTAAGTGATAAAACAAAAATTGAATTGTATTTAATTTATGACTGATCTATACTAAATATTTTATTTTTATATTAAAAGTAAATGAGTTTTTTTTTTTTTTTTTTTTTTTGCGGTACGCGGGCCTCTCACTGCTGCGGCCTCTCCCATTGCGGAGCACAGGCTCCGGACGCGCAGGCTCAGCGGCCATGGCTCAGGGGCCCAGCCGCTCCGCGGCATGTGGGATCCTCCCGGACCGGGGCACAAACCCGTGTCCCCTGCATTGGCAGGTGGACTCTCAACCACTGTGCCACCAGGGAAGCCCTAAATGAGTATTTTTTATAACATCATGTGGCTCCCTAACTACTATAACTTATTGATTTGATTACTTAGGAAATATTTACTGAACACCCGGTAGATGCTAGTATCTGGGATAGTTGGTATGAATTCATAGATGAACATGACACCATGAACAAGAAAATCAGCAACTACAGCAGAGTCTGGCATAGGTTTTGATGGCAGTGTACACGCATACTATGAGAGCATGGTAAGTATCTCCTAACTCGACATAAAGGGGATCAAGAAAGCTCTGTCTTGGTCTAAATCTGTAACTGCATCAATAATCGTCACTCAGATAAGGGAGGAAATCTTTCCATCACAGGTATAATTAGTGCAAAGACTTTGAAGCATGTGAAAATATGACACACTAAGGAACCTGGATGAATAAAATATAGGTTATCTAAAGATATGGAAGGATTTACATTTGGAAGTTAAGGAGAAAAGGACAAGCAAGCAGTCTTGGCTTTGTATGGAAGATAACGGGGATTTAATGAAAGAGGTTAGTCAAGAGGGAAATAGGGTTATATACGAAAGACAGAATGATCGCTCAGAAAGAGAACAAAGAACAATATTGAAAGCAGGCTGTGTATCCCAAGTGGGCACAAAATACCCACACATCTAAAGCTAACTTTCCTTTTAATACCCAAACATCTGTAATTTGAGACTTTCCCCTGCGATCTATCAAGGAATTCAGTCCCGGTGCCTAAAAGTTCTCAAACTTTCGGCGGATGTTTACATCTTTTGATCACCTCTCAAACTACCTCTCCCCCTTATTTAGGATTACTTCTGTTCTCTTGTCCATGTCTCTTCCTAATATTACTGCAGATAGTTCTTAAATAAAGATTTAAAGAAATCATTAGGAAAACAAAACTGAAAACTTAAAATTGAGTTTCAGATAGTACTTTCCCTTGTGTCCATTAACCTTGACCTGTCACAGGGCTTCCTCTAACATTCTGTCATGTTTCTGGAACTTGTTTCTACTCAAATCAGATGTCTCGCTCTAATATTACTTCTTTACCAGGTCCCAGGGCTTCAAAGAGTAAGAAACATAAAAATAGTAATAATCCATCATAATTTAGCCAAATAATAATCTTGACACACATTGAGGATGATTATTTTGCTTTGTTTGTAGAGCTTTCCTACTAATTTCAGCTACTTGTCTTTAGCTTTTATAATCAGAGGTCCATTAATGGGTTTGTCCAAACAAATGAGCCCCTAAAGATGACTTCTGCAATTCCAAGAATGTTGAAGTAACTAGAGACGGCTTTTAAATAAGTATTTTTTGCTGTATTTGCTACACAAGTAATTCAAGAAAGAAAGGTTAAGGATGAGTTGAAACAGGTGTGGTGCACATTGAGAGGAGACTGTAGCTAACAGATATTAGAATAAAGAAGAAAATAGACTTGGTTACGGATAAGAGTGATAATGGAATGGTGTGGATGACTCCTAGGTTTTCTGCCAAGCAACTAGGTCAGAGAGGAAGAAATTTTGAGAGATTCGACATTGACTGCAATGATCGGTACACGAAAATCATCCGAGTATGGATAAAAAGAAAGAAGAATCATTCATATAGATCATGACCTGTCAATCAGCTCAACTTATAAATACACAGAGAAACAAGTGCCTAGATAGTAACCACCAAAGGTCAGTGGGTAAAAAACAAGCCCTAAACAAACGAACAAAAAAATAATTTACTGTAATTATTGTGTGACAGCTTTTATGATCAAGATAAATGACATCTGTTATGTTGACCACCAGATCAAAAACTTGACTTAGATGCTAGGAAAAAATTGTTAGAGAACAAGTACGACCAGCCACCAAGAAATGTGCCAAAATGGACTGCTGTGTAACTCTGAATGGAGTATTTCTGGGGACCGATTCGAATTCAGGTTCAAACTCAGCTCTAATTCTTTGAGCACAGCCAACTCCATAAAGAAGGCAATCTGAAACTGATATTAAAAGTTTTCAGCGGAACTTTTCTAACCAAAGTAATACCAGGCATTACAGGAGGTAAACAGGGAAAGTCCATGGGTTACCAATATGGCTTCTAGGTTTTCACTGTCAGATTTTTTTAACACATCTTTATTGGAGTATGATTGCTTCACAGTGCTGTGTTAGTTTCTATTGTACAACAAAGTGAATCAGCCATATGCATACATATATCCCCAAATGCCCTCTCTCTTGAGCCTCCCTCCCACCCTCACTTTCCCACCCCTCTAGGTCATCGCAAAGCACAGAGCTGATCTCCCTGTGCTATGCGGCTGCTTTCCCACTAGCTGTCTATTTTGCATTTGGTAGTGTGTATATGTCGATGCTTCTCTCACTTCACCCCAGCTTCCCCCTCCCCACCCTGAGTCCTCAAGTCCACTCTCTATGTCTGCATAATTATTCCTGCCCTGCCACTAGGTTCAGCAGTACCATTTTTTTTTAGATTTCATATATATGCATTAGCATACGGTATTTGTTTTTCTCTTTCTGACTTACTTCGCTCTGTATGACAGACTCTAGGTCCATCCACCTCACTACAAATAACTCATTTTCATTTCTTTTTATGGCTGAGTAATATTCCATTGTACATATGTGCCACATCTTCTTTATCCATTCATCTGCCAACGGACATTTAGGTTGTTTCCATGTCCTGGTTATTGTAAGTACAACTGCAATAAACATTGTCGTACATGACTCTTTTTTAATTATGGTTTTCTCAGGGTATATGCCCAGTAGTGGGATTGCTGGGTCATATGGTAGTTTTGTTTTTAGTTTTTGAAGGAACCTCCATACTGTTTTCCATAGTGGTTGTATCAATTTACATTCCTACCAACAGTGCAGGAGGGTTACCTTTTCAACACACCCTCTCCAGCATTTATTGCCTAGATTTTTTGATAATGGCCATTCTGACCAGTGTGAGATGATACCTCATTGTAGTTTTGATTTTCATTTCTCTAATAATTACTAATGTTGAGCAGATTTTCATATGCCTCTTGGCCATCTGTATGTCTTTTTTTTTTTTTTTTTTTTTGCAGTACGCAGGCCTCTCACCGCTGTGGTCTCTCCCGTTGCGGAGCACAGGCTCTGGATGTGCAGGCCCACAGGCCCAGCCGCCCCGCAGCATGTGGGATCCTCCCGGACTGGGTCACGAACCCGCATCCCCTGCATCGGCAGGCAGACTCCCAACCACTGCGCCACCAGGGAAGCCCTGTATGTCTTCTTTGGTGAAATGTTTATTTAGGTCTTCTGCCCATTTTTTAATTGGGTTGTTTGTTGTTTTGATATTGAGCTCCATGAGCTGTTTGTATATTTTGGAGATTAATCCTTTGTCAGTTCCTTCGTTGGCAAATATTTTCTCCCATTCTGAGCATTGTCTTTTCATCTTGTTTATGGTTTCCTTCGTTGTGCAAAAGCTTTTAAGTTTCATTAGGTGCCATTTGTTTATTTTTGTTATTATTTTCATTACTCTAGGAGGTGGGTCAAAAAAGAACTGTGGTTTATGTCAAAGAGTGTTTTTCCTATGTTTTCCTCTAAGAGTTTTATAGTGTCCGGTCTTACAGTTAGGTCTTTAATCCATTTGGAGTTTATTTTTGTGTATGGTGTTAGGGAGTGTTCTAATTTCATTCTTTTACATGTAGCTGTCCAGTTTTTCCAGCACTACTTATTGAAGAGACTGTCTTTTCTCCATTGTATGTTCTTGCCTCCTTTGTTATAAATTAGGTGGCCATATGTGTGTGGGTTTATCTCTGGGCATTCTATCCTGTACCATTGATCTATATTTCTGTTTTTGTGCCAGTGCCATACTGTCTTGATTACTGTAGCTTTGTGTTATAGTTTGAAGTCAGGGAGCCTGATTCCTCCACCTCCATTTTTCATTCCCAAGATGGCTTTGGCTATTTGGGGTCTTTTGTGTTTCCATACAAATTGTAAAATTTTTTGTTCTAATTCTCTGAAGAATGCCATTGGTAGTTTGATAGGGATTGCATTGAATTTGTAGATTGCTTTGGATAGTATAGTCATTTTCACAATATTGATTCTCCAATCCAAGGACATGGCATATTTCTCCATCTGTTTATGTCACCTTTGATATCTTTCATCAGTGTTTTATGGTTTTCTGAGTATAAGTCTTTCACCAAAAATATGGAATGCTTCACAAATTTGTGTGTCATCCTTGTGCAGGGGCCATGCTAATCTTCTCTGTTTCATTCCAATTTTAGTATATGTTCTGCCAAAGCAAGCACTCACTGTCACAGTAAAGGTATTTGATGGAAACACCACCAACTTTCAGTTCTTCTGACAAAAATTCTTGGAGTCGTCCTTGTTTCCTCTCTTTCTCCCATACCTTATATCCAGTTCTTTGGGGAATCCTATTTGCATTATTTTAGAAATATATCTCCATCTGTTACAATGACCCTGGTCAGAGTCATCATTATCTGATGCCTCGAATCCTGCCTCAGCCTTCTAACTCTCTTTACCCCTCCCTAGTATCTATTCTAAACAAGATAGCTAGAGTAAATCTTTTACAGTTTAAATCAGATCGTGTCATTCATTTACTTGAAATTCTCCAAAGGCTCTCTATCTCACTCAGAGTAAAAGCTGAACTACTTAAAGTGGTCTGCAGGGGGCTGACCAGCTCCCACCACCACCGCCCTCCTTACTTCTCTGAATCTACTTCAATTCCTTCCCCACTCATTAATCTTCACCCATATTGGCCACCTTGCTATTCCTCAAGCACACCAAACATAGGCTTGTCTTGGGACCACTGTACTAGTTGTTTCCTTTGTCTTGAACATTAATTCCCTCACCCTCTTCAAATCACAACTCAGACAGCTTCTCAGCGAGTTATAAAAGGTTGCTTTTAATCTATATAACTTTCACTTTCTAACATACAGTATAATTTACTTACTTATTTGGCATATTTTTTCCTGGCTATCAGTATTTCCCTTCCCCCACTTGCCACATCTGAATATATGCTCCATAATGAGGAGAGAATTTGTTCTCTGATATATTCCCGGCACTTAGAAAGCTACTTGAGTGGAAGGAGGGATAAATTAGGAGTTTGGGATTAACAGATATACATTACTATATATAAAATAGATAAACAAGGACCTACCGTATAGCACAAAAAACTATATTCAATATCTTGTAATAACCTATAATGGAAAAGAATCTGAAAACAGGGCTTCCCTGGTGGCGCAGTGGTTGACAGTCCACCTGCTGTTGCAGGGGACACGGGTTCGTGCCCCAGTCCGGGAAGATACCACATGCCATGGAGCGGCTAGGCCTGTGAGCCATGGCTGCTGAGCCTGTGCATCCGGAGCCTGTGCTCTGCAATGGGAGAGGCCACAACAGTGAGAGGCCCGAGTACCACAAAAAAAAAAAAAAAAAAAAAAAAAAAAGAATCTGAAAACAAATGTATATATATATATAAGTGAATCACTTTGCTGTACACCTTAAACTAACACAGAATTGTAAATCAACTACACTTCAACAAAGAAAAGAAAACTGCTTGGTACATTTTCTGAGTAGACTAATGAGATTCAATTATAACTTTTCTTAATAGGTTAGTGCCAAATATTCTAATTAGTATCATTCATAACAGTCTGCCCAGTATACAAAACAACTGATGCTGTTCATTGTTATTATCACTTGGTTGGGAGTGATGGGGAGATCCATGTAACACTGCACCTTACTTCACTTTTGGAACATTATCAATTAATTAATTAATTTTGATAGGTAAGAAGTGGATTTATTTAGAGAGACACACATTCCATAGACAGAATGCAGTCCGTCTCAAAAGGTAAGAGAGGCCCTGGGAGAAATACACTCCACAGAGTATGGACCATCTCAGAAGGCGAGAGGCCCTGAAATATGTGGTGGTTAGTTTTTATGGGCTGGATAATTTCATAGGCTAATAAGTTGTAGAATATTCCAACTGTTTTGGAGAAGGGGTCAAGATTTCCAGGAATTGGGCCACTGCCCACTTTTTGGCCTTTTATGGTCAGCCTTGGAAACGTCACAGCGCTGGTGGGTGTGAACGTCATTATTTTAATTTTATTATTAGTAATATCCTTTGGAACCTTCTTCCAAAAATATTTATCTACAGACATTGTCACTAGTCGAGACATTTTAGGCCCTGCACCCTTACGTTCTCTACATAGTTAACAAACATTTCACGCATGGATAAAATATGAATTCAATGAAGAGTTGTTTCTATAAGAGGGAATCATCTCGGAAAAGTGAGTGACTAAAAAGATGTTATTGGATTAAATGTGAATAGAAATTGAAAAAGATTAGCAAAAAACCTAAAAATCTATACAGACCCTACATACAGATTGCTTGAAAAATGTGTTTAAGCTCTGACTCTATTTGAAAGAATCTAAAACTGGTTATCTTAGACTCTATAGATGTAAGATTATTCCAGAATAAGGAGGCAGAACTATAGTCAGTGAAACCAATAAAAAAGGAATAGCCTTGGCCTGATATCAAAAAATGGGGGAAAAAAATTGGAGAATGAATGTACATTTACATGTTATCAATTGGGTACATATATTCTCACACATTTTATTTTCTCAGTCATCTGAAAGTGAAGTAGAAAACATACTGTTCATTTTCTCCTAAATATCTCCATAAAACAGAGAAGTATTTCCTGTTGTGTGTGTGTGTGTGTGTGTGTGTGTGTGTGTGTTTTCTAAAAAATAATAACATTCTCTTTCACAAACACAGTACAATTGTGAAAATCAGGAGAAATGTACAAAATCAGGAGATTAACATGAGTACAATTCTCTTATTTAATCTACAAACCTCAATCATATTTTGCTAATTTTCTCAATAATGTCTTCTGCAGCAAAAGAAAATCCCAGACCAGGTGTTGCTTTGATCACTTGCTTAAGTGATGTCTCCCAGGTTTCTCCACTGTGTACTTAAGTAATTTGTGAAAAGATGCTTGGAGAATATATAAATATTCTCTTCACCCACTCTACTACCACCGGGTCTATTATGCAATGTCATTTTATTTAGTTGCCATGTCTGTTTAGTCCCCTTTAATCTGAAGTAGTTCTGCCATCTTTGTCTTTGAGTATATTATTTTTTTCTTATTAGTTGTCTATTTTATACATATTTGTGTATGCATGTCAATCCCAATCTCCCAGTTCATCCCACCACCACCACCCCCCACCCCCGCTTCCCCCCTTGGTGTCCATACATTTGTTCTCTACATTTGTGTCTCTATTTCTACCTTGCAAATCGGTTCATCTGTTCCATTTTTCTAGATTCCACATATATGTGTTAATATACGATATTTGTTTTTCTCTTTCTGACTTATTTCACTCTGTATGACAATCTCTAGGTCCATCCATGTCTCTACAAATGACCCAATTTCATTCCTTTTAATAGCTGAGAAATATTCCATTGTATATATCTAGTACCACATCTTCTTTATCCACTGTCTTTCAATGGGCATTTAGGTTGCTTCCATGACCTGGTTATTGTAAATAGTACTGCAATGAACATTCGGGTACATGTGTCTTTTTTTTTTGCGGTACGCGGGCCTGTCACTGTTGTGGCCTCTCCCACAGGCTCCGGACGTGCAGGCTCAGTGGCCATGGCTCACGGGCCCAGCCACTCCGTGGCATGTGGGATCTTCCCGGACCGGGTCACGAACCCGTGTCCCCTGCATCGGCAGGTGGACTCTCAACCACTGCGCCACCAGGGAAGCCCTGTTAAACATTTCTTGAATCTTCTCAATTTTTGCCTCCATTCTTTTTCTGAGATCCTGGATCATCTTCACTATCATTATTCTGAATTCTTTTTCTGGAAGGTAGCCTATCTCCACTTTGTTTAGTTGTTTTTCTGGGGTTTTATCTTGTTCCTTCATCTGGTACATAGTCCTTTGCCTTTTCATTTTGTCTATCTTTCTGTGAATGTGCTTTTCGTTCCACAGGCTGCAGTATTGTAGTTCTTCTTGTTTCTGCTGTCTGCCCTGTGGTGGATGAGGCTATCTAAGAGGCTTGTACAAGCTTCCTGATGGGAGGGACTGGTGGTGGGTAGAGCTGGGTGTTGCTCTGGTGGGCAGAGCTCAGTAAAACTTTAATCCCCTTGTCTGCTGATGGGTGGGGCTGAGTTCCCTCCCTGTGGGTTGTTTGGCCTGAGGTGACCCAGAACTGGAGGCTACAGGCTCTTTGGTAGGACTAATGGTGGACTCCGGGAGGGCCCATACCAAGGAACACTTCCCAGAACCTCTGCTGCCTGTGTCCCTGTCCCCATGGTGAGCCACAGCCACCCCCCGCCTCTGCAGGAGACCCTCCAATATTAGCAGGTAGGTCTGGTTCAGGCTCCCATGGGGTCACTTCTCCTTCCCCCTGGGTCCTGATGCACACACTACTGTGTGTGTGCCCTCCAAGAGTAGACTCCTTGTTTCCCCCAGTCCTGCTGAAGTCTTGCAATCAAATCCCGCCAGCCTTCAAAGTCACACTCTCTGGGAATTCCTCCTCCCGTTGCTGGACCCCCAGGTTGGGAAGCCCGACGTGAGGCTCAGAACCTTCACTCCAGTGGGTGGACTTCTGTGTTGTAATTGTTCTCCAGTTTGTGAGTCACCCACCCAGTGGTTACGGGGTTTGATCTTATTGTGATTGTGCCCCTCCTACTCTCTCACCATGGCCTCTCTCCTGTCTTTGGACGTGAGGTATCCCGTTTGGTGAGTTCCAGTGTCCTCCTGTCGATTATCGTCCAGCAGTTAGTTGTGATTCCGGTGCTCTCGCAAGAAGGAGTGAGCACACGTCCTTCTACTCCACCATCTTGAACCCATTTCCTGTGAGTATATTACTTTTGAAGAATGTGTCTGGCAGTTACTTTGTAAAAGTTTTTCTGATTTTATAATAATTAACATTCAATTATGATACACGCCATCATTTTTTAAAGTACAATGCACTTAATTAAGAGGCTTTTCTGATAAAATTGTACATTTATGTTTAGTAGTTATTTACCAACAATTCCTGTGATTATGATCATTTTATTTTGATTGTGCACTAATAGAAATGTTAATAACAACAAATCTAGAAGAATTAGAGTTAGGCATTTAAAAAATCCTTCTCAATGTATTATATCAGAGACAAAGAATGTCAATTAGTTCCACCGTTGATAAGGCTAACTTTCATCCTCTGGTTAAAGCTTCAGTGTATTCTAGGACTGAGTAAATATGCTGGGAGACAGATTTCTCACTATGAGAGAAGAGAGTTAAAAGTATGGAAGAGAGCCATTAAAGTGAACCCTGGGATACTGAATTGGATTTGGAAGTATCAGTATGAATTCATAGATTTTAATAGACAGATAAATAGAGACACGGAGATATAGATGTGTGTGTGTGTGTGTGTGTGTGTGTGTGTGTGTGTGTAAGTGGCTCTGACTGATTTGAGAACCTAAAAGCAATGACACCCCAGAAGCAGTAAACTCATTTAGTGCTGAGATATTAGTTTCTAAATACCATTCTCTACAAAAAGAACCAGGATTCCTTAGATAAATGGCTGATTCCAGCCTGGAAGAGAAAAGCCTATATTTTTTTTCTTTCATTTCCATTTAAAATTTTATTTTACCTCAATTTTTAATTCTAAATAAAAATTCTGGGGGCTTCCCTGGTGGCGCAGTGGTTGAGAGTCTGCCTGCCGATGCAGGGGACACAGGTTCGTGCCCCGGTCCAGGAGGATCCCACATGCCACGGAGCAGCTAGGCCCATGAGCCACGGCCACTGAGCCTGCGCGTCTGGAGCCTGTGCTCCACAACAGGAGGGGCCACAACAGTGAGAGGCCCGCGTATTGAAAAAAAAAAAAATTCTTCTGCATTTAGTTGTGATTACATTTTTTTAACACAGAAACAATCAAAACAAGATAATTGTACTGAAATGTCGGTGTATAATTATTAAACATTAAAATACAAATTTATTGGAAAAGCTTCTCTTAATGAAATAAGTTTGTTTGAAAAATTGTAGCATGTAACACATATATATTGAATCTAAAGAAAAAAAAGGTCATGAAGAACTTAGGGGCAGGACAGCAATAAAGATGCAGACCTACTAGAGAATGGACTTGAGGACATGGGGAGAGGGAAGGGTAAGCTGGGACAAAGTGAGAGAGTGGCATGTACATATATACACTACGAAACGTAAAACCGATAGCTAGTGGGAAGCAGCCGCATAGCATAGGGAGATCAGCTCGATGCTTTGTGACCACCTAGAGGGGTGGGATAGGTAGGGTGGGAGGGAGGGAGATGCAAGAGGGAAGAGATATGGGGACATATGTATATGTATAGCTGATTCACTTTGTTATAAAGCAGAAACTAACACACCATTGTAAAACAATTATACTCCAATAAAGATGTTAAAAAAATTGTAGCATGTATTTATAAATTATAAATGCTATTTATTACCATAATCTGTAGAATTCAGCATGAATTCCATCTTAATTTTTTATAGATAAAGATGCTGAGAGGAGGAGCTTCAAATGGCGGAAGAGTAAGAGGCAGACATCACCTTCCTCCCCACAAATACATCAGAAATACACCTACAGGTGGAACAACTCCTACAGAACACCTACAGAACACTGGCAGAAGAACTCAGACCTCCCAAAAGGCAAGAAACTCCCCATGTACCTGGGTAGGGCAAAAAAAATTGAAAAAACAGAGACAAAAGAATTAGGACAGGACCCGCACCAGTGGGAGGGAGCTGTGAAGGAAGAAAGGTTTCCACACACTAGGAAGGCCCTTTGTGGGTGGAGACTGTGAGTGGTGGAGGGGGGAAGCTTTGGAGCCACAGAGAAGAGCGCAGCAACAGGGGTACAGAGGGCAAAGCAGAGAGATTCCTGCACAGAGGATCGGTGCTGCCCAGCACTCACCAGCCCGAGAGGCTTGTCTGCTCACCCGCTGGGACAGGTTGGGGCTGGGATCTGAGGCTCCGGCTTCGGTCAGTTCCCAGGGAGAGGACTAGGGTTGGCTGCATGAACACAGCCTGAAGGGGGCTAGTGCACCACAGCTAGCCAAGAGGGAGTCCAGGAAAAAGTGTGGAGCTGCCGAAGAGGCAAGAGACTTCTTCTTGGGCTTTCCTGGTGGCTAAATGGTTAAGAATCCACCTGCCAATGCAGGGGACATGGGTTCGAGCCCTGTTCTGGGAAGATCCCACATGCTGTGGAGCAACTAAGCCCATGCGCCACAACTACTGAGCCTGCACTCGAGAGCCCACGAGCCACAATTACTGAGCCCACGTGCCACAACTACTGAAGCCCGTGCTCCTAGACCCCGTGCTCTGCAATAAGAGAAGCCACCGCAATGAGAAGCCCACACACCACAACGAAGAGTAGCCCCTGCTCGCCGCAACTAGAGAAAGCCCACGCACAGCAAAGAAGACCCAACGCTGCCAAAAATAAAATAAAAATAAAAAATAAATAAATGTAAAAAAAGAGAGAGAGAGAGAAAGACTTCTTCTTGCCTCTTTGTTTCCTGGTGCACAAGGAGAGGGGATTAAGAGAGCTGCTTAAAGGAACTCAAGATATGGGCGCGAGACGCGGCTATCAGCGCAGACCCCAGAGACAGACATGAGACGCTAAGGCTGCTGCTGCCGCCACCAAGAAGCCTGTGTGCGAGCACAGGTCACTCTCCACACCAATCCTCCCGGGAGCCTGTGCAGCCTGCCGCTGCCAGGGTCCCGTGATCCAGGGACAACTTTCCTAGAACGCACGCTGCGCCTCAGGGTGGTGCAACGTCACGCTGGCCTCTGCCGCCGCAGGCTCACCCCACATTCCGTACCCCTCCCACCCACCCCCAGACTGAGTGAGCCAGAGCCCCCGAATCAGCGGCTCCTTTAACCCCGTCCTGTCTGAGCGAAGAACAGACGCCCTCCGGCGACCTACACGCAGAGGCGGGGCCAAATCCAAAGCGGAGCCCCTGGGAACTGTGAGAACAAAGAAGAGAAAGGGAAATCTCTCCCAGCAGCTTCAGGAGCAGTGGATTAAATCTCCACAATCGACTTGATGTACCTGCATCTGTGGAAGACCTGAATAGACAACGAATGATCCCAAACTTAGGAGGTGGACTTTGGGAGCAACGATAAATATATATTTTTCCCTCTTTCTCTTTTTGTGAGTGTGTATGTGTATGCTTCTGTGTGTGATTTTGTCTGTATAGCTTTGATTTCACCATTTGTCTTAAGGTTCTGTCTGCCCTTTTTTTAAAATTTTTTCTCAATAATTATTTTTTAATAACTTTATTTTATTTTACTTTATTTTATTTTATCTTATCTCCTTCTTTCTTTCTTTCTTTTTTCTCTCTCTTTTATTCTGAGCTGTGTGGAGGACAGGCTCTTGGTGCTCCAGCCAGGTGTCAGGGCTGTGCCACTGAGATGAGAGAACCAAGTTCAGGACACTGGTCCACAAGAGACCTCCCAGCTCCACGTAATATCAAATGGTGAAAATCTCCCAGAGATCTCCATCTCAATGCCAAGACCCAGCACCATTCAACGACCAGTAAGTTACAGTGCTGGACACCCTATGCCAAACAACTAGCAAGACAGGAACACAACCCCGTCCATTAGCAGAGAGGCTGCCTAAAATCATAATAAGGCCACAGACAGCCCAAAACACACCACCAGACATGGACCTACCCACCAGAAAGACAAGATCCAGCCTCATCCACCAGAACATAGGCACTAGTCCCCTCACCAGGAAGCCTACACAACCCACTGAACCAACCTTAGTCACTGGGAACAGACGTCAAAAACAATGGAAACTACGAACCTGCAGCCTGCGAAAAGGAGACCCCAAACACAGTAAGTTAAGCAAAATGAGAAGACAGAGAAATGCACAACAGAGGAAGGAGAAAGGCAAAAACCCACTAGACCAAACAATTGAAGAGGAAATAGGCAGTCTATCTGAAAAAGAATGATAGTAAATATGATCCAAGATCTTGGAAATAGAATGGAGAAAATACAAGAAACGTTTAACAAGGACCTAGAAGAACTAAAGAGCAAACAAACAGTGATGAACAACACAATAAATGAAATTTAAAATTCTCTAGAAGGAATCAATAGCAGAATAAGTGAGGCAGAAGAACGGATAAGTGACCTGGAAGATAAAATAGTGGAAATAAGTACTGCAGAGCAGAATAAAGAAAAAAGAATGAAAAGAATTGAGGACACTCTAAGAGACCTCTGGGACAAAATTAAACACAACAACATTCGAATTATAGGGGTCCTAGAAGAAGAAGAGAAAAAGAAAGGGACTGAGAAAATACTTGAAGAGATTATAGTTGGAAACTTCCCTAATATAGGAAAGGAAATACTCAATCAACTACAGGAAGCACAGAGAGTCCCATACAAGATAAATCCAATGAGAAAAACGCCAAGACACATATTAATCAAACTATCAAAAATTAAATACAAAGAAAAAATACTAAAAGCAGCAAGGGAAAAACAACAAATAACATACAAGGGAATCCCTAAGGGAATCCCTATAAGGTTAACAGGTGATCTTTCAGCAGAAACCCTGCAAGCCAGAAGGGAGTGGCAGGACATATTTAAAGTGATGAAAGGGTAAAACCTACAACCAAGTTTACTCTACCCAGCAAGGATCTCATTCAGATTCAACGGAGAAATTAAAACTTTTACAGACAAGCAAAAGCTAAGAGAATTCAGCACCACCAAACCAGCTTTACAACAAATTCTAAAGGAACTTATCTTGGCAGGAAACACAAAAGAAGGAAAAGACCTACAATAATAAACCCAAAACAATTAACAAAATGGTAACAGAAACATACATATCGATAATTACCTTAAATGTAAATGGATTAAATGCTCCAACCAAAAGACATAGATTGCCTGAATGGATATAAAAACAAGACCTGTATATATGCTGTGTACAAAAGACCCACTTCAGACCTAGGGACACAAGCAGACTAAAAGTGAGGGGATGGAAAAAGATATTCCATGCAAATGGAAATCAAAAGAAAGCTGGAGTAGCAATTCTCATATCAGACAAAATAGACTTTAAAACCAAGACTATTACAAGAGACAAAGAAGGACGCAACATAATGATCAAGGGATCAATCCAAGAAGAAGATATAACAATTGTAAATATTTATGCACCCAACATAGGAGCACCTCAATACATAAGACAAACACTAACAGCCATAAAAGGCGAAATCGACAGTAACACAATCACAGTAGGGGACTTTAACACCCCACTTTCACCAATGGACAGATCATCCAAAATGAAAATAAACAAGGAAACACAAGCTTTAAATGATACCTTAAACAAGATGGACTTAATTGATATTGATAGGACATTCCATCCAAAAACAACAGAGTACACTTTCTTCTCAAGTGCTCATGGAACATTCTCCAGGATAGATCATACCTTGGGTCACAAATCAAGCCTTGGTAAATTTAAGAAAATTGAAATCATATCAAGTATCTTTTTCGAGCACACGCTATGAGAGTAGAGATCAATTACAGGAAAAAATCTGTAAGAAATACAAACACATGGAGGCTAAACAACACACTACTTAATAACCTAGAGATCACTGAAGAAATCAAAGAGGAAATCAAAAAATACCTAGAAACAAATGACAATGAAAACATGACGACCCAAAACCTATGGAATGCAGCAAAAGCAGTTCTAAGAAGAAAGTTTATAGCAATACAATCCTACCTCAAGAAACAAGAAACATCTCAAATAAACAACCTAACCTTACACCTAAAGCAATTAGAGAAAGAAGAACAAAAAACCCCCAAAGTTAGCAGAAGGAAAGAAATCATAAAGGTCAGATCAGAAATAAATGAAAAAGAAATGAAGGAAATGATAGCAAAGATCAATAAAACTAAAAGCTGGTTCTTTGAGAAGATAAAAAAATTGATGAACCATTAGCCAGACTATAAAGGAAAAAAGGGAAAAGACTCAAATCAATAGAATTAGAAATGAAAAAGAAGTAACAACTGGCACTGCAGAAATACAAAGGATCATGAGAGATTACTACAAGCAACTATAGGCCAATAAAGTGGACAATCTGGAAGAAATGGACAAATTCTTAGAAATGCACAGCCTTCCAGGACTGAACGAGGAAGAAATAGAAAATATGAACAGACCAATCACAAGCACTGAAATTGAAACTGTGATTAAAAATCTTCCAACAAACAAAAGCCCAGGACCAGATGGCTTCACAGGTGAATTCTATCAAACATTTAGAGAAGAGCTAACGCCTATCCTTCTCAAACTCTCCCAAAATATAGCAGAGGTAGGAACACTCCCAAACTCATTCTACGAGGCCACCATCACCCTGATACCAAAACCAGACAAGGATATCACAAAGAAAGGAAACTACAGGCCAATATCACTGATGACCATAGATGCAAAAATCCTCAACAAAGTACTAGCAAACAGAATCCAACAGCACCTTAAAAGGATCATACACCATGATCAAGTGGGGTTTATCCAAGGAATGCAAGGATTCTTCAATATACACAAATCAATCAATGTGATACACCATGTTAACAAATTGAAGGAGAAAAACCATATGATCATCTCAATAGATGCAGAGAAAGCTTTTGACAAAATTCAACACCCATTTATGATAAAAAAACCCTCCAGAAAGTAGGTAAAAAGGGAACTTACCTCAACATAATAAAGGCCATATATGACAAACCCACAGCCAACATCATCCTCAAGGGTGAAAAACTGAAACCATTTCCACTAAGATCAGGAACAAGACAAGGTTGCCCACTCTCACCACTCTTATTCAACATAGTTTTGGAAGTTTTAGCCACAGCAATCAGAGAAGAAAAAGAAATAAAAGGAATCCAAAACAGAAAAGAATAAGTGAAGCTGTCACTGTTTGAAGATGACATGATACTATACATAGAGAATCCTAGAGATGCTACCAGAAAAGTACTAGAGCTAATCAATGAATTTGGTAAAGTAGCAGTATGCAAAATTAATGCACAGAAGTCTCTTGTATTCCTATACACTAATGATGAAAAATCTGAAAGTGAAATTAAGAAAACACTCCCATTTACCATTGCAACAAACGGAATAAAAGACCTAGGAATAAACCTACCTAAGGAGACAAAAGACCTGTATGCAGAATATTATAAGACACTGATGAAAGAAATTAAAGATGATACAATTAGATGGAGAGATATACCATGTTCTTGTATTGGAAGAATAAACATTGTGAAAATGACTATACTACCCAAAGCAATCTACAGATTCAGTGCAATCCCTATCAAACTACCACTGGCATTTTTCACAGAACTAGAACATAAAATTTCACAATTTGTATGGAAACACAAAAGACCCCGAATAGCCAAAGCAATCTTGAGAAAGAAAAACAGAGCTGGAGGAATCAGGGTCCCTGACTTCTGACTATACTACAAAGCTACAGTAATCAAGACACTCTGGTACCGGCACAGAAACAGAAATATAGATCAATGGAACAGGATAGAAAGCCCAGAGATAAACCCACGCACATATGGTCACCTTATCTTTGAGAAAGGAGGCAAGAATATACAATGGAGAAAAGACAGCCTCTTCAATAAGTGGTGCTGGGAAAACTGGACAGATGCATGTAAAAGAATGAAATTAGAACACTCCCTAACACCATACACAAAAATAAACTCAAAATGGATTAAAGACCTAAATGTAAGGCCAGATACCATCAAACTCTTAGAGGAAAACATAGGCAGAACACTCTATGACATAAATCACAGCAAGATCCTGTTTGACCCACCTCCTAGAGAAATGGAAATTTAAAAAAAATAAACAAATGGGACCTAATGAACCTTAAAAGCTTTTGCACAGCAAAGGAAACCATAAACAAGACGGAAAGACAACCCTCAGAATGGGAGAAAATATTTGCAAATGAAGCAACTGACAAAGGATTAATCTCCAAAATTTACAAGCAGCTCATGCAGCTCAATATCAAAAGAACAAACAACCGAATCCAAAAATGGGCAGAAGACCTAAACAGACATTTCTCCAAAGAAGATATACAGATTGCCAGCAGACACATGAAAGAATGCTCAACATCATTAATCATTAGAGAAATGCAAATCAAAACTACAATGAGGTATCACCTCACCACCGTCAGAATGGCCATCATCAAAAACTCTACAAACAATAAATGCTGGAGAGGGTGTGGAGAAAAGGGATCCCTCTTGCACTGTTGGTGGGAATGTAAATTGATACAGCCACTATGGAGAACACTATGGAGGTTCCTTAAAAAACTAAAAATAGAACTACCATACGACCCAGCAATCCTGTTACTAGGCATATACCTTGAGAAAAGCATAATTCAAAAAGAGTCATGTATCAAAATGTTCATTGCAGTTCTATTTACAATAGTCAGGACATGGAAGCAACCTAAGTGTCCATCAACAGATGAATGGATAAAGAATATGTGGCACATATATGCAATGGAATATTACTCAGCCATAAAAAGGAACAAAACTGAGTTATTTGTAATGAGGTGGATGGACCTAGAGACTGTCATACAGAGTGAAGTAAGTCAGAAAGAGAAAAACAAATACCTTATGCTAACACATATATATGGAATCTAAAAAAAAAAAATGGTCATGAAGAACCTATGGGCAAGACGGGAATAAAGATGCAGACCTACTAGAGAATGGACTTGAGGATACGGGGAGGGGGAAGGGTAAGCTGGGACAAAGTGAGAGAGTGGCATGTACATATATACACTACCAAACGTAAAAATGATAGCTAGTGGGAAGCAGCCGCATAGCACAGGGAGATCAGCTCGGTGCTTTGTGACCACCTAGAGGGGTGGGATAGGGAGTATGTGTCGGAAGGAGATGCAAGAGTGAAGAAATATGAGGACATATGTATATGTATAGCTGATTCACTTTGTTGTGGGGCAGAAGCTAGCACACCATTGTAAAACAATTATACTCCAATAAAGATGTTTAAAAAAATGCTGAGAAATCTTGTTCAGATAAATAATGGAAATAGAAATGGAGAAAGTTTTGTTATAGCAATGCCATTTGATTTGTTGAACTCCTTTTAAGGTATATTTCAAAAATCATGTAATGAAATGATACATGCACCCCAATGTTCACTGCAGCACTATTTACAATAGCCAGGACATGGAAGCAACCTAAATGTCCATCTACAGAGGAATGGATAAAGAAGATGTGGTACGTATATGGTACAAATGAACTTATTTACAAAACAGAAATAGAGTCACAGATTTAGAAAACAAACTTATTATGATGAGAGGGGGAAGCAGGGGGCAGGGGGGAGGGATAAATTGGGAGATTGGGATTGACATATACACAATACTATATATATAATAAATAACTAATAAGAATCTATTGTATAAGCCAGGGAACTCTACTCAACTCGCTGTAATGACCTATATGGGAAAAGAATCTAGAAAAGTGTGGATATATGTATACGTATAACTGATTCACTTTGCTGTACAGCAAAAACTAATACAACATTGTTAATCAACTATACTCCAATAAAAAAATCATGTAATGAAATATGATTAATAATTATTACTAATGATGACTCAGTCAACCATTCTAACAGATACTCCTTCAATTTTGTAACCAAGCAGGACCCTACGAGACCTTCCCAGAATAGACCCCGACCCATGTCCTCTGCCTGTTTTTTGTCTATAGAAAAACTTTAGTGAAAGAATAAATTTAATCAGAGAAGTGAGAAAATGCAGAAAGGAAAACAGTCAAGCAAGACAAAATAAAAATACTTCAGCCGTTCAAAAAAGTCAAGGACTTTTAGTTCTTCCAAGGACTATAGATAACATTCTGAGCCATGTCCTTTGAGCTGTTTTGCAGATACTGAAACCCCTACCAGGTGGAAGAAGTTAACTGCATGCTTCCCAGAAGCACCTATAGCTATGAGTCTATGACTAAGGAGAAAAATGATTTAATACTGTGTGGCCACAATATTCTTTAGACTCTGGAGAAAACTGGTTAAGATGAAACTCTCTTGAAATTCCAAAACTTGTTCTCTTGGCATGTGCAGTTAGAGAAAGCTGGCATGATAAAAATTTTTTTTTTCAGAACACTGACACTGAGAGGACAAAAATATTCTTAGGAGAAAACTTGAAGTTAACTCTTATCATGTCCTTGAAGTATAAACACAGCCCACATCGACGGAGACAACCACCTTGGTTCAATTAGTAGAACCTAAACTGAGAAAAAAAAAAAGAAGACAAGAGGCATATATAATGGCCAACAGCTCCTGTTATGTATAAAGTTAAAATCCAAATATAGAATAATACAAAAGGCAGGGGGAGGACATGAATGGGGGTCTATTCTGGGAAGGCCTCATAGGGTCCTGCTCCGTTACAATTTTACTAAAAGCAAAGAAATGCAAACATTCGTTCAAATGTAGCTGTCACCTACAAGTAGAGAAATTCTCTTTTAAAGCTGAACCAGTATTTCATGTTATATTAATTGACACACTGGAGTTTACTACACTCCAGGGAAGTGCACCTTGATCAAACTGAGAGGAAAGAAAGATATATTTCTTTCTTTTGTGAGGTAGAGAAAGGCAGTTGTGATGGGGGAATTTGGAAGGGAGAAATTTTAGCAAAATTCATATGAAATTGAAGATCTGGGCAATGATTCCCTTTAAGCTCTCTTTGCCAGCACGACCTTTGGAAATACCACCAAAGATACAGGTACTCAAGTCTGAAAACTGCTGAACTAGATCATAGGTAAGGTCCTTTTCGCATTCTAATATTTCATGAAATATAAACTTCAGGAGGGACTTTCCTGGTGGCCCAGTGGTTAAGACTCTGCGCTTCTACTGCAGCGGGGCATGGGTTCGACACCTGGTCAGGGAACTAAGATTCCACATGCTGCATGGCCAAAAAAATTAATTAATTAATTTAAATAAATAAATAAATAAATAAATAAATAAACTTCAGGAAATTTGGAAGAGAGCAACTTTTTCCAACCACTGGTTTGAAAAACACGGGTTTGTTACAGTAGAAAAAAATATTTATATCAGTAAATGAGGTAACTGAAATATCCTTATTTCAATTACTGTTGTTGAAAAAGTTAGTAAAAATTATAAAAATATTTTACACTTTAAGGGGAACAGTTTGGGAGCCTTCAAGTGGGTATAGGTAGCAGTGAGATTGGATCAAAGGTAATGTGATGAAGTGGATCTGGAACATAGTTGACAAGGATGTTAAAAGTTGCTTATTATTGTTGAAAAAACAAACAACCCAATCAAAAATGAGCAGAAGATCTAAGTAGACAATTCTCCAAAGAAGACATAGAGATGGCCAAAAAGCACATGAAAAGATGCTCAACATCACTAATCACTAGAGAAATGCAAATCAAAACTACAATGAGGTATCACCTCACAACGGCCAGAATGGCCATCATCAAAAAGTCTACAAACAATAAATGCTGGAGAGGGTGTGGAGAAAACTGAACCCTCCCACATTGTTGGTGGGACTGTCAACTGGTAAAACCACTATGGAGAATAGTATGGAGGTTCCTTAAAAAACTAAAAATAGAACTACCATATGATCCGGCAATCCCACTCCTGGGCATATATTCGGAGAAAACCATAATCCTAAAGGATACATGCACCCCAATGTTCATTGCAGCACTATTTACAACAGCCAAGACATGGAAGCATCCTAAATGTTCACTGTCAGAGGAATGGATAAAGAAGATGTGGTACATATATACAATGGAATATTACTCAGCCATAGAAAAAGAATGAAATAATGCCCTTTGCAGCAACATGGATGGACCTAGAGATTCTCATACTAAGTGAAAATAGTCAGACAGAGAAAGACAAATATATGATATCACTTATATGTAGAATCTAATTTTTAAAAAGAGATACAAATGAACTTATTTATAAAACAGAAACAGACTTACAGGTATCCAAAACAAACTTATGGTTACCAAAGGGGAAACGGGGCATGGGGGGATAATTCAGGCACTTGGGATGAACACACACATACTATTATATATAAGATAGATAACCAACAAGGACCTACCGTATAACACAGGGAACTCTACTCATTATTCTGTGATAACCTATATGAGAAAAGAATTTTAAAAAGAGTGAATATATGTATACATATAACTGAATCTTTGTGTACTTCGCTGTACACGTGAAACTAACACAACACTGTAAATCAACTATACTCCAACAAAATTAAAAATTTTAAAAAGTTGCTGCTGCTTATTATTATTTGGATATAGTAAAATTATTCTATACACCCAAAATTTGAAACTATAACCATTAGCAATTGAAGAATTTTAGCTATCAATGGGCCTATATTTTTTATAACTTGATTTAGGTTGCATGAATTTAGACATTGTGATACATAATTTTAAAATATTTTTTGGAGGAAGGTGGTCAAAAGGTACAAATTTTCAGTTATAAGATAGGTAAGAACTAGGGATGTAACGTACAGCAGGATGACTATGGTTAATACTGATGACGCCAGGTATGAAAGTGGTTAACACAGTAAAGCCTGAGAGTTCTCATCACAAGGAAAACAATGTTTTCATTTTCCGATTTTTTAATCATATCTGTATGAGATAATGGATGCTAACTAAATTTATTGTGGGACTCCTTTCACAATATATGTAATTCAAACCATTATGCTGTATACCTTAAATTTACACAGGGATATATGTCAATTATACCCCAATAAAGCTGAAAAATATTGAATAAAATAAAAATATTTTCTGGATTATATTAGAGGGAAACATTAATTTGTGAATAAAGATTTTGGTATTTTTTGAAATATATCATTAGACAATAATAACATTCACAAATATTTTTGATGATTGTAACACACACATTATGTTAAGTGAATAAGAAATATGTATCTTTACTAAGAAAGTATAACTTTTGTCAGAATTTGTTTAAAAGGGGATAGATATATACGGTTATACTAGTAGTGAATTAGACTGAGCTCGCATTAATTGTCTAGTCTTCTTTTGCCCTTTATGGAGAATGGTCATCTAGACCTAATTATCCTTTGTGATAGAGTGCCAGGACTCCCTTGGTTTCAAATTCTTCAACTATTATTTTTCAACTTTTCTGGAAATTTCTTTGCCCTTCATACATATTTTTTCCTCAAATCCCCAGAATGCAATGTCTTCTGACCCCTTTGTGCTCTTCACCTTAATTAACTCAATATGTCCTTTTTCTCAGATTATTTTGCCTAATGTTCTAGCACATCAAGTATAAATTTAAGCTTCACATTTGCAAACCCGCCATTTACACTGAACGTATAAAGTGTGGATGGTGGCATAATATGATGCTTGTTGTGTAAAAACAGTTCATTACAGGCTGCTTATTGACAAACAGCTGGCTTTCATTCCATCATACACTGATTTTCTTTTCCCTCAATTCTAGTAAATGGACGTCTGCTATTGTTCGTCCTTGTGATAGTTTTTGTCATGTACCAGTTCCAGTCATTTGTTCCAGATGATCCACTTGTGCTTCACTTACTGTCTTCACTTCCTCTCCAAATCAATGAGTGCTTCAAAACTGGGGGTCCTGCCTTCCAACAGATATTTATGAGACAAAAGCAATATGTTGTCTTTGTACCATTTTATCACCAGCCACAGACTGGATATCTTTCTCTCTACTCCATCCAACAATTGCTATGGCTAACCTACCTAATATCACACTTTTATGGTTTACAGCTGGCCTAGATTACACCCATATTGAGTATAAATTGTTTTTCTACCAAGTAACGTTATGGATGCCCTCCGTGTTCACTATCCCCTTGAAAATTATCATTTGCTTAGCCTTGCATTTGTTCTTTAAGCTAGTCAAACACAACTACACTTTTTGTACACAGCAGCTATTGAATATGTCATGGATAATCCGACACTGACCTTTCTTCTTGCTCTCAATCTTTTCTTGCTCTTTCTCCATGTTTCCCGTAATATAAACCCTTTGCTCTAAATCCGGACTCCGATTTTATCCCTGGTAGCCTAGATTTCACGTTAGTGCCTGACATTCCTCAGTATTTGATATTTGAGTTCTGCAATATTCTTCAGTTAAGACTTGAAATTTCAGCTTTTCCCTTTTAAGAGTTCTTTGTGAGAAAGCAGTTTATGTTCACAATTTGCTTTTCCTTTCACCCAACCACACTCAATACAATATAGTGTCTACTCCACATTTTATGTTTTTGTATTTAATCAACAATGACTTACCTGATGGTGTCTGAAAGAACTAGAAAAAACATGTATGAACACCATGCATCCTTGATCTCAGGATGTTAGGACTGTCCAGAATGTGTAAGTACATTTCCAGTCCCACAAGCTATCAGGAGCCCATAAGAATAAAATAAGAGTCTTGAACAATATGTCCAAGATCAAACATCTTAATCTGTGTAAGGGTGACATAATCAGCCTCCTCCCTTTTCTCCTAATATTTCTGGTATTTGTCTAGTGATGGGCAGTTAAATGAACTAGAAACAGAGATAGGATTTAGTAAAACGTGAATATTGACCAAAGGATTTTACTCATACAAACATTTGTCAAGATCAACTGCTCAGATCTAAACTTCAGCTGAAATGAAGTTAGCTGCCATCATGACTTGTCCTTGTTAAGACTTTGATGCTTCTAATTACTGATCCGGAATAGAAAATGAATTGGGGTGTGGCCACATCCCTGTGGGTGATGGGAATGTATTATAATTTTCAAAGTATCCTATAAGCTGAAAATGTCAAAAAACAGACATACATAGGATGGCGTTCTACTTAAATTCTGAGGAGAAAAATAGATAACCTATAATCCAAAGGAGTAAAACAACACTGGACTCAGATTTACCTTCTGCAACAGATGGCAATGGATAGAGAATAAGGAATTGTTGAAAGAAAATGTTTATGTCCCATTAATTCTACCCAATCAAGTCATCTGTCACATGTGAAGACGGCAGAATATTTTAGTTACGTAAGGTTTTAGAATATGTACATTCACACACAAGGTCCAAAATCATTTGATAAAGAAGAAACATAAGTAACTAATTAAGAAAGATATAGGAAAGCAGAACAAGGAGCAAAGCAAAGGGAGACAGAAGAAAATGTGTGTCAGCAGGACTACTGAGTAAGCCCTTTTGGAATCAGCAAAACTAAGCATGGGAGGAAATGCTGAGTTTTATTATTCAGGAGAATTTGTGGTTGGATTTTTCACCTCTTGCCATGCTCTTCTTCCTTCCCCAGTCCTCCTTCCCTGGCTACTGTCTCTAGGGTTAGTGAGGGAAGGAGAAAGTAAGCATGAAGGGGAAGTAAATGTGGAAGGAATGAGGAAATGCAGTCAATGCAAGGGCTATGACCTCTTCTTAAACAGAGAAAGGAAGTAAAAACGTGCAACTCTGAATTACAGCAATTAAAGTGAGGGCCGTAGTGCATTCAGGAAGGCTCATATGGTTTGGAAGGCTATGATTTGGGGTTAAAAGACTATCAGTTTTTCCTGTCACTTTTTTCCTCTTAAGACTATGTTATGGAATACTGTTTAATTGACCTGGCTTAAAAGTTATTGGTCCTTACGTAGTGATGGAAGATAGAAAAAGGATGGTAGCAAGAGTTGAACATAGGAAAAAAAAAAGAGTTGAACATAGGGTCGAATTGAGACCTTCAGGGTATTATTCCAAGATCTGAAGACATGGTGTTCTTTCATATACATAATTCAAAATAAAAATATAGTAAACTTTAAAATATAAGGAAGTTCAACAAAATTCTGGGTTATTTCCCAACAATTACTCCTTCAATGGTTTGTTCTCATTTAAAATATGAAAAAGTTTTCTCCAATTGCATTTGAATGCAATAACTTGGTGGTACCCTAAGCACATGCCTAGTCTTTCTGTTAGGTAAGCCTTTACTGGGATTGTATCTAAAAACTTGTGCGTGCGTGTGTGTGTGTGTGTGTGTGTGTGTGTGTGTGTGTGTTGTGTGTGCACAGCTGTAAATCTCTTCCTTGATTCCCATCAGTGAAATTCATACATCCTATTTAGCAACCTCAGCTGCTTCATAATGTTACTTTCTCCAGGATTTCCTAGACCTTTTCCTAGGCACTCCCTTAGGTTACGCCTTTATGTTCCTATTTCATGCACCCTGTCCTCTTAGGTATCTCCAACTGCTCTCTCTCAAATATGTCATATTCCTGTTAGTTTATAACACATCTTGAATTTATTCTTTACAGCTTGTTTACCTCTATCTTCAGTCTTCTAGACCTATAAAACCTTGACTTATCAGTGAAGGTAACTTGTTTCCTGCCTCCTTTTGCTCTAAGCCTTAGACTGTTCTGTGTCTGGGTCTCAATGAGAGAGTTTGCCTCGTCCTATGTTTGTGCTCCTTCCAATTATTCCTGCCTTCTAGAAATGCTGGTAAGCTTAAATGAGGCACTGATTATAAAGTGCTTACTACACTGTCTGAGAAAGATTAGACAAGCATTAAAATTTGCTTCTGGTTGTTTGCCATGGAGTTAGCTGGCAGAGATTGAGGTGAATGTGAACGTTTTACGCTATTAATACCCACCCCAATTTTGTTTTATTCCCACTCACACATTGGGTTTAAGGACCTATGGTCAAACTATAAAAACTAAATAATGGTAATTCCCTAAGGGAAGTGTTCAAATATAACTTTTGCAACATCAATAATGAAAAAAAATACACTCTGAAAATTTAAGAAATTTGTTACAGTTTGTTGTTACAATTTAAGCAACAGCAACAAACTGTAACCTCTGTCCTCGTGGAATGTGTATCCTAGCTAGGAGAGATAACCAATAATCAAAATCAATTAGTAATATATATATTATAATATATATATTATATATATATTATATTAGATGGTGATCAATATTATGATATTAGATATTAGTAATATATATTAGATATTAGTAATTAGTATTAGATATTAGATATTAGTAATATATAATATTAGATGGTGATCAATATTATGATATTAGATATTAGTAATATATATTAGATATTAGTAATTAGTATTAGATATTAGTAATATATATTATATTAGATGGTGATCAATATTATGGAGTACACATTGCGGAGCTTCAAGATGGCGGAAGAGTAAGACGCGGAGATCACCTACCTCCCCACAAATACATCAGAAATACATCTACACGTGGAACAGCTCCTACAGAACACCTACTGAACGCTGGCAGAAGACCTCAGACCTCCCAAAAGGCAAGAAACTCCCCACGTACCTGGGTAGGGCAAAAGAAAAAAGAATAAACAGAGACAAAAGAATAGGGACGGTACCTGCACCTCTGGGAGGGAGCTGTGAAGGAGGAAAAGTTTCCACACACTAGGAAGCCCCTTCGCGGGCGGAGACCTCGGGTGGCGGAGGGGGGAGCTTCGCAGCCGCGGTGGAGTGCACAGCAACCGGGGTGCGGAGGGCAAAGAGGAGAGATTCCCGCAGAGGATCGGTGCCGAGCGGCACTCATCAGGCCGAGAGGCTTGTCTGCTCACCCGCCGGGGCGGGCGGGGCTGGGAGCTGAGGCTCGGGCTTAGGTCGGAGCGCCGGAGAGGACTGGGGTTGGCGGCGTGACCACAGCCTGCAGGAACTAGTGCGCCACGGCTGGCCGGGAGGGAGTGCGGCGAAAAGTCTGGACCTGCCAGAGAGGCAAGAGACCATTGTTTCGGGGTGCGCGAGGAGAAGGGATTCAGAGCACCACCTAAGTGAGACCCAGAGACAAGCATGAGACGCTGAGGCTGCTGCTGCCGCCACCAAGAAGCCTGTGTGCGAGCACAGGTTACTCTCCACACACCCCCTTCCGGGGAGCCTGTGCAGCCCGCCACTGCCAGGGTCCCGGCATCCAGGGACAACTTCCCCGGGAGAACGCACGGCGCGCCTCAGGCTGGTGCAACGTCACGCCGGCCTCTGCCGCCGCAGGCCCGCCCCGCACTCCATGCCCTTCCCTCCCCCCCCACCCCTCGCCAGCGGCCTGAGGGAGCCAGAGCCCCCGAATCAGCGGCTCCTTTAACCCCATCCTGTCTGAGCGAAGAACAGACGCCCTCCGGCGACTTACACGCAGAGGCGGGGCCAAATCCAAAGCGGAGTCCCCGGGAGCTGTGAGAACAAAGAAGAGAAAGGGAAAACCTCTCCCAGCAGCCTCAGGAGCAGCGGATTAAAGCTCCACAATCAACTTGATGTACCTGCATCTGTGGAATACCTGAATAGACAACGAATCATCCCAAATTGGGGAAATGGACTTTGGGAGCAATGATTTTTTTTTTCCTTCTTCTCTTTTTGTGAGTGTGTATGTGTATATGCTTCTGTGCGTGATTTTGTCTGTATAGCTTCGCTTTTACCATTTGTCCTAGGGTTCTGTCTGTCTGTTGTTGCTGGGTTTTTTTTTTTAGTATAGTTTTTAGCACTTGTTATCATGGTGATTTTGTTTGGTTGCTCTCTTCTTTCTTTTTTGTATTACTTTTTAAATTTTTTTAATAATTATTTTTTAATAACTTTATTTATTTTTATTTTTTTCTCCCTTTTATTCTGAGCCGTGTGGATGACAGGGTCTTGACAGATAGAAATTGATTAGAATAATCTTGTTTCAGAAATTTTTAAGGAGGAAAAAAATCCCTTCATAAAGACCTGTCAAGCTGAAGGATAGATCACAAATAAAATTTGTACATTTGGGAGAAATTGCAGCCTGTTGTTTTGGGCAATGTTTACCTTTGAGATTATATTTCTTAAATGATTTTGGATTTTCTAGATGTTTTGTGCAAACTGGACGTTGGGTAATAAAATGGTAAAACAAACAACAACACAGTGGATTGGAAAATTTTTCCACATAAAACATTGAATTGTTGGGTGGAAGTTTGTTGGAACAAAAGATTGAAGCATTCAGGTTTTAGTTAAAGAAGAAAAGTAGATATTTTGATTTTGTATTAGAATTCTAAATAAGGGTTCTAGCTACCAGTATAATGCTTCTTAACTATTTCTCAACAATAGATCTTGCTTTGCAGAAACAAGCTTTTATTTCTCCCCTTTCCTCTGTGCATCCTTTCTTTTTACACAATCTGTACCCATGAATGCATTGAAGCCCATTTCAACTATTTCCAAGGGAGTTATTGGGTGTGCCAGAAATTTAAATGCATTACTAAGGTTGTAATTTTACTACTCAATGAAATATGAAAACTGAAAATAAGTGAAGTACCTTCTCGAGAGATTCAAGATGGCAGAGGAGCAGGTGGATGTGGCGTTCATCTCTCTCCATGGATGCATCAGGTATACATCTATAGATGCAACAATTCTCACAGAACACCAGCTGAAAACTAGCAGAAGACCTTGGACACTGGAAAGGGCTATAAAGATCCCTGCATAACTGGGTAGGACGGAAAAAAGAAGAGAGAAGGAGGAGGAGAGGAAGCAGGATGGGACCTGCACCCCAGGTGGGGGAGCTGAAGCAGAGGAGAGATTCCTGAATTTGGGGAAACCCCTCTCTGATGGGGAAATCAACTGGGACAGAAGAGAAGCATTTGAGGCTGTCAGAAGAGAGTAAAGTGTCCAATCTGTGGCAGACGGGACAGAGTGAGAAATACACAGATGGTCCATACCGTGGCCCTATGTGCGCCAGATTGGGACGAGTGTTCACTGGTGCGCAAGGGGGCTGGGAGCTGGTGTGTGGGGACTGGAGAACAGGCCCAGAGCAAGAACTTCTGTTGACTGTGGGGAGATGGACTGAAGGGATGGGAGGGAGGAAATCCAGCAGGGATGCCTATGGAGGAAGACTGGACTGCCATGGAAGCAGGGCGCTATTGCTGAGTCACAAGCAGGGGGAGGAGCCACTATTGTAACCTCTCTCACCCCACATGCCAGCGCCTGCTGATGACAGTAAAAGAAGCCCGCTCAGGCCTGGGTCTTGCACGCTGGCTGACGGGCGCCAGCAAAAGCCCAGCCAGGGCTGACCCTCACGTGCTTTACTCCAGGTGCCAGAAAAGGCCCTCACTAGGGCCATATCGCTTACACCCGTGGCCTACGGCTTCCCTGCACATTTGGTACTGCCGGGGGTCCCGCAATCCAAGCAGCCATACCACCTCTGCACCTGGTCCTCGCAAGGGCAGACCCAAGAGCTCCAAGGCAGCCTCAGGACCAGACTCCTGTGGGTGAACCACACACAGAAGTGGGGATAAAACCAAAGCTGAACCCCAGGGACAGGGCGACTAAGGAAGAAGATTGAAAAGCCTTCCAGGGCTTCCCTGGTGGCGCAATGGTTGAGAGTGCACCTGCCGATGCAGGGAACGTGGGTTCATGCCCCGGTCCGGGAAGATCCCACATGCCGCGGAGCGGCTGGGCCTGTGAGCCACGGCTGCTGGGCCTGCACGTCCGGAGACTGTGCTCTAAAACAGGAGAGGCCACAACAACAAACTGTAACCTCTCACAGCAGTGAGAGGCCCGCATACCGCAAAAAAAAAAAAAAAGAAAGAAAGAAAGAAAAGCTTTCCATCAGCTGTACAAGCTGCAGATTAAATCCCCAAGATGAGCTAGGTAGACCCTGTGTCTATGGAATATCTGAGTAGACAGTGAGCCTTCCCACAAATGAAAATGGTCTAGCTCTGGCAACTATGGACTATGGGGGCAAGCAAACACAGGAATTGGGCCAGATCAGAGTCTGCGTAGTCCGCACAGGGCCCACAGCAGGTCCAGAGACCGCCCAGAGGCAGAGGAGAGCCTCTTGGGGAGGTGGAGGTGAGCTGTGGCTCACAGTGTATGCAAGGACACTTAGAGTAGAGACCCCAGGGAAACATAATTATTACTATTAATTTTATTATGCTTTGATTCTTTCTGTTATTGGTTCTGGCTTTTTTTTTTGGTTTCTTTTTCTTCCCTCCTTTCTTTCTTTTTTTGTTTGTTGTTTTGTTTTATTTTATTTTAGTCTTTTGGGATTGCCATTTTTATGACTTATTTTTTTATATATATTTCTTTTTAACTTTGCTTTTCTGTTGTTCTGTGTTCTTTTCCCTTATTTTTTGTTCTTCTTTCTCTTTAATATATTTTTCTTTTTATATATATTTCCATATTTCTACTTTGCTTTCCTGTTGTCCTGTTTCTTCCCTTTTTATTCTTATTACTATTTTTAAATCACTTTTATCAGTTTGTTCCGTTTCCTTGCTGTACTCTTCAGTTGGCGCACTGCTTTGGTTTTGCTTTTAGGTTATGTGTTTTGCTAGTTTTAATCCTAATTGATTTTGTTTTTGAGTTCTTCTATTTGTCTGGTTGTTCTCTTGCTTTTTTTTAAATTTTGCTCTGTTTTTGTTTCTTTTATGTAAGTGTGTGTTTCCTTGCTAATGTTTTTGTTTGATTTTTTTTTTTTTACCATTTCTCGGGGGTTTTGTTTGTCTTTTTTATTTCTTTTTCTTTAATATATTTTCTATTTTATTATTTTTATATTTCTATTTCTGTGTGGCTTTTCTGTTGTTATGTCTTCTTTCCCCTTTCTCTTTTTCTTCTCTATTTTTTCATCATTTTAATCTGTTTGTTTTGTTTCTTTGTTTCATTCTTCAGTTGGCACTCTGCTTTAACTAAAAACTAACTAACCAACTGCTTTGGTTTTGTGTTTTTGTCAGCTTTCTTCTTAAATGTTTTTGTGTGTGTGTGTGGTACGCGGGCCTCTCACTGTTTTGGCCTCTCCGGTTGCGGAACACAGGCTCCGGACGCACAGGCTCAGCGGTCATGGCTCACAGGCCTAGCCGCTCCGTAGCATGTGGGATCCTCCCGGACCGGGACACAAACCCATGTCCCCTGCATCGGCAGGCGGATGCTCAACCACTGTGCCCCCAGGGAAGCCCTCTTCTTAAATATTCGATTTCATTCTTGGGTTCTTTTTTTTGCCGGGTTGTTCCCTCGCTTTTTGATTTATTTGGTTCTGTTTTTGTTTCTTTTGTGTGTGTGTGTTCTTCCTTGTTTCTGTTTCTGTTTGTTTGATTGTACTTTTTACCATTTGTCTGGGGTTTTGTTAGTCTTTTTTTTTTTTTTTTTTGTAATCCCCTTTATTGCTGGGATGAGTGACTTGCAGGGTCTTGGTCCCTCAACCAAGAAGGGACACAGGAAGTCGGGCCTGAGGCTCTGGGGTGAGAGCACTGAGTCCAGAAGGCTGGACCACTAGAGAATTCCTGGCCCCAGGGAAGCTTAATCGCTGAGAGCTCTCACAGAGGCCTCTATCTGAATCAAAGACCCGGCTCCACCCAGCTGCCAGCAGCTCCCAGTGGTGGGTGGCTCACACCAAACAACAAAGAAGACAGGAACACAAACCCAGCCATCGGCACACAGAATACCTAAAGTCATACTGCACTCACAGACACCCCAAAACACACCACCTGACACGGCCCTGCTCATCAGAGGGAAAAGACTCAGCTCCACCCACCAGAACGCAGGCACCAGTCCCTCCCACTAGGAACCCTACACAAGCCACTGGACCAACCTCACCACTGGGGGCAGAGATCAGAAGCAAGAGGAAATACGACCCTGCAACCTGTGGAAAGGAGACCTCAAATACTGTAAATTAGACAAAATTAGAAGACAGAAAAATATCTTGCAGGCAAAGGAGCAAGATAAAAGCCCACAAGACCAAATAAATGAAGAGGAAATAGGCAAACTACCTGAAAAAGAATTCAGAGTGATGATAGTAAAGATGATCCAAAATCTTGGAACTAGAATGGAGAAAATACAAGCAACATTTAACAAGAACCTAGAAGAACTAAAGAGCAAACAAACAGTAATGAGCAACAGAATAACTGAAATTTAAAACACTCAAGAAGGAATCAATGTCAGAATAACTGAGGCAGAAGAACAGATAAGTGAGCTTGAAGACAGAATGGTGGAAATAACTGCACAGAGCAGAATAAAGAAAAAAGAATGAAAAGAACAGAGGACAGTCTCAGAGAGTTCTGGGACAATATTAAGCGCACCAGCATTCGAATTATAGGCGTCCCAGAAGAAGAAGAAGAAGAAAAAAAGAACAGGTCTGAGAAAATATTTGAAGAGATTATAGTCAAAAACTTCCTCAACCTGGGAAAGGAAATAGTCAGTCAAGTCCAGGAAGCACAGAGAGTCCCAGACAGGATAAACCCATGGAGAAACACACCAAGACACATGTTAATCACACTAACAAAAATTAAACACAAAGAAAAAATATTAAAAGCAGCAAGGGAAAAGCAATAAATAATATTCAAGGGAATCCCCATAAGGTTAACAGCTTATCTTTCAGCAGAAATTCTACAGGCCAGAAGAGATTGGCAAGATATATTTAAAGTGATGAAAGGGAAAAACCTACAACCAAGATCACTCTACCCAGGAAGGACCTCATTCAGATTCAATGGAGAAATCAAAAGTTTTACAGACAAGCAAAAGTTGAGAGAATTCAGCACCATCAAACCAGCTTTACAAAAAAATCTGAAGGAACTTCTGTAGGCAGGAAACACAAGAGAAGGAAAAGACTTACAAAAACAAACCCAAAACAATTAAGAAAATGGTAATAGGAACATAAATATCAAAAATTACCTTAAATATAAATGGATTAAATGCCCCAACCAAAAGACACAGACTGGCTGAATGGATACAAAAACAAGACCTGTATATATGCTGTCTACAAGAGACCCACTTCAGACCTTGGGACACATACAGGCTGAAATTGAGGGGATGGAAAAAATATTCCATGCAAATGGAAATCAAAAGAAACCTGGAGTAGCAATACTCATATCAGACAAAATAGACTTTAAAATAAAGACTATTACAAGAGACAAGGAAGGACACTATATAATGATCAAGGGATCAATCCAAGAAGAAGATATAACAATTGTAAATATCTATGCACCCATCATAGGAGCACTTCAATACATAGGCAAATGCTAACAGCCATAAAAAGGGAAATTGACACTAAAACAATAATAGTAGGTGACTTTAACACCCCACTTACACAAATGGACAGATCATCCAAACAGAAAATAAATAAGGAAACACAAGCTTAAATGACACATTAGACCAGATGGCCTTAATTGATATTTATAGTACATTCCATCCAAGAACAACAGAATACACTTTCTACTCAAGTGCACATGGAACATTCTCCAGGATATATCACATCTTGGGTCACAAATCAAGCGTCAGTAAAGTTAAGAAAATTGAAATTGTATCAAGCATTTTTTCTGACAACAATGCTATAAGACTAGATATCAATTACAGGGAAAAAAAACTGGAAAAAATACAAACACATGGAGGCTAAACAATACACTACTAAACAACAAAAAGATCACTGAAGAAATCAAAGAGGAAATCAAAAATTACCTAGAAACAAATGACAATGAATGGGCTTCCCTGGTGGCGCAGTGGTTGGGAGTCCATCTGCCGATGCAGGGGACGGGGGTTCGTGCCCCGGTCCGGGAAGATCCCACATACCGCGGAGCGGCTGGGCCCGTGAGCCATGGCCGCTGAGCCTACGCGTCCAGAGCCTGTACTCCGCAACGGGAGAGGCCACAGCAGTGAGGGGCCCGCGTACCGCAAAAAAAAAAAAGAAAAAAAATGAATATATGTATACATATAACTGAATCACTTTGCTATACAGCTGAAACTAACACAACATTGTAAATTAACTATACTCCAATAAAATTAAAAATTTTTAAATGTGCTGCTGCTTCTTATTCCTTATTTCTCCTCGTCTCCCTCCAGACTATTTTGAGTGACTTTTTTTGAAACTTAAGTCAGATTGTATCAGTCTTTTGCTCAAAACCATGTAATTGTTCCCCATTTCAGTCTGACAAAAAACCAGTGTTTACAATGGCCTCAGTCTCCACATGATGTAGCCACGTAATTTCCCCCTCCTCCACTCCCCCTTTCCCCCACTGCACTCCTCCTCTACGACCCTCTTTGGTATTATCCACATCCTGCTTACTTCTGCCTAATTTAACCACTTGTTAGCCTCTCTGCCTGCAATGCTGTTCCCCGTATATTCACATGGCTAACTCCCCAGCAACTTTCTCCCAATTACTGCAAAATCCACTGATGATTCCTGCCTGTAGCAATTATTAAAACTGGAGATTGATGCAAAACCACAATTTTCTAATTCTGTCATTCCTTGCATATTTATTAGCTGGCATTCTTCCGAAAGGAAGAGCTCCCCTGCCCTTTTCCTCCTCCCCCTATACTCTGAGTAACATTATGGACTCATAGATTCTTTTTTAATTTAATATTTTATAATCCATTATGGGCTTTTTTATGCTTAACGTTTTTTTTTGGCCACACATCTTGCCGGATCTTAGTTCCCCAACCAGGGACTGAACCCACGCCCTCCACAGTGAAAGTGTGGAATCCTAACCATTGGACTGCCAGGGAATTCCCTTTGTGCTTAACATTTTCCCAATTTGGCCAGCACACGCCCCTTCAAGTCGCTTCTCTTGCCCTTTTAACGTCTCCATTGGTCTTTGAACACAGTCTTGCTTTCTGGCACACACACAAAACAAAGATGGACCAGGCACACCTTGTGCCTTCCCTGCCTCCGACCTAGAATCATCCATTTCTCCAAGAACGCCTACTTCATTTTAGTGGGAAGTGATGCATCTAAGGATTAAGTGTCCTTGCCGTCTAGGGAAACACTATCTAGAGACTAAGTATCCTCACCATCAGGGTATCACTGGACTTTTTTTCTTTAAGAACTCTTTATATTAGTTCTCTATGTATAGTATATTTTGCAAACATTTTTCTCTCATTTGCCTTTTATCACTAGTTATAGTGTTTTAGTATGTGTTATGTAGTATATATTTTAAGTTAGAATTAGTCATAGCTAAGTTCTGACTTGGGATATAGAAAACTTCACTTATGTTTTCTTCTTGTACTTGTACGGTTTTATTTTTTGTATTTAGATTTCTTACCTATTTGGAATTTATTCTGGTGTTTGACTTACGGATCCAATTTTACCATCTTTCCAAATGGCTACTTAGTTCTTCCAATTTCATTTATTGAAAACTCAATTTTGAGTTGATGCTTTTATGTTTTTATGTACTTGTATTAATTTCTGAATTTTTGTTTATTCCATTTGTCTGTGTGTCTACTTTTGTGTCAGTATCACAGTGTCTAAAATACAAAGGTTTTATAATGTGCTTTAATATCTGGAAGGACTATTTCCCATTCATGGCTCTTTTCTAGGAGTTCTTATGTATTCTAGCAAGTTTTTTGCAATATAGACTGTAGAATCAATCTGTTTTGTTCAAGGGAAAAAAAGTATGCTATTTGTGTTGAGATTGTGGTAAATTTCTACATTAATTTAAGGAGAATTGACATTCACAAACAAGGGATATCTTTCCATGTGTTCGTGTCAACTTCCAAGAAAGTGCTAAAGTTTTTCTCATATTGATTTTTCACGTATCTTGTTATTTTATTCTTAGGAATTACATCTTATTCATTGCTGTCTTAAATGGTGCTTTCTCTTTCATTGTACTTCTAATTGGTTATTTGTATATGTATTGCTTTTGTATATTAATTTTCTATTCTACTATATTACTAAACTTTTTTATTATTTGCAGCATTGATTTTCTTAGATGTTCCTGGTATATTACCACATTATCTGCCAATAGAGATAGTTCTATACCTTCTTTTCCCATTGTCATGTTTCTAGTTATTTTCTTTTTTAAAAAATTGCTTTGGCCCATATTTCCAATACAGTGTTAAGCTGTAATGGAAATAGTGAGCATTCTTGACTTGTCCTTGACTTCAGTGGGAATTTCATAGCATTTCCCCTTTAAATTGGACTCTGGTTTCAGGAATTACCAATTCATATTTACTAAGGTTTTTATTAGGAATGAATATTGAATTTTGTCAAGAACTTTGAATGCTGAAGGCATTTATGGAGATAAATATAATTTTTCCTTTTGATTAAAAACAGAAAATAGGGTTTGAGACATCAGATATATATAAAATAGAGTTTAAGAGGCATGGAATGACTATCTATTTTACAACCCCAAAAAGGGAAGATAGAGACTAGGGGGTAAAATATTTGAAACAATATTGTTTGAGAACTTTCCTGAAATAATAAAACTTAATTCACATATTTAGAAAGGCCAGAATGTCCTAGACAGGATAAAAAAAAGAGAAAAGAAAAGGAGATCCACATTTAGTTATAGTTTTGTGAAATCACTGAACCAGAGAAAAAGAGAAGTAAAAATAGCAATTTCATTACAAATCAGGTAATTGCAAGTTAAAAAAAAATACCATTTCATAATCTCAAAGTGACAAAATGAAGAGCCTGACAATGACCAAATTTTGAGAAAGATGTGATGCAATGCAAAATTTTATAAGTAACTATTGATAGTTCAAATTCTTACAAAAAGAATTTAGAAAATAAATTGATATTTCCTGACAAAGAAATACCTTATGATACAGAAATTCCACTTCTAAAGAAATGATATATATATGCACCAGGGGATTTATACAAGAATGGAAGAAACAGCAATCTTTGCAATACGAAAAAAAAGAAACAGTCCAAATTTCTGTTGCGAGGAGAATTCACTAGTTACTGCTATATTCTTATATAGTGAGATACAATATGTAACAATGAAAAAGGATGAAATACAACTATACTGTATCCAACCACATGTATAAATCCTTAAAATAGGCTTAGGAAATACAACAAGTCACATAAGAACACATGCTATATAAATATTTATATAAAATTGATAAACAGTCAAAAATTCAACAACATACTATTTGGGAATGGAGAACTACTTTAAAAATGAAATGATTAACACAAAATTTAGAGCAGAGCTTCCCTCTAGAGAACTGCAGGGAGCAGAATGTTCATGGGAGAGAGCGTACAGGGAACTTCAAATCTATTGCTATTTCTTAAGCAAAGTGGTCATATAAAGGTATTTATATAATAAAAAGCTATATGGTATATGGACATTATTTATACTTTTATTATAATATGCTATAAAAGAATAAATTAAGACGCTGTGTAAAGGATCATTGGATGATGGGTTATTCCCCATGAACCATGCATCAATTACCATACAGCATACCCATTTACAATCCATTTCAACTTTTGAACAATTGGTTTGAAACACCTCTTTGATGAATATTCACTTAAACACTTGGTTGAGCTCCTGCAAGAAGGTGAAATGCATGTCATTTATTGGAAATATTTCTGAAAATATTCTATTCCTTCTGTCGATTCCATGCATTACTACTATGTTGATGTACAACCCCAACACAGAAAGATTTGTCCTAGAAAACATGACCTTACATTCATATACTAGTGCTGATCTTCCTCCCAGTTTTTTTTTTTTTTTTTTTTTTTTGCGGTACGCGGGCCTCTCACTGTTGTGGCCCCTCCCGTTGCGGAGCACAGGCTCCGGACGCGCAGGCTCAGCGGCCATGGCTCACGGGCCCAGCCGCTCCGCGGCATGTGGGATCCTCCCGGACCGGGGCACGAACCCGTGTCCCCTGCATCGGCAGGCGGACTCTCAACCACTGCGCCACCAGGGAAGCCCCTTCCTCCCAGTTTTTTAAAACTAAGCTTCTCTCCCTTTTTAAGTGGTATGTTCTCGTGAACAAGTGAACACGAGAGTTGTAGAAACTTTCCAACACAACTTCTACAACACAATCGTTTCCATTATCTTCAGGTCGTAAACTGTGACTATAATTTAGCTTATTTACATCGGAGCAGATTCCAGTGGAATATTTGCTCCTTTTTCTACCAATTTTATGGCCAAATAGAAGCAACTAAGTCCAACATAAAGTGGTGAACTATATCTTATTTTTTAGTTAGGAATCTATTTTGCTAGGAAAAGAAAAAAGATGGGTGATCACTGAGAACTGAGATAGGCTAAGAATATCTTTGATTCACTGTTCCCTAGTCTTGCAGTTGCACTGTGTTCGATATTATATGCAAACACAATTCCTCTCAAGATCCAGAACGCTGAATGACATATAACTCCTGTCAAAAAAAACAAACCAAAAGTCAAGCAAACAGAAACATTTACCTAAAGGAGGGGGGGTTGAATTTGAACATTGGTCTACCCGACCCCAGTGCTTTCTTCACTGTGACTTGCTGCCACAATGATAGGGCCACTTGATTAAGGAGCAACTGTCATTGTTTAAATGGAATGCATTTATTTCATACCACCCTTTGGAATATTTCCAAATAATATTTCCATATTATTGCTCATTTCATATCAATGATGCCACTTTAAAACTAATTCCTTTACCTTTTGCGAGGAATTTGTTCAGGTAATTTTTCTCTTGAATTCCAATCTGATCTTAGTCGGATCACATAGTACTTGGGGAGAAATATACAACCCAATAAACCAACACTGGAAGCCAAGATGGAAAATGTTCCCAAAGGCACAGTGGCCTTTCCTTTGGTGCTCAGATATCTGGGTATGAAAGAAATCCACACACTACAGAAAACCAGCATGCTGAATGTGATTACTTTTGCCTCATTGAAATTGTCTGGTAGCTGTCTGGCCAGAAAAGCAATAGTCAAGCTCAGAAGGGCTAGAAAGACCAAGTAACCCAGAACACAGTAGAAGGCAGTAGTGGACCCCTTGTTACACTGCAGGATGATTAGGTCCAACTCTGATTGTGTGTCAATGTCAGGAAAAGGGGGAGAAGTTCCCAGCCAGATTGTGCAGATACATACTTGAATGAGGGAACCACTGTAGATGATAGTATTTGAGTATTGGGTCACCATCCATATTTGCAGGGTGTTCCCTGGTTTCATCGCTTTGCAGCCTACAAGCACAATGAAGATCTTTGCTAAAATAGCAGAAATAACCACAGGAAATATAAATAACTCCAAAGAGCGTTTGTCCTAGGAGGCAGGTAACGAGGCTAGGACAGCCAAGTAAAAAGCAGAGGAAGCAAAGTATTAAGGAAACGAGAAAGATATAACCGACATTTTGATTTTTGCTCTGACAGTGGGTATGTCTCAGTACCGGATAAATTGGCCTAAAGTCAGAGCAGTAAGGACAGAGGAACTATGGCCATAGAATCCAAAACAGCTCCTAGAAGATATTCATGGGACAAAAAAGGCTCTAACCTGGAGGAGGCACTGCTTGCTTATTTACATATTGGTCTTCAGGATACTGATACATTGATCCATATCTGAAAGGGATACAGCTTGATTTATTCTAGTCCATCAGTCATTTCCCAAATATATGTATAAAGCAAATTTATCTTGGACAGAAACATATTTGAATTCTGAGGTAAATGTACCTAATAACATTCATTAGATCGTAACATTGAAAAATAAGTAACCACCTCCGTTCATGGGAGAGATATCACCTATTATACATTTAAATCCAAAAATATACAGAAACAGTGAGTTGAATTGAACAATAAGAGAGCCAAAAATTTAGAAAGTAACAATGAAGGAAAACCACAGACTATATAACATCATATTTGATAATGTATGAAAGGAAGAGAGAAGACCTTCTGAGGCTTCTGGACTTTAATTTAATTAACCTAGAAAATAGATAGTCCTAATGTTTATTGAGTATCTATGTTATAGTAAGTGCTTTCTTTAAGGTTATATCTTGATTTTGATAGCAGTTTTACAAGGAATTTTCCATTATTTAGTGTTTAAAGAATAACAATGGAAGGAAGACATTTTAGAGGTAAATATTTTGAAGAAATTTCAAAACAAACAGTGAAGTGTTAAGTTTTATGCATTAAGATCTGACCTCATTCAATCTGAAGGACAATTACAAATGGTACATTTTAAATTAGAAAGACAATTACATATACAAATGTAGGTTTACATTCTACAAAAATTTTACCAAAAATATTGATCACTTCTACACTGTTAATCTCCCTTCCAAAAGAGGGATATAAATCAGTTTCTTTTAGGAACAATGACTTCTTCATAATCATTATCAAAACTTACTAGGTTTGGTGTCACTTCCACTCATTCTCCCTCTTGCTTTCTTATGCTTTCCTTTAACATGAACCTCTAGGGACTGGAGAGTCCAGGAAGAAGAACACAGGAAACCTAACTTCAGGATAGGGGGATAGAGAAGAAGTATCATTAAACAGACTACTACAATAGTATGTGGAAATATTTTAATAAGTATATTGAGGATGGTAAGCAGCTAATGAAAAGACAATGGGCCATAATAACAAGATTGAAATTTATCTTAAAAGACTTTTTTACATATGCCTGTATTGTGCCTGGAACTATTTTCACTTTGCTCTTTAAAAGCTGGTTCCATTCCATCACTGAGATTGTTGCTTAAATATCAACCACATAGAAACACCTTCCCTGACTACTCTGTCTACATCAGCTATCCCATGCTAATTCTCTATCATAAGACTCCATTTTTTCTTTTATACCACATAACACAATTTATAATAACATGTTTCCTTTTTTGTTCATGTGTTAAATACGTACTCCCTTCAATATGCCATAACCTACATGAAAGCAGAGGCATGCCTTTTGACAACTACTGTGTCCCCAGCACTTAGTAGAGTTACTACAACTAGGAAAGGCATAACAAATATTTGTAAATAAATAACTAGGCATATGTCATGGATTCAGTATCCACTGGGCCCCTGGACTGGCAGGATTGCTAGTGGACTGTGGCTAGGACAGGCTGGAACCAAGTATAAGTCTATTTCAGGATCTCTGGAGGCACAGATGGGCATGTCTGCCTCCAGATCACTGGGCCCACAGGACTGCTTGGGGACTATGGCTAGCAGGGTCTATGGCCCAGTTACAGGGCCATTTCAGAATCTACAGTTGGACTAAGTTTGGCAGACTTGTCCAGGGGCTCCCAGACCATGGCTGAGAGGGGCTGGAGCCAGGTCATGGGCCACTTCAGGGCCCATAGCCATTATCATCGTCTGTGGGCACGGATAGGTGTGACTCATCCCAAGCCCTTTAGTGTATGGTGCCGGGGGAAGGACCAACGCCAAGTGATGCTATAGCCGAGTCCACAGGGATACAGAGCCTTTCTGGGTCAGCCCACCTGGGCATGGGCCTGCATACTCAAAATGGCCCTCATCAATCTTGACCAAGAAAACTGGGGCATCACAATCTCCTACCTGGATCCCAAAACTTCCACAAAGACACTTTTGTCTGTGGATGGCTGCCCAGTTATTGCTGCTGAGGGGGGAAGGGGTTCAAGAAGAAGACCTCCTGTTCTGCCATCATGCTGACCCCACCTGCTTGCAGTACTATGTTAAATAGAAGTGATAGGGGGCAACCTTGCCTTGTTCTGGATCTCAGAGGGAAATCTTTCAGTTTTTCACAATGTTCACTTTTCATATATGGCCTTTATAGTGTTGTGGTAAGTTCCTTCTACACATAATTGGCTGACAGCTTTTATCATGAAACAACGTTGAATTGTGTCAAATGCTTTTTCTACATCTATTGAAATGATCTGGTGTTTTTTCTCCTTCATTCTGTTAATGTGGTGTATCACATTTATTGATTTGCATTTGTTGAACCATCCTTGCATTCCAGGCATAAATTCTACTTGATCATAGTGCATGATTCCTTTAATGTGATCTTAGAGGGAAAGCTTTCCGTTTTTAATCATCGAGTATGACGTTAGCTATAGGCTTTCCATATATGACTTTTGTAAGAGTGAACTTGTCGATATGTAATTATATCTCAATAAAGCTGTGATCTAAATTTTAAATAAATAGCTTTCTGTAAGCATTAAAGAATCAATATTAAAGAAGAATATTAAAGAAGAATCCTACCCCCAGGAAAAGATTTAAGAATACCATATAATGGGAAAGTTCTCTAAGCCATATGTTTCTGCAATAATAAATCTGAAATACAAAAGGGGCTATTTATTGTTGGAGGAAAGGATTAGAAATTTCAACTAAGATGCTTTAGAGTGAATCTGCTCTAAGAAAATGAAATGAGTCTCTGCATGCTATTGGTGAGGCTTCAGACTTATTGCATGTCCATATTTCTTTTGCTCAGTTTATAATGAAAGATTATTTATGAGGTTTACGAACAAGAGTATAGTTAACATCAGAGTCATAGTTAAGTCTTCTGCATAAAAACTTATCCCAACAATCTAAGGACTGACTTGCCATAGTGTCGTTTTATTCACATTGTAAAGCCCTCTGGGAAAAAGTTTAAAATGCCTATTTTAAACGTTTCATTTAACAATCAAGCATCCATATTGTCTGTAAAAAATGTCCTGAGAAAACTGAGGTGATTCAAAAATTGAGAGACGTCTTTAAAAACAGGAATTTGTCTAGATAACTGAAAATGACAATGCATCTTTTAAAAATAATTCAGTTTTGTTAGTTGAATAATTTGTTTATTATAATTAAATAATTAATATATTAATACAAGGTTTCTCAACTTTGACACTATTGGCATTTTGAATTGGATAATTCTTTGATTTGCTCCTTTGCATCATAGAATGTTTAGCATCATCCCTGGTCTCTACCCATTGGATGCCAGTAGCACCCCTCTCTGAGATGTAATAACCAAAACTGTCTCCAGACATTACCAAATATCCTAAGTGGGAAGGGAGCCAAAGGACCACCAGTTTAGAGCCACAAGACCATAGGTTATTTGGTTAATTGAAACCTGATGTCATCCAACCTGTATTAAAGATTTTAAAAACAAATAAAATCTTGATACAATTGTATTTATTTATTCTTTCAATAAAAAATATTGAACACCTATGAGGTCTGAACTGTTCTATGCTCTAGGAATACAGTGATGAACAACCAACTAATTCTATGTCATGTGGAGCTTATACTCTAATGGAGGGTGGTGAAGTTGTTCTTGGGAAAGCTTGACACATTCTCTACAATTTGGTGATAACTTATAAAGAGAACTTGTACCTTTTGAAGGCAGGAAGCTGCTGGAGCTGTCTATACCAGCAAGGGAGAGTGTTTCATGATGTAGCATGCCTGAAAAGAAGAGGAAGAAGAAGACCCCTGGTTTCCTTGACTCCATATGAAGGCCCTCCAGAGTGTAAACAAGAAGAAAGGAGCCACATGGCTGCTCAGACAGCTTCCAAGTGAGGAGATTTCTCACCTTGAGCTATGGGTGTAAAATTCATTTCTTTGAGGCAGTATTAGGTGACAGAAACAGAAACTGAAACACGCCTCCAAGAAAATTAGGTGCCAAAACTACACGGTATACCACTAGGGTGCAGCGGAACCAAAATCAGCCTAAGCAAATGCTTCTTCACCAGGAATCATTGGCCAAAACCATAGAATGACCACTCTCCTCTCTGTTTCTCCTCCGTGTGCCCTAAAACAGAGGCCAAATGCAGAAGCCGGAAGGAAGGAGCTATTTCAAAGAGGAAATGTATTCAAAGAGCAGAACACATCCTCCTTCCTTTGCTGCAGATTCCTCAGGCCATGGCCTATGCCTGTGGTGCAGTGGGTTAGAAGATCCATTGGAGAAGGGGGAAATAAATATAAATAAGATATGTGAAATCGGCTTTAAGATAGATAAGACTAGAGTGGAAAATTTTTTGTTGTTGGTCATACCACACAAACTTCCCGAACCAGGGATTGAACCCATGCCCCTGCAGTGGAAGCACGGAGTCTTAACCACTGGACTGCCAGGGAAGTCCTAGAGTGGAAATTTAACAAGTGAAAGTGACCTGAAAACCAAGGGATCTGCCAAATTATTATTAAAATATCTGGTACTCAGCAGGGAAGAGAAGTTTGACACAGCACAGTAGACGTTGTTGGGAAATAATAACATCGTATCATGTACACACCCCCTCTGAGTTGTGACTGCTCAGTCACCTGATTGACCAACTGACGGTTACCCAAGTCTCTCTATGTTACCCAAGTCTCTCTATACAATATCTCTCTCCACTTACAAAAAGATAGCCTGAATAAGCTATTAGCAAACACCTCACAATTCTGATGGGTTAAACAAATTTTTGTGTTAATTTGAGGGCCTATTTATTTCTATGGGGAGATATTTTACATATTCTAAATAATTTAAAGATTATTTAGTACTTATTAAAACTAATACTTTGGAATCACACACAGTTGTAAATTAACAATTCCATATATCTATCCTAACTTAACTAAAGATGGCCATTTCCACATGGAAGCAACCTAAATGTCCATCAAAGAGGAATGGATAAAGAAGATGTGGTAAATATATACAATGGAATATTACTTGACCATAAAAAGGAACGAAACTGGGTCATTTGTAGAGACATGGATGGACCTAGAGAGTGTCATACAGAGTGAAGTCAGAAAGAGAAAAACAAATGTCATATATTAACATATACATATGGAATCTAGAAAAAATGGTATAGATGATCTTATTGACACAGCAGAAATAAAGACACAGACATAGAGAACAGATGTACGGACACCAAGGGGGAGGGGTGGGAGGAATTGGGAGACTGGGATTGACATATATACACTATTGATACTATGTGTAAAATAGACAACTAATGAGAACCTACTGTATAGCACAGGGAACTCTAGTCAATGCTCTGTGGTGACCTAAAGGGGAAGGAGATCCAAAAAAGAGGGGGTGTATGTATATGTATAGCTGATTCATCTTGCTGTACAGTAGAAACTAACACAACATTGTAAAGATACTATACTCCAATAAAAATTAATTTTAGAAAATGATGGCCATTTCCACTCTCCTTAAAAATTCTGTACTCTTCTGTTCTCTTTGAGACCTTCTAAATCTTCGCAGTTAGCCTTAGAAATTTCCAAATATTTCATCTGTTCATTGACAGTTGAACAGACCTGGGGAAACTAAAATTCCTCAGAATTTCTATGAAACACTCTCCTTTAACTTACACATCAACAGTCCCTCTACAACATGAAATTCCCAACAAATTTTATTGTCTTGGGATAATATAACTAAAGTGAAAGCAAAGGATTTCAGAAGCCTCTTAAAATTATATTTTGCCTTGAGAAAGAACTGAATCAGATTATTCACAGGCATTGCTTAAATATTATTACAACAGCCTGCTTCACTCCTTAGAAACATGTTCCTGAGTTTTAAAACAGTTACACATAAAGATGTAAATGATTAAATCTGTTTGTAAAACATCTTTCATTGCAGCTCTCTGTTAATGTTGACCAGAATGCTCTATTGGAAAATATCCCATGCCCCAAAATTAACCTAAGCAGGGACAGCTATTTAAGAAATTTATATGATTAAATGGTAGAATAAAGAAAAATTTCAAAACTTCCTTCTCCCAAAATTCTAACAATGAGCAATTTGGGAATTTAAAACAAAGAAAAACAAACAATCCAAGATGCAAAAATCAAACAATCAAAACAATAGTAAAAGTCAACCAGGACCCCTGCAACTGCTTGTAAGCCCAGATCTCACCCTCTCTCCTTTCACTGGCCTATACTACTACAGTTGGCCCCTGCATCTACGTACCTATGTGCCCCTGGGCTTACTCCCATCACTGACCACCACTGCCAAACACATACCCATGGGGAGACTGTACAGCCACAGGAGGGCGCATTGACAGCCATGGCCTCTACAGTTGCTTGTGGGCCCAAATCCGACGCTGCCTCTTGTCACTGGGTGTAGCACTGGGCTCACCTGCAGGTAGGCCCTCTAGCTGTATATCTGCATTCCCCCAGCCAATCCCCATCACCAGAAACCACTGCCATGAGCCCATGGTGAGAATCTGCAGCCGCAGGAATGCACACCCACAGCCAGGGCCCCTGCAGCTGTGCCCCTGCAGTCGCCAGTACAGTGGCCCCAGCACTACAGATGTGTTTAAAACTGGCCCCTGCCACTACACAGTCGCCTACAGGTAGCCCCTTCAGCTGAGTGTGCGCACACCATCCTGCTCCATACTGTTGGACGTGGAGGTGCTACTGAGGATCCCAAGAGCCTATAAAGTCTCTGCAGGACCCCACCCTCTCAGTGTTCACCAAGGACCACACACTTGTTGATGTAGACCTCAGAGATCTGAGCTGGTGAGTCACCACGACCCCTTCCCCAAAATAAAACCAACATGAGTCCCCACTTTTTTTTTTACATCTTTATTGGAATATAATTGCTTTACAATGGTGTGTTAGTTTCTGCTTTATAACAAAGTGAATCCGTTATACATATACATATGTTCCCATATCTCTTCCCTCTTGCGTCTCCCTCCCTCCCCCCCTCCCTATCCCACCCCTCCAGGTGTCACAAAGCACCGAGCTGATCTCCCTGTGCTATGCGTAAGCCCTCACATGTGATGATCTTTACCTCTAGACCCAGGGTCAGAGCACACTCTGGCATGCCGCCACCTACAGGTGAAGGTCTTTCCTTACCAATCATACCATAAAATCTGGAAGAGGTGACTACTTCTTGAAATGTGCAGATACATATGCAAAGCTACAAGGATCACAAAGAATCAGAAAAACATGACACTACTAAAGAAACACAACAGGGGCTTCCCTGGTGGCACTATAGTTGAGAATCCACCTGCCAATGCAGGGGACATGGGTTCAACCACTGGTCTGGGAAGCTCCCACCTGCTGCAGAGCAACTAAGCCCATGAGCCACAACTACCGAGCCCGTGTGCCACAACTACTGAAGCCCACATGCCTAGAGCCCATGCTCCGCAATAAGAGAAGCCACTGCGTGAGAAGCCCGCACACCGCCACGAAGAATAGCCCCCTCTTGCCGCAACTAGGGAAAGCCCACATGCAGCAAAGGAGACCCAACACAGCCAAAAATAAATAAATAAATAAATAAAATTTATTAAATAAAAAGAAACACAATAAACTTCCAGTAACTGACCCCCAAAAATGAAGATACAGAAATAGCTCAACAAAGAATTCAAGATGATCTTTCTAAAGAAGCTCTGAAAGCTACAAGAGAGCACAGAAAACCAGTTTATGAACTCAGGGAAACAACAAGAACAGAATAAGAAGCTTGACAAAGAGATAGAAGACATAAAAAGGAATTAAACAGAAATTTTGGAGCTGAAGAATACAATCACTGAACTGAAAGCTCAATAGAGAGTTTCAACAGCAGACTGGACCAAGCAGAAGAAAGAATAAGTGAAGACGGATCATTTGAAATTATCCAGAGTTTCAAAACCAAAAAAGATGAAATGGAATAAATAAAGCCTACGGGACTGATAGGACAACAATAAGGGAAACAATATATGCAAAATTGGAGTCCCAGAAAGAGAAGAGAAGAAAGGGTAAAAAGCTATGTAAAGAGGTCATGGCTATGTAAAGAAGAACTTGCCAAACCTGGGGAGAGATTTGGACATGTAAGTTCATGAGATTAATAGGTCACCCCAAAATTTCAAACTGAAATGTTCTTCTCCAAAACACATTGTAATAAAAGAGTCTAAAACCAAAGACAGAGAGAATTTTAAAAACAGCAAGAGAGGGGCTTCCCTGGTGGCGCAGTGGTTGAGAGTCCGCCTGCCGATGCAGGGGACGCGGGTTCGTGCCCCGGTCCGGGAAGATCCCACGTGCCGCGGAGCGGCTGGGCCCGTGAGCCATGGCCGCTGAGCCTGCGCGTCCGGAGCTTGTGCTCCGCAATGGGAGAGGCCACAACAGTGAGAGGCCCGCGTACCGCAAAAAAAAAAAAAAAAAAAAAAAAAAAAAAAAAAAAAAAAAAAAAAAAAAACAGCAAGAGAAAAAAATTGGAAAATTTAGGAAAAGAATTCTCTCATACAAAGGAACCTTGATGAGGCTATCATGATATTTCAGAAGAAACTTTGCAGGCCAGGAGAGAATGGAATGATCTATTCAAAGTGTTGGGAAAAAACTGCCAACCAAGTATACTTTACCCAATAAGGTAAGTCCTTAGGAAAACAAGGGAGGTAGACTTTGCATAAGAAACAAGAGCCACTAGACATGCCTTAAAAGAAACACTGACAGGGCTTCCCTGGTGGCGCAGTGGTTGAGAGTCCGCCTGTTGATTCAGGGGACACGGGTTCGTGCCCTGGTCTGGGAGGATCCCGCATGCCGCGGAGCGGCTGAGCCCGTGAGCCATGGCCGCTGAGCCTGCGCGTCCGGAGCCTGTGCTCCGCAACGGGAGAGGCCACAGCAGTGAGAGGCCGGCGTACCGCAAAAAAAAGAAAAAGAAAAAGAAACACTGACAGATGTTTTTCAAGCTGAAATGAGCATATGAAAATATACAAACACACCAATAAAGGTAAGTTTAGAGTTTCATTCAGAATGCTCTAATTGTAATATGGTAGTGTGTTAACTACTTAACTCTACTATAAAGGTTAAGGGACAAGTGTATTGAAAATAGTTATAGCTACAATAGCTTTTTAATGGATAAAAATATGTAAATTGTGACACCAAAAAAATAAAATGTAGGTGAGAGAGTAAAAGGGTAGTTTTTGTATGCAATAAAAATTAAGTTGTTATCAATGTAAAATACTGTTATATCTGTAAGATATTTCAAATAAATCTCAGGTAACACACAACAAAAACCTATAATAGTACACACAAAATAAAGAGAAGGTAATCAAATTATACTACTATCTAAAACCATTCAATTCACAAAGGAAGACAGCAAGAGAAGAAGAAAGTAACAAAGGAACTACAAAGCAGCCAGAAAACAATTAACAAGATAATTAGCAATAGTAAGACCTTACCTATTGATAATTACTTTAAATGTAATGGATTAAATTATACAATTAAAAGGCACAGAGTGGCTGATGGGGTTAAAAAATAAAAAACAAGACCTGGGGCTTCCCTGGTGGCACAGTGGTTGAGAGTCCGCCTGCCGATGCAGGGGACGCGGGTTCGTGCCCCGGTCCGGGAGGATCCCGCATGCCGCGGAGCGGCTGGGCCCGTGAGCCATGGCCGCTGAGCCTGCGCGTCTGGAGCCTGTGCTCCGCAATGGGAGAGGCCACAACAGTGAGTGGCCCGCGTACCGCAAAAAAACAAACAAAAAGAACAACAAGACCCAACTACATGCTACCTAAAAAAACTCATTTCAGCTTTTAGGACACACATAGGCTCAAAGTGAAATAATAGAAAAACACATACCATGTAAATAGAAACTAAAAACGTGTATTCTTATATCAAACAAAATAGACTTTCAGTCAAAAACTTCAATAGGAGACAAAGAAGGTCATAATATAGTGATAAAATGGTCGATTTATCAAGAGGATAAAACAATTATAAATATATGTGCATCCAAGATGCCTCATTTCCACAATACAGGCCAACAGGCGCTCTCATAGGACTCGGAAATATAACTCACTGGCAAAAATCTAGCAAGCTTGCATTCATCCTGTCTATATTTGCCAGCAAATTTAAAGTATTTTCTAATATTAGTTTCAAATTCAATCTCGTCATAGTTCAGTAGTGACCTCTGATACTCCACTTCACGCCTGCTTACAAGTTTTCTTATGGATTCTGGCTATCATCTTAAAATGACTTGTACTCAGTTCTCATCTAGGTTTTATAATCAGTCTCTGTTACAGAATGAGCTGTATGAAGAGTTCCTGAAATCCCAAATGTACTTGTGTCCGTCAGAGTTCCTGCAGAAAGAGATGACATATTCAAAGGGGGTGATTGACAAGAGTTTAATGAGAGGACTGTTTACAAGGTGTGGGCAGGGTTAAGGAAGCCAGCAATGATGATGAAGCATCCGGGAGCTAGCAACAGCTAGAGAGGGATTATCCACACACCCTATGACCTGAAGAGCAAGGGCTGCCGTCACTACTAAATCTGGAGAGAGGATTCAGAACTGTAGGCAAGAGACTTGGATAGGCTCTGTATCCTTCAGCAGAAGAATACAGCCCCCCTCCCATGCCCTGAAGGTGCTTCCCATGGTCAATCCTAACCAGGAAGCCAGAGAACAAGGGAACCCACTGATGTCCTCCATAACGGTCAGCCTCTCAGGGCTCAGAACAAGGTGCAGAGGGTAGAGATTGGATCTGGAAACAAATGGGCAATATTCACCACAATTAGAATTGAATACTGTGAAAGTGTCATTTATTCCTAAATTAGTTTACAAATTCAATGTATTTCTATGTTAAAATATTATTTTTTGAAACATGACTTTAAATTTTTCTCATAAACCTGTGATGCAGAACAAAAGTGTGGAAACTAAAAGCAATGAAGGTGTATATGTCTTACTAAATAGTTAAACACATTAACACACTACAATAATAACATAATTTTGAATGTAGTGAAGGAATAGTCCAGTAGTAATGTAAATATGTAAAAAGGGAATTTGATGTACAAAACAGATGTGTATTTCAGTTATATGTGTAAAAATAAATAACCACTTATAAAATATTAAAGCTGGATTCCTATGTTAATTCTTACATAAAATAAATTTCAATATTATTTTATAATACTGGTGAATAATTTATCATCTTGAAGTGCAGAAATCTTTTCTAAGCATAGCACAGCATAAAGGAGTCATAAAGGAGATCTTAATAAATTTTATTACTTGAAAATGTAAAAGTTTCTATACCACCACTAAATAAATAAATACATAGATAAATAAATAAATAAAGTCAAAGACAATAAACTGGGGAATTATTTGCCACACATGTGAATAATATATGGATAATTCCTAAATATGTAAAGTACTTTTACAAATCAATAAGAAACAGATGAAATATACCCTCCCCAAAATTATCTATAGTTATGAAGAGTTTCTAAGAAAATAAAGACAAACAAATTGAACTAAAAGAGTATTAACTTCATTTGTAATTAATGAAATGCAAAAAAAGATTGAGATAACATTTTCTGCCTCTCAGATGGGATATTTTAAAGTTTGATAGTGTCCAATGTTGGTAAGGGTTTAGAGAAACTTGTAAGTTATATACTCCTAGGTAAGCGTGTAATTTGGTACAGAATTCTTAGATGGCAATGTATTGCTGTCAATTATAAATTTTAAACATGTATACTTTTTAATAAGACAATTCTACCATTAGCAATTTATCCTGTGACTATAATCAAACAAGTATACAAAGGTAGGAGATGTGCCGTTGCCTCTAGGCTACCTTATCATCAGAATCTGCATTTTCACGGAGGCCTTACCCTCTATCTTTGGAAGGCCAAACAGCTGAATGTCTACCTGTAGGTCATTTCTGGAGCCCCATGATTTGTGTGTCATCATTGTTCATGTAATCACATAGGTAATCATCTTATTTAACCAACGTCAATAATATAAACTTAGCATTTGTTTGAATTTATTAATATTTGTACATTTGTTTAAATATAATCAAGCATTTGACCTGTAAATTGAATCAAAAAACTCTTTACATGATTTATATGTTGAAACTCTTTTCGGTGTGATGAAATATAAATCTATATGTATTATCAATAATAAAATGCTACAGTAATGGTTTTGAAAAACCTGCTAAATTTATATACAAAGTTAAATATCAAGAACTTCATTTAATAATTAACTAATATGAAATAGAAACTTTTATTATGAAAGTTCTTTATTTTAAAATTATAAAGTTAATAAGGACATTGATAGTAGATACATTATTTAAAAAGTGAAATATCTTTGATAAAATCATTCATAAAAATTTAAATAATATACTTAACACACATTTATAAAATTTGAGAAAGTAATACAAATGTAATAGAAATTAATTGTATCATAATTCTAATCTTTGCAGAATACCTCTGTTAGACATAATAATCTTTAAAAATGAAATAAATGATTTTTAACACTTAATTTCCATTTAAGTCTTTTAAGATGGATTCTATTGGGGCATTTCTCACATGTTACAAAGATAAATTAGCAGCAGAATATCAATTCTGCCACCTCAAAATATCATAAGGGAGAAAAATTCATGAAAAATCATATTTAATAAGGAAGAATATTTCACTGTTGTTAAAGGATATGAATAAGAAGGGATTAAAGAAAAGTGAAGTATCCAAAAATATCTTGTTCTCTATTCTTCCACAAGGAAGAGGAAGTGTTTGTCTTGTATGGAAAATTTGCGGTATTATGGTCACAAGAGTAATACACCACCCGCCCTGTTGAGTAATTAATGTTCCTACACTATAATATCCTTGTGTTATATTTACATAATAAGGTTTCAATATTAAATTATAATGAAAAGAATTGCCTTCAGACAAAATATAAGATTTATTTTTATATCCCAGAAAGTTATTCTGTGAAAGCTCAAGCCAAGTATTGATTTTAACACTTGGCCATGAATCATTGAGCAGAAAATTGTGCACCTGCAAATATGTGTAAAGTTGTTGTCGCCTCATTTGTTAGAGTGACAAAAAGCTGGACATGGTTTAAATGTCCTTCAAAAGTTCCTGTTCTATAAATTATGGAAAAATTTAAACATTAGAAATAAGAAGATAAACTCCAAATACATTGATGAATATAAAAGTAATTTTCAAAGCATAAAAGCATGCATGGTATGATCTTATCTGCATATAAATGAATACTGCATAAAAATGAATATACAATATATAGAAACTGCACTTATATATAAACTTAAAAAAATCTCTCAAAGTAGATACAAGAAATTGTTCACTGTGATTGACTTTACAAGCATGTACTAAGGATAGATGGGAGGTCTTTTACCTGTCATATTTTTCTCATATTATTAACTATAAAAATATTATTTTTATAATTTGGGGAAAGTGATAAAACAAAGGATAAAATCATATACATATTTTGGCTGGTTAAAACATGATTATTAATTATTAATATCGTTAATTATATATTCATTAAATCATTAATGCATAATTGTTTATTAATATTGATTCCTGCTGATTGATAATAATTAATAAATAATGGACTGTGGTCAGTGTGATTTATCATTTAATAATTCATATAACTCACCCACTAGATAATTTCTCTCTTTTTACCAGTCAAGAGCCATTTGCTGATAGTACACATTAAATTGCATATGTTTACAAGATAAACGTGTATAATTTTTAAACATTCTCTAATTAATCTATGTAACTGTTAAATGGAGAATGCAGAGGGAATTGACCAATACACTGAAATAATAAAAAGTCCCTTTGAAACCAGGGATATTTTCAAACACATAGCAAGTCTGTGAGTCATCGGGTGTGGGGATTTCCAGGTTTTATATATTTATATATATATATAACTAATGTGAATTTAAATATTATATAAATATATATATATGAAACTAACATGAATTTAAATCAACTGAGACCAGTTGATCTTATTCTTAAGTATTTTATAGTAATGGGACATTACTATATCCAGCTAATCTTCCAGAAAGGCACTATATTCTAATGTCTAATTGAAATTGCTTCTTCTGACATTCAAATTCATTTTTCCCATTAGGAGAAATAGGCTACAATATAAAACAAAAACCTCCAAATAATCCAGAACAATAGAATTAAACTTGCTACTGAGCCTCCAAAGTCTCAGAAGCTGTGTTATGATGTAAGAAATTGGGCTGAGTTTCAAAGTACGTAGTCATGCTACATGAGGCTGTTCAACCGGGTTGGACCTGTAAAATAGCCTATTGCTCACCACTTGATAAAAGACATATAAATCCACAATAATAGACTGTTTAAGACCTGCAAATGAAAGAGGAAGGAAAAACATGACAGATGCAAAGAAATTCACATCACTAAGGTATAAATACATATACTATGTGCCCAGCTCTGTGCCAAATGGTGTGTCTCCTTTTCAGTTAACGAATGTGTAAAAGTAAAGATCAAAGTGAATAAACAACTAAAAATAGAACTACCATATGACCCAGCAATCCCACTCCTGGGCATATACTCTGAGAAAACCATAATTCAAAAAGATACATGCACCCTAATGTTCATTGCAGCACTAATTACAGTAGTCAGGACATGGAAGCAACCTAAATGTCCATCAACAGAGGAATAGTAAAGAAGATGTGGTACATATATACGATGGAGTATTACTCAGCCATAAAAAAGAACAAAATAATACCATTTGCAGCAACCCGGATAGATGTAGAGATTGTTATACCGAGTGAAGTAAGTCAGACACAGAAAGACAAATATCACATGATATCACTTATATGTGGAATCTAAAAAAAGGGTACAAATGAACTTATTTACAAAACAGAAGTAGAGTCACAAATGTAGAAAACAAAGTTATGGTTGTCAGGGGATAAGTAGGAAGAGAGATAAATTGGGAGATTGGGATTGACATATACACATTGCTATATATAAAATAGATAACTAATAAGAACCTGCTGTATAGCACAGGGGACTCTACTCAATACTCCGTAATGGCCTATGTGGGAAAAGAATCTTAAAAATAAAAAAAAAAAGAGTGGATATATGTATATGTATAACTGATTCACTTTGCTGTACACCTGAAATTAACACAACATTGTAAATCAACTAGACGCCAATAAAAATTTTTTAAAAAAGAGATCAAAGTGAAATTGGGAGTGCAGAGGTAAGCTCCACGGGTGTCAAGGAAAATTTTAGGGATGAGTTAAGTCTGGAAGAAAGCAGAAACATTTTATCGACCAAAATAAAACAGTATTTTTTAAGCCCCTCATATCTCCCTAAGGTCAGTCTGTTTTGTTGGTACTTAAAATGTTATCATTTCCCCATTTTGTTGTTTCCTGGAATGAGGAGACTGATTTGCTGCCCAATAAACTCCCTTGTCCTCCTTATGCAATAAAGGAAATCCTGACTTAAACACACAGCCACAGAGCAAGTTTATTTTCTTAAGTCTTAGGGTTGAGCGTCCTAAAATACAGTTAAAGTATTCATCCTTAAAGATTTTTTTCTTTGAATCTTATCAACAAAACACTCTTATACTTAGAAACTGAGGAGAGAGACAGAGAGGAGGAGGGAGAGACAGAAAGAGAAAGAATGGATTCATCCAAATCATCTGCATCACAAAGCACAGGTAAAATTTGCAACTATCCCATTTCTTTCATAGATCTTTTTGTGGAAGAGATGTTAAATACGTTGGGGATAGGACAATAGAAAATATCCAGTAGAGTAAAAGAGGAGAGACAGAGAGTGAAAGAGAGGAAAATAAAAGAGGATGGTTAGAAGACTAGATGTTAGAAGACTGGATTGCTGGAGATTGAGTTTAGGGAGAGCTACCCTTTCCATAGTTCATTGTGCCCCATTGGGCAAGTCACTTCACATCTCTGCAACTCACTCTTTCCTTGTAGGTAAAATGTGTGTTGGGAGGGAGGAGGAGAGGAACTCCTAGATCATCAATGTTTTATCTGACTCACTTACAAAGGACTTGGTAAAGGAGACACTGAAAAGAGGAGAGCAGGAGAGAGACAGGAAAATCAGGGAAGAGTGAGAGGGAGAAAGAGAGAGAGAAAGATAGGGAAAGAAGGGGAGAAATCTGGGAGAGTTAGAAAGGAAAAACTGCACATCTATCCAAGTCTATGAGTCAGAGTCTTAAAGTTTGTAATGAATTACTCCAGTGGTTGTTTAAGTGTGGTCCCCAGGCCAGCAGCACCCTCAGCTCCTGGGAACTTGTTGGTTCCATACCAGCTCTACTGAATTTTTAACTCTGGAGGTGAGGCCCCACAATCTGTGTTTTAACAAGCCCTCCAAATGATTCTGATGCATGCTGAAGTTTGAGAATTACTCAATATAGACAATGCAAGTGGAAGGAGATAAGCAGGGTAATAGGAATTTCTTATATCTCTTTTGTAGATTTTAAGGGAAGATTGACCATGTCTATGTCTTTCTCCAGAAAGAGGATGCTTCTCTTCCCAAGTGTTCTTATGGACCGTTGCTGGGCTCTGCATCCTGCTACTGAGTGCCTGTTTTATCACCAGATGTGTTGGTGAGTTCTGAAGGTCAAATTCAAGCTCCGTGGTGAATATTAGGAGTGAATTCTTCCTTGTTGCCTGTGAGTTCTCTTCTCCCACAAAGGGTATTTCTATTCCAATTTTCCCCCGATTTATCTCAAGCCAGAAACCCCAACCAGTATAAAACTGTTACCAAATTTCAGTGACCTGTGACACATTTTTCACGGTACGCATCTTTTATCTCCTTAGTGGCCCTGAGTCCTCCACCCACACCCCCGTACCCTTGTCATTAGTGTAACCCTGCCCTGAGATCCTAGCCAGAGGCACAACAAATCACTTCTTGGAAGGAAGGTTTGAGAGGTTAGACTTGGCATAAGAGAGAGCGCAAACACATTTGTTTTCTTTGGGTCTTTGGGCCTGAAAAAATGTACGTTTATTTTCATAAATAAGGAAAACCATGAAATGTGAATTCTCTCTTCTTTGAGTAAGTAAACCTCGGTTCCTCTCCATGCTGAAGGAAAAGTAGATAGTAAGGAAATATCATAATTATTGGTACTTTTATAACTACAGAGATGATATAATGTATTTTTATCAAGAGTAATGAACATTAACTGTGCCCCTTTCCTTACAGTGACATATCACACCTTTCAGCTCTGTGATGAGAAAAAGTTCCAGCCACTCGAGAATTCCACGGAGTTCTCCTGCTATAATGATGGATTAGGTAATCAAATTTGAACAGCTAAATTTACACATCAACATTTTCTGGCTTCTGGATTGATTTGGGGATAAACAAAGTAGTCGAGTTAGGTCCTTTTAAATGCAAAATCTTGCCTGTACTGTCAGAGAATAATGAGGAGTTGGTAAGAGGACAGGAATAAAACTTTGGAAGTGCAATTAGCATTGGGGCAGGACACTTTGCAGACATTATAGCAAACTTTTAGAGTAAATTTGAGGTATATGTCTGAAGAGTCAATCTAGAAGTGGAAGGTGTTATTCCCAGAAGTGCACTTTTTGTTTTCATTCATCACCTGCTTCCAAAATGAGGTGAAGGAGAAAAAAATGCATGGAGTAGGAAATTTGGAAATACCTCAGAAGTATGCTCCCTATACTCTTGCATATACTCCTGATCCAAGTCTTAGCAAAATGCTACATGACAGTAGAAAATGACTTCCTTCTCTGGGCTACAATTTCCTCACCATTAAATTGAGAGAGACTGTACTATTTATTTTTAATTTTTTTAATAGATTTTTTTTTTTTTTGCGGTACGCGGGCCTCTCCCTCTGTGGCCTCTCCCGTTGCGGAGCACAGGCTCCGGATGCGCAGGCTCAGCGGCCATGGCTCACGGGCCCAGCCGCTCCGCGGCATGTGGGATCTTCCCGGACCGGGGCACGAACCCGTGACCCCTGCATCGGCAGGCGGACTCTCAACCACTGCGCCACCAGGGTAAGCCCTTAATAGATCTTTATTGGAGTATAATTACTTCACAATACTGTGTTAGTTTCTGCTGTACACCAAAGTGAATCAGCCAATGCATACGTATGTCTCCATATCCCCTCCCTCTTGAGAATCCCTCCCACCCCCCGTATCCCACCCCTATAGGTCATTGTAAAGCACCGAGCTGATCTCCCTGTGCTATGCTGCTGCTTCCCCCAGCTAACTAGTTTACATTCAGTAGTGTGTATATGTCGATGCTACTCTCACTTCGCCCAGCTGCCCCCTCCCACCCCGTGTCCTCAAGGCCATTCTCCATGTCTACATTTTTATTCCTGCCCTGCAACTAGGTTCATCAGTACCTTTCTTTCTTTTTTTTTTAGATACCATATATATGCATTAGAATACAGTATTTGTTTTTCTCTGACTTACTTCACTCTGTATGACAGACTCTAGGTCCATCCACCTCACTACAAATAACTCAATTTCGTTTCTTTTCATGGCTGCGTAATATTCCATTGTATATATGTGTCACATCTTCTTTATCCATTCATCTGTCAATGGACATTTAAGTTGCTTCCATGTCCTGGCTACTGTAAATAGAGCTGCAATGAACAATGTGGTATGTCTCTTTTTGATTTATGGTTTTCTCAGGGTATATGCCCAGTAGTGGGATTGCTGGGTCATATGGTAGTTCTATTTTTAGTTTTTTAAGGAACCTCCATACTGTGTTCCATAGTGATTGTATCAAGTTACATTCTCACCAACAGTGCAGGAGGGTTCCCATAAACTTCAAAGACTTAAATTCTGTAAGTCTAAGAACTGTAGCCCATCCGGACAACCAGTTTGGAGATTCTGTGGAGGGTACATTGTTTGGGCAACATGAGAGGTGGTTGCTTCGAGGTCACTCAGATAAAATGCATAATTTTCCTCTGAACTTGGAAGTCTATGAACAGATAATAGGGTTCCATGTCAGTAGCATAACAGGGGTTTCAAGGCTTCGGACGATAAATGAGGAACTTTATGGGCTCAGAGGAAGGTTTCTGTTATCTTACCCAATTCTGTAACTTACCCAGTTCTGTGAGGACTCTCACAGAAACTTCTCTCCTTCTAGGTTCAGTCAAGAATTGCTGTCCATTGAACTGGGTACATTTTCAATCCAGCTGCTATTTCTTTTCTACTAACACCATGACCTGGACAGCAAGCTTAAAAAACTGCTCGAGCATGGGAGCTCATCTGGTGGTTATCAACACACAGGAGGAGCAGGTAGTTGGAGTACAGTTTCCTCCAGTGCCAATGAAACACCCTTCACAGGACACATCCCTTTTTCCATACATGTGTACTGTATTTGGCCCACAGTTACTATTTGTTAAGTGAATTTACTGAAATACATGCTGTTCTTATCATTTCTGTAAGTCAATACCAACTTTATTTTCATTACTAGTTTCATTTCTAGTTTCATTAGAAACTAGAAAAAAAGGAACTTCCATGTTCAGTTCCTTAATTAGTAAGGCAGGAAAAAAGAGGGTTGGGACTTCATTTTAGAATGACCAGTATGTTTATAAACATGTGAAAGAGGGCAAGCAAAATGTCCATTATCTTTAAGCTATGATTTGTAATGTTTTGGGCTACCAATAACAGTAGACAAATTTTGACTGTGTTACTGAGAACCTCCTTCTCTGTTGAAGGTTCTTTTTCATTGGTTTAATTTTATGTTATGTATGTTTTACCACAGTAAACAAATCAGGAGGTAATCCTCTATGATCTTACCATTTCAGGCCCATTTTTCTGTCATCTCTAGTCTAGATCCTACTTTATTTCTTTTAATAACAATTACGTTCAACATTTGTTCAGAATTGGGATAATTGATCTCCTCATATTTTGTGTGTATCTTCCATAGGAATTCCTTTACAGTATGAAACCTAAAAGGAAAGAGTTTTATATTGGACTGACGGACCAGGTGACTGAGGGTCAGTGGCAATGGGTAGATGGTACACCTTTCACAAAGTCTCTGAGGTAACTTCCTTCTTGTAGTAGAATTATAACACTAGCCCAAATTGTAAAGTTAGACCACCGTTGAGGAGAGTCCTCAGAACTTCCTTCTGGTCCAGGAGGTATATTCAAGTCCATTCTTGGTGATATTAGATGCAAGAAGGGGAAGAGCTGATGTAGAAGACAGAAAAGAGAAGTACAAGGATCTACTGCTCCCATCTCCTAGAACTAGATCAAGAATAAAGGGGAAATAACAGATGAAATGAGAAGAGGCTTAGAATTGTGCACTAATTCATTGGAAATGCATGCAAGACGAAGAGTGGAATTCGTAGTCTTATGCCCACAAACTGCAATCAATGAGACAAAAACAGGGATTTGAGAAAGATAACAGATTCTTATGGAGTAAAAGTAGGATGCTTTGATCCTTTAACACATTGTTTCACTATAGCACTGTAACATGACTGAAGTATGTGCCTCAGTTAATACAAACTGTAGAATAAAGGGAGCAGACATGATATATGAGTATGAAGGAAACAAATCCATCAGGATATCAATCCTTCCCATAACATCTCATTCTGGATCTAAAGCCATGAGACATCATCGCAGAACAGCAAGTCAGAAAGATCCAGTTTAACTTCACTGTTCACAAACTCTGTGACTTAGAGAAATGGTTTAGCTTTTCTGAGATTCCTTTTCTTTATCAATAAGAGATTATAATCCCTGCCTCACAAAATTGTTGTGAAGTTAAACAACACAAATGTAATTTGCCTAGTTTACAGGTCACTTTACCTCTTGTAAATCTCCCATGTCTCTCTCTTTCAGCTTCTGGGATATAGGAGAGCCCAACAACATAGTTACAGTGGAGGACTGCGCCACCATAAGAGACTCTTCAAATCCAAGGCAAAACTGGAATGATATGCCCTGTTTCTTCAATATGTTTCGGATTTGTGAAATGCCAGAAAGAAATAGTTGAACAGAGAAAAATCACCAAGACAGAAGGCACAATGTAAACGTATAAATGAGAAGGAACAAGCGATAATCACAGCCGCACAATTCTAACATAAGTGTGCATTGCACTTTATAAGGACTTCATAAGTGTTTGTCACTTTGATGTAAATAAAAATACATCGTTTTGAATGTTATAATTCATGATATTGACAGAAGTGCATTTTTCTCTACATCAGTCTCGGGATTTCTCAGAATTTACCAAGCTTCTCTAGCAATGTTGTGGGCGGGGGGGAAAGGAGTATTTCTCCTTTTGGTACATTTGCTTCAGTTATGAGTATTTGTAAGAAAATACAGGGACACAGAACAAGCACCAAATCCAGCAAAGAAGAGGATTTTGGAAAGTGCCTTGAACAATTCGAAATCAGGCTCTGTGTCATGTCTTCTTTTTAGTTCCTGAAAAGTCTGTCTTCTCTTCTCAATTTCATCCTGTTTTTCACTCCCTACCTAAGCATATCTCCTATGTTCTCCTATATAATAAGTAGGAAACTTCTTCAAGTCATGAAACGTATTCCTGCTTAAAAGACTGGTGTGGACTTTCCGGCCAAAGGCATTCACTGCACCTTCTTAGAAAGATCATGCTAACCTTCAGCTCCAAAGAGACTGTCATCCAGTCTACTCATCTCAGAAACTCCATTTCCTCTCTATTCTCTTCCATTGACTAACTGGATCGCACCCAAATGTATCTATTGCTCAGCCAGAACCAGAGTCCAATAGTCAAATTATTCTAAGACAACAGTCAACTTGACACTTTCCTGTCTCAAGTCTATCCATTTATTGCATAATATTCTATCAATACTGACAAGATTATTCAAGAATATATAAATAACATGGAAGTTTTATAACCATGTTTCTTGCACACAGCACCATAAAGAGACCCTTGAAATCATTGGAATTAACGCGTAATCACTGAATGGGAAAATTCAACTGAACAAGTGAAAATAATATATCAGCTTTCTTTTCTTTTTTTTTTTTTTTTTGCGGTACGCGGGCCTCTCACTATTGTGGCCTCTCCCGTTGCGGAGCACAGGCTCCGGACGTGCAGGCTCAGCGGCCATGGCTCATGGGTCCAGCCACTCCGCGGCATGTGGGATCTTCCCGGACCGGGGCACAAACCCATGTCCCCTGCATCGGCAGGCGGACTCTCAACCACTGCGCCACCAGGAAAGCCCTATATATTAGCTTTCTTTACAAACATTTATTTCTCTTAGGCATAAGTGACAATCTGTGGTTTTGAAATCAATATGCCTTTAAAACAAAAGTCATTCAACCTGAAAGTAATCCAATAAAAATATCTTCAACTTTCTAATTTCTTTTTTTCATCTCATAAACATCAATGAGGAAACACTGAAAAACATGTGGACATTTTTTTGTTCATTGTTGTTGTATTTCAGGTGGCTATAATTATCTTACATTAATATTGAAAGATATAAAAATATTAATGTATATTATTTCACCATTTATAATTTAAGTTATACAACTAACTCTGCCTTCAAAGTTTGGCAAGAAAAGAAACAATTGTTAAGGGTTTATTTGCCAAAGTAAAGATCATTAGAACCTAAATTATTTATCAGGAAAATTCTTCTTTGAGAAGGAAATCATCCAATTGAGACTGTTTTTAAATATCATATTTTATAGGACTACATAAATACTTAGGCACCGGAAAACCCAAAAAGTTGCAAAAAATAAAGAGTAATTAATCATTCATATTCCCAAGACCATATTCCCCAAATAAACCACTGTTATGACTTAACTACTATTACCATTGGGGTCCCCAATTTTTTAAAAAAGAAAAATCACTGTACTACATCTTATAAAAATGATACATATTTATTATTAAAAATTCCTACAGAGCACAACTGTATAAAGATGAAAGTGAAAAAAATTCAAATCCCAAGTTGATATAGTTAGAAATCATACAACAGATGAGTCTTTTAAAACATTAAATTTAATTTTACTTGAATTTAACAAATAAAAAAATTGAGGTGAAATTTAAGAATTCTTGAACTTCAAGAATTTTATAGGCCTTATAGATTACCACAAAAAACTTTTTCCTGAAGGGTCCCTAAAAGAAAAATGATAAGGAATCAAGTAAAATGTTCTCCTTGCTTTCCTATTTCTTCTTCTTCCCACCCCCCTTTTCCTTTCTCAACAATATAGCCCTAAAATCATTCATTGGATGGGGCATAGCTAGGTAGTTTTTGCATGTGAATGCATGGGGGGAAATATAACATATATAGATATACACATAAGAAACCGATAATCATAGTTACTTTGAAGAGGCATTTAGGGGTTCAGGGTGAATGAGAGATTCACCTTATACTTTTATTAATGTTTTTTACTGTTTGCCTTTTTAATGCACACATACATTACATTTTCAAACATAAAAAGTGTTTAGATTTTTTAAGTGTTTCAAAGTTCTAGAACTATTGCAATGTCCTAAAGAAATAGGCAATTATTTTTATAAAATTACTATCAGCTGTCTTAAAGAAATTGTGAAGACTAGGAGAGGTGCCATGAGACTTGAGGATACACAGAAAGGGACCAAGTGTGGAAACAGGGAGAACAATCAGAAGGCCATTGCAATAATCCAGGTAAGAGATGGTAACTTGGTCTGTGATGGTAGCCATGGAGGGAATGAAAAATGATCAGCAGGGGGAGAAATAGATTAGAGGTATAGATGTAGACACAGATGTATAAAATCACAAACAGGTCATATTTTATTGACAACTGAATCTTTAAATACAGTCTTATACAAATGAAAAATGGATAATATTAACTATACAAGCCTATTATCATTTACATAAATTTATTTCAACAAGTTTTGTAGATTTGTGCTATGTAATTTATGGCTAACACAGTTAAAGTCACTTGGTGCTACTTCAGTTAAAACACAGACATACACAGACACACACATAATCAATCAATCAAACACTAATATTCCAAACTTACAAGATCACTAATTTACAGAATAAATACTGTTTTTAAAAATAGTGGTAAGGAAGTTAGGTTAAAAAGCTGTCGCTTGAAATTTTTTAGCTTGGATGCAGGAAACGTCAGCAAAATGAATATATGTAAGAAGACAGCCTTATTTTGTTGATGTTGGATGTGACTGCTTCACAATTAAAACTACACACATCGCAAACGCATAACTTCAGGTTGTTAAAGCCATGATTTCCTTGCTAGTTTGAACTGCAGCTTTATAGCTCTAAAGAAGCTTGCTAACAATTTACATAAATGGATTGAAAATATAATTTTTTTCTGATTCAAATTAAAAATACAGAAACACTAATACAATGTTGCAAGAATAATTAAGAACTATTACCTTTTAGCCAAGAGGCCACAGCACCTCCAGTAACTCTCCCATAATACCAAAGGGAACACATTTCACTTGCTATGAAAGGTAGATCTGGGCCATAGTCCTGTTTCTGTCATACACTAGACATGTGAAGGTGAGCTCTTCGGCTTCCCAAGGGTTTTGTGTCCATAGCTATAGAAGTAAAGGAGTTTGGTAAAGGTGGCCTGTAATGGACTTTTCCACTCAAAAAGAAATTAAGTCAGCTTGAGACTCCCCACTATGGGAAGACTTTTAAAGTGGAGTAAGAAGTAAATTTTTGAAAAGGTAAATAGACTTTTTTTTCTACCTGGGCAATACCATAATTCTAAATATTCTATTCTGTTATTCAGAAAATATTTTGCTCGTGGAATTTCAATCTAATGGCATACTATTAAGAAGTCTGAAAATGAAGCATCAGGGGCTTCCCTGGTGGCGCGGTGGTTGGGAGTCTGCCTGCCGGTGCGGGGGACGCGGGTTCGAGCCCTGGTCCGGGAGGATCCCACATGCTGCAGAGCAACGAGTAGCCCCCGGCTCGCTGCAGCTATAGGGGGCCAGCGCGCAGCAATGAAGACCCAAAGCAGCCAAAAATAAATGAATAAATAAATAAATTTAAAAAAAAAATGAAGCATCAGACAATAAAAATGTTGCTTAAAAACTTTAAAGAGTTTGTGATATTTGGGTTAAAAACAATGATACACCACTACCAGTAGGAATATCCCACCTTTGAACTTTAAGAGCTAAGAATTGAAGCAGAGGAAACAATGACTTATAGATTTCACCATTCAAGCTACTCTTAGATACGTTAATCAATACACACTAACTGAAAAGTAAATACCTTGAAATACTATCAAGAAAGCAAAGTTAATGAAAATTGATTCTCACAGAAAAATATGATTTTTTCCACCAAAACACTACACAAAAGCACATTATCTTGAATGAATTAAACAAGAATAACTACGGCCATAATGTTCTATGACTGAGAATGTTTTCTCTGTTCCCACGATGCATGTACATTCTTCCCTAGTCTAATTGGTTCTTCTTTTCTGTCCTCATAACAGGGACCCCTTCCTAGGCTTCTTGTTGAATGCTGCTCCAGGTATCTTACAAATGCTACTTGTCTGAAAGTCACAAGGAAAATCATTCCAGGCCCATTTGTCTTTGTCATTAACAAAGACAACACATTTTTCTTTCTGGTAGTTGTTGGGTTCACCCTCGGGCCAGCATCTGAAGAGTGTGTGTGTGTGTGTGTGTGTGTGTGTGTGTGTGTGTGTGTGTGTGAAGAGTGTGTGTGTGTGTGTGTGTGTGTGTGTGTGAAGAGTGTGTGTGTGTGTGTGTGTGTGTGTGTGTGTGTGTGTATGTGTGTGTGTCTATACATGTTGGGTGTGTATGGTAGAGGCCAGAGGACAAGGCAGAGAAAATGTTCCTAGTGAAACATTTAGAGCTGCACTGTCCAACACAAGCGTAGTGTCTACTAGTATAGAGGTTACTCAACACACTATGCTCTATTCCGAGTAAGCTTTCTTACATTGGTATATTCCACCCCAAAATAAATTCTGCTTGCTGTCTTCTTCTCACCTTTGCCTATAAAGCTCTTTTGCCCCAGTCAGTATACTCACACCATCTGTGGGTTCAATGGTGTCTTGTCCACCCAATGCCACTGGCTTTCAAGGTTCTCATCTGTAAGTCCCAGGAAATATGAAAATCGCTATCCAAAAATTGAGTGATAACGTTCTGCATAAAAATCTGAATTTTTATAAGTATATTTGCCTTTATCAGGTGATAGCTGTTATGTTAGGAACAGAGGAAAGAAGTCAAATAAAGTACTAGTTAAGCACAAAAGCATTGGCATCAGATCTGTTTTCACATCCCCCCTCTGGCGTTTATTCCACAATGTTAACAAGTGCTTTAATTTCACCAAATCCCAGTTTTCTCAACTCCAAAAGGGATGACTCCACTATTTCATAGAGTCACTGTGAAGATTAAGTGAGATCAACTTGCAAATCACTTAGCGCAGTACTTAATAGGATTGGATTTCTAGGAACTTTTATTTTTAAAATTACCTTCTTCAATTGTTTGTGTATTTCATTAAACTCCATTTTATTCAGGAGCTGGTGAACCTATAGTTGCAAAGCCATGGAAACAGAATCCTCCACGAAACCCTACTAACCAAGAATAGAATCTGAGTCATGGTATCGTACATATATGGAAATATATTACATGAGGAAATAAATTTCAGTTCAAATTGAATTTACCTTGAGATTTTTTTTTTTTTTTAGAATGACAACCATACTTCTGAATTATTTTTCCTGTGCTCTATTCTGAGAAGCTATTTCAATCCTGATTAACCATTCATTTATTTACTTACTCATGAAATATTTATCAGGACCTATCTAAGTGTGCCTAGCACTGCAAAGGCCATTGGAGATGCAAAGATGCTTAAGGCATGGCTCCAGCCCTCTACAAAGTAGGACTCATGGGAACACTGAAGTAAGTGCCATGGTCACACGATGCACAAAGTACCACGGAAGTATCTCCAAACTAGAATAGGAAAGATGGAGCAGAGAAGGTGGTCAGGGTAGTTTTCTGTAGAAAATAACACATGAATCAAATCTGGGAAGACCAGAAGAACTTGGCCATGTGAAGAAAAATGAGAGAGGAAGAAAAGTCTTTCCAGGTAGTTGGAAGAGATGAAGCAAAGGCACAGATGCATAGCAGAGCACAGAAATTCCTCTTTCTCTGCAAAGAGATTCAAACCAGCAGAGAAACGGATGTAAGCCTCTCAACATACCTGCTCAGCTTCTGTGCTGATGGTGGCCAGATGAGCCCCTGTCCCCATACAGTGTCTTTCACTCTGAGCCCACATCTTGCTGTCATTAAAAACAGCAGTTGGAGGACCTCGTCTCCCGATTTACCGGCCTGTCGTGTGGCGAGCAGAGTGAGCTTGGACTTGGTAACGATGGCTCCGTGAGATGCGCGGCTTTTTCACCCCCAAGTGGTGCCTCACCCAGGACAGCTCCACGCAGGGGCAGCTGGCACAGACTGGCAGAGTCCTGTATACAGGACTCTACCTGCCCTGTTGGTTGGCTTCCTCCTCTCTCCCCAGGCGGCCTCTCAGGATCCCTCCCTGCAGAGCATCTGCACTTCTTCTGGCGTAGCTCAGTGCTACAAAGAGAGCAAATGCAGATGCCGCTCCAGAGATGCCAAAGCCAGGCATTAGTTACAATGGGCCCGTGGGATCTTAGTACCCTGAGCAGAGATCAAACCCACTCTCCCTACAGTGGAAGCATGGAGTCTTAACCACTGAACCACCAGGGAAGTCCCTGCATTCTTTTGATTAAGAAATACAACGAGTCTTTGAGAAACCAGCCTTCCCTCTCAGCTTTTCGTCATAAGTACACTTGGTGCTGTGATGAGACAAAGGCACAAAGTGTTCCACAAGTGCTTGGGCAACCCCCCTGGAACAACATGGCCCAGCTGTCCATTCTGCTCTTCAAAAGTTTTTTTGAAAGAGGAAGGCATTCTACTGGCAAAGTTACGAGTGATGTCATTCATATCAGTCTAACATTTGGAATCAAGCTGGTGGTCTTCTGCTCAATGTAGCTCTTTCCTGCTGCTTCTCAGGCCCTCAGTTGTCAAGAGGAGGTGACTGGCGTATATTTTTGTGAACACCTTGCTAAAGAACAACAGCGTTGTGTGTGCAGCACACTGTCCTAGGAGAGAAAACTGCTCTGTGTTACAGAAACACGGGGGCACCTCAGAGAGGTTGGACCGCACAGCGAGCTTCACGCTCTCTGGGCCACGTGACACTGCTCCCTAAGTTCATCGAGAATTCCAAGTCTTTAGAAGTTTTCATGTTTACATTGGCCCTCGTTTACACCTCTATTCAAGAGCTTCCGTCTTTGACAGAAAGTAGACATGATTCTAAACCGTTGCCATTAGTCAGATGTCTGCAAACCAATGTCTTGTCAGAATTCTTCTCGGTTTTACACGGGAGGCTAGATTGAAAACTGCTTGCGTGCCAAACCCAACTAAAATGAGTGGATTATCTTGCTCCTTGGGTAATCGGGGGTTCACAGAAGATTGGGACAAGAAACTGCAGTTTATTAAGTGCATTTCAGCTCCCCCTACCACCTCAACAGGACTTTGTCCAGACTCTCCTCTTACCTTTGTGCCTTGATTGTGGTTCTATGTGGCAAGATCCTTTGGTTGCTAAAACAAAATATGGAACAAAGGATTCACTGAAGTGGAAAAAAAAAGTACTATTATGATACCCACCTGTTGGCTAGATTCATCAAAACTGTGAGTATTCTTTGAAGAAATACAAAACAAAAAACAGTTTGGAGAAATCTTCTTGTCTTATTGATAACAGACCTTGAGTGACAGGGTCAAACATTATTTATGACTGTTGTTATGCTATTATTTTTTGCAATTGCAAAGTAAAGGCCCAGCTAGAAATCTCTCAGGGTGAAGCTGGAGTTTACCCAGAAAACTGGAGAAAAAAGTCAAGTTAGACTTTGGTTATTATCCAGCCTAATATTTCTATGAACAATTTTAACAACTTTTCGAGTTAGCTTGGTGTTTAAGAACTTTAAAAAGTGGTATTTAAAAACACTAATAAGACTCAACATAAATGAAAATTTGGAAAAGTACTAGTTTCATGTATGGCAAGAAAGGTATTCATATCCTAAATATATAATTACTTCAAAATAAATATGAACAAAGTTGCCACAAGTAAAAAATACCAGTAAGAAAGAAAAAATACCAGGTTATGGAAGCAACCAAAATGCCCATCGACAGACGAATGGATAAAGAAGATGTGGTACATATATACAATGGAATATTACTCAGCCATAAAAAGGAATGAAATTGGGTCATTTGTTGAGACGTGGATGGATCTAGAGACTGTCATACAGAGTGAAGTAAGTCAGAAAGAGAAAAACAAATATCGTGTATTAACGCATATATGTGGAACCTAGAAAAATGGTACAGATGAACTGGTTTGCAAGGCAGAAATAGAGACACAGATGTAGAGAACAAACGTATGGACATCAAGCGGGGAAAGTGGCGGTGGGGGATGGTGGTCGGATGAATTGGGCGATTGGGATTGATTGACATGTATACACTGATGTGTATAAAATGGATGACTAATAAGAAACTGATGTATAAAAAATAAAATAAAATAAAACTCGGGCTTCCCTGGTGGCGCAGTGGTTGAGAGTCCGCCTGCCGATGCAGGGGACACGGGTTCATGCCCCGGTCCGGGAAGATCCCACATGCCGCGGAGAGGCTGGGCCCGTGAGCCATGGCCGCTGAGCCTGCGCGTCCGGAGCCTGTGCTCCGCAATGGGAGAGGCCACAACAGTGAGAGGCCCGCGTACCGCAAAAAAAAATTTTTAAAAGCCAACCAAGAATAATGTTTAAAATCCATGAATTGATGCAATGCTATAAAATTTCAAATTAGCAAGTCGATGGCATACTCAAGTCACTGGGCAGCTCTGTACATCTTCTAGAAAGAAGGAATAGACTCTGCATGCATTGGAAAAGAGGTATATATGTACAGCATTTAAAGGAGGACAACAGGTATTCACTACAGACTAACGAACTCCATTTTAATGATTGTCAATTAAGCACAACAAGCATAAGATATTTTAAAATTAGCTTCCAAGAAGGATTCATATTGGTTTAGAAAATTTAAATACAGGCATCTTACTCAACACTCCGTTTTGATGAAGATAGCCATTATAAACAAGGGAATGAAACAAATATGGCTTGTTTTACAGACTAGTTATGGCAGCTCAAAACCATGTGCCCTTCACATTAATGAAGAAGATAGACAATATCAATAGTTTCCAAAGTAGGAAATAACTTCAGGGATTTATCAAACAATGAAATACTTTATTTAAAAACACACACAAAGATTTAGACTGCTACAGAGAGTTTGTGGAGAGAGATTTAAAAAATTCCTTCAGTCAAACAAAGTTAATGTAAATAACCCAAGCAATACACCCGGGAGAACATGAGTACCAGCTCATGCTAACTGTAATAACCTTGGAGCACTACTTAAAAAATACCTCTAAAGCAATGACAGTTCACATTTGTTGATATGCCAGGCACTGTTTTAAGTACTGAACAGATGTTAACTTGCATAATATTCACAAAATGAAGTATGTATTATTATCTTCCCACCTTCACAAATAACATATCCAAGTCTTTGAAAAGTTAAAAATTTGTCTGAGGGCTTCCCTGGTGGCGCAGTGGTTCAGAGTCCGCTTGCCAATGCAGGGGACATGGGTTCGTGCCCCGGTCTGGGAAGATCCCACATGCCGTGGAGCAGCTGGGCCTGTGAGCCATGGCCGCTGAGCCTGCGCGTCCGGAGCCTGTGCTCCGCAACGGGAGAGGCCACAGCAGTGAGAGGCCCGCGTACAGCAAAAAAAAAAAACAAAAAAAAAAGGAAATATATCCTGTGTTCATGGATAGGAATAATTAATATTGCTAAAATGTCCATACTACTCAAGCCAGCTATAGATTCAACACAACCTCTATCAAAATTCCAATGGCATTTTTCACAGACATAGAAAAAATAATCCTAAGATTTGTGTGGAACTACAAAAGACCACAAAAAAGTAATAACCAAAGCAATCATGAGAAAAAAGAACAAAGCCGGAGGCATCATACTTCCTTATTTCAAATTATACTACAAAGCTATCATAATTAAAACATTAAAAAACTAGCATAAAAAGAGACACATAGGGCTTCCCTGGTGGCGCAGTGGTTGAGAGTCTGCCTGCCGGTGCAGGGGACACGGGTTCATGCCCCGGTCCAGGAAGATCCCACATGACGCGGAGCGGCTGGGCCCGTGAGCCATGGCCGCTGAGCCTGTGCGTTCGGAGCCTGTGCTCCACAACAGGAGAGGCCACAACAGTGAGAGGCCCGCATACCGCAAAAAAGAAAAAGAGACACATAGATCAGTGCAACTAAATAGAGGTGCAGAAATAAACTCCTGCATTTACAGTCAACTAATATTTGACAAGGGAGCCAAGAACACTCAATGAGAAAGGACAGTCTTTTCAACAAAACTATGTGTTGCAAGAACTGGATAACCACATGCAGAAAAATAAAATTGGACCACTATCTTAGACCACTCCCCAAAATTAACTCAAAATAGATTAAAGACTTAAACTAACACGTGATACCATAAAATTCCTAGAAGAAAACATATGGAGGAAGCTCCCTGACATCGGTCTTAGCCACAATTTTTTAGATATCACACCAAAAGCACAAGCTACAAAAGCAAAAATCAGGAAGTGGGAGTACATCAAACTAAAAAGCTTCTGCACAGCAAAAGACACAATCAAAAAAACAAAGAAAGAAAGAAAAGACAACCTACGGAATAAGAGAAAATATTTGCAAACCATATATCTGATAAGAAGTTAATATCCAAAATATACAAAGAACTCATACAACTCAATAACAAAAACAATCCAATTTTTAAAATGTGCAGAGGAACTAAACGGACATTTTTCTTAAGAAGACATACAAATAGCCAAAAGATCATTTTTTTAGAGTCACAAGCAGTTGACTGACTCAGTGTGACTCAAGACCACAAAGAAACCATTTCTAATTCACACTGTTCTGAGTCCTGGGGTTGGGGCCCAGGCTGGCAAGAATGATGCTTGGGACCCATTCCCACGCAAACGCACTCAACATCACTAATCATCAGGGAAATGCAAATCAAAACCACAGTGAGATATCATCTCACATCTATTAGAATGGTTATCACCAAGAAGACAAGAAGAGATAACAAGTGTTGGTGAGGATGTGGATCAAGGGGAACCCTAGCACACTCTTGGAGGGAATGAAAACTAGTCCAGCCACTATGGAAAACAGTACAGAGTTTCCTCAAAAGATTAAAAAGGGAACTACTATATGATCCAGCAATTCAACTTCCGGGTATATATCCAAAGGAAATGAAAACAGGATATTGAAGAGATATATGCACTCCCATGTTTATTGCAGCATTATTCACAATAGCAAGGTATGGAAACAACCATAGGGTCCATTTGCAATGAATGGATAAAGAAGATGTGGTATACATATGCAAGAAAATGTTATTTGGCCATAAGAAAGAAGGAAACCTTGCCATTTGCAATAACGTGGAGAGACCTTGAGGTTATTATGCGAGGTGAGAAAAGTCAGAGAAAGACAAATAGTATATTCTATGATACCACTTATATGTGGAATCTAAAAAAGCCAAACTCATAGAAACAGAGAGTAGACTGGTGGTTACCAGAGGCTAGGAGGTGGAGGAATTGGGGCGATGCAGTTTAAGGTTGCAAACTTTCAACCAGTAGATAAGTTCTAGAGATCTAATGCATCGTACAGTTGTTATAGACATACCTTGGAGAAATCACAGATCCAGTTCTAGACTACCAGAATAAAGCGAATATTGCAATAAAGCAAGTCACACAAATTTTTGGTTTCCCAGGGCATACAGAAGTTATGTCTATACTACACTGTAGTCTATTAAGTGTACAGTAGTATTATGCCTTGAAAAACAACATACATACCTTAATTTTAAAATACTTTATTGCTAAAAAATGTTTTCCATCATCTGAGCCTGCAGCAAGTCACAGTAGTAACGTCAAAGATCACTGATGGGCTTCCCTGGTGGCGCAGTGGTTGAGAGTCCACCTGCCGATGCAGGGGACACGGGTTCATGCCCCGGTCTGGGAAGATCCCACATGCCGCGGAGCGGCTGGGCCCGTGAGCCATGGCCGCTGAGCCTGCACGTCCGGAGCCGGTGCTCCGCAACGGGAGAGGCCATGGCGGTGAGAGGCCCGCGTACCACAAAAAAAAAAAAAAAAAATCACTGATCACAGATCACCATAACAAATATAATAATGAAAAGGTTTGAAATATTGTGAGAATTACCAGAACATGACACAGAGACACAAAGTGAGCAAATGCTATTGAAAAATGGCACTGATAGATTTCCTCGATGAAGTGTTGCTACAAACCTTCAATTTGTAAAAAGCATAGTATCTGCGAAGTGCAATAAAGCAAAGTTCAATAAAATGAGGTATGCCTGTATAGACAATATTATATTACAAACTTCCAAGTTGCTAAGAGATTAGATCTGAGTTGCTCTCACCACAAAAAAGAAATGACAATTACATGACAGAAGTGTTAGCTAACACTCCGATTACTGCAATAAATGTATCACATTTTGTACACCTAAACATTTACAATGTTATATGTCAATTATATCCCCATAAAAATTAATTTTTTTTAAAAAAGGAAAGGATCTCATCATTTTGCCCTTATTCTTACCATGTTATTGCAATCCTAATAGGCAGAATTAGGATAGCCAGCCAAGCAGCAGTAGTAGAAGCAGTACTAACAGAGAATTTACCATATGCCAGGCTTTGTTCTAAGCACTTTAAATTTTTATTTTATTCTGACAATAACTCTATAAAGTAGGAACTATTATCTTCATTTTGCATATGAGGAAACCAAGGCAAATAAGGGTTAATTTATCCAAGGTCAAAAAGCCAGTAAGTGGCAGAGTAAACTTTTGTGCCAAGGCAGTCTGTCTCTTTCCAAATTCATGCTCATAACCACTCCTCTTTACTTCCCATTAATCACCTATTTTGGTGGGACTGGGGAAGGGGGGGGTCATTAAAATCAGTAAGTGTATTCCCTATTCAAAGATTTATTTAAGTATTAAAGTCTGAAGAAAGTATTATTCTGTTCTTCATTTTCCACCTACCCAAACAGCTGTTTTTCTACATTCCCAACAAACTTCGGATCAGGTACATGTTTAGACTCCATAGATGAAATGTCCCTTGACAGTCTTCATTCATGTCTTTAGGTGTCTCCCCTGCCACCAGGAAATCTGAGCAGTATTCGCTACCACTGTGCTAGAGTTGCTAGGGGGAGCCCGTCCTCTAGTGGTCCCATGCTGCTATGCAGCTAGTTAAAGCGTTCACAGAAATTGCCTCAAAGACATTTTTTTACTATTAGGTGCAGTGGCAGAACACACGTAAGACAAAAGAAAATACTAAAAAGCAAACAGCAACCTTCATGGTCGTTCTTAATGCATCATTGTGTGTAACTGAGGGGATGACGCTAGTCTTAGATTGATAGGGCAGAACATGAGGTCTCAAAGGACAATTATTTCACTCCTGAGACGTAGACTTTAGTATACTAGAGCTTTTTAAAAAACACACCACCCCCATATCTTAGTAACTTTCAAAAAGGGACTGAAAATGACAATTTTCATTCTGAAATAAACGTCACACGACATGGTTTCAACCATGGTTGCTGTGAAAACCATACCAAGCCTATACATTCCCCAGGCTGAAGGGACTTGCAAGTAAATGTAATCCTCTTCCTTTTTCCTTTCTTTCTCAAGAGAATATGTGATGGATGGGGAGCTCCTGAGTATGAGTTCTAGTCACAAACCATATGTATTTTCCTCATGTACAGTTAAGAGGCAATAACAGAAATGATTTTTTTTTAAAGCCAAAAAAAAGCTAAATATAACCAAGTGCAATCTTAGCCAGTTCTGATAACTGAGATCAGACACTAAGCTACCAGATTTATCAGCAGCTGCGCGACATGATATCCAGTTTTCCTTTTCCCAGGCCATAGCGTCTATGTACCAAAGTAAAATTTGTCTTCAATGCTACTTTCTTGGGCCCAAATATTAACTGACCCTGGAGCATATAAATGAGACCTTCTGCAACTATAACAAAGCATATAAGGAATACTTATGTCCTGTAGCTAGGAACAATCAAAATGAGAATGAGTGAAAAAAGGAAAAACCCAACTTTCTGATTTCTGGTCCCTCTTCACTGAAATCACTGTTAATTCAACAAGTATATATTTATGGCATAAGGAAAATACTGAGTAGATAAAAATGAAAACATGGTCCTTATATCAAAGAGCTCACAAACCAGTGAGAATTTCAACAGCAACCCCCAATAACAAGGGAGATCACCTTTCAGACTGAGGGGATAAGTAACGTTTCACAAAGCAGCACATTCCAGGATGGGAAGGATTTCACCAGGCAGGTAGAGAAGGGAAGGAATTCCAGGCAGAGGGAATCGCAAGCACTCAATGCCCATGCTGCTGATGGCATCTGCAGAATGACTAGTGTGCGGGAGCTGACTGAGTGAAAGGGAAAACTGAGAGCTGAGGATGAAATGGTACTTTGGACTTTAATCTGTAAGCAAAGGAAAATTATTAAAGGTAATCAATGAGTAGGGGAGGAAAGGGCATGAGCAGGGTTTGGTTTCAGGAAGGTTATTCTGGTGTCAACACGTAAGCTGAACTAGGGCTGAGAAAGCTGGAGGCAAGCCAACTACCTAGAAGGTTGTCAGAATGGAGGAAGTGAGGAGAAATAAGCTCACATGACAACCGTGAAGGCAGATGTCAATGTCTAACCAAGGGGGTTGAGCTGGAAAAATTATCATCTGCATCTTCTACCCAAAAAACCCCCCTGCAGTTTAGGATACAAGTTTATCCATGATAGTGCCTCACAACCTCAGTAATGATAAGAAAGGCCGTGGTTGGGGAAGCCATCCAAGCCCTTCCCTGGGAGGGCGAATGGGGGAGGTGTATCAGAATCTCTGGAGAGAGCAGTATGTTATTTTAAATTGAAAACAAAAAAAGAGAGAGAAAAAAAAAAAGAAGTACCCATATCATTCTGATTCATCTCCTGTGACAATCACTGAATGAGAACTCCAAGATCCTTCTGGCTTCCAAAGTCTATGACTCTCACTTTAGTTCTATCTCATGCGTTGATTCCCTTCATTTATGCTGACCATAGTTCTGGGATATGAAAGGTGGCCTAGATCACAAAGATAATTTGAAGCAAATGAAATTAACTGTACCAGTAAATAAATAATAAATACAAATGATCTCGACAAGGAGACTCTGTGTGTTTAGAAACATGAGGACAGAGGTCTAGCCTTAACTTCTTAAAACCTCCATTTCTTGAAAATGAGTAATAGATATAAAATGTCCTTTTATTACCTACTGGCCACCTATATTGGGTCAATTAAATAAAAAAGATAATGAAACAGGCAAATAGAAAGATAAAAGAGACACTACCTCTTTCCGTATTTTTAATTACCATTATTGCACCAATACAGCATACATATGCTCTATATACATATATCTGAAACTTCATTTTCAATTCTTCAGCAATTCAAATACATAATATATTATCATCTTGAGAATACAAAGAACACAACATAGAGGAAGATTGAGAAAATAGGCTCCCAGCAGTTAGTCACTAGTGATTCTATAGGCTTTCTTTTTAGTGTTTTCTATTGGAATTTTTAAATGTCCTGTCATGGCTCTGCAAGAATAGAGCTGCCTGGAACGGGAAGCAATGAAAAAAAAAAAAAAATGGACCCAAAGTTAAAAAGAGTCAAGAAGGAAATCCAAGAGAGAGAATCTATTTTGAAACTATATATAAGGACTCCCTTCAGCCAGACGGTACCATCCAAATAGGTGCTAAGGGAAGAAGTGAGATCCTCCCGTTTCACTCTCAGAATTGCCCCTTAGCAGACAAAATAGCTGGTGCCAGTTCATCTAAGAGCGGGACCCCTTCACAGCATTGTAAAAGGAATGGTGGGCAGAGGGAGGGGAAGTGGTGGGGGGCAACTTGCTTCTGAGATACTCCTGGTGATGGGTATTGCAGCCGGCGTTTGGGCAAAACCTACCACAGCTAAAGTCATGGCTCTCCAGCTTGCTTCATAAACGATGGTACATGTAATAGCAGCTTTCTGTTGAAGACCTGGTGGACTGAAAAAATAACTGTGTATGAAAAGGAGCCAGATACCCAGGCAGCAAGGCAATGTGGGTACTGAACAAGAGTTAAGTGCTTTCAACCTCTCTGCTCTACAAATTAGGTTAAAAACTCTAAACCCTTTAACTTTAGGACAAATAATGGGGCCATTACAAAGTAACGCTGTGCTTCAAATGCAGCAACTAGATGGAGCTGCAAGAAAGTAACTGCTTCTCTAGAAAATAAGTAGGGAAACATAGTCCCTTGAACCTCCTTCACCCAAGAGACACCCGCTGATCAGAGATGCTGCACTGTCAATGAAAGGAGAGTGGGGCGCCACCAACACAACCCTCTTGCCACAGGAGGACACATGCAAACGCACTAGAGGGTCAGGGGGCTGCACCCAGCACTGGATGTTCACTGAATAAGACAAGCCTGAGGAAGGATATATAGCAGAGACCCAGGAAACAGGTCTTTCTTCACACCTACCCCTATCAAAATTCTGAATCTGTAAACACTGTGATCAGTCTGTCCATTTTTAGAGTCTTCAGTTAATGGAAAAGGAAGTTCTGAGGGTTTTGTCTCCCCTGAAATTGCTAAACAGAGCTTCACAAAGAGGCACACAAGGGTCATGAGATGATTCTGAAAGAAGTTAAAGAATTTAAAGATGGAGAAAATTTTACAGATGTTGGAGGTTATTTCCCCACCAAAGAGACCCTGGCCTTTAGAGCCCTGCAATAGCCACAAGTATCATAAGACTCACTATTCCCCTGCCCTGACAGTGAACAGGAGATAAGAATACTTTCTTGGCTGTACAGCAAGGAACACCACCGGGGAGTGACAAACCAGCCTGAACGCAATGGAGAAGCTATGAAAACAACCGTTCAGTAATTTTGGTTCTGGGGAGGGAAGGGGTTCCGAGCTCCCCTCACAGATTGGTGCCCTCAAGGTCATTTTGATTCTTCAAGTCTGTCCTTAACATCCTGCCATGCTCCTCAGAACTGGACCCAGTTGGATGGCTGTGGTGCCTGGTTTGGAACAGAGCTACAAGACAGAACAGAGAGATAGCCAAAGGCATATTAGGATAGGGACTCCATCCCTAACAGTAAGAAATTTCTGCCCAGAGTTCCTGAAACTATACTTCACAGCAATTCTACTTATTAAGGCCTGAGATATTCCACTCAAGCTTCATGCTACAGCTTTGTTATCCCACCATCCCCAGCACTCCTATACTTGCTTACCTAGAATTCCTGCTGAAGACTCTATGACCTACAAACGCCCTGCTTTCCCAGATCAGAGACTTCATTTGACTGTACACACATCATCGATACCCTGGTTGAGAGTATGCTGGTTTCCCTATGCTAATACCTGGATGCAGTGCTAAAGTCACCCCACAAGTCATTGCTTGCAGAAACTGGAGCTGGTGCTGGTGTCGTTACAGGAGCAGGAGAATCCAAATCTAAAAGGATATCTGAATACAAGGTAAGAGAAGAAATAAGAAAAGGGGAAACATAATAAAAATTTTAGAAACAAAAACTTATGTTCTCACAAAAACCTATACGTAAATGTTCACAGTGACTTTGTTTGTAACAGCCAAAAACTGGAAACGACCCAGATGCTTTTCCATGGGTGATGATTAAACATACTGTGGTACATCCATACCATGGAATACTACTCAGCAATAAATAGGAACAAACTGTTGATATATACAACTTGATGACTCTCAAGGGAATCATCCTGAGTGGGAAAGGTCAATCCCAAAGGTTCTATACTATATGGTTCCATTTATGTAATATTCCTGAAGTGACAAAATTAGAGATGGAGAACAGATTAGTGACTGATTGCTGAGGGTTAGGGATCGTGGGGAGAGGCAAAGAGGTGTGGCTATAAAGGGCGACACAAGGGATCCTTGTCGTGGTGGAACTGTTCAGTATCCTGACCACGGTGGTGGATCCAGGAACCTACACCTGATAAAACTGCACAGAACTACAGCCAACCCTTGAACCACATGGGTCTGAACTGCATGAGTCCACTTACGCAGGGACTTTTTTTCAATGAACACTCACTACAGTACGACGTGATCTGTGGCTGGCTGAATCTGCAGATTCGGAACCGCAGATACGGAGGGACAACTGTGAAGTTATACACAGATTTCTGACTGCATGGGGGGGGGCGCGGGGGAGCAGGAAGGAAGTGGTCAGTGCACCTGAGCCCTGCACTGTTCAAGGGTCAACTGCACACACAAATGAGAATACATAAAAATGACAAAATCTGGACTTCCCTGGTGGCGCAGTTGTTGAGAATCCACCTGCCAATGCAGGAGACATGGGTTCAAGCCCTGGTCCGGGAAGATCCCACGTGCCGCGGAGCAACTAGGCCCGTGCGCCACAACTGCTGAGTCTACACTCTAGAGCCTGCAAGCCACAGTTACTGAAACCTGCGTGCCTAGAGCCCATGCTCCACAACAAGAGAGGGCACCGCAATGAGAAGTCCACACACTGCAATGAGGAGTGGCCCCCGCTCGCCGCAACTGGAGAAAGCCCGTGCACAGCGACAAAGACCCAATGCAGCCAAAAAAAAAAAAAAAAACAGACGAAATCTAAGTAAGATGAGGAGATGGTGTCAATTTTGCAAAATGTTGAGGGTAACTGGGTAAAGGGTATGTGGGATTCCTTTGTATTATTTTTTACAACTGCATGTGAATCTACAATTATCAAATTTAATTTTAAAAAATAAATAAACCTTAGATACTATCCTTAGTGCCTTCTGGCAACACTTACCAAAAGAAGTAGCCTGTAACCACTTTTACCTCAAAAATTCCAGATGGAGAAGGTTTGCTCTTAGCAATCAATTACAAATGATTAATGATATAATTTAAAACTTAAATTATATTAAATTATAATTAACTAATTAATGATATAACTTAAAACTCCCAGATTCTAATACTAGGTTCTCTAATCTTAGGAAAATTCCTTCCCAAGTTCTAATTTGTCATCCTTTAAATGGAAGTAACTATATCTATTCTTTTTTCCCACCAGACAGTAAAGAAAAACGAAAATGTACTCATAAACACAGATGTCGTCTCATTTCCTCTCATGGCCCTTGTGAAGAAATGGAACGGAGTAAGAAGTGACATTCACTGAGTGGCTACTATATTCCAAGAACTGGGCTAGGTGCCACCACATCATTTCACCCTCACAGTCTTGGGGTCGTTTTACATCTTCATTTTACAGGTAAGGATACTGAGACTCAGAGAAATTAAATAATGCTACCCAACACATTCAGATAAAAAGTAGCAGAGCCATGACCAAAATCTTGTCCCATCTGACTCTCAGGCCCACTAGCATCTCTTTCACCAAGGTACAATGAAGGAAACAGTCTTCTCAATATCTACTCATTTTCGGCCAAAGAACCACCCAGAACCATGACTCTCAGCTCACTAAAAAGCTTCAATGCCTCGCTAGAGATTTCCAGAATCACCTTGTCAGTGTCAAGTGCCATTTAACAGCAAAACCATCGACACTCTCCTTGGCAAACAGGTGTTACCCAGTTAAACCCTAAGATATGATTTCTCAAGGTTAAAGTGCTAGAGACAGTTACCTGCATCAGTACCTCCATGACTGGATTTTGGTACGGGCGGTGGAGTGACATGATTGCTGATGGCAACTGAGGAGGACGGTGGGGGAATTGTGACTCTGCCTCCAGGCGGGGGTGGGAGTAAGCTTAGGCCCCCAGCCGCTGTAGTCTTGGGCCTAGAAGCACCTCCTTTCTTGGTTGTGATGTTCTACAAAAGAAAAAAAAGTAGCAGAGTGAGAGAAAGAAAAAGAATAAGTCACAGGCTTATGGAAATACAAGGAGGGGTGGGGGGAACCATACTCACCCCAATACTCAACTTGATGGTCTGCCCCTCCTTGAAGCCCAGATCCAACTTGGGACGATTATCCATTTCCTGAGATTCTTTGGAAATCTCAGATTCCTGCTTTACCCACCTTCAGTAAAAGAGTAAGTTATTTTAATTGGGATTCCCTGAAAGCGGAGTCTGACACACAAATTTGAGTGTAGCTAATTTATGTGAAACATGATTCCAGAAAGTAGAGTAAGGGAACATGAGATGTGAGAAAGGAAAGGAAGAAAAGCCAAGAGAGGGCAACTGGGGTTCAATACCGCTGAGGAACCATTCAAAATGCACATTAAACTTGTCCCTCCAAAAGAGGGCACTCAGCCACCAATTCCCATCCCCCACGGTTGAGGGCGCCCCTGAGGGCGTGTTAATTCCTCAGTCCTCCAGGTTGCCCCCCTTGCTAACTGGGTGGCCTTCCACAATTGCAGGAAGTCCTAAGGCAGAAAAGCCTGCCCTTGAGGTAGGAAGCCGACAGTGTGCGCGGTGCTGTCTACCACAGCTGAGCCAAAATCGAATGGGCTGAAGAAATACTGCAACAGGCACGAAACGTGTCAGCTACGTGGAGTAACAATGCTGGCACACAGCCCCCCACACAGCTCACAGACAGCCCTGCTGCTACTGTTACGCCTCCCCCGGCCACCTAAAAGCAAGGGCAAATTCCCCAGAGGCAGAAACAAAAGCCCCATCTCAAACCACTGTACAAGGGATTAAAAACATATTCTAGCTGTAAGGAAAGGATAGAATAGATACAAATATAATGTAAGAAAACAGAGTGAATGGGAAGATTTATATTCACGTGAACTAGTTTACCAAGAAAAGAAACCAGGAGGTAAAAGAGATAGTGCCCACTCAACTGAGGAGCAGTATTCCCCAAACATTTAACCTGGTAAATAAAGACAAGCTTCACTCACTTGAAGTGATCTTGCAAAGAGACATTAAAGTCAAAGGCATCACCCCGATCTGAGAAGCCAATGCCAATGAAAGCACTACGCCCTGTGAAAAAGACAGGAATCTTCAGAACAGGAAGTATCCCTTAGCGCAAACTCTATCCAATGAAAATATCAATGTCATATTTACCCTAACTAGATAACATCTGTGAATGTGAAATATTTTCTCCTGGACCAGGGATCGGCAAACTGCATGCAGCCCATGGGCCAAATGCTGCCAGAGCTTGTTCCTGTAAATAAAGTTTCACTGGAACAAAGGCACACCAGTTTGTTTACACACCACCCATGGCAGCGTTCACATTACATCAACAGAACTGAGTAGTTGCAAGAGATCATTTGGCCCACAAAACCTAAAATATTTATTATCTGTGTATTTACAGAAAAAATTTGCCAGCCTCTGATTGGAGAAAAGATGATTGCCATAAACATAGATGATGTAAGACAGTCCCACAAAAAACCACCACAACAATGAACAGGCAATATGTGTCAATTCTTTGGTTAGATAAACATTTTGATTTATTTACGTCTACTTTTAATAACCACATCTTGAAACTTGTGCTCATATCTATTACAAACATGTTAATCCTTCTCCTTTAGCAACTAGAGTTAACTCTGGACAAAGGGGAGGAAAAATGTAGTAAACTGAAGTAAGATAAATGCACTGGGGCACACTTCTGTTGAAGTGCATTAACTATTTTCCTAATCTCAACCCATTCAAAATCCCTGATCCCTTACCAGTACCATCCTGGATCCGGATGACAAAGTAGCGGCTGGAATCTGTCACTGTCTCCACAGCAATACCAGGATATTGTTCTACTGGTGCTTGAGCAAAGAGCTCCCCTGACAGGTAAGGAAAAGACTTCTTTGAGCAAAGGAAGCAAAATTTAAAACTCAATTAACAAGTATTTCCACGCCAGTCCCCAATTTGAAGGTATTTATAAAAGAACACCAAACCAATATCCTTAATATGTTAGAAAGTCACCAGCACAGATTACCTGAAACTTTATCCTCAAGTTTGATATAAGCAATCTTCCCTTTTGAAGTGATTCGGAGACGACCAGTCCAATCAGGTTGATCTAATTTCCAGTCAGATGCCCTAGGATAGGAAAATGGAGAAGCCTCAGGCCTCGGGTCCACGTCTTTAATACACTAAAAACCTACACAGAATCATTTGCCATATTTCTATTTCCCTCTTCTGAATTGCTTACCCTTTCTACGTATTAAATAATCAAAAGACTAACTCATGATTCTCTCTATACAGATGCCTCATGTTACACACAGTCCAAAGCAAATAGAAGAAATGTTACTACTTAAGTCCAAAAAGCATCAATAAAAGTATAAAGTACAAAAAAAAAAGCAATTTAAAAACTTATCACAATGACACTATTTTATATAGTACCGTAGATGGTATTTTATATAATAGTGTTTTGCTGATCAGGGAACAACAAGGTCTACTAAGTGAAATATATTAGGTACAGAAGCCTCCCAAATCCCTAAACATATTGCCTTTCACTGAATTCAACCAATATTTACAGAGTGTATATTAAGTTGCAGGTACTGTTCTAGGTACTTGGGATACAAGAGGGAACCAAATTTAAAGCCGTCATGAAGCTTTCATTCTAACAGAAGATAGATAATAAAAAAGAAGCAATAAATAAAATAATTAACATCTCAGAAGGTGATAACTGCTACGGTAAAAAGAAAATGCAGGGCTTCCCTTGTGGCGCAGTGGTTGAGAGTTCGCCTGCCGATGCATGGGACACGGGTTCATGCCCCGGTCCGGGAGGATCCCACATGACGCGGAGCGGCTGGGCCCGTGAGCCATGGCCACTGAGCCTGTGCGTCCGGAGCCTGTGCTCCACAACGGGAGAGGCCACAACAGTGAGAGGCCCGCGTACCGCAAAAAAAAAAAAAAAAAAAAAAAAAGAAAAGAAAATGCAGAGGCAGAAAAGGGAGATTGGGAGGGTCGTGGGAGAATGAACAGGTTGCAGCATTCAAAAGGGTGGTCAAGGTTAATAAGGCAGGCCTTATTAACAAGGTGAAATGCGAGCAAAGATGTGAAGGAAGGGACTTCCCTGGTGGCGCAGTGGTTGAGAGTCCGCCTGTCAATGCAGGGGACACGGGTTTGTGCCCCGGTCCGGGAAGATCCCACATGCCGCGGAGCGGCTGGACCCGTGAGCCATGGCCGTTGAGCCTGCACGTCCGGAGCCTGTGCTCCACAACGGGAGAGGCCACAGCAGTGAGAGGCCCGCATACCGCAAAAAAAAAAAAAAAAGAAGAGGTGTGACATGATCCATGATCTCCCTTTTAATTTAAAAGGACTACTTTGCCATCATAGCAGAGACGCAGCAATATGAACACCGAAGCAGGGGGATTAGTTAAGAGACTACTGTGCTAATCTAGGAGAGTCACAATGGTGACTAGGAAGAGAAAGGAGCAGAAGTGGCTAGACTGTGGATATACTTAAAGTAAGGCAGCAGGATTTTCTAATGGAATGGATTTGAGGTAGAAGAGGAAGACAGACATCAAAGATAAAATCAAGGATGCCTCCAAGGTTTTTAGCCTGAACAGAGGAATTGCCAATAATTGAGATGAGGAAGGCTACAAGTAGAGCAAGTCTGGGAAGAAAGATCAGGAGTTCAGTTTTGGCTATGCTGAGTCTGAGATGTCTTAGAGATTTTCAAGAGGAGATACAGAGTATGCGTTTGAATATATGAATCTGGACTTCAGGAAGGACATGTGGATTAGAGATACAATGTCCATGGAAACAGTACAAACACTGAATCCTTATGATCTGTGTTATAAATGAATCTGAATGAAATCTAAGATATTATTTAAACATGAAACAATTTTACAAAACATTGTATTTGTGAGTTTGTTTTGCCAGCAGTGTGGAAAAGGGAGGGCAAATAAAAGTTATTAATAACTCATCCCTAAAAAACAATAAAATAAAATAACTCATCCCTTGGGAACCTAAAGACTAATACTTGCAGGTTAGGAAGGTAACAATAAAGTATATCTGAATTAAAATAATTTTCACAAGATGGTAAGCAAATGGTGGAAAGGAAGAAATGACAAGTTCTGAATAGGATTTACAAGATAAAATCTTTGTCGCGCCCTTCTCTCTTGATGTCCCGCCTCAAAGACGCTCAAGTACCTGAATCTGATCCAGACTAGAGCAAGCTCTAGAGGTCCTTGTCTATGAAATTTTTTTAATGAGTCATTACTTATTCCACTATACCGCCATGAGCTAGACATAGTGTAAATGGGCTACTGAAAATATTAGGAACAAGCCTACGAGACACGCTTCTTTGGACAGGTTCCTAGGCTTATTTGTGTGTCTGGTGGCCAATATTTAACAAATCCTCAGTAAATGAATGGATACTCATGGCAGCAGTATCCCTCAGCCCTGAGCCTTACCTCCTCTCCCACTCCCCTGACCTAGCCTGAGGAACTCTTGGTTTTACTGATCTTCTAAACCAACCTCACAAATTTTCATCTACCTTGGCAATAAATCTTATAGCAGCCATATGGAATAGGCAGGAAAAGTCTACCACCTCTCTCTAAATGAAGAAATAGAAAATAACACACTAATAACAATCCCTAACTTCAAAGTCCAGCATTCTTTTCATTACATTAAACCACACTATAGGGTTTAATACTGATTTAGCTGAGGAGGAGGGTAATGATGAATTTAAAAAAGTTTTATAGCTTGGGAAACCATTTTCTAATCATTTATAAGTTTTGCATCAACCTAAATTCCGTAAGTCTGGTCAGTGCAAGTCTGGGAAGTAACAGCTTATGCTAGGTGAATCAAAGTCAATCATTCCCTCTCATCTTACTAGTCACTCAAAGAAAGCATTTCTCCTGCTTCCTACAAAGTCCAGTTTTTCCTTTAATGGCAGCCTGGAGAACAAATCATGCTTATAATGTAAAATGGACACAGACAAAAGGGAGAAAAGTAATATTTATCAAGCACCTGTTCCAGGCATTATGCTCATTCTTGTGAAAATTGAAAGGATCTCACAAAGTAAGTAATATTATATCCATTTCTATAGATGAGGAAACTAAAGTTCAAAAGAGTTAAGTGACTTGCCAAAGGTAACACAGCAAATAAATGACTCACAATTCAAACTCAGTTCTGCTCTCTTCACTGACTAAGAGTGGTTGATGTAAAAAGCCTCTTGTAGGATAAGATGTCAATAATAAGCATGGAAAGCACAGAATGACAACAAGAAAAAGGGTAAAAGAGGAAAATTAAGAAATTGCTTTGATGGCTCAATGCAGTTAATTGACATAAGGATAAAGGATAAACCAGAAGCGAAGACAGAGAAAGCAGACGGGTGAGAGAAGCTTCAAGCTTTTAAAAAGCTTGCAGTAGAAGAAAAAGAACAGAACCTCACTTCAACGTGTATCATATCCTTTAGGAAGTCTCAACGCGTAAAGTTGGAGGTCATGAGCTATTTTACCTTATTTCACAGTTCAATCAATGCTAATTTAAGTGTAATCTAATTTCTTTCAGTCAACATTTACAGAGTCTCCACTATGTACCAGAAACTGTGCTAGACCCTAGGAATATAAAGTTTAAAAAGACCTCAAGTTGTTCACAGTCTCGTCTGGAGAACTGGGAGACCAAACAATCAATGAGAATGCAGAAGGAAGAGCTCTGTGATAGAGACAAGCTCAGGTGCCATGGAAGCACCAAGAGCACACCTAAGCCAGAATGGAGGGTCAAGGAGGGCTCACCAAAGAAGGAGAGTTCTCAACTGACGCACACATATTAGCACCTGTGACTACCATCAAAAAGCATGTAGAGTCTTATTCATGGTCAATTTGGGGTCTGATTGAAAGCTTGAAATTACCGAAAGGTACAACCCACAGGGTCTAGTGCACAGGTCAGCAAGCAGAAAGATACTGATTCATGATGAATGAACCTCTGATAAGGAGGCAAAACACTGGACACAGGGAGAGGATAACTTTTCAGCCGAGGTAATAAGAAATGCCAAGAGGAAAATCATGATGGTGATGTGAGTCAGAGAGAGAAATCAAAACAGTATCTCATGTTTATATACTGCTTTACTGTTTTCCTAAATTCTTTTTAGGAAATTTATCTTAAATTCTTTTTCACATTTATTATATGATTTCATTTAACCCTCTTAACCCTCTAAAAACTTCTACAAGGTACGTAGCTAGAGCAGGTTTTATTACCACGTTGTTTTTTTTTTTTTTCTGTTTTACAGATGAGAAAACTGAGGCTTGGAGAGGCTAAGAGATTTTTCTCAAATCATACAGCTATAAAATTGCGAGGGCTCACACTCATATTTTTTAACATGCAACCCAGTGAGTTACATGTGAACTCTTTGGACTACATGACTTGGTGACTTCCTACAGCATACTCAGACCCTCCCAGTCATTAGATTACAAGGTGGTTAGTCAGCCTCCAGTGAAAATGCTGCGTTAACTCTGGAAGTAAAAGCTATAGGCGAAGTGGAGAGAAGGGGGTAGGGAAGAAAGATTGAAAATACTATCGTAGCACCAAGAAAACACTGAAAAGAGACAGAGTGGACAACCACTGGAAAACTTACGATCATAACCTTTGCCCACTGGCAAAAGACCGGAAAGGAAAAACCATATGGTGGATGATAAGATTTGGTGACAAGACGGAACAGCACAAAAGACAAATTAGCTCATCCAGAGAGGGGCCAACGACACAATGATTACCCAGAAACACGCACGAGGTACTGGAAATGGGGGGCGGGGACAGACAGCGAGGGGAAGATGAGGGTGACAAGCTAAAGGACGCAGAGAAGAGCGAAGGAAAGGTGACTGGCGATGGAGCAGACACGACTGGAAACGGATGGAGAGCAGACGGGTAACCCAGAGGGATCCGGGGGAGGAGGGGTGGAAGGATGCAGGATGATCATTTTTTTAAGCGGCGGAAACAAGGATGACAGCAGTCCAGAGTGGAGGAAGAGCAGGAGGACAGAGTGACAACAACCCAGGTGGGGAGCCTAGCAAGGTGACAACCCAGAGGTGGCAGTGGCAGGGACGGGCAACGTGCTACTGAGGAGCAAAGTGTCAGCCCCAACCGGGTACGCGCGTGCCGCAGTACCTCGGGGTTAGTACCTGTAACCGCGGTTGGAGGCCCGGGGCGGAATCCGGTAGACGCTGACGTCGGGCTTCACACACAGAACAGACTCGTACTCCAACTCCGCCGCCATCTTGGCTCTGCTCACCGCCCAGCTGGGGGCGCGGCGTGAGCACGGGGGCGGAACTTGGAGGCGGGGAATCGCGTTACGCAACAACTTCCGTTTACGCTACTTCCGCGAGAGTTCCACTGGGTTCCTGAGATTAACCTCCGGTGCCGCGGGTCCGGGAAGCCATGTTGAAACCTGGAAACGGTGAGTTTGCGCGACTCACCATCTTGGGTAAGGGCAAGGGTGGCCTCCAAGTGAGTGATTCTCGTTAAGGAGCTCTCCATTCCCCGAGAAGCGAGGAGGGAAAGCGCCATCTTGCTCCGGGCAAGGGCCCGCAGGGCTTTGGGAGGGTGCCGGTCTTCGAGAATTCGGACGAGTTTCTTTCTTCCAAGAGTCACTTTAAGACGTGTCTTAGAAACCGTAGTTTCCAAGCAGAAAAGGGGAATCCGCCCGTCCGTATTCCCAAATTGGGTACCTACAAAAACTGTATGACCCAGGCGTAGACCGGCGTGGTGGATTTTAACCTTCCAGAGTCCAAACTTCAAAAATGGCCACCCAGCCTGATCCATTGCTTTATAACACCTTTTTATCTCAGTTTCGAGAACGGCACCTGTTGAAATAGCCTGCCACACTTTCAGTGTGCATTCTGGTTATCTTTTTGGAAATTGTGCCCGTGTTAAACTGTAAATGGGATCAACTCATTCCTGACCCATTGGGAAAGCACCATGAACTATTTAATAGCCAATATTTGCTCCCAGTCTTATTATAATGATAGATTCTACTGTCTCCGTAAACACATGCCTCGTATACTCCAAAGGTAAACTTGCCACCATTCCATCACTTAATTAAGTAAGCACAGACAGCAAATGGAAAACCGAGATATCAACTCAAGGCTGTCTGACTACAACAGCGGTGATCTTCACCACTTCATTATGTTGACTGGTTGGAAACCTGTCTCTAATTTGTCTACCCTGTGTAGCAAAGTGATATCTTAAAATTCAAAGAGAATCATAATATCTAGCCCTTATGAGGAGGTGGGGAATCAGCTACTCTCGTACACTGTGAGCAGGAAGGTAATTTCGTACAGCATTTCTGAAGGTAAATTTAGAATTGATCAGTATATTGTAGGTAACCTTCAATGTAGCAAATCCACAAATAGCTATTTTAGAGAAGTTTTTAATGTGTGCAAAAAGGTATGTACAATAATGTTTATTACAGCATTGTTTGTAATAGTGAAAAATGGAAACAGCATGAATGTCTATCAACAGAAAATGGGTAATGGCATACATTACTATAGGATGTTTTGAGGTGTGTGTGTGTATAATATATATAGTAAATAAATAAGTATAGGTATATAGATATTAAGGCCATAAAAGAGATCCAAGATTTTTTTTTAAAGCAGACATTCACTTAAAATTTCAGCAATCCTCAACTACTTAAGGTTTCCTGAGTTGTCCATGTTCTTCATATTCTTCATATCTTTGCATGCATTAAACCTTCTGTCTTAAACACTCTCCCCTAGCTTCTTAATTTGGCAAACTAATATGGTCACATATCAGCTCAAATTGTACCTCCTCCTGTGACTTTGCCAGGTCCTTTAGATGAACTTTCTCTGATGCTTCCACTTGCTTCTGTTATACCTTTTCATTGTATCTAACGTGTTATTATTCTTCAAATATCTCCCACTAAACCATCAGCTCTATAAAGGCAAGAACTTTGCTTTTTCAGCACCCAGCACATTGCCCTTCACATAGTAAGTAGGCAGTAATAATTGTTGAATAATAAAAGATTTCTGCTTAAGTCCAATCATTTAACTTATTAACTTGGCCATTTCCCCAAATCCCCCAATGTAAGGACCCTACATGTACTTTACAAAAAATTCAGAGAATATGAAATTATTAAATGAAACATGAACTTCCACATCTCTATATTAACAGCTTTATGCCAACAAATTTAATAACTTAAATGGTAATGGATGTACACAATTTACCAAAAATAATTCAAGAAGAGATAGAAAATTTGAATAGCCCTGTACCTGTTAAAGAATTTGAATTTATAACTAAAAACCTTCCCACAAAAAAACAAACCTCCATGGCCCAAATGTTTCATCATTGATCAAACATTTTAGGAAGAAATAATGTAAATCCCATACAAATGCTCTAAAAACAAAGAAGAGATAAGACACTTTCCAACTTTTTTTTTTTTTTTTTTTTTTTTTTTTTTGCGGTACGCGGGCCTCTCACTATTGTGGCCTCTCCCGTTGCAGTGCACAGGCTCCGGACGCGCAGGCTCAGCGGCCATGGCTCAATGGCCCAGCCACTCCGCGGCATGTGGGATCTTCCCGGACCGGGGCACGAACCCGTATCCCCTGCATCGGCAGGCGGACTCTCAACCACTGTGCCACCAGGGAAGCCCCTCCAACTAATTTTTATAAGACAATATTACCTTGATACCAAAACCAGAAAAAGATGTTACAAGAAATAAATATATATATGAAACTACAATGAGATAACACAACACACTTAATATAATGGCTTAAAAGAAAACTTGACGACAGCAAAAAGTGCTGGCAAGAATATGGAGCAAAAATACAGAGCAACTTTCATACATTGGTAGTGGGGAGTTAAAATGGCACAACCATTTTGGAAAACATAGTTTTGTATTTTCTAAAAAGTTAAATATATCATTTAACACATGACCCAGCATTTTACTCTGAAATATTTACCCAAGAGAAACTAAAACATATGTTCACAAAAAGACATATATGCAAATATTCAGAGCAGTTTTTTTTACAGTGGTCAAAAACTAGAAACAACACTAAATGTCTATCAGCAGGTGAATGGGTAAACAAATTGTGGTGCATCCCTGTAATACTGTCATATTGACATATAATAGTAATAAAATAAATAGAATAGCAATAAAGAGGATCAAATACTAACACTCAGGGGTAGCAATTTTAAAAGTTGAACTACTGACACCCACAATCACATGGATAGATCTCAAACACATTATACCCAACAACAACAACAACAACAAAAAGCTAGGCCCAAAAGAGTACATACTGTATGACTCCATTTATATGAAATTCTTAAAAAGACTGATCTACAGGGCTTCTCTGGTGGTGCAGTAGTCAAGAATTCACTGCAGCATTGTTTATCATTTATAACAGTGAGACATTGGAAATACATGTCCATCATTAGGAAAAATCAGTTGTGCTGTATTCATTCAACAGGATGGTGTAAATAGTGAACATGAATGAACTACTTGCTATGGACAACATGGATAGATCACAAAAACTTAATTTTAGGAGAAGAAAAAAGTAAGTTTAACAAAAGATAAAACAAAATTGTCCATTTGGACAATGTTTAAAAACAGACAAATCTAAAACTGTATTGTTTGGGGGTAGCCAGTTAAATGGCAAAGCCATATTTAAAATGTAAGGAAATGATAAATACAAAATTCCCAGTTGTGGATTCTTGGGAGGTGGGGTTCAGGAAGGTGATTAGGGCGGGCACAGGAGGTGCTCCAGAGATACGGGTAGCATTCTACTTCTAAAACTGGATGGTAAGCTCATGGTAGTCATTTTATTATTATTTAAAATGTACATATTTATTATAGACACTCTTTCAAATGGATTATATACCTCACAATAAAATTTAACAGGTGCTGTGTGAATCAACTAAGTTTTTAGTTATTGATTTCAACAATAAACATTTTGTATAACAATAATTATAATAATATTACCTGATATTTACATAGCAGCTTTAAGATTACAAAGTGTTTTCATATACACTATCTCATTCATTTTTCACAACAGTCTTGCCCATAGGTAGCATTATCCCCATTTTCATTAAAAAAAATTGCTGAGATACAGAAAGTTCATTGACTTGCTCATCCAATATTTAAGTGTCAGGAGAGAAATCCTTACATTTCTGATACAAACATAACAGCTGCTTATACCTTATTTTTAAATGTTTGCATGAATAATTAGTATTCCTGTGCCTGTTGGTTGAATTATAGTAAAGAGTAGCATTTATTAAGTACTGAGTACTGTTCTGCATGCTTGTGTGCATTATATTATTAATCCTAACAACAGATATGTACTATTGTTATCCTGCTGTGAAATTAAGTAATTATTGTCCACAGTCACAAGTGACAGACATAGATATGTGTCTCCAGGCCCGGGTCCTTAACCAATATGCAATTCTGCCCTAACAGCTCTATCCAGTGAATGGACAGAATATACAACTTTTGAGCTTCCCTGGTGGCGCAGTGATTGAGAGTCCGCCTGCCGATGCAGGGGACACGGGTTCGTGCCCCGGTCCGGGAGGATCCCACATGCCGCGGAGCGGCTAGGCCCATGAGCCATGGCCGCTGAGCCTGCGCATCCGGAGCCCGTGCTCCGCAACGGGAGAGGCCACAACAGTGAGAGACCCGCGTACCAAAAAAAAAAAAAAAAGAATATACAACTTTTAGCAAGTACAGTAGATCCTCCTCATTCATGGACTCCAATATCTGTGAGTTTGCCTATTTGCTTAAATTTATTTGTAACCCCCAAATCAACATTCACAGTCACTCCCTAACATGCACAGGGTGGCAAAAAAATTTGAGTCACCTAGACAAGTACATCATCAGCTGAGGTCAATCCAGGTGGCGCTCTGCCTTCTTGTTTCATCTCTCTTATTGTAAACAAGGATCCTTTACACAACCTATCTAGTGCCAAGTTTTTCGCATTTTCGTACTTTTTGTTGGTGATTTTGCTGTTCAAAATGACCCCTAAGCATAGCGCTGGAGTGCTATATAGTGTCCATAAGCACAAGAAGGCTGAGCTATATATGTGTTAGTTCATCTTGTTTGGGCATGAATTATAGGGCTGTTGGCAGAGAGGTCAATGTTAATGAATCAACAATATGAAATAAGGTTTCCCAGGACGACCTTCAAGATGGCGGAGGAGTAAGACGCGGAGATCACCTTCCTCCCCACAAATACATCAGAAATGCATCTACATGTGGAACAGCTCCTATAGAACACCCACTGAACGCTGGCAGAAGACCTCAGACCTCCTAAAAGGCAAGAAACTCCCCATGTACCTGGGTAGGCAAAAGAAAAAACAGAGAAAAAGAATAGGGATGGGACCTGGACCTCTGGGAGGGAGCTGTGAAAGAGGAAAAGTTTCCACACACTAGGAAGCCCCTCAACTGGCAGAGATGGTGGGGCGGGGCGGGGGCAAGCTTCAGAGCCACGGAGGAGATCGCAGCAACAGGGGTGCAGAGGGCAAAAAAATTTGATCATTTGACCAAAATGCAGTGACCAGAGGCTGGCAGAACTCAACCCCATACATCCCCTAGCGTGGTCCAGTGTCTGCTAATCCAGTGTTCCTGGTGACATTATAGAACATAACTTCCACGAACATGGAGACAGTAGACCGGATTAACATTCACAGGGCAGCATGGTGGCTAAGAGCATAGGCTCTGGAGGCCAGCTGTCTGGTTCTAAGTCTGCCATTTACATAGTGGTGTGAAGTTGGATAACTCATTAGCCTCTTTGCATCTCAGTGTCCTTTTTGAAAATGAGGTACTAATATTAGTACCTATCTCATCATTGGGGTGTCGTTAGAGTTAAATAACATGCAGCCGATGAAGCACTCAGCACAGTGTCTGGTAGATGTCCTCAACGTGTAAGTTATCACTATTATTAATATTAATTTATATTTGAAACAAGAATGATCATGTTTGTTTAGGTAATTATAAACATAGACACATGCAGTTTTAGAATTTCAGAAGCTGCACAACAAAGAACATAATAACTAAAATGGAGTTACCATTCTAACACCATTTTTCCCTAAATGACTGACAAATATGGCCAGTGTAGAGAAAAACATTTCACCTGAAATGAGTATGCGTGCTACTGTGATTTATAATAGGAAATATATATATCTTGATCTGTGCCCCTGGCTCCTAAAGCCCTTATAAATTCCTAGGTGACAAGAGCATTAGGAGCATCTTTTGTTCTAGTATTTGGTCACTGACCCCAGTTTCTGACACAAGGGAAACCCTTGTAATTTCCTGGTGATAGGAGTGTCTTTTGATCCAATGAGGTGACTGGGTGGGCTCTTGGATGGCTCCTGGATAAGGGCTCGGGAGAGACCAAGCCATGATTAGAAGCTTAGAATTTTCAGTCCCACCCCCCATGCTCTTGAAAAGGGAGAAGGACTGGAAATGAAGTTAATAATTGAACTTGCCTGTGTGATGAAGCCTCCAAAAAAATCGCAATAACATGGGGTTGAGAGAACTTCCAGTTTGATGAACACATCCATGTACAGAAAGGGTGACACACCCCAACCCTACTGGAGACAGAAGCTCCTGCACTCAGGACCCTCCCAGATCTCGCCTTATGTAGCTCTTCATCCGGCTGTTCATCTGGGTCCTTTATCATATCCTTTAATAAACTGGTAAACCTAAATAAATGTTTCCCTGAGTCTGTGAGCCACTCTAGCAAATAATCGAATCCAAGGGGAAGAAAGTCATGGGAACCTCTGATTTGTAGCCAAGACAGAGAGAAGTTGTGGGTGACCTGGGGATCTACAACTTGCAATTGGCATCTGAAGTGGGGAGCAGTCTTGTGGAACTCAGCCCTTAACCTGTGGGATGTGACGCTATCTCCAGGTAGATAGTGTCAGAATTGAGTTAAATTGTAGGACACCCAGCTGATGTTGCAGAATTGTTTGATGTAGGGGGAAAAAACACACACATTTGGTGACCACAAGTGTCAGAAGTGAAGTATTCTGTGTGAAAGTAAAGGAGACACATGGGAGGTGGAGACCTGTGGTTTTCCCTGCACAGAAGGAAAAACTGGGTGGTTTTCAACCCAACATCATTTTGTATCACCACTTTCTTTGCCCACATTCTAGTGGAAATGAAATGGGGAAGAAAAGGCAAAGGATAAATGAAATGGAGAAGACATTTTCTAAATAATGCACAAATAGGATAGCTAACCTAAAAAATCCATCAAAATTTACTCAAAAATTTATCTACACTTAAAACATTTATGAGAGCCATCTACCCCTCGATAATCTTGAATTCTGTCCCCCCTACAAAATTTTCTTATGCCTTCTTATTAGATCAGATAAACACAAACTGAAACCTAGTCCCTGGTCCATTTTGGGTTTCATGGAACTAAAGTCGCAAAGGGTGTTCATGAAACACTCAGTTTACTTCCCCTTCAATCTCCCTTCCTTGGCTGACTGCCGTGGATACCTATTATACTAGAAAATCAATCATCAATAAATCAATAGAAGAAACAAAGTTTGCTAAATTTTCTTTAAACCACTCAGATTTGAATGATTCATCGTGCCAAATTTGGCTGGATTCTTTCAAGATCCAGGCATCAGTTCATCAGATATTTGTTATTATGGTTGGATTAACAGTTTTTTGTTTGTTTTATTTTATTTACCTTTCGACTGAATTACTTTAATTTCTGGGTGACTTTGTCCTTCAGTTTGTGCTCTTTGTGTTATTATAACTATGTGCGTAATTAGGCAGCTATACTATAGGGAGTAGAGAGTATGTCAGGTCTACATCCTTGAGGGCCATGGGTTAGAATTTGATTCGACAGAAAGGATGTAACTTAACAATGTAAAGGGAACATTCTGTAAATTATTTTCTAAGAGTCCAAGATGGGAGAATAGTTTTGATATGATAGGCAACTGGAAGCCACGTTAGTTTTTTGACCTAATAACTGCTAACATTTATTGAACGGTTATGTACCAGCAGTGTCTTAAGTGCTTTGCATGTATTAATTTATTTACTCCTAGCAGTCCTATGGAGTAGGTACAGTGACCATTCCCCGACTGTCATTGCCCAGCCAGGAAAACAGAAACCATTGTAGGTATTTCAAACAAGGTATTTAATACAAGGACTTGGTTGCAAAAGTGTTGGAAGGACTAGAGGAATAAAGGGGGAGAAGATAATATAACTTCAGGAAGGTACTTCCCTAAAATTGGAAGAGAAATACTCACAGGGCTGTAGCTGCTGCTGAAACCAGTAATCCTGCCAGAGCCCACAGTTGCCCGCAGCTGCCAAGGTCACACCTGCCATCTGTGTTACAGAAACCCACCAGAGTTGTCTGCTGCTGAAGGAGCCAGAAAATAAATGATCCCCCTTTCAATCTCTCTCTTTTATATTTTAATATTTTTAATGTTTATTCTATTTTATGGTTTTGTTCTTTTATTTTTAAAACATATTTGCAAACTCTGCACAAACTAAACATCCATCAACGGAGGAATGGATAAAGAAGATGTGGTACATATATACAATGGAGTGTTACTCAGCCATAAAAAAGAATGACATGAGGCCATCTGAAGAGACATGGATGGACCTCGAGATTGTCATACTGAGTGAAGTAAGTCAAACAGAGAAAGACAAATATCATATGATATCACTTATATGTGGAATCTAAAAAAATGGTACAAGTGAACCTATTTACAAAACAGAAATAGAGTCACAGATGTAGAAAACAAACTTACGGTTACCAGGGGGAAAGGGTGGGGAGGGATAAATTGGGGGATTGGGGTGGACATACGTACACTGCTATATATAAAATAGATAACTAATAAGGACCTACTGTATAGCACAATGAACTCTACTCAATACTCTGTAATGGCCTCTATGGGAAAAGAATCTAAAAAAGAGTGAACACATGTATATGTAGAACTGATTCACTTTGCTGTACAGCAGAAATGAACACAATATTGTATATCAACCATACTCCAATAAAAATTAATCTCAAGAAAAAGAATCAAATGCAATGATTCCCTTTTCTCTTCACTTTCCAAGAGCACATGAACATGCCCCTCTGGCAGAGCCAGGGCAGACCCTGCCTGAGAGGCAGTCTCGGAAATGCAGTACCCAGGCTTCACTTAGAGAAATAATAAGGAAGAATGGGAATGGGCCTGAGTATCAATAAATAAAACCTGACACAATCCCTGTTTTGCAGGTGAGGAAATGAAAACACAGAGTCTGAAAAATTCCTGTGCAGCCACACAATTAGTGGGAGCTGGGATTCAAGCTCAGGCTCTACGCATCTTCTGTTGCTCCCTGTGTGCTTTTTACTCCAGCCAGACCTCTTTACCTGTGTCGTTCACTCACGCTGGGCTTCCCTCCACCTTAATGTGTGTTTTCCCCCTACTTGAAATGGGAGAATTATAGATTGTTAGATGTAAAAGAAACCTTAAAGATCACGCGAGCCAACCCTTTAATTTTACATCTAAGAAAAAAATTCTAGGTCAAGCATCCAGCCCAAGGTCAAGTATTTAGTTATGATTAAAACTAGAACTCAGATTCCTAATCTAGAGCAGTTTTCACAAGAATGTTCTTCCATGAAAATTTCCCAGCTAATTCTAACCTCCACCAGGTTTCATCAGATTTGTCCTTTGCTAACTAGCCGTAGCACTGGTCTATGTCATCCATAGTTTTTGGCATTTGGTTATTTTTTCACTTAGAGTATATTTATACTTGGTCTAATAATGAATCTAATCATTTTTCGTCAAAGTCCTTAAGGACAGAAGCTTTGTCATATGTTTATTTTTAATTCTCTCAGACAGAGCAGGCTAGAGATTATACAATTCTAAAATTTTTATTTTGGCCAAATGACTACAGATTTCCATCATTGAAAATGTAGAATTAATCAGTGACTCATAAAATGTTTTAATATGGCTGTGTTTGCAACATATATTCAAAATTTCACTCTTGCCAAAGCATCTGATCTCTGCTTAGAAACTTGTAATTAGATATTAAAAAGGAACAAAACAGAAGAGAATCACATAAATTCCCCCCAAGTTTTCCACATTACACCATAAAACTAGTACTTTATAAGAAGGGACAGAAGCCATCTAGAAATAGGAGCCCTATTCACAAGGTGTTTTCAGTAATTTCCTTCCTGATCTGAAAATCCAAGTAATACAGCTGGAAGTTCTCCAACTGGTTTTAACTGCTGTATAATCTTTAGAGAAAGAGGAATCAGTAAAACTGGATCCACACCAGAAACAACTTTAAAGACTCAAATTAATTCTTTGAATTATATTCAAAAGCCAACATCCTTTTCAACCAAACTTTCATTCATTCATTCATTGGTGCCCCAGACATGTATTATTCCAGGCATGGTAGTAGGCTCTGGAGATAGGCACAAAGTCTTGGTCTAGTAGGGCAGAGAGACAGATAAATTATTTTATAGCACTGTTAGTGTCTGTCAAATTTCTACCCAGCCTTAAAGCCCAGCTCAAGTGTTATCTCTTCAGTGCATTATCTTCATGTTTGTTTCAGTGAGAATGTCTTTCCCTCTTCCATGTTCCCAGGACTACCCTGCTAGCAGCCCTTACTCAATTATAATTATATATTTACATCTTTCATTGCTTCTGCATCTCCTACAGTGCATAGTGTCTATATTAAGAGCAGAGTACTTGTTTATGATACTGAACTTAATGATAAAGACCTTACCTTTTGCAAATGGAATAGATACCCTCGCCACCGTTGATGGAAGTGTAAATTGGTGGAGTCTCTTTAGTGGGAAATGCCATACCTTTCAAAAATGTAAATTCACATACATAGATTTAACAATTACAGTCCTAGGAAACTATTCTACAGAAATTTTCATAGATGTATAGAATGCAAGAGTACTCATTGAAACATTGTTTATAACTGTTTTAAAATTTGATAGAAACAGAATATCCATGAAAAGGGGAATAATTGACTAAATGGTATAATATAGAATAATTTAAAAAGTGTGATGTGGGGACTTCCCTGGTGGTCCAGTGGTTAAGACTCTGCACTTCCACTGCAGGGGGTAGGGGTTCAATCCCTGGTCGGGGAACTAAGATTCCCACATGCCCTGAAATGGCCCAAAAACTAATAATAATAAAGATAGTAAAAGTAAACAGCTTGTCACCTCTTTCTAGAGAAGTCCCATAATTCTTGAAGAACCTGCCCAGACCTTATTTCTACCTTAAGACTTTCCTAGATTGCCCCAGGCTAAATACACCCCTACATGTTATTTTCTACTCTTTTACTTCTACTGCTATTTCTATCATTATAGTCTGAATTGTATTACAGGTGTTTTTTGTTGTTGTTGTATGGGTACATACTCTCACCAGACTGTGAATCTCTAGAGATTAGAACATAGTTTAATTCATCTGATTTTTGCACGACAAACTTCTTTGACACATATTAAGCATATAAGAGATATTACTTGAAATTCATTACATGGGGTTGTGCAGGTCATTCCCCCCAGTTACTCCCCACCCCCACTCTCACATACCATAGGATCATTTTTGTGCATTTCCAAAACAAAGCAAATCCAAAAACCTATAAAGTGGGAAGCTGATGTAAAAAGTACTCTCTCTCTAAGCATTCTCTGTGTCCTGCAGAAAATTTTTGAGAACCATGCTCTCCCACTTCTGTTTTTCTTACTTTTCTTACATGAAACATTTAGAAATGACTCACTTTGAAACCCTTTCTGTGGAGTCAGATAGTTGTCAAAAGTGTTGGGTTTAATTTATCATCAGAAACGAAGAGAGAGAGGAAAGAGGAGGTGCTCAGCAAATTTCCTAAACATACTTGACTGTGGTCAAGACAGGACTCGTGGAGACCTCCAGATCCATGCTGAAGTCTTCAGCTACTATCTCGGGTTTTTGGTAAGGAAACCTAGATACACCTGAAGACTTGTGCCCAGCTTGTTTTGCTCATTATTGATAATGGTTTGAGAGTCATTATTTTCTATTTCCCCTTATTCCTTCCCCAACTTTTATTTCTTTTGCTTTATTCCCATGTCCACCTTTTTCTTTTTCTAAATATTCCACATTCTATTTACCTCTGTTCTTAATATTTTCATTCTGGAACTAATATTGAATTTTTACATCATTTTTCCCTGTCTTAAACTGGCTGTTTCTCCTTCTCACCTTTGATTCCAGCTTTCTCCAATAGTTTTGTTTTCCAAATCATCGATTGCCTATTTTTTCTTTTTTTTTTAAATAAATTTATTTATTTTTGGCTGCATTGGGTCTTTGTTGCTGTGCGTGGGCTTTCTCTAGTTGCAGCGAGCAGGGGCTACTCTTCACTGCGTTGCGCAGGCTTCTCCTTGCGGTGGCTTCTCTTGTTGCAAAGCACAGGATCTAGGCGCGTGGGCTTCAGGTGGGCTCAGTAGTTGTGGCTCGTGGGCTCTAGAGCTCATGCTCAGTAGTTGTGGCGCACGGGCTTTGTTGCTCCGCGGCATATGGGATCTTCCCAGATCAGGGCTCGAACACGTGTCCCCTGCATTGGCAGGTGGATTCTTAACCCCTGCACAACCAGGGAAGCCCCTGCCTATTTTTTCTTAATATATATATTTTTTTTCCTCATTCCATTTCTCTTATTTATTTATTTTGCTCATTCCTTATTGCTACTGATTCTGTCATCATATCATTAGTTCTGATTCTGGAATCTATTTTTCTTTCCCTATCATAGTTGAATTTTGGTTTCAGGAGTTTACTTATCTTTTTATTTACTTGTTGGCCAATTCAGTATTGAAAACTAAAAAGAAAAAAAATGTTGAGGTACTTTTCAGCCAACACACTTGTTGAAATATAAAATGTTATCTTGCCCAGAAAGATTTTTAAGATTCTGATTCATATATACTTTCATTTCAAGACAGATACTATGTAATATTTAAAATGTAGCTCACGTCAGATGACTCAATTTCTTTGTATTGGAATTTTGCTCTTTTCAGTCTTTATCACTTCCTTATTATTCTTTATTATTGTGCGGCTCTTGGTGCCTTTCCCTTTATTAGCAATACCAAAGGCTTTTCAGTTACGTGATTATTTGTAGTAAAAAGAGTATTGGTCTGACAGTCATTGGACCAAGGATATGACAACCCTCCTAGTTGTGAATATGTAAAAGTCCCCTAATTTGCTGAGTTTCAGTGTCCAAAACTACAAAATAAAAATAGAGACAAGAAGAGATGATTGCTAACTTTCCTTTCAGTCCTAGAATTCTATGACTATCGGTCTCTCAATATTTTATGGGTCTATGCGTGAATATGTGTGTAGGACAATGGATCAGGGTAGCTGCCACGTACAAAAGTGAAGGAAGTGACCCTGACAGGACTTGAATATTGGAATAAGCAAGGTTACCGAACGGAGAATGAGAATCACTTCTTCTTTTTTTAGTATTTTGTTGTCTTAGTTATTTTAACTTCTGCTAATCGCTATGGCAGCTTGTAAACTCAGCAGAACAGCTTCAAGTCACACAGTATTTTGGACTTCTACAAAAGGAAACATAAAATGCTGTTACAGCCAGTAAGAATTAGGAACTGGAAAACAAAAAAGGAAGTTAGAAGAGACAGCATCCTTACTGGATTAAATGGACAAGCATAAGAATTTTTCACTTAGTTGAAAAAGAAAAAAAGTTAACCCCCAAAATGAGCATCTATCCATTCAAGTAATCTTTAATTGTGCTAAATTCTGTGGAACGAGCATTTAGGAACAAGATTCTTTTTTACCATTATGAAACTTAAGGCCAGAATGATAGATAAGACAGCCACAAAAAGAATTATAGTACAAGATGAAATGCATCATTGCACAGAGAATATGAAAAGAAGTTCAACCCCCCCACACACCCAAAAATAGGAGGCTGAAGAAATAGATTATGACTGGGATTATAAGAGAAGTTTCAAGGAAGATATATTTGAGCTTGATCTTAAAGAATGGCTAGGATTTCAACAGATAGAGATTAAAAATGGAGGAAAGAGGAGGTTAAGGTGGAGGATATAATTCCATATAGAGGTAAACAGCATAGACAAGGAATAGAAAATGGTATTGACTTGGAATAGTGAGTTGTTCAGGAAAGCTATAAAGTAGGGTATGTTTATGGGAATGTTGAAAATCAGGGAAGGGTAATGTCACAGAGGCCAAGAGAAGAAAGTGTTAAGAAGCCAGTGTATCAAATGACATGGATATTGTGGAGGATAAAGACAGAGAAAAAGGTGCTTGGGTTTGTTATCTAGAGTTAGTTCTAGCAGCATGATGGGGCAGAAGACCAATTACAAAGGGTTGTGAAGTGAGTGGTGAGAACAACAGACCCCAAAACAAGCCAGTATCCTTGAAGAAGAGAAACAATGCTACATTAAGAGACTTAAGAAACATCCTGATGCAGTGTGATCCTAGACTGGATGTAATTGTTGACAAATCAGGTGTAAAGGATTGTTTTGGGGACAGCTGGAAAAAATGGATAAAGTCTGAGTATTCCTTACGGTACAATCTTACTGTATAATGTGGAGACTGCTAACTGATGAAAGTGATAAAAGAAAGCAGTTTATATAAAACAATATGCATTTACACCCATGTTCATAGCAGCATTATCCACAGTAGCTACAATGTGGAAGCAACTCAAATATCCATCGACAGATGAATGGATAAACAACATGTGGTACATCCATACAGTGGAATATTATTCAGTCTTAAAAAGGAAGACAATTCTGACACACACTACAACATGGATGAAACTTGAGGACATTTTGCCAAGTGAAATAAGCCAGTTACAAAAAAGACAAATGCTGTAGGATTACATTTACATGAGGTATCTAGAGGAGTCAAATGCATAGAAACTGAAAGTAGGATGGTGATCGCCAGGGGCTGCGGGGAAAGGGAAGTGAGAAGTTGTTTTCTAATAGGTATAGAGTTTCGGGTTTACAAGATGAGAAAGTTCTAAAAATTGGCTGCACAATAATGTAAATATACCTAACACTACTGAACTGTACACTTAAAAATAGTTAAGATGGTAAGTTTTATGTTATATGTATTTCACCACAATTTAAAAAAATTTTAAACCAATATGCACAGTATAATCTAATTTTGTTAAATTTTGCTTAACAAAAAATATACATACATATAGTATACATGTATGTATGTGAAAAAAGATCCAGAAGGATGTAAATTAAGATACTAAAATAGTAATCCCTGACTAGTGGTATATGACATTTTTATTTTCTTATTTTTGCTTGCTTATGTTTTCTAAGTTTCTTCATGAATGATTTCTTTTTTTGTTTTATTTTGTTTTGTTGGCCATGCCAAGTGGCTTGCGAGATCTTAATTCCCCGACCAGGGGTGGAACCTGCGCCTCTTTCAGTGGAAGCGTGGAGTCGTAACCCCTTGACTGCCAGGGAATTCCCTATCTCCATGAATGATTTCTGTCTCTGCAATAATCAAGCTATTTTTCTCGAGTTATACTCACAAAAAACAAATAAGAAAGAAATGATGAGTGGTAAGGAAATCAACGCAAAGAGGGAAAACAACTCTTGATAAATTTGACAGCAAAAGGAAAAAATGAGGTTGTATCTAAAAGACATGACTGAGGGAATTCCCTGGTGGTCCAGGGGTTAGGATTCTGAGCTTTCACTGCCGAGGGCCTGGGTTTGACCCCTAGTCGGGGAACTAGGATCCCACAGGCGGTGCAGGGCACGGCCAAAAAAGAAAAAAATTTTTTTAATGTTATTGAAGTATAGTTGATTTACCATGTTGTGTTCATTTCTACTGTACAGCAAAATGACTCAGCTATAAATATATATTCTTTTCCATTATGGTTTATCACAGATATTGAATATAGTTCCTTGTGCTCTACTGTAGGACCTTGTTGTTTATCCATCCTATATATACACTAGTTTGCATCTGCTAATCCCAAACTCCCAATACTCCCCTCCCCCACCACCCCCTTTGGCAACCACAGGTCTGTTCTCTATGTCAATACAGTAGATTTTAAATTGTCTTTCAGAGAATGTTTTTGTGTAATCCAATGTGAAGTCAGAAAATAAAACTAAAACAGTGTGAGGGTCTTTGTGACTCTACATCTTTATGTGGGGAGGTTAGAATTCTAAGAATATGCATTTTTTAAGTTAGTTTTAACATTTTTGTTTATATTTTTATAAAAGTTTAGCAATGGAGTCTTTCTCTGCTGAGACCAATTCAACTGACGTACCATCACAGCCCTGGGATGAACCCCAAGTAATCCTCTCCATGGTCATTCTCAGTTTCACTTTCCTACTGGGATTGCCAGGCAACGGGCTGGTGCTGTGGGTGGCTGGCCTAAAGATGCAACGAAGTGTGAGCACCGTTTGGTTTCTCCATCTCACCTTGGCTGACTTTCTCTGCTGCCTCTCCCTGCCCTTCTCCCTGGTTCACTTGGCTCTCCAAGGACGCTGGCCCTACGGCTGGTTCCTATGCAAGCTCATCCCCTCCACCATTGTCCTCAACATGTTTGCCAGCATCTTCCTGCTGACCGCCATTAGCCTGGACCGCTGTCTTTTGGTACTCAAGCCAATCTGGTGCCAGAATCATCGCAACGTGGGGGCGGCCTTCACTATCTGTGGATGTATCTGGGTGGTGGCTTTTGTAATGTGCATACCTGTGTTCATATACCGGGAAACATTCACTATAGACAACCATAGTATGTGTGGCTACAATTTTGGTCTCTACAGATCATTAGATTATTCAGACTTCAACTTTGATCTACTGGAAAACGGGTCTCTTGACAACTCCATTGTTGAGCTGCCTGAAGAAACGGATGATAGGTTAGATTCTTTCTCTCAACAAACAAATGCTTGTCCCTGGGCAGCCACTGCTGGCCTCTGTTCTCAAATATCTCAAAGAACTTCTGGACATTCACTCCCTACGGATTCAGCTAGATTATCTGTTCAACATCCATATTATAATGTATTTAAACCAGCTGATGAGCTCTCAGCTACAATCCCCAGTGATTTTCCCATTGAAGATCACAGAACTAACCCACTGGATAACTCTGATGCTTTTCTTCCTGCTGATTTAGACCTTTTCGCTAGTGCCTCCGGCAACTCCTCATACACATCGGAGCTATTGGAAGATTTCCAGGATGATGATTTCGGCCAATTTGCATACGGCCATCAAGTGCCCGCACCCCAGGTAGCAATAACCATCACTAGGCTAGTGCTGGGTTTCCTGTTACCCTTTATCCTCATGGTGGCCTGTTACAGCCTCATTCTCTTCCGAATGCGTTGGAGCCGCTTCACCAAGTCTCGGAGCAAAACCTTGAGAGTGGCTATGGTGGTGGTGGCTGTCTTCCTCGTCTGCTGGGCTCCGTACCACATTGTTGGAACCCTCTTACTATTTATTGACCCAGAAACTCCCTTTGGGGAAGCTCTGTTGTCCTGGGACCATGTGTCTCTTGCTTTAGCATCTGCCAATAGTTGCTTCAATCCCTTCCTCTATGCCCTTCTGGGGAAAGATTTTAGGAAAAAAGCAAAACAGTCCATGCAGGGAATTCTGGAGGCAGCTTTCAGTGAGGACTTGACACACTCTACCAGCTGCCCCCCAAACAAAGTCTCTTTGGAAAAAAACAGTATCAGTACAGTTGTGTGAAAATATGGAGCAGCTGACCCAACCAGAGGTTCTTAGGCATTCACCCAGCGCATCATATTTCTAAAAAGACGACAGAGATAGGGAGCAGGGGATTTCAGAAACTGTCAGAGAATCAATCCAGAGGGTCTTAAAGTGTGGTCCCAGACTAGTGGCATCGGTATCACCTGGAAAGTTGATAGAAGTACAAATTCTCCAGCCCCACCAGAGACTTGCTGAATCAGTCTCTGGGGGTGGGGCTCAGACAGTGTTTTCCCAAGCTCCCTTGTTTCGGATGAATGCTAAATTTGGGAAGCATTGTAAAAATTAGTCTATTTCTATCTCAAACAAAGCCACGTGAAATAAATGCGAAGGCAGTCTCCTTTAAAACGTTTCCATCATTAAATTTCTTTCTAATTTCCTTCCAGATTCAAGTTAAAACCATTTCTTCTAGTCCTACCTGAGTGAAAGGTGATCATTTATTCTATGGCTTTGTTGTGGTGATGGTGGTGGTGATAGTTTTAAATGAAAAAAAAAAAAGGTGCAAAAAGAAAGTCTATAAAAACAAGGAGTTATGAGTCTGAGTCTGGAGCAGAGTACAATGCCAGATGCCTGCAACTTGGAATACTCCTGGATACAGGACGTAGGAATTCTGAGTTTCCATTATTACAACTAAATAAGCGTCTATTGTGTAAAGACAGACTACTTAGGCATCTAAAGACTTTCTCATGAAACAGTATGTAAGCCACAGTTCGGGGAGTTCTCTCTTCCCTCTGTTTGCTCTATCTGCCTATTGATAGAATCATCTCTCTTTCATTCCTTTTCTTAAGCTCCTTAATTCCCTTATTCCTCCCCTGCCTCTAAATCTTCTTCCAGACTTTATGCCTCTAATAACCAATAGTTTCATAAGATGCAAATTACTCCCCTCCTCTAGCTCCACATTGGTACTTTCCAAGAAACTCATTTCAAGTGAAAGGAGAAAGACGGTGGAGGATAGGGCAGCAATTCTTGAATTCACTGCAATGTAACTGAGTACCCTCTGGGCACGTTATCCAACTTTAAAAGAAAGCACGACTGTAGGTGTGTATCTTTCATGCCGTAATTACCAGATATATCTTCGGGGTTTTTTTTTAATTAATCTTTATCTTTACCAAAGTAATACATGCACATAACTTAAAGAGAACCTAAGGCTTATAATGAAATCTAACAGGTTTCCTGCCCCACTCTGCCCAGCCCCTCCTTCCTCTCACTCCCACTTCCCAGGGATAACCTTTGAAACGATTTTAGATGTTTCCTCTGATATTCACCATGATAGTTCTAAGTCATGACCTTATGCTGCTAGTTTTTGTAGACGTGATAAAATGACTTCTTGTTTTGAAAGATGACGATTTTTATCCAAACACATTCATATTTTTTGTTTATTCAGCAGCCCAATATTCATTACCCATCATCCTTTAAATTTGTTCACGATCACACATTTTCTTCTACTTTGTCGACCCATTCCAACCCCCCTTCTCTTTCTCTTTCATTTTTTTCAGAAAACATTATTAAACCCCCATCACCTCACTTTTCTCTGTATATAAAGTTTTATGTGTTAAACCTCTAAATTTTCAGGTTTTGTTTGTACTACAACATAGCCTCATCTGTGTACAGTGATTTAATCTGAAAAATAGAAAATGAGATGTCTTAGACTTTACAAGGCACTATCCTTTGTTCAGTGGTTGAGGGGAGGGTCTGGACTACAAATAAGTTATAAAGTACTATGTGGAAAAGTGTCAAATCACTAGGAATGCTTTCAGTTGTGCAGTAATGATATCTGACATGATGTGAGATTTGCCATGCTACCTTCCAATTTAATCTGATCATATATTTGATGTGAATAAATGCTTTATTTCTGAATGTCTCCTTGCAAGGCTGAGAGATTCATGGATCCTTTTAATTGTTTGACTCTCAGAATATATCATAATCTCTAAACATACGGCAAATATAAATCTCATAGTGGGTAGCTGTAGGCTTACTATAATGATGATTAGCTGGGCTTCTGGAAATCCCAACATTTCTCATGGGACCCTGGGTATAAGTCCCTAACTTCTAGGGTTACTGTATAGGATACCAGGGTGAATGATTCTGGCATAGTTATAAAGATTCAATAGTTCAATAGTTGACATTTCTGGACTCCTTTTGAGAGTTCTATTTACCCTGGAAATGTATTCTGAAGAAATCCCTACCATTGGAATTCCCTCATTTCCAATGAAAAACTCTGGCGAGTACCTGTAAGTGTTCACTGGGAGTCCCAGAGGGGGACCCAAGTCTTCCTCAAATTGTAGGATCTTTAATCTTTACAATATCCCAGAATGCAAGCAAGATGGCTTAGCCCACACATTAAGCTGCAAGGGGGCACTGCCTCTCCCAACAGTATTTCGCTATATTTAATAGCATTTGAAAAAAAGAATGTTAAAGGCATGCTTTTAATTCTTTTTTCCCATCAATCTTATCAAGAATGTCAGGGTCAACTAATCAAACCCAGTGAGGGGTGGTGAGGAGGGGCAATAGAAGACAACTGCTTTCACATTTCTCTTTTCCTACCCTGGCAAAAACAAATTTAAGACCAGCGCCAGGAAGATAAAACCATAAACATTCTTTTTTTTTTTATTAAGAAAGCATGCAAACAACAACAACTTGTGAGACCATACACCCCCCGCCCCAGCCTGCACCAATGCAAAGCATTATGGGTGGTATGAAGGACTCACCAAACCAGAAACGTGGGGGTTGAAGAGAGAAAGGCAGGGATGGGCGGATCAATACCAACGAATTGCTCCTTCCATCCCTCTCCTCCACTTTCTCCCTTACTTCCTCTTTTAGGCAGTGAGCTCCTGCAGTTTCGCACACATCACCCAAGACAACAACGACAAAACTTTCACGGCCAGCAACGCTGGACCAACAAGACAAAGTAGGATTCTTTCCATTTCATGGAGGGTAGGGGAAACCGAGGCCCAAAGAGGGTCAGGTTTGTCCTGTGCCATTTAGCAAGGCTGGGTTTAGTGGAGAGGAGCTAAAATCCCAGAAGGCCTGATGGCCAATCTCCAGCCCTAGCCCCAGACTTCAGTTACTCCGGCTGCCTGCCAGAGTTCTTAATGACCCTCATTTTCAGAAGACACAGATGAAATATAAACAAGAGACATTTACATGTCTGATTTAGTCTACCCTTGCAAATCCTGTATGGATCTGGGTAGAAAAGGGGTTTAGAAAAGAGTGATGATTTGTCAAGGGGGAATCTTAGGGAGAACAGATGGGACGTTGTATGTAGGAGGCACCTTGACTGGAAGGGTGAGGAAGACACGCCTCAGATAAGGACACTGGGCAAAGGCGTGTCACCACCCTCAAGAGAAATTCTCCCTTCCCCAAGGGGAAATCTTACGGCATACTTCAACCCCACTAACTGCCCTCCGACACCATGGGGGATTCACACCACTCACACCCCTACTTCTTACAAAGAACTTCAAAGAAATAAAGTGCTGTTTAGTTAACTGCCCTTTCTTGCCCCCTGACTTCAGCCTCACTGGACGTCTTCAACAAACTCATATAGCATCCCTTACAAGAAAGGAAGGGGCGGATGAGGGGGACAAGCAGGAGAGCAGAAAGCATGGGTAAATAAAAGAATATGAACACAAAGCAGAAATCACAGAGAGAGTGGCCTTGTCCATTCGGTACATTTTGTCCTGCAGCTTTGAGAAAGTGAACATTCAGCAAAATAAAAACAGAAGTAAAATTGTTCTTCCCTCTCATGACTAAGATTCAATGATTAATATCAAATATACACTAAGTACTTTGCAGCAATAAATCATGGCCACTCCTTGTTAAAGGAGGTTAAGTTATCCCTGTACCTTTCTCTGGGCAGGGGCGGTCTCCCTTGGCCCTCATGGAACTCTTTGCTTTAGGTTACTTATTCCCCTCTACCAATTTCCCTTCACCCCCCAAAAGCCTGATTGCAAAAGCCTCAGCCCCAATGATCTGGATTCCAAATACATTCCAATGTATTTGCCTACATTGTTAAATAACTGAAATATTCTCCACCCACGTCTATGCCAGCTCCCCTCTCCTCCCCGCACCCTCCTGCCACCAGTACTGTAGGTTTGGTTCTGCTATGATGGGTGGGAAAGAGATTCCCGTCTTGCCCTAGGCTGTGGTGAGACTACAAGGAGTAATGGGTTACTCTCCTTTCTTGAGAATGCCAGAAAATGGGGGAAGAAAATACCATGGGTGGAAGAGATGAGTAGACAACTAAAGGAGGACAAAATAATATTTGCTGAATGAGATAAGGGGGTGAAAGGATAACTGGTAAATGCAAATAAAAGCCACAGTTGATTTCCAGAGAAAATGATGTTTAAAAAGTCAAAATGGTTCAACTGAAACCATCTCCAAAAAGCTGAACCTACGCTGAAGAGTTGTCCTCATTTCCACCAGAGAAGCAGAGCTCTGGCTAAGCCCGACTCTATCTCCTACAGAGAACAGGCCAGGAATAAGCCAATGGCAGTTTATCTGACAGAGTAGCACAGACGCAATTTCTGACTGTTTTATATTCCATCATCCCTCTACGATATTCTACCCGACCCAACCCAGACCTCCTATTCCACTAGGATTTTATTGCCACCACCATCACGCTCACCCTTGATGGGGAATGAGGGTCAGCAGAAGTAGGATTGGAGAGATAAAGGGACAAGGAAGAGCTCAGAGGACAAAATTAGCACCATTGAGTAAAACCTGCAAATTCATGGTTGCCAAGCAGTGTTTTAGATCCCTTCTACTCGATAACGTGGCTTCTCCAGTCCTGGATCCAACGGATATCCACAGAAAACAACGTGGGGCTGAAAGGTGGGACTAGCGCTGACTTTCCCAAAATGAAAAGGAAATCAAAGTTTGAGACCCTTCTCTGCGGCTCTCATGGCCTCACCTTCCAGCCAGATGATTTTAAATTAGCAAGAGGTGGACGTGGTCCATGGTGGAGGGACAGGAGACCGGAGACAGCATATAACCAATAATAATAATAATAATATAATAAGAATAATAATAAAAGAATTAGGAAAAAAACAAGAAGGAAGAGGAAGAATGAGGCAGAAAAGAGGGGGTTATCTTCGGCAGCATCTTGCGGTGGCTTCTCTGGCAGAGAAAGAAAAAAAAAAAAGAGGATATATATCTATATACAGGCAAGGGCGGAAGGGATGGGCTGGGACTGTGCTTTCCCCACTGCCAGACTTCACCACCCAGCCCTGGGCTGATGGCCAGGCTCTCAGATGCACTAGGTAATCAAGTCCCAGTCGAAGTCATCGGGGATCTCCTCATTGGCCCCAGGAGGTGGAACTGGCGGCCGAGGGACCATGTGGTGTGCTGTGGGAAGAGAGAAGGAGATTAAAAGGAGAGTGGATGGGAAGCCGTTCTATCTATCTTGACGGATGGTGGTCAACCCCAAACACCACCATGGGAAAGGTCTGGGGAAACTATGGTCCTTATCAGTCCAGAGTTATTTTTGTTTCCGGCCACCACTTCAGTGAGATCTCAGGAAAGACTCAGAGTAAACTAGGCCACATGGCAATGTCACAGTATGCAGCCATTAAAAATTATACTCATGGGGACTTCCCTGGCGGTCCAGTGGTTAGGGCTTTGCGCTTTCACTGCCAAGGGCCCGGGTGTGATACCTGGTCGGGGAACTAAGATCCCGCAAGCCACGATGCGCGGCCAAAAAACAAAAAACAAAGAAAAAAAAATTATACTTAGGAAGACTACATAATAATGACAAAAAAACATACAGAATATACTATTACATGAAATAGCAATACAGAAATTTGCATATAAATCGCACGGAAAAGGAATACTTGGACAAAGATGAACATCACCTCCAAAATTGAAAACACTGTGGTTAGGCAGCATGATAACAGTGATTTTTCTCAAATGCATTTAAAGGTGAAGGATCTGTTCGTTCTGTAGTATTTATGGCAATTTAGGGTCTCCCCACCTACTCTCACCATCAGAGGTAGTTCAGTCCCAGAACCCTGATACTAGAGGTCAGGAAGACAGGAAAGCAGATGTGGGCACAAAGCAGGTACATTTGCATAACACGTTCATGTCATTTGTCTGAGTGTACCTCCCACTTAGATTCCGAAGCCAGGCATAAATGTTCTACACGTCTATCTTTTGTTTATAGCCATGCTTCTACTTCCTTTCATCACTGCAGGCACAAGCTCATTTTAAAGTAAGTCGGTCTTCTTTAGTCTCCCATGACATACACCTCCCCAGCAGGTGGACCACCCTCCAGCCTTGAGAATCAGGAAGGCTCACCCCCTCCCGGCAGGTGCAGGCAAAAGAGCCAAGAATGCAGGTTCGGAGCCATAGGAAAGCCAAACGACTCGCTGGTGGTGAAACAAGCTTCCTGGTTCTTACCTGGGCGATTGTATCCTGCTGAGTCCTGGGTGGCAAGTGGGTACATTGGTGATGGACCCGGGTAGAGGTGGGGGGCTTGAGGGTGCACATAAGAGTTCACTGCCAAAGCAAGACAAGAGTTAAGTGAGTGGGACCATCGTATTCAAGGAAGCAGAGTCAGACAGAGAGAGAGAAAAAAGTACTCTTCCTCCCCTTCATCTCTTCTCCCTTCCCTGCTCTGTTCTGTAGCTCCTGTGGGCATCAAGGTTTTCTGCAGAAGCTATCAGTCCTCACCACTTAGGGCACAAAGGGACCCGATACTAGTGGAGTTCAATATCACAGTTATCAGAAGGATGACAAATATAGAACTGTGATCATTGACTCTTACTTCACCAGTTTGAAGACCATATAACTGTAGAGAATCACAACTCCACCTAATTACAATCCAGGGAAGGGTTACTGAGACACAAATTTGGAACAGGGACTTTCTCCTCCCTTTTCTTCAGTAACCCTGACCTCCCAGATCAAGATCTAAAAGGAATCATACAGTCTATTTCTTTGGCATTTGGATCACTGCTCATAAGCTGATGTTTCTTAGTTCCCTTCTGCCCTTCTCGTCCCTCTTCCTTTACATCATCCAGTCTCCACCTCCTTGGCAGCCTGCTTTGTGTGGTACCTTGGTTCATGGCTGGCTCCTGCTTGCCACTAGTGAGGGCACAGGAATCAGCAATGCGGGCGGGGGCGGGTGGCCGGTGGGAGCCCCCCTGTGGGGGCACGTGACCAGTCTGAGTGAGGAAGTGGTTGAGGGAGTCACACAGATTGGCAATGTGATGCTGGTCCAGGCTCCAGTTCTTCTGCTCTGCCTGCCGCAGACTCTCCATCAGCTCTGCAAACAGAGCAGCGAGAAAGGCTAGCCTTGCAGACGCCCCAATGCCCCTAGCGGCTCTATGCCCAACTCACTGCTCCGACTACACGGCCAATCAACACTGCTGATTATATGCGCTACCAATAATTGACATCCGTTAGAGTCCTACATTTTCAAACTCTCATTCCATTTCTTCCTTACTAAATTCTTTTCTTTTTTTTAATTTTTTTTAACATCTTTGTTGGAGTATAACTGCTTTACCATGTTGTGTTAGTTTCTGCTGTATAACAGAGTGAATCAGCTATACGTATACATATATCCCCATATCCCCTCCCTCTTGCGTCTCCCTTCCACCCTCCCTATCCCAGCCCTCTAGGTGGTCACAAAGCACCGAGCTGATCTCCCCGTGCTATGCGGCTGCTTCCCACTAGCTAGCTATTTTACATTTGGTTCCTTAGTAAATTCTTATTATAATTTCCATCTTTCTGATGAATAAGTTTCAAAGTGACTGAGTGAATTAGCCGTGGTCACAGTGTCAGTAAATGGTGACAAAACTACAAAATAGTGGTCCAGGGTGATGAATTCCTGAGAGTCTTGTTCTCCTGAAGATAAAACTCAGTGGAATAAACCACCGTCGTATTTTGCATTAAGGCAGAAATTAATTAAAACTAACTTGAAGAGAGCATCAATATTATCCACCTTGTGTAACATGAAATCCTCCATCCTCAAGCTTCACTTAACCATCCCCTCCTCGTTCCGGTTTCCATTGGGTTTTTCCACTTCCGCTATATTCCTCTTCCCTCCAGGCACCATCCTTTGATCACTAACCTGAGAACTGTGACTGCTCAATGCTGGACCAGTTGAGCCGGTTCACCATCTTGAAGCTTTCCTTTAAGGAGTCAATATTGGAGCACCAGTCAGGAGGAAAGGCTGTAAAGAGGGGGGCGTGGTAATGAGACAGAGTGAGGGGCAAGAGAGCCGCCAACTGACAGCAGACTGACTACTGAATGCAAGATTCTTGCGTCTACGTAGGTTATCAGCTGCATGACCGAGATAATTTTGGACTCTCCCTCCCTGGAGATTTAGGACAAACAAAGCTATCGATGCTTTAATTACCGACAGCCAAGCTCATGGGCAAAAGAATATGAAAAACCATCCCAATTTATCCAAGAATTCTCTAATACAGAGCTCCAAGCAGCAACCTCTGTGGCTCAGACGAGCTCTCATGGGAGAGAGGCTACAAGACCCACTGTTAAACTTCCTAACCAGCCGCACCTCCTGCCAGCGTCAGAACAGGGGGCTCAACCCGCAGTCCTCTAGGGTCTCCCTGCACCCTCCCTACTCACCAAAGCCAGTGCTGTTGATGGGAGCCTGGCCTTGTGCCTGTGGCGGCGGCGGCTGGGCAGGGTGGGTGGGGGGATGGTGCTGATGAGGGTGGTAGCCGCTGTGCTGCAGCGGGGGTGGGTGCATGGCCATCACAGGGGGCGGCCCGTAGCCCTCGGCCCCCGCTTGCTTCCCCCCTGGTGGGGCACAACCATCTGGGCTTGGGGTGTGCAGGGGGGGCGCACCGCCCACATTGGAGGGGCCCTGGGCGGGTGCCTGCTGCGGCTGCGGAGGCGGCGGCGGCGGCGGCGGCGGCGGCGGCGGCGGCGGCGGCTGCTGGTACATGTAGTAGTTGTTAGAGGGCGGCAGGTCCCCCAGGAGAGACGAAAAGCCTGCGGGGAGGGGCGGGGGCGGGGGGGGGGAAGCGGGTACGTGAGCGGGGCAACGCATCACTCAGGACGTCCACTGGCTGGAGACGGGACGTTCTGGGACAGCAGGGTCCCCTGGGCCCCCTTCCTCCCCCGCCCCGGCAGGGGTAACCGACAGCCGGAGGCCCTCGACAGCACCGACAACCGCTGAAATTTTAGCCAAAAGGTCAGCATGCACCTTTTCATGCTATTTTTCAAGGATCTGGGATGTAGTCCTGGAATCACAGTTTCAAAAGACATCGGACATCAGGTAAAGTTCCAAAAGCAAATTATAAATAAAACAAAGCCATGGGCCTCTGTTCTCTCCTTTTCCTTATTGTCCTACACGCTTCTGCCTCTTGCAGTCACTACGAAAAACGGAGTCTGGGTACGCAGTAGAGTGGGGACGGATGAATTTCTCAAACAGATGGGGCAGGGAAGAGCTCGAGATGGAGACCCGGGCTTTCAGCCTTCAGCCGTGATTAAACTTGAGTGAACTCTCTGCTGTCCTTGCTCCATCTGATTTTTTCCCTTTGTTTCTGGGAGCCCTCCAAGCTCCCTACTTCCAATCAACCAAATCACCTGAGTTGGACTCATTTCTCAAGCGAATGCTGCAATCTAGCAACACAACTCTAGATAGGAATCCCCTGGGATATAAAAGACAATTAATGACAATTAAGACAATTTTCCCCAAAGTGACTCCTAACCACTTTTTTTTTTTTTTGCGGTACGTGGGCCTCTCACTGTTGTGGCCTCTCCCGTTGCGGAGCACAGGCTCCGGACGCGCAGGCTCAGCGGCCATGGCTCACGGGCCCAGCCGCTCTGCGGCATGTGGGATCCTCCCGGACCGGGGCACGAACCCGTGTCCCCTGCATCGGCAGGCGGACTCTCAACCACTGCGCCACCAGAGAAGCCCCTATTGGGAGACTTTTTGAGAGATTGTCTGGTTCAGTGCTTCCTGTTTCTTAAATTTTTATTTTTTATTTTATTTTTACTTTTTATTTTTTTGCCACACCACATCGCTTGCGGGATCTTAATTCCCCGACCGGGGTTTGAACCCACGCCCCCTGCAGTGGAAGCGCGGAGTCCTAACCGTTGGACCACCAGGGAATTCCCCTAAATTTTTAAAAAGAATTTAGAGGTAGGGATGAAGTCAGGACTTCAGGTGAATCATGAGATCTTGTTCTGTCCAGTGGCCTTGGATAGGCGGCCGGAGATTAATGGAATGATAAAAAGTGGTTAGGGGCTTCCCTGGTGGCGCAGTGGTTGAGAGTCTGCCTGCCGATGCAGGGGACATGGGTTCGTGCCCCGGTCCGGGAGGATCCCACATGCCGCGGAGCGGCTGGGCCCGTGAGCCATGGCCGCTGAGCCTGCGCGTCCGGAGCCTGTGCTCCACAACGGGAAAGGCCACAGCGGTGAGAGGCCCGCGTACCGCAAAAAAAAAAAAAGTCTCCCAATAACGGCTTCAAATCATTCTCTTATGGTAATTTGGGAAATTTGAGTATGGATGAGATATAAACTGATATTAAGGAAGCATTATTTACTGTGTTAGGAGTCATCATGGCAATGCATAACTAAAAGAAAAGTCTTCGTCATTAAGGATGCATACTGAACCAGTATTTGCAAGTAGAACGATGTGCATTAAATTCCTCCATTTAAAGAAAATCTGGGTGGTAAACAAAACAAGCTTAGCATATCGGTAACTGGTAAAGTTGGGCAATGAAAACATGAGGGTTTATTATACTATTTTCTCTATTTTTGCATCTGTTTGAAATTGTTCCTAATTAAAATTAACATAAATACGTTAAAAAATAAAATTAAATTGTTCTCACAGTGAAACGCAGGGATTCTTAGGAAAAGGAAACTACTGCTGTCCCCTAGTGGCCATCCTCAGAATGACTTGCTGGCAGCCATAAAATCATGGCCCTTAGTTTGAACAGATGGGGGATTCCTCCAACTCACTTACTGAAACTAATGACCCAGCTCGCCTCTTGAAACAGCTGTCCTTCAGAACTAAGCCAGAAGAGCTCTGACTCCACACAGTTGTGGCTCATGACATGCTTTCCCTGACCAGTGATCAACCTCTCCTTGTGTTACAAGTAAGAAAAAGAGGGAAAGAAGAGAATGTCCCCATCTGTTCAAAAACCCAAGGACGTCTCTGCTCCCCTCCCCACTCCAGACTCACCATGCTGAGAGGACGAAGAGGACTTCTCCAGCATGGATTTGTAGAGGTTGCGGAAGGACCAGCTTAGATCCTGAAAATTGATCTCTGAGTAGGAGAATTTGAAGTCATGGTTGGTGTTGTACAGGGGAGGGGGACCCTCGGTGCTCTCTCGGCCTGGAGCCCCTGCTGCCACTGCTCCGCCATCCACAGACCCTGTGCCCTGCAGAAAGAGGTAAGAAAGACTCGATACATGTCCTACGTGAGGGACCAATACAACCCCTTAGTGGACACCAAGTTCTCTGCCTGTCCTCTTCATGCTCTCCCACCTTTTCAATGAGTGAGCATCATTTTCTCCTTTTCTTCTCATTCGTTCCTATCTTGCTGTAGCTTCTCGCCCTTTTCCTGTGCTACATCCATAGTCAATCTTTCCTTTCTCATAACCTTTTTGGCTCTCTTTCTTGTCTTCTCACCACTTTTTTTCTGATCTTTCTTAAAACTTTGTCGTCTCTCTCTCTCCATCTCTCTCTCAGCTTCCCTCTTTCCCTTTCTCCTTCTTTCCCAATTTATCTGCCTACCATAGCACAGATTCTCAACACATAATTTTGAACCAACAGATATATGAATCTATTCAACCATCCATCCATCCATCCACCCATCCATCCATCCATCCATCCCTATATCCCCTGCCACCTCCACCTCCTACCTGGCTGTAGCTGGCGATAGATGTGGGGCTCTGAAGTGGCATCTGAGGATTCCCCTCGGGAGGCAGTGAGGCTTCTCCACTCCCTGGAACGCCTCCCCGTGGGCTCTTGCTTGCCTCCTGTTCTGGTGAGTCCTGGGATAGCTGAGGGTTGTGAAAGAAGAGAAATCTATAAGCAGATGCTAAACATCCTCCCAAGACCAATGGTTCCACACCTGCTGGTATTTGACCTTGGCCCCAAATTTAGGAAATGACTGAAAAAGCAGGCAAAGATGTGCAAGGAGCAGCTGGCTCATAAATGGCATCTCATTGAGGTGGAGACTTACATCATCATCGGGAGGGTGTCTTCTCTTTCGGGAGATGTCAGGGCAGGTATCGATTGTCCAATAAGAGCCCTAGAAGAAGAACCCATCCCCATAAAGAAAAAAAAAAATCATTATATACGGAAATTCCCACCTTTGGAAAAGTAGACATTTGAAGGGATTTTCACATAAAATAAGAGTTATATTTTTTAAAATACAACTGGACTGAAATTCAACTATACTTCAATTTAAAAAAATAAATAAATAACATTAACATTAAAGAAGATCATCTATCTGGAACCTTAAAAAAAAGAAAGAAAAGAAAAATGACTGTAAATTCACAGGACTGTAATCCTGAGGGTACCAGCTATTTTTGAGGACTAAATTTGTCCTAACAGCTCACTGAGGCCTCGATCATTCTAGAGGGACAGAACACAGCATCTAGTTCAAAGAGCTGGAAATGTCCAGACCAACCCTTCCCTTCCACGTGATCTGAGGCAAAAGTCTCTTGGACTTCAGCTTCCACAGCTGTCAAACAAAGAGGATGATCGATCCCTTCTCCCTTCTGAAGGTAAAATCATGGGATTCTTATACAGAAAAACTCCTACAAAGGTTATTAAGCCCACCTTTTACACCTAGAAAGAGCACCATGCACAAAAAAGGGGGCATCAAGGTCCATTTTTTAAATAAATATTTCTATTTAAAAAAAATTTCAGTCTTCCTTAGTCATTCACTCTCATGGGGACCCACCAGCTTGATAACCAAGCTCTTCCTTTGAGGAAAAAAATAAAGCTGCTTCTCTAATTAACATGATTTCCTCTTCTGGGTAATTAAAACAGCCATAGGACTCTAAGCTGTCAACCACTTCTCGCTCCTTCCTCCCCTCCCTTCACCGCTTACAGCAGAATCTCACCTTCCCAGGATCATCCCGAGGTCTGGGCACCTTCCGGAAACACTTGTTGAGAGAAAGGTTGTGCCGAATTGAATTCTGGGGAAGCAGAGAAGCAAGTTAGATTTGAGCATCGTGCAAAGCAGAAAATTTTCCAGTAGTGCCCAGAGGGACACAAAGGGATATAACACACACTAAAGTTCAAGTATCAGGGTGAACAAAGCACCTCTTAACTATACTGATGGAGGAAATTACCTATCAGATAGCAAGAGCAATGAGATAAGAAAAAGGAAGCAATTAAATTGATGAGAGGTAATGGCTGTAAATTTGACTATCAGGTGCTTCTAGAAAGCTGATTATATAGTTTTTCCATCTTTCCACCTAACTAACAACAGGTATATAAATGCCTCTATATAAATGCCTCAAAATCACATCTGCCCAAACCTAAGTGTCCATCAATAGATGAATGGATAAAGAAGATGTGGGGTGTGTTCATACACACACACACACACACACACACACACACACACACACACACACACACACACACACACACACACACACACACACACACACACACACCAGAATACTACTCAGCCATAGTAAAGAATGAAATTTTGCATCTGCAGCAACATGGATGGACTTGGAGAGCATTATGCTTAGTGGAATAAGTCAGACAGAGAAAGACAAATACTGTACGATATCGCTAACGTGTGGAATCTGAAAAATACAACAAACTAGGGAATAAAACAACAAAGAAGCAAATTCACAGATATAGAGGACAAACTTGTGGTTATTAGTGGGGAGAGGGGAGCAGGGGCAATATAGGAATAGGGGAGTAAGAGGTACAAGCTATTGTGTATAAAATAAGCCGTAAGGCTATATTGTACAGTATGGGAAATACAGTCAATATTTTGTAATAACTATAAATGGAGTATAACCTTTAAAAATTGTGAGTCACTATATTGTACACCTATAACTTACATAATATTGTACAGCAACTATACTTCAATTAAAAAAAATCACATCTGCCCCGTTCCTTAATTCATTCTATCAGTCGTGAAAGAACAATGTTTTAAAGCTGATGATGTGGGAATTCCCCAGCGGTCCAGTGGTTAGGACTCGAGCTTTCGCTGCCAAGGGCGTGGGTTTGATCCCTACTCGGGGAACTAAGATGACACAAGTCGAGTGGTGTGGCCAAGGGAAAAAAAAAAAGAAGCAAAAACTGATGATGTGAATGATAACAAAATATAAATTATGAGTGAAACAAGGCCCACTTTGCCTTTGTCTTCTCAACAGCCCATGGAATGGTCACACTTGGAGGAAAGAAATATTGTTGCTCCATGTCTTGGATGAGGTGGGTGGAGGCTATGGCAGCTAGCAGGAACATATTTCTAAAGGAAACACTAAATGCTTTCAACAGTCTCCAGCTCATCATCTGGTCTATATGTCAGCCGGTGATTTACAGAGTGACAGACCTACATTAAATCCCCATTCCTACTCAACAACTGGCAAGAGAGTGATTGCTCCAAAGGACTGAGAACATCAGTCTTCCTTCTTTGCTTGGAAGAGGAGGCCCCTTTTTCCTTTATCTCCAGCCAAACAACTTATCCTCTCCTTCCTTGCATGGTGGATGAGCTGTTGGGGAAGAACCTAATTATATTATTCTTTTTCTTCGTACACAATTTTTCAAAAGATGCTGACTATGTGGAATGAAGCTCTGCAAACCTGACGAGATGCTACCTCTAGGTAGGATGGAGCAATGCCACGCTCTGCACGTGACTTCAACAGAGCAGAGTGGCAATAAATATCTGTGAAATGAACCAGAGGATAAGAGGGTCTGATAAGCGTCAGCATCCTGTTGCCCCCATAACTATACTTAGTGGCTCGGTATCCCTGGCGTGTCCCCGATACACCTTACGGAAGTTGTTCGACTCTGGAAAAAACGTGACGGATGGGAGATCTGAGATTTTTAAGTTCACACAACTCTGAGACGCTCAGAGTGAACTGGACCAGGTTATAGGAAGAAATAAAGTAGAGGAAAAGGTTGTCAAGGCTAAGAATCATCTCAGGGTATAGAAGCCGTCCCACCTTCCAACCAATGCCAGCATTCTTGTAATAGGGGAAGTTATCACAGATCCAGCGGTAAATCTCACTGAGGGTCATCTTCTTGGCTGGAGAGGAGTTGATGGCATAGGTGATGAGGGTGGCGTAGCTGTATCGGGGTTTGCCATCCTGGTGGACGGCTGCCTCATCTTTGCTCAGGGTGGCGTTAGGATCTGTGGGTGAGCCTGGTGGACACTTGCGGCTGCTGCCTGGAGGCCCAGGCTGGGAGGCACTCCCGAGCTTCTCAATGGTAGCCCGGAGGGTCAGCTGGGGGAGCCAGTCTATGGAGGTGAGGCTACTCTCTAGGTCAGAAGCCATGGTACTTCTGGGTTCTGTAGAGAAGAGGAAAACAGAATAGACAAATATTACCTGTGGTTACTGGTGGCAAGTAATAGACAAATCCTAGGGCTTTAAGGGAAGGAGAGGTTCTTCCCACTCTAATTCCCGTAGAAGACTCCTCCCCTGGGATAGCCCTCGACCAGGTGTTACCAGAACCCCCAAACGGATATGCCACCAGCTACCTACCAGGTGATAGACTGGTACTTATTCTACATCTTCACGTGGAACACGGCCAAGAGGCCTCTCCCTTCGCACAGGACTAAAAAGCAGATCAAACCGCCCACCAAACTGAGCTATTCCCTCAATTCTTCTCACTTAAAGCCCTATAACATAATTTTTTTAAACTATGTAGAAATAAATTTTAAAAATAAAATAAATACGTAAAATCAGCTAGAGTCTATTCTCCAATTATGTGATGCTTATTATATTTACATTCAACAACCACAGATAGATAGCACGGGTGAATGTGCAAAGAAAAACAGAGTAAACACAAGTGTACACTAATGAAGCGCACACCAACACTTTTAAAGATGTTTCACGTCAGTTCCATACCAGTGCTCACCCTCTTTATCCCACATACGCGTGCACATGAGGCATATTACATACTTCCCAACATAAGTTACATGTGACGACCAGCCACGCACAGATGCAAGACGGACACATCAACAGCGGCTCACGACCAGAGATCACAATGAGACACACGGCATAACGTTACCCATAGGGCACAGAGTCACACACAGAGCGAACGGAGCCCGAGCACAGCTGCCCTGGCACCTTTAAAGCTCCCCCTGGCGAGCTCCCGCCCACAGACACCGACACCAGGAAGAAGTCATTGGCAAGGCCCTCCCACCTCTCGGCCTGCCCTGCTGCACTGAGCCAGGGAGACACCCAGCTGCGCGCTCACCGGTAACAATCAGATCGCCGGGCTAAAAATAACCACTCTGGGGCTAAGGGCTAGCTCCCCTTCTCCCGCCCTCCTCCTCTCTCCTTCCTTCCCGTGGCACGCACGCTCGCTGCACCTCCATGCAAACTCCTGACGCTGCCAACCCGCCCACGCCTGCTGTCTGCACGCCCGGCTGCCACCCACGCAGCCTGGGCGCTCTTGCAGGCGGAGAGGTGCAGCTAGAGTGACGTCTCGGTGGGGGAAGGTGAAGAACGGTGGGTGAGATCTGTACCGCAGAATCTGGAAAGGCTGGCAGGAACCACTTGGTAGCCACTTGGCTCTCCCCTGGGGTCGATGCCAGCCACCCCCCAAGCGCTTGCTGCCTGCCCGGCTCGTGCCTGCACAGCCGGCCAGATTCCAGCTAGGATTTCTTCCTCGGACCCCTGCTGAGGGTCCATCGAGGCGTCCAAGGCTAACATGCCTCAGAATCCTGGGCAGAAAACCTATTCCGTATATAACCTCTAAATCCACACCCAGATAATACGCACCAGCGTTACATACAACTACACACACATCCACACACTCTGTAGTCAGAAGCTCAATCGCAGATAAGCCTGCCTACCCCGGTCTCCGCCTCCAACACATCTTTCAGGCTATTGGCTCCCTCTTCTAGTTAGAGACTCTTCTCCCCTGGAGACATTCTCCGAAGGGTCAGCATTCTCACTCATCTCCCAATTCCCCAAGTTCCCCACCCACGCAGTCTCTGCAAGCACGCGCATGTCCCCTGCCCTGCGCTCGCCAGCAACACGCCCACTCCCGAAGGCTCAAGGAAACACCTTAGCGCCTCGGGGGCTTGGGCAGCGTGAGACCCAACTGCAACCCAAGAATTGCTTGACAGGAGAAAAAACTTTAAAGTCCCTGTTCAGAAACAGCACCACGATGGGGTTTCCCCTTTATCCTTAGCTCCTCTCCCCACCACTCTCCTTGCCATCCCACCACCACCATCTTGCCCTAAAACCACGGAAACTTGGAAACTAATAGGGACATTTAAGCATTCCAGGAAGCCTCAGACCTCCTAGCGCTTTACTAAGTCAAAGCAGCACAGCTTCTGGGGTAAAGCAGGGTGCGATGGGCAGCCACCTGGTCCTGTAGCTGGGTTATCCCAGCTGAACGGTGACATGGCGATGAGCGGGTTCACGATGACCAGGGTTCTCCTGGGTCTGTAAGGAATTTTACCCTATTCCCTATTGTCTCCCGCTAAAGCTCCTTGGGAAGTCTCACCTTAAGTACACAGAAGCCTTCAGGGCACATTTCATTTGAAACTCTCCAGACATTGGACAGGGAGGGACATGAGCGTACAATCAACGTGGTTTACAGAACCCATTTGGCAGTGCCAATCACCGTGAATTCCGGAAAGCGAAGCACCCTTGGCCTTTTGCTACTTGTTCTATGCCCTTCCCTAGCACTTCCCCAGTACCAGGTTAGGACACTGAGGTTAAATTTAACCTTTCTCCAGCACCCTCCCAGCCAGCCCTCCAGATACCGCCCCAGCACTCAAAATATCTTCCGATAGACGCAGCGAAAGATCCTTGTGATCTTTCAGCACCATTCTCCCTAAACCCATCCCATTTTCTCACTCCCATCGCTTCCCCATTCTTGAAGGGCAGCCCAGTGTGTGGAACCTCAGAGAATGAGGTTCCTTGATTCTATTCCGAACCTTGACATTAACTCACTAAAGGTCCCGAAACGCCCCTTGCTCCCTGAAATCTTCCTGCCTCAGTTTCCCCCTATCAATAAAAGGGATGCCGTCATAAACACTGTCCAAGCTTCATGCCTGGAGGCACGTGAAAGAAGCTTAAAGAGCCAGTGGCTGCCCCACATGCCACACTCCCCAAAATAATGGCATCCGGCTAATGTTCAGGGCTATTATTAGAAAGGCACACAAAAGGTACTTCCATTTCTCAGTCCAACCAACCTAGTTACCCAGCAGGTGGGCCTCGTGCCACTGGGCTGGGGCAGAACCTGAGTCAGACTACATTCTTCTCTTCGAGCTGGAAGACTGAAAGGAAATACCCATAGAAACTGGGAAAGGCAGCCAAAGGGCAGGCTCCATCACATCCATGGAACGTCTAATGAACACCACACTATTGGGAGAAAGGCAGAGAAGAACAGAAAGACATTCTATGTTGGGGGGGGGGGCGGGGGCTGATCCTGGGTGAGACATGTAAGACCCAAAATAATAGGCACAGTTTTCTTCCCATTTTCTCTGAAAGGTCAGTAATTGTTCTCTGTATGGTGCCAAGGTCAGACATTAAGGAATGATAACTTCCTGCTCTGTACATAATGCAGAAACTAATAGAGCAGTGGCTAAGTCTGCCACATTACCGATTACCAGCCAGGCTGCCTGGGTTTCAATCCTGGCTTTACTACCTACTGGCTGTGCAACCTCAGGCAAGTTACTTAACCTCTCTGTGTTGTAGTTTCTCCATTGGAAAACAGAGGTGATAACCGTACCTACATAGGGTGGTTGGGAGGATTACCTTGAGTTAAAATTTTTAAAGCACTAGTGTTATGTAAGTATAGCAATTACCATTTTTGAATGAGAAAAAAAGGAGAATATTAGACATTGAAAATTAGAAAATGGACAGACCATCCAGGTAAGCCTGCAAGTAGCGAACTTGCAGTGGTTTACACCCGCACTGAGTTCTCAATAGTTTTCAGGATGTCAGAATCTCAAACTTTTCCTTTGGGGGGAGTGTCGCCCCAGGACTGACCAATGCCAGGACTAGTAAACTCCCCAGGATGAAGAAATGGGGGAATATCATCCCTTATTTTTCAGGGGGAACTAGGTCTAGTCACAAGACATGATCTGGAAAGTAGCACCTTCTAAGTCATAGTTACTCCAACTCAATAGCCATATGCTTCTAACTGATTCCACGGAGGCAAGGAGAACTAGGGAAACTCAGTCCCATCAGGGCCAGTTACACTGTGCGGCAGTGAGACACCTGCAGGTGTTGTGGTCCAGCTCGCTCTGGGCCGTTCAACAAGTAGCATTCCAGCATCTGGTAAAGTACTTTGTGAGAAATAGTCTGCTGTTCCACAGAGCTGGCTCTTTTCAAAAAATGGGGGAGGGAGTTCTAGAGTTAAGAACCAAGGATCCTCACGCTATTTACATCCGAAATGGAGCTCTCTTATCAGTCCTAGAAGAAGTGCTCCTAGCCTGAGACTGGGCTGCCCTGCTGCGTGGGATGACTCTCATGCAGCCATTCATGAGGGCTCCCACGGGACAGCGCAGGCCAAGCCTTTCCTCCCAGCTGGGCATTCTCACCAGCACCCTCTCCATGTTCCTACACAGGGGCACCTGCTCTTAGAGGCCTACCAGAAACGCACAGTTCTAGGTAACTGGAGGCTTAGTCTGAAAAGCACACACGTACCTGTCCCCACACCTTGCACGGATGTGGATAGAGCCACATCCACCTGAAGTAAGAAACAGACGCACATCATTCTATAGCACAGCCATACAAACCTGAATTAGAGCCCTGTCTCACTGACCATGACTAACAGGTAACTTCCAGGACCCAGTGGATGTACTTAGAGACTCAGTCCACCCAATGCCCAGACAGAGAATGGAGGAAACATCAAAACCCAAATAAGATGAAGCCTCCCACTTAGACTCTCTGTGGGGTCTAATGCCCCTTACAGGAGACGAGGTATTTCCTAAAGGTGAGGCAGGAAAGCAGGCACCCAGCTAGGGATCCCAGGTTGAAAGGCAGAGCACTACTAAACCCACAGCCCAGGCTCAGCCAGAAGGAGTTCCTGGCACCTTTTTCTTGCCTTTTCTGGACAGTCTGGGCTTTGATGATTCCTGCTATTATCTTATGAAAGAAAACTTACATACAAGGTTCCAGAGACCCAGAATTGAACAAGGAACAGGAAGGCAGAGGGTGAGACTATTAGGTGCTTTTCTGAAAGGAAACTCCTTGGGGGCTCAAATCTCCCTGGCAGTCAACTGATTTTTTTTTTTTTTTTTTTTTTTTTTTTTTTTTTGCAGTACGCGGGCCTCTCACTGTTGTGGCCTCTCCCGTTGTGGAGCACAGGCTCTGGACGCGCAGGCTCAGCGGCCATGGCTCACGGGCCCAGCCGCTCCGCGGCATGTGGGATCTTCCCGGACCGGGGCACGAACCCGTGTCCCCTGCATCAGCAGGTGGACTCGCAACCACTGCGCCACCAGGGAAGCCCCAGTCAACTGATTTTGATGCAACACTGGAAGAAGGCTAGGCAGCAACCCTCCTCTCCTCCTCTCCAGGATCTGCTTTCTCCTGGAGAACCGTCAGCAAGACAGGAGTGGTGTAGGGCACTGGGGCAGTGGTACCCGGCCAACATTAGGGAAGAACTTCAACCCAGGGCTGGCATTCCCCTGCACCCTTTCTTCTTGCCTCGGGACATGGGATCCCCATTTTCCCTGTGGCCTCTTGGTGCTGGAGGCAGGGTGAGTGGCGACAGACTGGTTTTCTTGTCAAGGGAGCAGTAATCACAGTGGGCTGCAGAGAACAGCTCCGGTGGACATTAAGTGACCTAGTGTTACAGGTAAGAAAATGTAATACCAACGGAAGCCCCAGACAAGGCCAGGCCACCAAATGCCACCACGACTTTAGTGGGAGCCCACTCTCTGCATGAAAAGGCCCAAGGATGGAGAGTGGCATGGGAGTCTGGCTGGGATGTGGCTTGCCATCATTATTACACTGTGGATGGAGTGCTGAAGATGCAGGTGTTTTCTGATATCCTTTTGCCCTCAGCATGAAAACATACACTTCCCTAGGGACCTCAAATGAATCCCATCCCTTTAGTCCCCCAACACTAAGAAACCCATTTCTCAGAGCCTCTGCAGCAAGATGACGGCTTGAATCCAGTAGCTTCAGAACACATTTCCCAGAAGGTTCTGAGTTGTTACTCTACCTTCCCCAGTAATGAAACCCAAGAGTCACCATCTCAGCCCCCTACACCCACTAGTACCTAAAGATGACAGAGAGAAGATGAAAGAAAGCAAGCACTGACCTGTCTCCAAGTCTCCCCCAGCAGAGGGACAGGACCACTTGGTACTGGAGTTTGGGGTTGGAGGGACTCCCCTCTTCAGAGGCAGATGAAGAGTCTCATCCTCAGTGGCTCTTCCTGTACTTGGCTGAGCCCCCCAAGCTGGGGAGGGGAACTGGGTCCCCTGAGGAGGAGCGGGGGGAGGGGGAGGGGGAGGAGAAGGCGGTCCCACCTGGGGAAGGTGGCACAGTCCCCACACTCGGCCGGTGACCCTGGGGACGAGGGGAGGAGCCTCTCCCAACCGGGAGTTGTCTCCTCCCCCTTGGGGGAGTCCCCCTCCCCCCCAAACTGAATCTGTCGGGAGTGGAGGGCTCTTTCTGTCCGCTGGAGATCTGAGCGGAGGGGCTCTGCCCTGTTCCACCGTCTAGGTACAAGGAAGTTGGGGGGAGCTCTTCCCCTCTCCTGAAAGGCTGAGAGCTGAGTCCTTTTCTCTCCCGGGAGTGTCCTCTGCCGCTGAGTGTAAAAGGTGTCCTCTCCCCTGTGGGTGGGATGGAGGGTGTCTACTCCATAGGCATATCCCCCTTCCTTTATGCCTCAAAAGTCCAGAGCTGAGGAGAGTGGGTTTGGAGGAGTGGAGGCTCGCCGGGGCGGTCTCACTCGCTGCCTTTGGTAAGGATCAACCCCTCTACTTCGGGAGCTCCATCCCCGGGCCGGTACAGGGATCTTCCTCGCCTCTAGGAAGAAGAGACTCGTCCCCTAGAGAGGTCTCTTCTTTCCCTCGCCCGAACGCGAAGGGTCATCTCTCCGGCCGGGGGAGAGGTGGCTCCCGTCCCCGCTCCCGCCTCCGCTCCTGGGGCGCCCCCGAGGGTGGGGTTCTCGTACTCCCCGCTCTCCCGGAGCTGGCCTGGGCAGCTGGGGCCGGGAGGCCGCGGCTCCCGACGCCCGTCACTGCTGCGGCGGCGGCCGCGCCTCTTCTCTGGTCCCGTCCCGTCCGCTCCCGCCAGCGCGTGGCACTCCCCGCGCCTCCACCGCTCGGGCTCCGGCCAGTCCGGGCTCCCGGGGAACCAGGAGGCGGACGGACGGTGTCAAGACTCGGCCGGGGCTCGGGCTCCGCTCTGCTCCGCTGCAGGCCCCGGCTCCTCCCCGGCCTCCGCGCCGCGCTCGGCGCTCCTCCCCCGCCCCCGCCCGCCCGGCCGGCCGCCGCCGCCGCCTCCCCGCGCGGGTTAAGGAGGAGCGGGCGGAGCCGAGCCGCGGGCCGCGCCGCCGGGGATGAGCTGCGCCGGAGGAGCCGCGCCACTGGCCCCGCGCTCCCTGAGGACACGCCGCGCGCCTCCCGCGGCCCCGGGGACGCACTCCGCGCTCGCTGCCCTCCGGCCGCCACCCCGCCACTTGGCCCCGTGCAGCTTGCCATCCACACGAGATGACACCCCCCTGCTGTCTGTCGGGAGAGTCCCTGTTTCGCGCCGCAGGAACTGTCAATTTCAGTTCACCGCTAATTCTGCCACACTGACCTTTTTTCATTGTCTTCTACACGCAGATGAACATCGGTTTTCTCAGGAATGTCTTTGATGGGCTTCTTTTTCCCCTGGGATAGCTTTGAAAGGGGTATGGGGTTGGGCCGAAGTTAGTCTGTTACCTTGATATCATCCCGGAGTTCAGTAAATGCTTGTGGAATGACTGAGTGTAGAAAGGGAAAAACGAGCGTGCAACGGAGAAAACTCTGGACTAAACATCAGAAGATCTAGCTTTATAAATTTGTGCAAGGCCCTCGTTCTATGGAATCTTGGTTAGCGAAGATGAGATCCTGATGCTCGCCCTGCCCACCCAATAAGGCTGCTGCAAGAATCAAATGAGCTCATTTACGTGAAAATGCTTTTTAAACTGTACAGTATACAAAGGATAAAGGATATTGTTCAAAAAAATATATTGTTCAGTTCACTTGACAATTCTATAACAAATCTTAACCAGGTCACAGTATAGAATGTTCACATCCTCTGCCCCTTATAGAATAATCCTCACCCAAAGACAAAAAACGCCATGAGGCGTTTTTTTTCCATTTTTTTCCATTTTTCCTCCTGGAATCATATTATTCCTCTGCAAATTCTTATATATTTCAGCCTCTGGCCTATTAAACTTTTCTCAAAGTACTCTACTTTCTGTCACATAAAGTAATAAGAAAGCAAAAATATTATCCATGAAATATTTTAATTGCTAAAAAAAAGAATGCATACTCAGGATTACAGCTTGATCACTACATTTCACATTTAGATATTAAAGGGTTTTTTTTTGTCTTCTAGCTAAATATATAATACTATATATATATATTACATTATATTTACAATGTGCTAGGAATTCATCTATACATGCATTATCACATTTAATTTTTCCCAATCCCATAAGGCACTATTATTAAACCTATTTTACAGATGAGAAAACTGACTCAGAGGCATTGACTATTTCTGAGTACAGATGATTAGTAAGAAGCAAAATCAGGACTTAAATTAACATATCCAAAATCCAAATGACTCTTAACTTATATTCCATTTTCCTGAGTTGTCAGAATTAAAAGTCATTCCTTTAAATGTAATTAAAGGCAGTAAATTCCAGTTGAGCCTTTTCTTTCTTTCCACCCTTGCAATATCCAGGATTAAGACTGTATTTTTCCCTTCCTCTTTGAAACATTAACTCATTCTCCCATACACAGATAATTTGGCATCAAACGTTTCTTGCCATGTGTTACATGTTTTGTTATGTTTCTTTTTCCAACCCTTTTTTGACATTTGTTATGTATATGAAATTTGAGGAGCAGGGGTAGAGAGGTCAAAGTACTAAAAATGGGAAAGTTAGGGAAGGATTAGACTCTCTTTTCCTGGAAATTGAGAAAAATAAAAAGCTCAAGAACTTATTTGACATCTACAAGACATTTGCTGCAGCATTATTTATAACTGTAGCAAATCAGATAAATATCCCTAATAAGGTAACTATTAAACATGCTATGGTACAGTTACATAATAGGATACTACTTAGCTTTTAAATGAGTAATTTTATTTAACTCTGGGAAGTAGAATTAGAGAGGAACTGTTTTTCTTTTTATGTCTTCTTTACCATTTAGATATTTGCAATAGTCACGTATTATTTTAAAGAACGAGGTTTTTTTTATGTATCTAAATATATTCCAGTGAGAAAATCATGTTAAAAAAGTTTGTAGGGAGACTGTCCCCTTGGCGGATGCGCCGGATCACGGGGAGCCTGGGAAGGGGAAGGTAGAATTAGAAGATCATGTGACGCTGAAGTGTGAGGATTTATCTTGGTGGCTAGGTTGCTGGTTCCACTGCAGGTATAATTATGCAAAGCTAAGAATCCAGGAAAGACTTGACAGAGAAGGAATTTAAAACAAGATTTTATATGAAAGTACCCACCTTGATCCTGAAAGAAAACCAACCAACAGCGGCAGCAGCAGCAATTGAGCAGTCTTAAGCACAGAAAACCCAGATACAACTCACTTCGGTGGGAACAAAGCTGAGATCAACTATACGAAGCATTTTATGTACCACAAGGCTTTCAATCAAGTAAACAAAGTATGTGTAAGTTGTAGTTTTTTTACACGTGTATGAATATTTACAACCTTATTCTGGCCCTGTAGCTACTGTCAGTATAGCACACAGTGGACTCATAGTTAAAATAAACCTCGTGTTTAACATGCTTATAAAAAAAAAGAAAAAACAATTTGTATAATATGATTATATAGTTGCTTTTTAAAATATATATGTATGTGTATGTATATATTTGTGTATGTACATACACACAAACACATAGATGGATATATACCAAAGATGTAAGCTTAAAGATTATTATAATTTACCTCATTTTCTACTATATCTATAATTAGCATTTGTATGGTTTTTGCTCATGAGATTTTTTTAAATCAAAAAAAGAAACCGATAAGCTAGTTTTGTTTTGCTTTTTCCCTGAGACAGGGAGAAGCACTTGCATTCATTTTCCATTTACTTTCTATTAAGGAGGGTGATATGGAGCAGAATAAAAATATAGTCACTGAAACATGCAAGGAATAAAAATGTACAAGGTTCACCCTTCTCAATAATAGAACATATTATATAATTCTTCATGAGTGCTAGTCTACCTTGAGCGAAATGCTTCTTCATACTATTGGTGACCAATATGCCACAATACATATTTTGGAAGCACTTATGAAAGACCTGTGTGTTATATGAAACATGGTATAGTGGATAAAATTTGTGTATTCAAATCCCAGCTTTGACACTCAATAACTGAGAACTTAAGTCATTTAACTGATCTGGTAGTCAGTTTCCTCATCAGTAAAATGGGGATAATAATATTACTTACATCATAGTGTTGGGGAGGGACTGTGTGATTTCATGCATGGAATGCACTTAGATAAGTGCACGAAGGAAGAGTAACCTAGAAATTGAAAGAGGCTTAAAAGACAAGGCAACCAAATGCAATCTGTATGGATCAAGAGACATATCTGTCAAATACAATGTATGGACATTTGGGGGGATCCTGATTTGAACAAAGCAACTGGAAAAAACATCAAGCAATTGGTGCAATTTCAATCCTGACTTCGGTGATATAAAAGAATTACTGTTATATTTTAGATATGTTAATAGAATTGTGTTATTATTATTTAAAGATATTTATCTTTTCATGATGCATACTGAAGTATTTAGTCATGAAAAGCCTGAAATTTGCTTCAAAATAAGCAAGTGATGAGGAAGAGAGGTATAGGTAATAAATGACTAGCCAAGTGTTGCTTATTACAACGTGGGTTTTTTTCATTTGTCTTTTTTTAATACTATTTTCTCTACTTTCGCATATGATTGAAATTTTACAAAATAAATAGTTTTTTTTAAATACTGTTTAAAAGCACTGGAACATAGTAAGGACTCTGTAAATGTTTACTACTATTACATGCTTTATATTTATATTATCTAATGTTTGTTTTACACCCTTCAGATCACAGTGTGTTTTCATTTACACGAAGTCTTTTAGTACTAACACTAAACCTAGAAGGTATCCCATTTTACAACTGAGAAGACTGAACTAGAGGCAAGACTGCAAGGCGGCCCGATATACCACTTCTGCTTTTCCAGCTTCCAGGGAACCCTCGGTAAAAGGACTAGGAGGTAGCCCGCAACCTCTAAGCAAAGGGTTCTTGCTTCCTTTAGAGGCTGTCGTCAGATCTAGTGGGGAGAGAATAAACAAACATACAAATGATTCACTTAAAAATATTTATCAGACAAAATCTGAGCCCACATTTGCGCATCAGAAAAATTCTAGCGGCTACTTTAAAAGGTAATCTCGGAAGAAAAGAATAGAACACAGAAGAAGAGATTATATCGTAAAGGAAAAGTTCTCTCCGTGGTTTGTATTTCTTTTACATAACTTTATTATTGTAAGTTTCATTAGTTTACCTACCTAACCTGTTTATTCTTTCTAAAAATAAGACTAGGACTAAGGTTAGGGGACCAGAGACGAGAAACTGCGTGGGAAGCGAAGTAGGGAGGCAGGAGGACGTCACATCCCAGTTGTTTAGAGGCCCAGCCACCTAACAGCTCTGCGCCACCTTAAGAAGCGTTAGCCTCTCCCCAAGCCGAGCAGGCCCTCGGCTCCTCCCACTCCCGTGTCAGCTCCGACCCGGGAACGTGGGGAAGGGAGGAGAGACACACTGAATGGAAAGATTGGCGCCGGGGTCTGCAGGGTCTCCCCTTCCCCCTACTCTACCGGCGCGGGGAGGAACGTGTAAAACACGGGCCTTTGGGGTTTGGATCCTTTCCTGATGATTCAGGATGGGAATGTGTTCTACTGAAATGGGGGGCGAGCGGGGGGAGGGATATGAGGGGTGGGGCTCATCTTGGGGTGAGGTCGAAGGGGAACAGAACTGGGGCGTTTGAGACACGCAGTATGCAGTGATCGTTGGTCGAAAATTGTTAAGTTCAAGAGATCCGGACGCACCTCTTCAAACCATTTCCAAAAGAGGGGGCAAGTTTTCCATTCCCCGCCCAATTCTCCGTCTTCATTTTAATTGATTGGGTTTAAGGTAGGCCGGGCCCAAGGTTGCTTGTTGATTGGCTACGTATGTAATCTATCAGGATGACGCAAGCGAGAGGCGGATGTTTGGGGAGGAAGTGAAGATTATTTTAGTACCTCCCACCCCAACTACTGATTGGTTGGGATTTGCCGTGATGTAAAACAAGGCGTAAAGATGTCCACGAAAGGGAAGGGCCAATTGGCCATTCTCTCAGAGACGATGTCTACGGTGGAATTGGGAAGAGTGAGACGGCGTCTGCTATTGTAGTGAAGGACTAAATGGATTGAAACCCGGAAATGAGTTTAGAAGGGAACTGAAGGAGAAAGGGAAATCCGCGAAACCTTCGTTGCCCTCAAACAAGGCCATTTCCTGCGTGGGATCGATAGTTTCCTGTTTACTCAGCGAAGTTAGCGGCTACCGTGGTTTTCTAAAATATACGTGATAATTAAATTCATATGAGCCTTTGGTCCCAGACTTCCCATTTACTTATACTAAAAGGATGAAAGAGACAGAAGAAAGGAAAAGCGTGGGGTTTAGCCTTGCCTCTAGGGAAGGATGGGGAAACCGAGGTTCTCATACAGAAAGTTAAGGACTGACCCTGGATCACAGTATCCTAGCAGGTGGGTTCCTAAAGAAACCATTCACAAAATAATTGGAGAGGCTGCGTGGAGGTGAAGGAAACTGTAAAAGTTTGTCTGAAGGAAGGGCATTAATCACATTACAGGAAACTGCTTGGATATGGAGTGTATTTTATTCATCGTTGCATATCCAGTGTCTAGCAGTGTCTGATACATGGCAGGTTATGAACCGAACCAAAATGAGAAGACTTTTACAAAGTATGCCAGACCTTTAAAATATGTTTTTAAAGGTATATATGCCAATTTTATGATCCTGGAAAAATGTTTCACACTCACCACCTGGGTTTTTCCAGCCATAAATTGAAAGATAAATCTGCTCCCACAGATCTACCTAGGAAGCTACCTATCTGTGAAAATGCTACCATTTTCTCCTTAACACCCTGAGGCATTTAAAATTTGAAAGTAGATTTCCCCTCAACCTACCTTCCTAGGAAAATTGAAAAGATAGATGGAATTGGAGAAAAGATATCCTCTACATCCAGTGAATGAAAAATAAGGTGTTTAACCTACAATCTGCAATTCCAGGGTAGGAAGGACTATTTGAGAGTGTTGAGAGATGCCATCTATACTGTAAATTATGGAATTCCCTTGCTTCCCAGCACAAATGGACCTTTTTTTTCTTTCCTAGTCCAGACTTTTTCTTACAGCTACATTTCAGCAAAGCTCTAACACTGTCTAAAAATTGTGCTTTGAAATTGAGGGACCAGAATAAGGACTTCCCATCAGTATTATAACTGTCCCCACTGCAGAGCTGCAAGGGCTATGGGTCAAGATTCAGTAACAGGTAACTTCTGTTCATCCAAAGTGATCCCATCTTTTTATGATTTTCCAGGATCTCCTAGGCCAGATAGTTTACAAGAGAGTATATCATACTAGCCCTTCAGTATCGTTATGGCCATAGTTTAGAAATAAGAGGAGGAACGAGAGGCAGCTGTATTTGCAATAATAAAAGTACCATGGGAAAATTATTACTAGGCTGTAAATAATTCTAGCATAATAAGGTATATCTTGCTTATGCCAAAGTGGGATTGAGGGTGGGCCCAGGGAGGGGGAGGATATTAAAATTTTTTTCAAGAATTGTCTAGGCTTCCGGCGCGTCGGTTACTCGGCTGGGGGAACCTTTGGCGTGGTGGTCGCCTGGGTAGTTCCCGCCGCGTGAGAGGAGGGCGAGGAGGGTTTGAGCATGAGCATGGGAGAAGGGGACACCCTGATATCAGTGGGTTATGAAACTGGGGGGAAGGCACACGGGGTGTTTTTCCGCAAATATACTCAGGCTGAGGGGCAAAAGCTGGAATTTGGAGGCTGAGTCCAGAATACTGACCAGGGCACAGTATGAGGGCAATTTCAAGGTTGCATCTCCAAAGTGCGTCATATGCAGGGATGGTTGGAAAAAGAGGGGATCCCAAAACAAACGCACGTCGACAGAGCAAATTTCTACAATGAGAAAGGCATCTCATAGTTGGACTACTCAGATTCCTAACTTGTAAAATAATGGCCAGAATTTAAATTTTCCAAGATAAACTAAGTGGTTTTGCTTTTTATTGTTAGTAGAGATAGAACTATTCTGTGTTCAGTATTAGAATTTATCAGTAAGTTATTTTAGTATCAGATATTTGATTATTATTGCATATTATATGTATGACGGGAGGATTACAACTACAATTCTAATCAACAAAAACACATTAGAACCTTTAAAAACAATTGTGTTTGTGAGAGAAAAGGGCATTTTGTTCTTAGTAATGTTAAATGAATATGTGGAAACATGCAATATTATTTTTAGGTTAATAATTCATATACTTAAAGAACTGTGAGGCTTCCCTGGTGGCGCAGTGGTTGAGAATCCGCCTGCCGGTGCAGGGGACGCGGGTTCGTGCTCCCGGTCCGGGAAGATCCCACATGCCGCGGAGCGGCTGGGGCCGTGAGCCATGGCCGCTGGGCCTGCGCGTCCGGAGCCTGTGCTCCGCAACGGGAGAGGCCACAACAGTGAGAGGCCCGCGTACCGCAAAAAAAAAAAAAAAAAAAAAAAAAAGAACTCTGAAGAGACCTAGATCTCAAGGAAAAAAAACTGCTGTTGTTCCTCACCACAGGCCCACGCCCTCCAGTGAGTAAAGATAAACCACTGGCATCTTGATTAGTGAGAACATGAGACACTGAGTCATAGCCTCTTGGGCATCAGGAAAATCAGAAAAAACACCAGGACCTGCTTAGGACCTGCCGAATGAACTTGGACAAGTCACCTTACCCCTGGGCCTTCCTTTATTGCAAACTAAAATTAGTATTACAGATAAATATTAACATTTAAGAAAGGAGGGGGGAAAAAAGGTATGGAAGAAACAGTTTGTAAAAGGAACATATACAGTAGTACCCTCTTAGCACTTTCACCTTCTGAGGTTTCAGTCATCCACGATCAACCGCTGTCTGAAAATATATTACATGGAAAATTCCAGAAATAAACAATCCACAGGTTTTAAATTGTGCGCCACTCTAAGTAGCATCATGAAATCTCAAGCCATCCCATTTCATCCTGCCAGGGATGGGAATCATCCCTTGGTCCGGTTTATTGATGCTGATTACTCACTTGGCAGCAGGCTGCTCTATCAGGGGTACCGTCATGGTATCACATTCACATACATTTTATTACAGTATGTTGTTACAACTGTTCTAGTTTATTGTTAGTTACTGCTGTTAATCTCTTACTGTGCCTAATTTATAAATTAATCTTTATCATGTGTATGTATGTATGTATAGGAAAAAACATAGTATATATAGGGTTGGGTACAATCTGCGGTTTCAGGCATCCGTTGAGGGTCTTGGAAAGTATCCCCCATGGATAAGAGGGAACTACTATAATAAGAAAAGATATTTAAAAAATAAGGAAGGGGACTTCCCTGGTGGTCCAGTGGTTAACAATTCACCTTCTGATGCAGGGGATGCAGGTTTGATCCCTGGTCTGAGAACTAAGATCCATATGCCGTGGGGCAACTAAGCCCACGGGCCACAACTACTGAGCCCGCACATTCTAGAGCCCGTGCTCCACAACTAGAGAGCCCACACGCTCTGGAGCCCATGCGCCACAATGAAAGATCCCGCATGCAACAACTAAGACCCGATGCAGCCAAATAAATAAATAAATATATTTTTTAAAAAAATAAGGAAGGCATTAGATTAGTGAAGCTCTTAGTTCCCTTAAGGGTCTGAAAGTCTATTATTTAACTTTTTTTTCTGGACTCCTAATAACCTTCTACATGGACCTCAACTTGTAGACTTATGCCAACCCTACTTAGGCCATCTAGTCCTGTTCAGTGACCCAGATTTGATGAGGAGAAACACAGATTTTTTTTCATGTCACTGTATTTGCTCAAAAGCATTCCATGGCTACCAGTAAAATATAAAACACACTATTCAGCTTGGCATTCAAAGCCCTCCTCAACCTGTCCCTAACCCATATTTTGCACAATTCCTGCTCCCAAAAAACCACTGGCATCACATAAACAGGTGCCTTTATTTCTGTTAACATTTTCCCCCATTTCAACAAATATTCATTGAGCTTATTAATCAATTCTATGTCCCAGACTTTATGTTGGAAACTTCAACAAGTTCAAAGATGAATCAGGCTCAGCCCCTGCTAGAGTGCATCCATACCAGGTTGCCCAAGACTATCTTGGGTTTGGCGCTAAAAGTCCCCTGTTGTGAGAAACCCCTGAGTCCTGGGGAAAGTGAGACAGTTGATTACCCTGGTCCCTGCCCACGGAGAAATCATGAGCCTCTTAAGAGCCCTTCTAACTCAGAAACTCTGCATAGATGCATATTCTTTTCCCCAACTTTCTTCCAAGGGAATTATTTTGGACTTCCCTAACAGTATAGTATTAAAGACTGCGCCCAAGCAATGACTTTTATTTGTAACACCTCCTAGATGATGAACTCCTGGGAGGCAGAGACATCATTCCAGGACTCCACAGTGCCTCCTAGTGCCTTATTTACTAATATAGTGACTATAAAATGAATGTATGTTGAATTGAATAGAGGAGAACTTGGACAAATTAATAATAGTTAAGGCTTTTTTCTTCTTTTTTTAATAAATTTATTTTATTTATTTATTTTTGGATCTGTTGGGTCTTCGTTGCTGCGCGCGGGCTTTCTCTAGTTGCGGCAAGCGGGGGCTACTCTTCGTTATGGTGCGCAGGCTTCTCATTGCGGTAGTTTCTCTTGTTGCAGAGCACAGGCTCTAGGTGTGTGGGCTTCAGTAGTTGCAGCACGCAGGCTCAGTAGTTGTGGCACACGGGCTATAGAGCGCAGGCTCAGTACTTGTGGCGCAAGGGCTTAGTTGCTCTGCAGCATGTGGGATCTTCCCGAACCAGGGCTCAAACCTGTGTCCCCTGCATTGGCTGGCAGATTCTTAACCACTGCGCCACCAGGGAAGTCCCTTTTTTTTCTTAACTAAAAAGATTTTTAAGTAAAACACATATGGAAAAATGCTCAGTTTGATTATTGTTTTTACAAAGTTAACAGCACCCTGACAAAATCACAGAACACACCCCAGAAGTCCTGGTGTCCCTTCCCAGTCACAACCCCCCAAAGGGTAACCACAGATTTAGATTTATGACACCACAGCTTAGTTTTGCCTGTTTTTGAACCTACCTGGTTTCTTCCACTCAACTTTGTGAGATTCATCCATATAATTGCAGGTTGCTATAGCACATTCACTCTCATTGCTGTATAATATTCCACTGTGTGAATATAACACAATGTAATTATCCATTCTTCTCTTAAAGGACATTTGGATTATTTCCAGTCTGGCATTGTTATGAATACTGCTGAGATGAACATTCTAATACCTATTTTTTGATGAACGTGTGTATGCATTTCTACTGAGTATATATCTAGGGGTGGAATTGTTGGGTCATAGGGCAGGCATATGTTCTGTCTGGTTTTTTTAAAATAATTTTTACTGAAGTATAGTTGTGTTTCTTATTGAAGAATGTTGTGTTTCTGGTGTAGAGCAAAGTGATTCAGTATGCATACATATATTTTTTAGATTCTTTTCCATTATAGGTTATTACAAGATATTGAGTATAGTTCCCTGTGCTATACAGTAGGTCCTTGTTGTTTATTTTATATATAGTAGTGTGTATATGTTAATCCTAAACTCCTAATTTATCCCCCCCACTTCCCCTTTGGTAACCATAGTGTGTTTCCTATGTCCGTGAGTCTATTTCTGTTTCGTAAACAAGTTCACTTCTATCATTTTTTTAAGATTCCACATATAAGTGATATCATATAATATTTATCCTTCTCTGACTTACCTCACTTCATATGATAATCTCCAGGTCCATCCATGTTGCTGCAAATGGCATTGTTTCATTCTTTTTTATGGCTGAGTAACATTCCATTATATACACATGTTCTGTTTTAATAAATATTGCTAAATATTTTCCAAAGTGCTCCAGTTTATCAACTTGTACCCCCATTAACCACGTATGAAAGTTCTGGCCTCCCGTATTTGGCATTCTCTCTCTCTTTCCTTTTCCTCCTCCTTCATCTTAACCATCCTAGTGGGTGTATGGTAGCATCTCCTGTGGTTTTAATTTGGAGTTCCCTGATATGACCAATTCAGATGCACACCTTTTTCCTGAGTTTATTGCTCACTGGGAATATTCCCTTTTGAGAAGTGTAATGCAGACATTTTTTAAAAAAACCTTGTCACTACTGACTCAGCCCTTGCTGAAAGGCCATGCTATCACTATGAGGCTCTAAATAATTCCAAGTTAGTAGGGGACAAAGGGGAGAACAATCTCCAAAGCACCGGTCCCTCTCTTGCCCACCAACCACTCCCCGGACAGCACCCACGAGGCAGCGTGGGACGACCTTTATTACTCCTAACCCCAAATTTTAAAGAGTCCTTTCCAGGAGGTGGAAGGAAAGACATTTGGGGCTTTTCATTAGAAAAGAGCCACCGGGTCCAAAAGAACCACTAGAAATTGCCCTCTGCCTTCTCAGCCTCGACCCCGGCCCACCCCGCAGAGTTGTCTGAGGGCAACACCCCCGGGGCGCGGAGGCGCTGAGAGGGAACCGGTATCTCTTAAAGCAGAAATGTTAACACCCTCTTAACGGCGGCATCAAGGATGGTGGGGCCCAGAGTCGTTTCCCCGTAAAGCGTTCCCCGCTCTCTTCTCGAAGATGCCTGGGCGTGGGGTGGGAGCGAGGTGGGCTGCGGCCCGGCCGGTCAGTTTGGCGCGAAGGTGAAGAGTAGGACTGGGGCAGCGGTTGTGGGGACTCAAGAGCGCGAGCCCTGCTCACGCCAGGGGTGGCTGCCTGCGTCCTGCTTAACGGAGGCAGCCGGACCCACGAGTCACGTTTTCCTCCCACATCAACGGATCGTTCAAAACAGAATCCTGGGCATCTCGTAGCTGCGCGGGGGACCTAACGGCCGCGCAGCCGGGCGGGCGGAAGCGCAGTGGCGGCATCGCTGTCACCCCCGGGCGTGGCCTCCTGGGACCAGCGGAGAGGCGTGGGTGAGCCCGGAGATGGGCGGTTGAGCGGAGCCGCCGGGCCCAACCGCCGTTGCCCGGTCCCGGTGGTGGGTGCGCAGCGCTGTCCCTGTGGCTGGCAGGCGGGAGGACGAGCTTCCGAGCTGGGCTCGGGTAGAGGTGGGTGGTGACTCACGGTTGGGCGGGACTAAGGGAGAAGCGGGTCCTAGGGCTCAGGAGAAACTAGCACGTAGCCTCAGAGTACTTGAGAGAATATTTGTTATTTCCTGAGCACCTACCGTGTCCGAGCCCTGCTCCAGGTGCTGGAGACCTCACAGTGAACGACGTGGGCAATGGTCCTGCCTTCCTGGAGTTATACTCTAGGGAAGGGATAGACAAGAAAATGCGTGGATGTGTAATAAAATGCCAGACAGTGATAAATCTTATGAAGAAAATATGTAGTAAGAAATGGGGAGGGGACTGACATATTCAATGGCAGGTGGGGGAAGGAATGGGTCTGAGGAAGTGCCTTTTGACCAAAGACCTGAAGAAAGTGAGAGCCGTAGAAAAACCATCCAGGCAAAGGGAACTGTGCTGGCCTTGAAAGATACCTACCAGGAGTTTAAGTGCTATGCAAATGATAACTCTGTAGGTTTTTGAAAGATGAAAATTGGAATTTCCTTAGAAGATTATGGCTCATTCATTCATTCACTGCAAGTATAGCACCTTACTTTTAAAGAAAAGTATATTTATTTGAGTTAGAAGAGTTGTAGAGGTTTTGGGTTTTTATTTTCTCCCCGAATGATGATGACCTGGAAGCCAAGAACTAGCAGACAGAGGAAAGGAGAGACACTGGGGGGCAGGGGCTGCAGAGAGAAATGAAAAGGAAAGGGTAATAAGGAGGCTGTGGAATAGTCAAAGGAATGGTCTGTCCTAATTCTCCCCTTCCTCCTAATAAACTCAGGAGATAACACTAGTGTTTCACCATACATCTCAGCTGATCCCCAACTATGCATCCAAGTCAGGAGAGTTGGTCAAGGAGGAAACACTCGGACTTGATAACCGGCTAAGCAGAGTCCTGATTTCTGACTCCAGTGCAGCTCACTGATGATGTTTAGGTGAAGCTGTGAGGAGGTGGTTTATTTCAAATATTTTATTAATTTTATACGGCAAAATAAGCCACATTAAATCACAGAGTTTTATGACAGCAAGTTCACCTAATCCCTGCTCCTTTTGCTGATGGGGAAACAGTGCTAGTTGGTGACAGAGCAATGACTCAAAATATAGAGGTTCCATTTTGCACCATATTCAGCTCTTTCCGTTTTCTCTCCCTTTACTTGATAAAATTCTTCCCACTGGCTACTGAACAAGTGGAAAGAGCTTTGTTGAGGACCCCAGAATTGGGTTAATCTAAGACACTAGAATTATATGAGGTTTCACCTACTTCCACAAGTACTTATTGGTGTGCCTGTGGGTCGGGGGGCTGACACAGCCTCATCTCTCAAGGAACTTAAGTAGATAAAGCAAATAAATAACTAGCCAATTACAATTTACAGGAAGCAGTACCTTAAAGAAGAATTGGAGGGCGAGTCAATTCTTAGTAGAGCAGAGAGATGGAGAGCAACAAACAGGATGTGAGTATTAAGAATTTATGTCAGATTGGTATCAGCTTGTTTTGTCATAGTTATGTTAGTAATCTCAATACCTGTCGTTTCCCTAAACTTTTGTTGTCTTATTAACGCGGACCTACATAAGTGGTGGTGGGAGAGACTATTGCAGCCAATAGACTCGGTACATTCCCATATTATTTTTATTCACAATTAATTAGTATTTGCCATGTGTGGCATTTTGTGCTTTAACATCAAGAATAATAAAAATGATAAAATATCCATGTTCAGCATTGTAATTGCAAACAGGCCTCGGTAAAATTATACACAACTGGACGAGAGGGAATTACCTTAAAAACTGCCATGACTATATAGGTGTGAAGAATCATAGCTGAATTTGCACCATGATAAGAACTCTTATAGAGCTGACTCTAAAGTGTTACTGAGTCATATTACTTGCAAAGCACTGTGATGAAGAGTCACAAAAAGATATTAAAGAATTTATGACCCTTTGGCCTGGGATGGGGACAGGGTAGGCTTCATCTGGTGACTAAATCACATATTGCCTGAAGCCAAGGGTTTAGCCCATGTGATCTATCCAGAAAGACTTTAAATAAGCTCCTTCTCAGGGAATTCACTGGGATCTTGAATGGCGGTCTTATCAGACTGCCAGATTCTTTCCCAATTTTTTTATTGGTCAAACTAAGGAAAGCAGAGTTGGGGGAAGAACAAGGCAGGCAATTGCTCTTCCTTAGCACATTTTCCAAAACATCGCATCTTTTGGAAAATCTTAAAAGTCAATACATTTTTAAAGATGGTAGGTCTACATGATAGTTGTTAAGGCTATTTTGGAAAGACATTGGTGGAAACACTGTGAGGACAAGGTGTGAGACACAGAAATCAAGGAGTGATCCTTTTTTAAAATGTGTTCAACGCTTTACCAATGGTGAGCAAAGCCACTGTGCCTCCTGTCCACCCCAGCTCCCACCGAGCTCCCCCTGCTGCATAATTATTTAATAATTAGATTTGACTACTTAAGATTGGATACTACTGTGTTTTTCCATTTCAAAAATCATAGGGTAGTCTACCTCTCTTATTTGTGGGCTTCCTAATTATGCCAACCTTATCATTATTAAGATATCGTATATCGCCGTCGTGGTGGTGGTTTTATTAAAAAAGAAGTACGTGCCTGCGAGACATCTCAATAATAGAGAAATTAAACGACAGAGTCCCCAGAATTTTAGTGGGAATTAAGGATAAGCAAAGGTTTAAGATAGTTGTTGCTGTTGTTACTGGCATTAAAAACAGTGATTTTCCATCAACTGTACCCCAACAAAGACGAAAAACAAAAAACCAGTGATTTTACTTTTGACAAGGCCATTTTGACATAGCCAGATGCAAATGGCTGTGAAAGTTTGTCGTATTTTATACCTATTAGCCAGACACTATAATTAACTCTTTGGATGACATCGATCTTTGCTGATTATTGTGACAATTAAATTAGATAATATATTCTCAGCACTTAGCAAAGTATTTGGCTGTAAAGGAAAAAATCTCAGTTTTTCTGCACACCAAGCAATTCTCTGTGGCTCCAACTGGATGTCCTAAAATTTAACTCAATTCTGACACTGTCTAACCAGGTCCCACAAGTAAAGGTCTCAGTCCCACAAGACTGCTGCTGTCCCGACCCACACATACTTCAGACACTGGTTGCAAGCCCAGGTTATCACCTGTGCTTCTGACCAACCAGCTATAGATCAGAGGTTACAATGACCCCCGCCTTGGGTTCCATTAATTTGCTAAAATGGATCACAGACCGCAGGGAAACACTTATGTCTACCAGTTTATTAAAAGATATGATAAAGGATACAGATGAACAACCAGATAAAGAAATACATAGGGCAGGGTCTGGGAGGGTCCTGAGCATAGGAGCTTCCGTCCCCATGGAGTTGAGGTGCGTCACCCTCCCGGTGTGAGGTGTTTACCAACCTGGAAACTTTCCAAACCTCCTACTATTGGGATTTTATGGAGGCCTCCTCACACAGACACGATCAATTATTAACTCCATTTCCAGCCCCTCTCCCCGTTCTGGAGGACGAGGGGTGGGCTGATAATTCCAAGCTTCTAATCACAGCTTGGTCTTGCTGGTGACCAGCCCCCATCCAGGAGCCCATCGACACTCACCTCATCAGAACAAAAGATGTTCCTAGTGCTCTTATCACTTAGGAATTTACAAGCGTTTCAGGAGCCCTGTGTCAGGGACCTGGTCAAAGACAATTATTAGAATGAGAGATGTTCCCAGTGTTCTTATGACTCAGGAAATTACAAGGGTTTTAAGAGCTCTATGCCAGGAACCGGGGACAGATATATATATAATCTCACATTGGCATATAGAAGATGTTAAATAATTGGGAATTAATTATTATTTACATACATTTATTCGTGAGGCAGATGTTACTATCTGAAAACAAGGTTTAAGATCTTGAGATATGTTTTTAAGGTCACATAACTAGTGCTAGAGCTGGCCTGTGACCAGTGTCTTTATGCCGAAGCTCTCTTTCCTTTCCTCTGTTCTACATTGTTCCCCTACAGACAGATCAAGAGGTTCAGAATTCAAGAGCAATCAGGAGAAATCAATTGTAGTGTGAAACAGATAACCTACATTATTATCGACCCATTGAATTTCAGTTCAGGCTCAAGAGGAGATCAGGAAGGAATACAGAGTTAGAAAACAAATGTAAAGACTTTCAAACATCCTTACTCTCCAGCCGTAGGTAACTCTTTAGCTCGATATGTTAGGGAATGCCATGGAGGTAAAATGACACATAAACATCATTATACAGTTCATGAAGGGAATCAGACCTATTGTTCTTTCATTCAAGTATTGTTCCTCTGACAAAATAGTTCATGGGATAATAAATATCAATAGAGTTATTTTTCCTGGAAAGAGGTGGTTTCCACATAGTTCTCTGTGACTCACTTATTTATTCAAGTATTTCTTGAGTGATATTATATGACAGGCACTGTTGGTGCCTGAGACTGCCCTCATGGAGCTTATTCTAGTGAAGGAAGTGATAAATTCTATGAAGAAAAATAAAGTAAGGGAGTAGATGGTGGAACGATGGGGAGGGTTGCGTATTCTAAATAATATGGTCATGGAAGCCCTCTCTAAGGTAAATTTGAGCAGAAGCCAGAATAACACTGGAGAGCCAGCCGTGAGAAGGAGATCCAAGGAAAGAGTGTTTCAGACAGAGTGAGTGTGTAAGGGCCCTGGAGTGTAAAGGTTTAGCAGATTAGAGCAGCGGGTCAAGAACCTCTTCTGTAAAGAGCCAGATAGTAACTGTGTTAGGCTTTGTGGGCCATGTGGTCTCTGTTACAACTATTCAACATGGCTACTAACGCAGCCACAGACATTATGTAAGGAGGTAGGCATGGTGTGTTACAATGACATTTTATTTACAAAAACAGGCAGAGGCTTGACATCAAAAGCACAGGCCTAGATAGATAGATAGATAGATAGATAGATAGATAGATAGATAGGGCCTCACTAAAATTAAAAGCTTTTGCTCTGCAAAAGACCCTATAAAGAGAGTGAAAAGATAGACCACAGAAACAATATTTGCAAAGCACATATTGACAAAGGACTTGCATCTAGAAAATAAAAAGCCCTTTCAACACAACTCAACAGTAAACTATAATCAAGACAGTGTGGTATTAGCATAAGGTTAGACATATAGATCAATGGAATAGAATTGAGAGTACTCAAATAAATCCCATGCATCCGATTTTTCAACAAGGATGGCAAGACCATTCAATGGGGAAGAATAGTGTTTTCAACAAATGTTACAGGGTCAACTGGATAGCCACCTGCAGAAGAGTGAAGTTAGACCCTTACCTCATACCATATACAAAAAGGAACTCAAAATGGATCAAAGACCTAAGTTTAAGAGCTAAAACCATAGAACTCTTAGAAGAACACATAGATATAAATATTTATGGTCTCGGATTAGGCAACAGTTTCTAATATATGACACCAAAAGTATGAGTAACAAATGAAAAAAATAGATATGTTGGACATAATCAAGGTTAAAAACTTTTGGACGTCAAAGGACACCATCAAGAAAGTGAAAAGAGGGGCTTCCCTGGTGACGCAGTGGTTGGGAATCTGCCTGCCAATGCAGGGGACATGGGTTCAATTCCTGGTCCAGGAAGTTCCCACATGCCGCAGAGCAACTAAGCCCGTGCACCACAACTACTGAGCCTGCGCTCTAGAGACCATGCTCCACAAAGAGAAGCCACCGCAATGAGAAGCCCGTGCACCACAACGAAGAGTAGCCCCTGCTCTCCGAAACCAGAGAAAGCCTGCGCGCAGCAACGAAGACTCAGCACAGCCAAAGATAAGTAAATAAGTTAATTAATTTAAAAAAAAATGAAAAGGCACAGAATGGGAGATAATTTTGGCAAATCATGTATATGATAAGGGACTTGTATCTAGAATATATAAAGACTATTACAATTCAATAATAAAAAGACAAATAACCCAATTTTTTAAATGGGCAAAGGATCTGTGTAGACATTTCTCAGAAGAAGATATAAAAATGGCCAATAAGCACATGAAATGATGCCCAGTACCATTAGCCATTAGAGAAATGCACATCGGAAATCACAATGAAATATTACCTCACACTCACTAGGTTGTCTATAATTGAAAATACAGATACTGGAATGCTTTGGCGAGGGTGTGGAGAAATCGAAACCCTGATACAGTGCTGGTAGGAATGTAAAATGGTACAGATGGCAGTTTCTCAAAAAGTTAAACATAGAATTACCCTACAACCCAGAAATTTCACTCCTAGGTGTACCCAAGAGAAATGAAAACATATGTCCACACAAAAACTTGACTTGAGTGCTCATAGCAGCATTATTCATAATAGTGGAAACAACCCAAATGTCTATCCACTGATGCTCGGATAAATGAAATGTGGTATGTCCAATAAATGAAATGTGGTATGTCCAATAAAATGGAATTTTTTTTTTGGCTGTACCACGTGGCTTGCGGTTCACCAACCAGGGAACAAACTCCAGCCGTCGGCAGTGGAAGTGCAGAGTCCTGACCACTGGACCACCAGGGAATTCCCTAAAATGGAATATTATTTAACAATAAAAAGGGATAAAGTACCGATACATGCTACAACATGGATGAATCTTGAAAACATTATATTGTACTAAGTAGAAGAAGCCAGTCACAAAAGACCACATATTATTTGATTTCATTTATATGACATGTCTAGAGTAGGCAAATCTATGAAGATAAAGAGTAGACTAGTGGTTGTCTAAGCCTGGGAGTTTGGGGGAAATCAGAGAGTGACTGCTAACGGGTGAGGATTTTCTTTTGGGCGTGATGAAAGTGTTCTACAGTTAATTGTGATGGTGGTTGTTGCACAACCCTGTGAATATACTAAAAACCACTGAATTGTACACTTTAAATGGTGAATTGTATAATATGTGAGTTATATCTCAATAAAGCTGTTATTAAAAAAAATCAACAGTTAATAAAATGGGCAAAAGACATTGAGCAGACATTTCAATGAAGAAATTATACAGATGACAAGCACATGAAAGGATGCTCAACATCGTTAGCCACTAGGGAAATGTAAATTAAGGCCACAATAGGTATAACCACGTGCCTTTCAGAATGGCTAAAATGAAAAATAATAACCCCATTTTCTGGCAAGCATGCAGAAGAGCTGGATCCTTCATACATTACTGGTGAAAGTATAAAATGGCGCAACGACTCTGGTATAGAATATGACAGTTTCTTACAAAACTAAACATGCACTTACCCTATCACCCAGCAATTGCAGTCTTGGGCATTTATCCCAGAGAAATAAAAACGTAATCATAAAAAACCTGTACTTGAAGGTTTATAGCAGCTTTATTTGTCAGAGCCAAAATCTAGAAACAACCTAATTGTCCTTAGGTTGATGAAAGGTTAACAAACTATGGTACATTCCTACCATAGAATACTACTCAGCAATAAAAAGGAACAAACTACTGATACATACAACAACTTGGATGGGTCTCAAGGAAATTATGCTAAGTGAAAAGAAGCAACCTCAAAAGGTTACATGTTATGTGATCTTGTTATGGACTGTATGTTTGTGTTCCCTCAAAATTCATTAAGTTGAAATCTAATCCCAAATGTGATGGTATTTGAAGATGGGGACTTTGGTAGGTAATTAGGTCATGAGGATGGAGCCTTTATGGATGGGATGAGTGTCTTTATAAAAGAAACCAGGGCTTCCCTGGTGGCGCAGTGGTTCAGAGTCCGTCTGCCGATGCAGGGGACACGGGTTCGTGCCCCGGTCCGGGAAGATCCTGCATGCCACGGAGTGACTGGGCCCGTGAGCCATGGCCGCTGAGCCTGAGCGTCTGGAGCCTGTGCTCCGCAACGGGAGAAGCCACAGCAGTGAGAGGCCTGCATACCGCAAAAAAAAAAAAAGAAGCCAGACAGACTTCCCTGGTTACACAGTGGTTAAGAATCCGCCTGCCAGTGCAGGGGACATGAGTTCGAGCCCTGGTCCGGGAGGATCCCATATGCCGCGGAGCAACTAAGCCCGTGCACCACAACTACTGAAGCCTACGCACCTAGGGCCCGTGCTCTGCAACAAGAGAAGCCACCGCAATGAGAAGCCCACGCACCGCAATGAAGGGTAGCCCCTGCTCACCGCAACTAGAGAAAGCCCGCGCGCAGAAACGAAGACCCAACGCAGCCAAAAATAAATAAATAAGAAGCCCAAGAACTAACTCAGTCTTCCTCTGCTGTGTGAGGACACAGTGCGAAGATGCCTGTCTGAAAACCAGGAAAAGGACCTTAACTAGAACCCAACCATGCTAGCACCTTGATCCTGGACTTCCAGCCTTCAGAACTGTGAGCAATAAATGTGGTTTAAGTCACCCGGTCTATACTACTCTGTTATGGCAGCCCAAACTAAAATAGGTCCCATTTATATACATTTTTTTCTTTTGTTTTTCTTTATATATACATTTTTAAATGGCAAAATTATAGAGATGGAGGACAGATTAAGGGTTGCCACCGGTTGGGACTCGGGGCCAGAGATGACCGGCTATAAAAAGAAGCACGAGGGACCCTCCTCCTCCTCCTCTGCCTTCTCCTCCTCCTCGGAGGTATCCTTCTGATAGAGCTACTGATATTTTGTATCTTGACCGGGATGGTGGTCATAAGAACTTACACAAGTGATGAAATTACGTAGAACTGGGCTTCCCTGGTGGCGCAGTGGTTGAGAGTCCGCCTGCCGATGCAGGGAACACGGGTTCGTGCCCCGGTCCGGGAAGATCCCACATGCCGCGGAGCGGCTGGGCCCGTGAGCCATGGCCACTGAGCCTGCGCGTCCGGAGCCTGTGCTCCGCAACAGGAGAGGCCACAGCAGCGAGAGGCCCGCATACCGAAAAAAAAAAAAATTACGTAGAACTAAACACACACACATAAGTGAGTGTATGTAAAACTGTCAAAATCTGAATAAGGTGAGTAGACTTATCAGTATCAGTTCCCTGGTTGTGATATTGTGACTGTGTTATGCAAGATGTTGCCATTAGGGGAAACTGGGTGAGGAACATAACGGGATTTCTGTATTATTTCTAACTACCTGTGAATCTATAATTATCTCAAAAAGTTAAGGAAAAAAAAATTAACGACAACCAAAAACGGGGTAGGGTGCATTTGGCCCATGCATTCAAAGAACAGCAGGGAAGGAGTGTGCTGCATCCGGAGAAGAGTGGCAGGAAGTGAGGTGGGGAGACAGCCCAGAGCAGATCAGGTAGTGCCCGGTAGTCCATGATGAGATGCTTACCTTTTTTTTTTTTCTGAATATGTTGGAAGGCCACTGGAAGGATTCCGACCAGGGGACAAGTAAGTGCAGATTTATGTTTTTAAGATCACTGTTTCTGTGAGTGGGAGAATGCACTGTAGGGGGCAAACGTAGAAGCAGAGAGATCAGTTATTTGCTGTTGTATTGGTAGAGATAACGGTGACTTGGACAACGGTGGTAGTAAGGGGTAGTAAAAACTGCTAGATTCAACAGGCAGGACTTGCTAATGAATTGGGCATGGGGTTCAAGCGTAATACGGAAGTCAATATTAGTTCCTTGATTTTTTAGCTTAAGCAATTGAGGTAGGAAATTGGAGGAAGAACAAGTTAGGAGAGGAGAGACCAGGAGCCTGGGGCACTCCTGGCTTTGAGATTCTCATTAGCCCTCCATGTGGAGACATCCAAGTCTACAGCCTAAAGACCAGGTCCAACTGGAGTCTGAGATTTGATGTAAATGGTATTTAAAGCCATGGGCCTGGAGGAGGGAACCCAGGGAGTGAGTGTTTGTAGAAAAGTGTCTTAAGGATTGAACTTTGGGAACATTCCAGCATTTAGAAATGCTGATAAAAGGCAGTAAGACAAATGAGAAACCAGAGCAAATTGGTGTATGAAAAGCCAAGGGAAGAAATTTACTCGAACAAGGAGAGAGTGATGAGTTTTGTCAGATGTTTTGGAGCGGTCAGGTTAGAATGATAGAGAATTGACCCTTGGATTTGATAAGATGGAGTTCGCTGAGGACCTTGATAGGATTCTTTCAAACAGAGCAGGAGGGACAAAAGCCTAATTGGAATAGGTTTAATAGAGAATGGTTTGAGGAATTGGAGGAATTTACATTAAAGGGGCGCTTACCTTGAGAAGGGACTTGAGGTCAAGAGAAGAACTATTTCTTTCATTACTCTGAAGGAATGGATGTATTATAAGAACTTTTTATGGTGAAAAATTTTATATTTAGAATTAATCAGCTGGACTCAGGTTAGATGATCCTAATTTTGTTGGCAACCTCTAAAGCATCATAGTCAGTAGCCAGTCGGACACAGGCCTTCTTCTGTCCATCAGGCCTGATCAGGGAGTTGACCTTGGGCCATGTAGGTGTCACAGAGCTTCTTCACAGCCTGTTTGATCTGGTGCTTGTTGGCCTTGGCCTCCACAATGAACACAAGTATGTTGTTGTCTTCTGTCTTCTTCATGGCTGACCCAGGTCAGGGGGGCTTGATGGTGGCATAGTGGTCAAGCTCGTTTCTCCCGGGGGGCGCCCTTCCAGGGATATTGGGTTGCCTTCAGAGGCGCAGTGTGTGGATGCCTTTCAGCGCTGCTTCCTTCGCCTTCAGCATCGTCTCTGTGAACAAGGCAAGAATTTCGCAGATGAACACCTTGATACCCACCCTGCTTAAGAAATCAAATCTTGTACGTATTGTAAGATTCTCCTCTAGCTTCTTGCCATGCCAGAAGTATCTACTTTTCTGAAGTTTGTCTTTATCTAAGGGAGGGTGTTGTTAAGAGACATTATGATATGGATCTGGTAGAAAAGGAAAATTTGATGATATAAGGGGAATGCTTTTAGGACAAAATTCTTGAGTAAGGTCAGAGGTAAAGGGATCCAGTTCTGTGGTGGATGGGCTAGCCTTAGGAGATGTTAGACAATCAGTCTATTTAAACAAGAAGCAAACTGAGTGTGTGGATACTGATTCAGTCAAATTCGATTTGGTAGGGAAGTAGGAAGATGAGAAATTTCTTTAGTTTTTCAAAGAAATAAGAAATGAGATTATCAGCTAAGTGTGAAAAAGGACAGGGGATCCTGGAAATTTGAGTCGAGAGGAAAAGGTGTGAAACTGTTTTCTTGGACAACAGGGAGTGAATCGGTTTGGGAAAATAAAACGGGAGAGCCCACTTGAGATTATCATCTAATTTAATGTGAGACCAATTAGCACGGTTGTGGATTTTTCTCCAGTTATGTTTATTTAGTTAGTGAATGCAAGCAAGTAGAGTAATTAGAACTGGACTTAACAAGGGTTGGGATTTTACCAAGGAATACAGCAGGAGGGAGAGAAGTGCTAGGGAGTCGCAAGTTTATACAAAGGAGCGTTTAAAGTGATGAATCAAACAATTTCAGTTGGGAGGTATGGAAAGTAAAAATAGAAGGATGATGGCAGTGAAAATTTGATAGAGTCAATAGCTTAAAAATCCTACTTCAGTCCAGAAATTGTTGAAGAGGTGATAACGATCAGTGTGAGATGCAAGAAACAGAAGTTTCGGAAGGAGTGCATTTATTACTAATAACCAGGGCTAGGGTGTCACCATGAGAATAAGTGACTAAGGTGGGCTGGAAAACAAGATGATTGGAAATGAGCGGATAAGACACTGAGGCCAGCTCATGGGATGAATTGTGTCCAAGGATGACGAAGTCACTAGAAATGAGGACAGCAGGAGTTGTGTAACCAAGAGGATGAGTCAGGTTTTTAAATTTCCAGGGAATGAGGGGAAGTGGCCCAGGAGATCAGCAGATTGCAATATCCTGATGGCATGTACTTCAAAGGACCTGAGTCTTTGAGGCACTAGAGGAGGAGAAATAGTTCGGATTAGGCAATGTGGAGCTTCCTGACTTATAATGAAATGCTGACCCCACTCTGGGACTTGTAGAGGAGTGAGATCCTCTAACTCGAAAGGTCAGAAAAAGGGATCACGGCATTTACACTGGACTATGAAAGATGAAATGAATTTTGACAGAAACAGATTTGGAAGGATGTTTCCAGCCAGAGAAGATGCTGTTACCCAAGCAGAGGGAGCCAACCCTGGCAGTTCCATCGGCGACTGGTGCTTCTTGCCAATCTGCCTTCAGGCCTGTCCCCGTGTCACCGAGAGCGTCCTGGTGTCACCACGTCTGGTTAGCAATCGGCCGCCAGGTGGCGATGTGTGCCTTTGGGGCTCCCTTCCTGGTCCTGTGGGTTTACAGGGGCTGGAAATGAGAATCCAGCTGAGTCCAGATGAGGTGAGCTAGTGATGGGTTGGTGTATCTAGTTAGGCCTGAGAGTGCTGTCCTAGCAATGAATCGGCAAAAGAAGAGTAAACTTGAGAACATTTAGGCAAAAGGTCAGGGAGAAGGTAAAAGGAAAGGAAGCTGTTCATGATAAGCCTTTTTTTTTTTTTTTTTTGGCTGCGTTGGGTCTTTGTTGCTGTGCAGGCTTTCTGTAGTTGCGGCGAGCGGGGGCTACTCTTCATGCGGTGCGCTGGCTTCTCATTGCGCTGGCTTCTCTTGTTGCAGAGCATGGGCTCTAGGGCGCGGGCTTCAGTAGTTGTGCTGCAAGGGCTCAGCAGTTGTGGCTCGCGGGCTCTAGAGCGCAGGCTCAGTAGTTGTGGTGCATGGGCTTAGTTGCTCCGTGGCATGTGGGATCTTCCTGGACCAGGGCTCGAACCTGTGTCCCCTGCATTAGCAGGCGGATTCTTAACCACTGCGCCACCAGGGAAGCCCCCAGGAAGAACTGGATTCTTAACCACTGTGCCACCAGGGAAGTCTCCATACAATAGGCTTTGATGGGGTATAAGAAATAGAACCACAGAGAAAGGAAGAGATTTAGGGTGGAAGGTGGGTGCGAGAGCAACACAGAAAGAAAGAAGCAGTGATCTCCCTTTTGGCTTGTTTACTCAGAAAATAATTTTGGAAAACTATGTACCCCCCACCTCACACACACACACTTTTTTTTTTTTTTTTGCGGCACCGGGCCTCCCGTTGCGGAGCACAGGCTCCGGACGCGCAGGCTCAGCGGCCATGGCTCACGGGCCCAGCCGCTCCACGGCATGTGGGATCTTCCCGGACAGGGGCACGAACCCGTGTCCCCTGCATCGGCAGGCGGACTCTCAACCACTGCGCCACCAGGGAAGCCCAATTTATGACTTTTTAATAGCCACTAGCAGATTTACTTTTCTAAATATGTTTCATCCAATACTGAGTATTTTTTTTTCATTTCTGTGGCTAAGACAGATGGACAGCAGGGAAAAATGAACCAGAAGTATGCAGGGTGACTGGAGTTGAACTTTTTTTCAGTCTATGCATGGATGATTGAAAATTATCAATATCATATTCCTCAGCCCAAGGGGAAAGCAAAAAGAACTTTTATTTATTGTGTTAGGCAGTTCCTCCACTTTTTCTGATTTAATCCTCCTAACAACCCATGGGATGGAACAGAACTTTAGCTCCCTGTTGAGAGTTGCCACATGAAATAGTTCTGTGGTATAGGTATGTCCCAAACATTTCATGGGACATATTTATACTAAAAGAATTATTCATTGTTTACCTGAAATTCAAATTTAATGGCATTCTATTAGTTTATTTTTTTGTTTTTGCTAGATCTGACAACTCTACCTGTTTCTTTTATCCCACGTATTAAAAATAAATTACTTTCTTCAAAACACATTGCACAACTTAAACAAATTCCCTAGCTAATACTCCTTATTTTACTGGTGTTTGGATTGTAAGAGGGGCCAAAAGTTAAAGGCAAAAGGTTGTTAATGTTTTGGATAACTTTTGTAGGAATCCACTGAAGGAACTGTAGGAGATCCCAGAAATGTAACTTCTATTTCCAGATTTATCTATGAGTCTCAGGTCCTCAATCCTAATTTTAATTAAGAATTAATTAATTCTTTTAATTAATTAAGAATTATCTCATTCTCTTTACAAATTGACCTTGTGAAAAGATATGTTGTGGAAATCTTACGAGAATTGTAAAATTTTAAAACTGGAAGGGACCTTAGAGATGATCTAATTCTTAGAGTTTCTAGAACCTAACTTAATCCTAAGCAAGAACCAGTGTCTCCAGGCAATGAGAGGTCTTTGGAGATGGGAACTCCTGCACCTACTGCCAGGAGATGTCAACCTACCTCACCTTTCCCCTTTTCCTGCTTATGCTCTGTCCCAGACATCTCTCTTTGTCTGAGTACCTAACATTCCAAATATCTTTCGTTCTTAAATTATAAAGTGTTATCTATGGCTCCACGGGGTTGGTGATAAAAGCCAAGCAGGAGAGAGAAAGTGAAATGCAACAGTTCAAGATGAAAATAAACGTGCCCCCAACGTGGGGAAGTCCCCCTGGTAAAAACTGTGGCAAGTTGAAAAAAAAAAACAACCTGTGGCGAGTCGGAGGAGGAATAGTTCTTTCCAACACAGGAGAAAGAGAAGGGAAGGTCAATCCACACAGCCTTCTTACAGTGGATAAACTTAAGGTTATCCTTCCAAACCCCATTCACCGTGAGGAATGCTAAGGAAGATCACCTGATCATCTAATGAGTATGTAACCTTGCCTCTGTTCTAGAGAAACAAACTGAGAAATAGCTGAAATATTTTCTGAAAGATTTTATCCTACAAGGAGGGCCCCCAGCACTCAGAAATGTTCTTTCTCCATGATCAGATAGCACGTATCTTGAAGCTCAGCAGTCGCTTTAAGCCTTGATATGTCTTTCTATGGTATACGGAGAATTGTGCCTAGGACCCAATATGTAGTAGTTGATCAGTAGACGTTTATTGAATGAATACCCCACTGACAGGTTTTGTATTTTTTTTCCTGCTTTGTCACAACTATTTCTATGCCTTATTTTCCCATCTGTATTTTCGGAAAAATAAAATCAAACAGAAAATCATAAGATCTGCCTCTCAAGGAAATTTCCTTGAGACCAGAGGTTTGCATTAAAAGTACTTTTTAAGTCCTTTTGATACCTGATATTCTGAGCCCCCTGCCAGTACCTCAGTTCAAGCCATTGTCATCTATTATAGAAAGCTCCTAATTAGTTTTAGTACAATCAGAAATCTTTCTAAAATCTGTGTTCATGTTTTTACTGTACTTAACCTACTGGCTCTCTGTGGTCCTCAGACTAAAGTCCAGACTCTTTCACCTGGCATATCAGGCCATTTGTGACACGATCCCTGCTTACTTCCCAGCTTCTTCTCATCCCTTGGCCCCCTACAGGTCAGCCATGTGGACATTTTTGCAGGATCACAAACACACCATATTCCAACCTTCCAGCCCATTCTCACTCTGTCCCCTCAACCTAGAACACAATTTTCTCCTATCTCCCTACCTCCTACTTTGTCAGGGCAACTACCACGGAGCCTTCAGGTCTTTCTCAGCCTACCTTCTCAAAGGGGAAGCCTTCTGGACAATACCACACCCCTTCCTCCTGTGCATTTTTTATTTCTCCCTCAGGTCCTCCATGCAAGACTGGAAATCAGGCACGGCTGGGCTGGGGGAAGGAAGGCGCTATTGGCATAAACCGTGACGTGAATGGTAGTCTGGGTGTGCAGACACAATTGGCACAATCTTATGTGGTGTCACCATGGGAGTTTATGAGTCCCATAAGTCTAATATTCTGTAGTGACATTGCCTATTGTTCTCCCCCTCGGAACTGCAATCCTGGTAATCTAGGCCCTGTTCTGAGCGCCGGAAGAAAACAAAGGGACTCTAAAGGAATTCATACGTGCACTCAACTATAGTACATAAGATTATGGTTAGTCCTATAATAGAACTGCAAAAAAAATAAGGGGGGGATACTGTGTAAGCACGCAGGAGGGCATAATTAATTGTTCCTGAGGATTGGAGAGAACGCAAGTGGAGGGACATTTGAGCTGGGCCTCAGAGGTATGGCAACAGGCAGAAAAGGTAAATAACCATATTTCAGGCAGAGAAAATCACAATAAAAAGAGTACAGATGTGTTTTGTGTGATCAGATTAGATAGGAGTGAATGAAATTGGGTAAGGCCTTGAGTGCTTCCTGTATCAATGTGAATTTTCTTCTGTAGGCAACAAATCATTGAAGAGTTTGGAGCACAGCAGTGATATAATCAGATCTGTGTTTAAAAGTATTTTTCACTGAAAACAATGTATACTTATTCTTTTTTCTTTTTTTTAAGCTTATTCCAGAAAAATAGATATCAGATAAAGTGAAAGGTCTCTATAATCTTACTCACCAGAGTTAATCATTTGGTGTAATGCTCCGTGTTTTTTCCTGTGCACATGTGCGTTTGTTTATGTGTTTATATATAACTCGTTTGTTTATAAGGAATGACACCATTCTAACCATACTTTTGACCACTACCTTTTTTGAAGTAATGTTGTGTATATTCTATGGGGTGGCAGATCACACAACATTATGAACTACACCAAAAATGTGAGGCATGTGTACTCATATTTTTACTACTTCAATATTAATGCACATAGAAATTATATCTTATTTTACCTAGGAGATACGACAAATTAAAAAGAGTGATCAATATTCTGTTTTGGGGGCTTCCCTTGTGGCGCAGTGGTTAAGAATCCGCCTGCCGATGCATGGGACACCAGTTCGATCCCTGGTCTGGGAAAATCCCACATGCCACAGAGCAGCTAAGCCTGTGCTCCACAACTACTGAGCCTGTGCTCTAGAGCCTGCGAGCCACAACTACTGAAGCCCAGGCACCCTAGAGCCCAGCCCATGCACTGCAACTACTGAGCCTATGCGCTGCAACTACTGAAGCCCGTGTGCTCTAGGGCCTACGTGCCACAACTACTAAGCCCACGTGTTGCAACTACTGAAGCCCCCACACCTAGAGCCCGTGCTCTGCAACAAGAGAAACCACCGCAATGAACAGCCCGTGCACCTCAACGAAGAGTAACCCCCGCTCGCCACAAGTAGAGAAAGCCCTCGTGTAGCAATGAAGACCCAACGCATCCAAAAATAAATTTAAAAAAATTTTTTAATGTAGACAAGGACTTATAAAAATAAATAAATAAACAAAAAATTATACATGTATACAAACAGAGCATGCATATGTATTCTATAATGTGCATACATATATAACATGTGTGTTCATATGTGTGTATACACACCCCCAAAGTTTTTAATAATGGTTAATCTTGAAATTTAATAGGAATGCAGTGTATGTCTTTAACTTTTTACTTTTTAGATTTGTGTATTTAAATTTTTTTAATAATGAACATATGTATTATTTTTAAAATATATACCTAGACATATTTTCGAGTCAATATATATAGTTATATTTCATTCTTTTTAACAACTACATAGTATTTCATCAATAGCTACACCATTGATTTATTCTACAGTTATGGAGAGTCCACTCTCCTGCAGATCTCAGGCTGAGCATTGAAGGAAGCAGCGAACACTTAAAATAGAAATTAACAGAGAATTCCCTGGCGTCTGGGCTCTGAGCTCTCACTGCCGAGGTCATGGATTCAATCACTGGTCAGGGAACTAAGGTCCTGCAAGCGGCCAAAAAAACCCCAGCAACTGCAAGAGAAGGAGCTTCATAGGAAGGATGACTAGGAAAGGCCTTTCTCAGTAGTGAACATGCTACAGTGATAAAAATACAACTTTTTTTTTTTTTTGGCTGCGTTGGGTCTTCATTGCTGCATGCGGGCTTTCTCTAGTTGCGGTGCGGGGGACTACTCATCGCGGTGGCTTCTTTTGTTGCAAAGCACGGGCTCTAGGTGCGCGGGCTTCAGTAGTTGTGGCTCACGGGCTCTAGAGTGCAGGCTCAGTAGTTGTGGCACACGGACTTAGCTGCTCCACAGCATGTAGAATCTTCCCAGGCCAGGGCTCAAACCCCTATTCCTGCATTGGCAGGCGGATTCTTAACCACTGCGCCACCAGGGAAGCCCTGTATGGTTCTTATTTTATTGTTCCTTTCTCTTTGTATATTATGAAAACGAAGACTTTTTCATGGCTTTCACACATTTTTGCCAGTTTTTCTTTAAAAAAGGTTTTGATGATGTTTTATCACAATAGAAAGTTTTAATTTTATGTGGTTAGAAGTATAAGTTTTATCCTTTATAATTCACATATACTTTGCTTAAAACAGATCTGTATTAAAAAGACAACTATAGTTATATGGAGGTATATGATAGGTGGGTGGGGAGGAGATGTTGAGGAAATTTAAGAGAATGAGACCATTTAGTTATCACTGTAAACTGAGGCAGTGGCTATGAGCATGGGAAATAGAAGACAGATTTGAGGGATTTTTTTTTTAATATAACACCTTTACTGAGATATAGTTTACATATACAGTTCACCTACTTAAAGTGTTACAGTTCAAGGGTTTTTAAGTATATTCACAGACATGTGCAACCATTAATCAATTTTAAAACATTTTATCACCCCCACGAGAAGCCCCATAACCATTAGCAGTTATTCTGCATTCCTCTTTAACTGCTTCCAGCCTCTGGTAACCAGTAAACTACTTCTGTCTATAGATTTGCCTGTTGTGGACATTTCATGGATGGAATCATAAAATATGTGACCTAATGTGACTGGCTTCTGTCACTTAGCATGATGTTTCAAGGTTCATCCATGTTGTAGCATGTATTAATACTTCATTTCTTTCTATGAACAAATAATATTTCATTGTATGATGATTATTACTGCATTTGTTTATCCATTGACCAGTTGATGGACATTTGGGTTTTTTCCATTTTTGGCTATTATGAATAATGCTGTTATGAACATTCTTGTTCAAGTTTTTATGTGGATATAGGCTTCCAGTTCCCTTGGGTATATATATTGGAGTGAAACTGCCGGGTCATATGGTAACTCTGTTTAACTTTATGAGGAACTACCAAACTATTTTCCAAAGCACTGTACCATCTTACATACCCACAAGCAATGTACGAGGGTTCTAATTTCTTCATATCCTCACCAACAATTGTTATTATGTATCTTTTTTTTATTACAGCATTCTAGTGGCTATAAAGTGCTATCTCATTATGAGTTTGACTTTCATTTCCTCATTGACTAAAGATGTTGAACGTGTTCTTTGCTTATTGGTCATTTGTATACCTTCTTTGGAGACATGTCTGTTCAAGTCCTTTGTCCATTTTTTAATTGTATTGTCTTTTTGTTCAGTTGTAAGTTCTTACATATTCTGGATGTGCCCTTTATCGGGTATATGAGTTATGTTTGCTCATGTTGTATAGGTTGTCTTTTCATTTTTTTTGTGGTATTCTTTGAAGCACAAAAATTTTTATGTTGATGAAGTCCAATTAATCTAATTTTCCTCTTGTTACTTATGATGTCATATCACAAAAGCTCTTTCTAGCTCAAGTCGGAAAGGTTTATGTTCAGATCTGTTATCCATTTTGAGTTAATTTTTACTTATGGTGTGAGGAAGGGATCCGACTTCATTCTTATGCTTGTGGATAGCCAATTGTTAACATCATCTTTTCAAAACAAGATTTGATTTTGTCAATAACTATTCAGGGATTGAGGGACATTTTTTGAAAGCAGACTTGAAAGGACTTGACAACTGGAAGGTGAAGGAGATACAAGAGTGAAAAATTTTTGTTTGGGAGCTAGATAACTAGTAATGCCATTAACCAGTGTGGGCAAATCAACTAGAGGAGGAAGAGCAGAAGCAGCTTTGGAAGATTGGTTTGAGGCATGTTGAGCTTGAGATACTTACAGGATGTTCATGTGCAGATTCATGACAGGCCATTGTACATTTGGCTTGGAATTCAAAAGAATGTTTGGAGTGAAAAACCATAGATTTGGAAGTCCCCTTCTTCTGTGGGAAAAGTTGAGATAACCGAGAATCTGGTCAGAGATAAACCTGACATTTAAGAATCACTGAGGGGGAAGAATCAATGAAAAAGAAGTAGAATTAGGAATGAGAGACATTGAGAAGGCTACCTAGAGAATGGTGTGGGTGCTGGGGGAGGTTGGGGAGCTCATTAGCAATTTAAATGTTGAAGAGAATTTGATTAGGATAATAGCCAAGGAGGTCACTGGCTCTGCAGTTAGGTCATTCCTGTTTTTTGCAGCTGAAGAAGCTTCAACAGAGATGTTGCAATGGAATGTGGGGAAGAGTGCTTGAACCTTCAAGCAAAAAGTACATGTGTCCCTTGGAAATTATTGCTAAAGACTATAACTACCATCTTGGTAGCCTAAGGGAAGGAGCACGAAGAAGGCCGAATGCTTCTCTTTTCCTTTGATTGTGGCTGCATACTCCAGTACTTAACACAGCTGAGATAAGCCTGGAATGTTGTAGCAAAACTTTCTAAAGACTAGGAGATAGAAGAAGAGAAAAAGAATACTACAAGAGCTATGAGTAATAGATGTTTTACTTTTAGCGAGGTGATTCATTACAGAGCTATCTTCCTGAGAAGCTCCTGGCCTAGTTCCATTTGTCAGAGGCCGGCGTCACCTTGTACCTCTTGGGAGGGTCCTCAGACACCTCTAAACTCAAAGTCTAAGGGAGCAAGGTCAAGTTTCCTTATACATATGTGTAAGAGTTCTGGTTTTCTTTTTGTGGACCCACCTCTTTTCTCTAGATATGGGAATGTCCACTTTTTTCAGGGAGAAGCTACCTTCTCACAAAGGTGTGGCCATAGGATTAATCATTATTTCAATAAAATAAATAAGAATTCCAGTCACACCAAAAATATTGTTAGTAACAGGTACGTAATTTCATATAGAGGGCTGAACGTCTGTGGGACCACTAGACATTCTGAAATAACTTGATGTTGAATGGGAGGGAAAGAAAAAGAAACAGAGTGTAGGTCACTCCTTGGAGGATTTTGACAGTGAAGGACAGAGTACCTTATGGGAAGTAGAGGTATAGAAAGAATGAGAGTGCTTCAGGATGGTGGTACTTTAGAATCCCTTGGCAGCAGGGATAGATAAGCAGGAAGTGAGAAACTTAAGGCAGAAACAGGAATAATGGACAGAACAGTGTCTTGAAGCATGGGTGGGATAAAATATGGAGAGGTGGATGGAAACCTCTAAAATAGGCAGGATTCTAGAAGGAATGGATTAAAGGTAAAGTGAGGGTAAGGAATGAAAATTAGCAAAATATATTTTCTGAAAAAGCAAAAAAATATATTTTCTGAAAAAGCATGGAGTCTGGTCATCTGGGTAAATGGGGAAAACAAGGGTTTGAAGAGGCTGGGAAAAGGTTTATTTCTCTGAATGCAATATTTTCTCCATACCCTAACACCTTGAGCAGTGCTTCTGCAGAGAGATGTCATTTCCTGTACTTAACCCTCCAAAGGTAAATGCTTTTGGTTGAATGAGTCCCTTGCCTAACAGTCCTTGTGTTTTACCCACCTGAAAAATCCCCAGGATTGGCTTAGCCTTCTTTGATACTACCCCCAGGATGCTAAAAAAAATAAACACAACCTGGAAGAGGATGGTACCATTATAAATTCATAGTCACCCATCTCACTGAGATATTAATAATGTTCAGCAATCTGTAATCATCTAATCCAAGTTTTTACCAAATTGAGGAACAATAATCCAGTTTATCTATATTATTATTTGCTTATCCATTTATTCAACAAATACTAATCGAGTGTCTAGTATGTACAGGCTCCTTCTAGATGTTAAGTACATGGGACAAATAATGTTGATAGACAAGGTCCCTGTTGTAATGGGGTCAGATAATAACCAAAGAAATATTTCCAGATAGTGATAAGACCTATGAAAAAAATTAAAACAGAAATGTGATAAATGGTGAGTGGGTCGAAGGACAACATAGATAGCCTGGTGAAGGAGACCTCTTTGAGGAAGAGGCTTTGAGCTCAGACTTAAATGACAAGAAGGAGTCAGACATTTGAAGACCTTGTGAAGACATCTCCAGGCAGTCCTGTGCCAGAAGTGAACTTGATATAATAGGAGGACAGGAAAACAAAACTAAACTAAACTAAACAACCCTCCTATGGCCAGAGCTTAACGAATCAAGGGAATAGTGGTAGATAGTAAGGCAGGAAAAAGAGGTAGAGGCCAGGTACAGTTTTGATACTTCTGTGAAAAATGAGTTATAGAAGAATAGGAATGAAATCAGTAAGACTGATTAAGAGAGTACTGCAGCAGATCAAATGACAGATTTTGATGGTTTTGACAAGGGTGCTGCGGTGGAGGTAGGAGAGTGGAAGGAATCTGGGTAGATTCTGGAGGTAAAGCTGACAGTTCTTGCTGTTGGATTAGATGTGGGAGGTGGGAGAGAAATCCTGCATAGCTCCTAGCATTTTGGCTTTGGCAAAGGGGTGAATAGTAATAATGTTTACTAGATGGAGGAGAGTAAGGAAGGAAAAGATTTGGGGAGTTGGAAGAGAAACCGGTACTTCTGTCTGGCTATGCTTGGTTTGAGATGCCTTTCGGCCATTCAGATGGAGATATCAGACAGGCTATAGATCTATGACTCTGGAAATCAGGAAGTAAGTCAGCAGTGAGAAACTTACTACCTTTCAAGGTGGCCTATTATGTATTGGATAGCTCTAATTACCAGCAAGTTCTTTCTATTACATTGAGATGATTATAAGTGTAGTATAAATATGATGCCCATTTCCATCTGAGGTTACTGAAAAATACATATTTTTGGAAACACAGCAAATGTCTGAAGGAAATTAGCATGCTCTCTCCTAATGTCTTTTATTCTCTAAGCTAATAATCCTAGTTTCCCCAGCTGCTCTGCAGGACCTTGTTTCCAGATTCTTCAACATCCTGGTCATATCCTTTTTAAAGTAGGATGCCAAGGACTAAAGTGACCTGAATAACACACCCAAAATGTAGGACTGTTTTCCCTCTGATTTGTTATTCTTTCAGAAACATGTTCACTTTTTATAATTTGTCTGTGTTCTGTCTTGTCATTCATGTGTTAGGGTCCCTGCCTGAGGCATATGACATTTCTTCTAATTTTCTCCTAATCTGTTGTTGATTTGAAAATCAAATAACCAACTTATGCTTTGTATCAGATATTAACAGTTTGCTTTGTATGTTTGGAGTATTTTATAATAACTTAAAATGGAGAGAGAGTATGTGCTTTCTGAGAGGGGCCACCTGAGCCATTCTGTGAGTAAAGCTTTGAACTCTAGTGAGAAATTTTTTTTTCCTTACTTTGTTTTTCTAATCTATATTCAAAATAAGTGAGTTTTTCAAATAGTTGATTTCCAGATGGGTAAGGTATTTCAGTCCTTTACGAAAGGAACTTCTTAGAGATTTTCTCAGTCTAGGGCACTGGTTCTCAACTTGCGGTGATTTTGCTCCCCAGGGCCATTTGGTAATTTCTGCAGACTTATTTCATTGCTATGACTTGTGACAAAGAGAGTGCCACCTACATCTAGTGGGTAGGGTCCAGGGATGCTGCAAAACATCCCACAATGCACAGGACAAGCCCCAGTAACAAAGAGTTATCTGGCCCCAAATGCCAGTAGTACCTAGATTTACAAACCCTGGACCATGGTATCTCCCTGATGTTGTTTACTAACCTCAATGAAAAAAAAAAGGTTAACAAAACCTACGTGAAAAAAATCGACACAATTTAAACTTAATGAATTAATTCTGCTTCCAACTAATCACTGCACTCTCCCTTTATCTCATGCCAACTATCTGTTAATAATCTTTCTATAATTTAATGGGACAATATTGAAGCACAACTTTTTTCACCTAAGGAAACGTTTTCAGAGCCCCAATTTTCTGTCACCGCTCTCAGTCTCCATCCTGTCTAGAATATTAACAATGTTCAGTGATCACATTTGGACATTATTTTCATATGCTCTCATTTAAAGCAAAATCAGGGAGTTCCCTGGTGGTCCAGTGATTAGGATTCAGTGCTTTCGCTGCCAAGGGCCCGGGTTCAGTCCCTGGTTGGGGAATTGAGATCCTGCAAGCCTCAAGGCGTGACCAAAATAAATAAATAAATATTAAAAATAGAATAAAATCACGGTCTTATTTATCTCACTGACCTTTCTGGCCTTTCCTTTCTCTTCCCCATATTTTGCTCATTCTTTCCATCTGTAAGGTCATGTTTCTTGAGAAGAGGAACAATCCTGCTTTTCTACTAGATAAATACAACACAACTTAAACCAGAAGCTCTGTTCTCCTTATCTTTCAGGTGCCCCAATGAGGCATGTGGCTATTCTGGGACGTGGCTGTGCAGACATGTTCACTAGTTTGCTATTAGTGAGACAGGCGGAGGCGGAGTCACTGTCCTGTCACTGGCTGTACTTAGAGGCCAAGGTGTGGGCACCAAGAGGAATGCTTTTTACTGCATGTGCTCCATGCTGGGAGCAGCTCCAGTCTTTTCCTGGGGCCGTTTTGTTTCTTGGTATTGATGGCAGCTGTCAAGATCAAAGAGGAACTAGTGAGACAGGGGTAAATAGCTTCACTCTCAGGGTACCTGAAAGGAGCAAAGGCTGATGGAAACTCTGAAGTGCAAGGGGAGCAATAAATTCTTTCTTTAGCCATACCCAGAAACAACAACTAGGTAGCTCTTTTCAGATGCTTCTAAGTTTTCAAATTACAACCGTGATACCACTCAGAATCTAGTGGCAAAAAATAAGCCTTCCCCAATACCTTTGTGTTCTAGAGCTAGAGATTCATTCATTCATTGAGTATGTCTACATGTACCAGGCACAAAAATGAACCAGGGAAACTTCTAAACATTTGGAAATTTCAAGTGTGTGTTTGAGAGAGAAATGATGAGTGCATACCTAATTAGTAGTCAAAATATCTACATAATTGATCTCCTTTCTTCCATGGGGTAATAATTGCTCTGCATGCATGAATCCCCAAGTATTTGTACAGACAGTGTGTTTGAGATGGCAGAGAGTAAATCAGCTGGGCTCCTTCCCCTTCAGCCTTAAGACTACCTGTTAGGATTAGAGAATTGAGACACAGATTTAACAACTTAACTAATATTAGCATAGTGTATAGCACAGCAAGTTAATGCCATAGTCTGAGCAGCTACCTGGGTCTTCTAACTTCCAACCTTGTCATTGTTCTAAAAATATACGTGAGAGAAGATTGTTTGCAGAAAACGCTCTCTGCCACTGTACCAAGTTGGTTTCTATCTAGAAAGCCTTCTGGCTGAAACAATGGATAGGATAATGAAATGAAGCAACAGAGTTTGGGGTTGAGAGCTGGGGTGGAGGGATGAAATGGAGAGGGGAAATTAGAAGAAGCACAGAGTGAGGAGACTGTATTTTAGTTGTGGCAAAGCATGTAAGATAAAAGTGATGCATTTGGTGTCTCTGGAGTACAAGTGGTATGTTGGTGCTGTAAAAAAGGGAAAAAATGCGGTAAGATTTTGCTTTATTCTTCAACTAAGGGCTTACACTCAAAGTAGCATGTCAGGGCTTCCCTGGTGGCGCAGTGATTGAGAGTCCGCCTGCCGATGCAGGGGACACGGGTTCGTGCCCCGGTCCGGGAAGATCCCACATGCCGCGGAGCAGCTAGGCCCGTGAGCCATGGCCGCTGAGCCTGCGCGTCCAGAGCCTGTGCTCCACAACGGGAGAGGCCACAACAGTGAAAGGCCGGCATAACGCAAAAACAAACAAACAAAGTAGCATGTCCAGTATTCAAAGACTGCTGCAGCAGAGCCTGAACTTGGTTTTAGAAAAGTGTTCTCTCTTACTAGATTCCTGTAAGGACCCTACTCTTCAGCAAAATTGGACAAAGCACTCTTCCCCAATCCTCTGCACAGACTTCCTAGCACCGTTCCTTTGCCCAGGCCATCCCATCTTCCTGAGATGCTCTTTTCTAATCTCTGCCTACCTCTTATCTTACCCATCTTTCAAGAGCTATTCCAAATTCTAACTTCTGGAAGATTCTAACTTCAGAAGCCTTTCTGGATTGTTTCCACATGAATAAAGTCTCTCAATTCTCTGACTTCCTTCAGCACTTTCTTTTCCGGTCTCCTCCATGGGCCAAATTGTAATCAAGCCGACGGCAGGAACGTGGGGGGCTCTGCACTGTTCAGCAGAGTACTGTGCGGTTTTGTAGGCTCTCTCGGCATATATGTATGTATATATTATAATTTTTCTAAAAATTGCCTTTAAAAAAAATTAAAATCTTCTCAGAGTTAGAAAACTGTTGTTTTTTATTAGATGTTATCTTCTCCAAAGATTGAGAGGTCCAAGAATGCAGCTAAGGGGCAGAAATAGAGACTGGATTTGGAAGAAGCAAAGTTTCTGGCTAAGATATGGGGACAAGTATGACTTCAGGTACAGGGAGATATTGGAAAAGAGAATCAGAGAGACAAAAGGAGCCTGAAGATGGTGGCTTATAACCTGGGGAAATGGAAAGAAAAGACAAAGGAGCCAGAAGTAGAAATTTTGAGATACAAATATTGAGATGGATGGAGGAACAGTCAAGAGACTAAAAGGGTTATGTCAGAGGGAAAGACCTTAGCTTTTGCTTGTCTTTGGGAGGTTCCTTTTCATACATGTCAGAAAAGGAAATGGAAAACAATACAGAAGTAAGCAAGTAAGCATATCCTCTTTATAACCTCCTGCTGGTCCCTTCCTTAGAAATTGAAATGACTCATGGAGGCATATGAGAATAAATAAACACTTCCCAGGAACGGTCTCTGTTCTTAGCAAGGTTCTGTCTGCAGCTGTTTCCTCCAGAATCCTGTATGATCTGGTTCAAGACATGACTGTGTCTTTCCCCTCCGTGTCTCTACATATATTTCAGGTCCCTGGGTTTGCTTATGTCTATTGCCTTAATGCCTCTGTTCTGTTCCTCTAACTGTGGGCTGTATGTCTCCATCCATTTCTGTAAGTTGTTTATGGTATCTTATCACTTGTGCAGTTCCTCTTATTTATTTATTTATTTTGGCTGCGTTGGTCTTCGTTGCTGCCCGCAGGCTTTCTCTAGTTGCAGTGAGCAGGGGCTACTCTTCGTTGTGGTGCGCGGGCTTCTCATTGTGGTGGCTTCTCTTGTTGCAGAGCACGGGCTCTAGGCACGCGGGCTTCAGTAGTTGTGGCAATGTGGGCTCAGTAGTTGTGGCTCACAGGCTCGGTAGTTGTGGCTCGCGGGCTTAGTTGCTCCACGGAATGTGGGATTTTCCTGGACCAAGGCTCAAGCCCATGTGTCCATGGCATTGGCAGGCGGATTCTTAACCACTGTGCCACCAGGGGAGTCCCTGCAGTTCCTCTTTTGACTGTCTGAAGTCTCATCTATGTCTGTGCCTTTTCCTTTTGCCTTAGTCTTTTATTTTTCTCTCTGTACTCTCCCACTCTGCTTCTGTCACTGCTTTTCTTTACCAGTTGGCTTACTGTGGTCCCATCCCCATAGCAACCCCTCTCTGGGGAGGAATGAGGGGAAAGGGAAAGAAGAGAGAGCCTAGAATCAGATGGACAGGGAGAAGCTGGGTTGGAGTTGGAGGGTGACCTTTTGGATTGAGTCCTGAAACAGAGTACAGACAAACTATGTAGGTGGATGCCAGCCAAACTACACAAACTCCTACCGGAACATATACTGGGTGCCCAAATCCAGCCCCAGCTCGTAAATTCGTCCTGTGTTTCATTCTGCCAGGCTTGTCATCTTTTATTCCCTCTCCTGTGATCCAGATTAACTCTTTCTTTCTGTTTATAAGCTTTATGATTTTTATACCTGTGTGGTTTTGGGTGTATTGTCACCTTGAAAAGTGATTTTCTTAAAGATTCATGAATATTCACGTTGGAACCACGAGGTCTTTCTTTAGATGTACTCGGGTTTTTCACTAGGATTCCTCTGGACACCTTAATTTTTTTTTTTTTTTTTGGCCATGCTGGGAGGCTTGCAGGATCTTACTTCCCCAATCAGGGATGAAAACCAGGCCCTCGGCAGTGAAAACGTGGAGTCCCAACCACTGGACTGCCGGGGAATGCCCTGGACACTATAATTTAAGGGATAGTGGAGAACAATTGGAATGGCCTTAAAAAAGGACAACAAAAGTCAACTGTGAAATGATATTGTACATTCTCATTAGGACCAGAATGGTAGATAAGAGATTTAATAAGCAAGAAAGAAGATTTTACCAACAATGGGATTTGTTTTACATAAGGAAAGTTTACTCAGTGAGATAATGGAATTATTCTGCCCAGAGATACCTTTAAAACCAGATAGGATCCATGTCTCTGTAAAGGAAATGGGCTAGATAAGTACTTCTCAAACCTGAGCTCCCTTTCCCATTGCTTCCCTTGACCCCCCACTGGAGAGCTTGTTAAACACAAATTCCTGAACTCCACCCCTTAGAAATTGGGATTCTTAGGTCAGGAGAGAGGGGAGTGTAAGAGGGGGTAGAGGGTTTTTATTTGCCTTTCTAACGGACTCCCTGGAGATGCTGATGCTGCAGGTCCAAGGACCACAACTTGAGTAACAGGAGTCTGGTGATTCCGAGAGTCAGGGAACACAACTGACATTCATGGGACATAAATGTGTGGATACTGCATTGCTCTTTGATTAAAAGTATCTTTTTCTTTGGGAATGGAGGAGTGTGAACGAGCTAAATGAGATAGGTTTTGGTTTTTTGTGCCCAGCTGCAAACTGTGATGCCCATTTGACTCCTTTCTTTCTTCTGTAGAGTGACCAACCATCCCAGCTTGCCCAGGGCCTTTCTGTGCTGAACTGGGACAGTTCAGGAAACCTGGACATTTGGGTGACCTCTCCATTCACGTGAGGCTGGATAACATCTAATAAAAACAATAAGAAACAGCAGTTTTCTATATCTGAGAAAAGGAAAAATGAATTTGAGTCATAAATTAGGACTAGAAATGTGGTTTTCAGTCCTAATTCATAACTTATTAATTTTATGACTTTAAATTGGGCATTTAAATCTCCCTGTTTCAGTTTCTACCTGTAAAATGGAGATAGCATTACCTACCCTTCTTACTTCACAAAAAAAATTTTGAAGATCAATTAAAACAATGTATATAAAAGATTTTTATGAAAATACCATACACATATTAAGACAGAGATGTCACTCACTTGTTTTTATTTAGCATTTATTATTTATTGCCAAAAAATAGCAACCCAATTCCTAAGTACACACCCAAGAGAAAAGAATTCATATGTATGGCAAATGACAGGGATGTTTTATAATAGCTCAAAACTAAAAACAATAATGCAGTCGTGTGAATGTGTACATCAACAGGAGACTGGATACATAAAATTTGGTATGTCCATAAATGGAATACTACTCAGCAGTAACAAGGAATGAATTGCTGATTCATACCACGTAATACTCATAGACACTATGTTAAGTGAAAAAGAAAAAAATCCTAGCACAGAAGAGTGCATACTATATGATTCCATTTACATAGAGATCAAGAACAACAAAATGAATGATGATAGAAGTCAGTATAGTGGGTTCCTCTGGGGAGGGAGGCTATAGACAGGCACAAGGAAACCTTCTAGGGAGCTAGAAGTGTTTTAGAATTTGGATATTAATCTGGGTGGTGGTTGTACTGTACAGGTGAACATGGATGTAAATATTCACCCAGCTGTATACTTAACATTAAGACATTTTTACCTGCCCACCCAGCTGTATACTTAACATTAACCCATTTTTACCTGCCCACCCAGCTGTATACTTAACATTAACGCATTTTTACCTGCTTTCCTGTTTGTGTTTTATACTTAAGTAAAGCAGAAAAAAGAAAGAAAAAGACATAAAAGGAAGAAAGAACTCACCCTCACTTCTAACACCACTAGAGGGCAAATTCTTTTTTTTTTTTTAAATGTTTCAACTCCAACAGCTCAGCACTGTTAAGAGGCTCGGTTTTGTAATTTGAACATCTACTATATGAATCTAGAGGTTATCCCCTCGCTTGAAGTTGGTGGTCAGACATCTCCGTTTCTAGACTTGAGCAACATGTGACAGTAAAGGGAAGTGGAAGCCCTGTGTCACTGGTTCAGGAAGAGGGCTATGTTTACATCAACATTGCAACCAATCTTCTTGTTGTTTTTCCTTCCTTTTCTTCTTAGTTTTCACCTTTGTGTCCTTATGCCTGCTTTTCTTTCTTTCCGTATTTTTTCTTTCTTTCTTTCTTTCTTTCTGTGGCTGCGCATCTTATGGGATCTTAGTTCCCCGACCAGGGATTGAACCTGGGCCCTCCGCAGTGGGAGCGTGGAGTCCTAACCACTGGACCACCAAGGAATTCCCATGCCTACTTTTCTTAGATTGATTTTTCACCCTCCCCGCCAAATAGCATACCCTTTAGGGACGGGGACGGTCTTCAAATTTTCTTCATCTCTGGTCAGTAGCCTACTTTCCCATCTTTTCTAAATGTGTCTGATTAAACTCAATGGTATATGCTGACATTTTCTTTTATGAGTCTATCCCAGGGACTTACATCCTGTCCCCCTGCCCAAAGAGCCTTCCAGTAGCCTTTACAGCTGCATTCTCAGACTTTATTTGTTTGGGAACAGTGCCTGTGACAATTCCCACTCTAATTAAGCCTTCCATCCACACCTCCAGGGCATTCTCCCCATTTTAGTGCTTTCCCACCCTGCTTTCTCCTCAGCAGCTGTTCCGGGTCTAGTGCGCTTCCTTCACCTTCAGCCTTCCTCAGGAAAAAAGAAAACTTAGGAAGAAAGAAGTCATTTATTTCTCAGGAAGGATTAGACAGCTGACCAAGTTGTCTGAGGATCTAAACAGGGGGTGGGGGGATGATCAGAAATACATAAGTGGAAGTAGAGCAGAAAGCATGAGTCGCATTATATTGCCTTCCCTTTTAAATTGAGTAGTTGTAGTTTTTAATCTCTGTAACATCGGTGTTTGTTTCATAGAAGGTACTTAATAAATATTTGCCGATATATGAAAAAGGTGAATGCGTGAGACTAAAACTATACAGTATGATTAAAAAATGACAGGAAGTGCAGCAGGAATCAGGGTGCTGAGGACACTTTGTAAGATGCAAATCTGTCGGGCGGTGGGTGCATGGGCGCGTATATCTGTCAAAAGTCGTCGCCCTGGACACCCAGCATGTAAATGAAATTGACTTCAAAAAGAGTCAGGGCGCTGCAGGTACGTAAAGAACGGGACGATTTTGTAAAGATCCGAGTCCGTGTGGTAATGTGAAATGTGCAATATACACAGAAAAGAGAAGAGGGGAGAAGGGAGGCAGAAGGGGAGAGCAAAGAACAGAAAACAAGACCAGACCAGACCCGAGGCTAAACAGTCGGGGTAAGGTCGAGGAGCAGGGGGGATGAAGACGGACACTGCCGAGTGGCGCTGAAAGGGCGGTTTGGGATTAGTTGCCTAGAACAAAAACCCGCCCTAGAGGCAGAACCCTTGTGGAACATTTTGCATCTCCCTAGAGATGCTTCAGATTCAGGAAATTACAGCTTTCTCCGAGGACCGGGGCTGGCGCGCCTGCCGGGCCTCCTCAGCATCTGGCCGGGGGCGGGGCGCAGGCGCGGACGTGCGAGAAGGCACAGCGCCCCCGGTGCAGCATCCTGCCCAGCCCCCGGCCGTGCGTCCCCGCCCCAGACGGTGACTGCACGCACGTGTGTTTTCCGTGTGTGTCTGTTCTCGATCTCTTCGTCGGGCCAATTTTGGCCAAGGAGGGAGAGATACCAGTTGGCAGGGGCGAGGCCGGCGGGGGCGGAGTGGTGGGCTTAGAAGAAGGAGAGTAGAGAGCAAGTGAGGGGAAAGGGGGCTTGGAAACTGGATGGGGGGATGTGAGTGCAGGAGAGGGAGAGAGCTGGTACCGAGAGAAGAGGTGATTTAGAACGAATAAGTCGCTGAGAAAGACGCTTCAAGATTGGGAGGGGAAGAGCAGTTAAGAATTAACGGAGGGGGCTTCCCTGGTGACGCAGTGGTTGAGAGTCCGCCTGCCGATGCAGGGGACACGGGTTCGTGCCCCGGTCCGGGAAGATCCCACATGCCGCGGAGAGGCTGGGCCCGTGAGCCATGGCCGCTGAGCCTGCGCGTCCGGAGCCACGGGAGAGGCCACGGCAGTGAGAGGCCCGCGTACCGCAAAAAAAAAAAAAAAAAAAAAGCAGGTTGCAGGCAAATGGGGAGTTGTTTGGCGCGCTACCATGGCTGAAGAAGTGCTTGAGAGGAGAAACCAGGAAAGTGGAAAAAACTCTAATTCTGGGACTCTTCTTTTCCTGCCTCATTCATTTTCCCTTCAGTTGAGATGTAAATACATTCCTCTATTGGTGTTTATCTTTTTGTACCATGGAGAAAAATAAGCCAGCGCCCCGTTTTAAAAAACGAGGCGATTTATGTATCATGACATTCTGTTTGTGCATTATATTTTAGTTATGAACTTGGTAGTGCCCCTTCATGTAAACTTTTTAGGACTTTGGGTAAACATAATCAGCAAATAATATATGTGTCTTCAAAACAGCATCCGACATATTGTAGAAAGTTAATCATTAGAAAATTCAACGTGTTCTACTTTAAACACACCTATTGTGCCACATTAAAATCTTGAATTTGCGAAGAAATTAATTAGAACAATCATTTATATTGATATTATAGAATTTGCAGGATTTTAAAAAATTATGTAGAGATTGACTTTATTTTTTAAAACAGGCTCCCATAGTGTGTTTTAAAATACGACTCAGCAGCAAGCAGTGATAGAAATCAGTAAGTGTAGCATAAGCAAATTAATGATCTAGGTTTAATAATGTGTTCTATTTATAATGATTTATCGAGGGACCTGATTCCACTAAGGTCCTTGTTCTCTACTAGTCTCCGCATCCCATTTCTTCACACATGATTTCATTAGGTACATGGGTGATGGAGGTGGTAACATTTTGGCTCCAGTTTCCAACTTTTGTGACTTCCACTTACCAACTGTAGAAAGGAATATTAGAAGACACAGAAATCCCTGGCAACAGTCTCACAGTGCATCACTGTACACGTCAGCCATCCTTACAGCCCTCTTCCCTATACCATCTTCAGCACTGATATAAAATGCAGTGTGACTGCCACCTTTTTGGGGGTCACAGAAAATGACATGTAGCTAAGGAAGATAGGAAGACTGCATTTGGAGATCATCCATCAGTCCACTAAGTCAGCCACTCGATTAGCCACTTCTTTAATCCAGTCCTGAGTTTTCCCCTCCTTAAAAGAGGGCAGTCTAAGTCAATTATATTTCAAAAACAAACAAATTATAGAAAAAGAGATTTGTGGTTACCAGAGGCGGGGAGTGAAGGGAGGAGGACCTGGATGAAGGCGGTCAAAAGCTACAAACTCCCAGTTATAAGATAAATAAGCACCAGGACGTAATGTACAACATGATAAATATAATTAACACGGCTGTATGTTATATATGAAAGTTGGTACAAGACTAAATCCTAAGCATTCTCATCACAAAAAATTTTTTTTCTATTTAAAATTTTTTTTGTCTATTTGAGATGATCGATGTTCACAAAACTTACTGTGATAATCATTTCATAATGTACACTAGTCAAATCATTATGCCTATTTGAGATGATCAATGTTCACAAAACCTACTGTGATAATCATTTCATGATGTACACAAGTCAAATCATTATGCCGTACACCTTAAACTTATACAGGGCAGTATGTCACTTATATCTCGATAAAATGGAAAAAATATTTGGAGGGCAGTGCCATGTTCAAAGTAGCTGCTTAGGGATTTAGGTGTGACACTGCGTTGGCCAAAAAGTTTGTTCCGGTTTTTCCATAAGCTCTTATGAAAAATCCCGAGCAAAGTTTTTTGCCAGCTCAATAATATCTATACAGTGTTTCTATATAGATAAGTAAAAAGATCAACCCTGGGTGAACCTAGGGAACCAGTTTGGGACATCACACTCAACCTTGGTAAGTGTTTTTCCCAGTCCCTATTATGTGGTGTGAGAGAAATTTGGAGAATTTCCTATTGCTTAGTCTCCGGCCTTTTGCATCTCCATCTTGGTGGGCCACTTTGTTGCATTCTCTAACAGGAAGTCCTCAGAGGTTTTTGACTTCTCGGGATGTCTGTATCCCACCCAGATGTATTCCGTTCTCTCTCTCTTCACCCTCTCCTCCTGCTGCACTGCCCCATCCCATTCTTTCCCCTGACTTGGGCCTAGTATAACCCTACACTGTGGGTTTTTACAACTTTATGGCCCTATTCCACTTGATTCATCAACTGCCTAACTCGGAAGTTGGCAAACTTCACTGTAAAGCATGGGATACTAACTATCTTAGGCTTTGCAGGCCATAGAGTCTCTGTCATAACTACTCAGCTCTGCCCTTGTGTAAATGAATGAGCATGGCTGTGTACAGTAAAACTTTACCTATGGACACTGAAATTTGAATTTTATATAGTTTTTACAAGTCAACGAAATATAGTTCTTATTTTTATCTTTTTCCAAAAATTTAAAAATGTTCTTAGTTTATGGGTGGTGCAAAAGCAGGCACTGGACTCCCCAAATCCATTATTCCTGAAGGATACCCCTCTTTTTTTTTTTTTTTTTTCCTTTTGGTGTTTCTTGTTGACAAAGACAACCCTATAAGTAGCAGGAGTGCTTCTTCCCTCAGGTAGGCTCCACCTAGGAGGATGTCTGTCTACAGCCACTTATCCCCCAGCCACAGACTTACTGCACCCAGCTACGCTTCCTGTTTATGATCAGCTGCTTAAGAAGGGAGGAAGAATAGGCCCCATTTCTAGGAGGAAAAGGGTAGGGGGTGAGAACAGGAAAACACTGGCTATCCTAGATAGTTTTTTCTGAACCTGCATTGGCTGTATCTGTCTCTTAATCTACAGGAATATACTATAGTACAGTCAGACAGCTAGTTCTGCCCCAAATCGTGGGTCCTTGAACAAATTACTTATAGATTTCTCATGGCAAATGAGGATGATAATAATAAATTTAAACTATTGTTGTGCATTGTAAATGACGTAACCTGATAAGAACCAGGCATGTAATAAAAACACCTTCAGTTTATCAAGAACCTCTTACCACTACTATAGAGGAGAATAGTTCTGTGATGATTTGTTTGAACTTCTCCCATGTAACTGGAGAATCTTTGGAAAGTCTTTAGGTTCTTGGAAAAAATGGGGATCTAGGCTTTAATTCATGACCTGCAGTAGCTTCTGTAGCTCTGAGCAGATGTATTCTGCTATGAAATTAAATAGATATATTTGTTTCTTTTTTTTTTTAATTTGACAAACACTTAGGTGACACTTAATATATACTGGCACTATTCTAAGTACTTTACTCATATTAAATGATTTCATTCTCATAATGAATCTTATGAAGTAGACTCTATTATTACCTTCATTTTACAGGTGAGGAAATAGAAGCACAGTGAGGCTGAATGACCTTCCCCAAATCACACAATGCAAGTGTCAGAGCTAGGACTGAAACCCAGGATGCCTGGCTCCGGAATCCATGCTCTTAGCTACACTTGCTTTAAAGGAATTTTGTTTTTTTTGTTTTTTGTTTTTTTTGGCTGCACTGAGCAGCTTGTGAGATTTCAGTTTTCCGACCAGGGATTGAACCCGGGTCACAGCAGTGAAAGCGCTGAATCCTAACCACTAGACCGCCAGGGAACCCTCCCCCACCAAAATTTTTTTAATAGAAATAAAAAGTAAAAACGGGGCTTCCCTGGTGGCTCTGTGGTTAAGAATCCACCTGCCAATGAAGGGGACACAGGTTGGAGCCCTGGTCTAGGAAGATCCCACATGCCGCAGAGCAACTAAGCCCGTGCGCCACAACTACTGAGCCTGTGCTCTAGAGCCCGCGAGCCACAACTACCGAAGCCCGCGCACCTAGAGCCTGTGTACCGCAACAATAGAAGCCACTGCAATGAGAAGCCCGCGCACCACAACGAAGAGTAGCCCCCACTCCTCACAACTAGAGAAAGCTCACATGCAGCAACGAAGACCCAACGCAGTCAAAAATAAATTTTTTCAAGAAAGTAAAAACATGCACATGACCCCAATCCACTTGAATTTAAGCTCCACGAGAGCAGGGACTGGCATTCTCTTACCACCACAATATCCCCAGTATCTAAAACTGGGCCTGGCAACATAGCAGAGGTAAACAAATGCATAAATGAATTAACCCAGATCTATATCCCATTGTGGGCTTTTCAGGCCATTTGTCTTTCTTCCTCATTCTCGCTATCAGTATGTTGATCTGTTTCTGCTTATTAATAGTATCCAGAGGAAGCTGGCCTGAGAATATCAAGCTAAGACTCAAAGCTCTTAAAGGGCCACTTGTCAAGAGTATGAAATTTAATGGATTATCTTGCTCCTCTTAATTTTGTAAAAGCATGTATAAACTTGTTTATTTACAAGTAGCTTAAAACAGCCATTTATGTGTAATTGGAATTAGGTTGGATTAAAAAGTCCACCTGGAACTTAATATTTAAAGAATTTAGACTGTGATTGTAATCAAAGTAACTTCCCCCCGATTTGAACACTTAAACAGTTATAGGATTATAGGGTCACGCCATCAAAGTAAACACTCGTTCGTTGCACACATTTTTGAAATAAGTACACATTCATTCAATAAATCTGCATCCCACCATGGAAGAAGTACTCAGGGCTTTACACCACGGGATCGTGCAGATTCATGTCCAATGGAGAAGGAGAGGCAAAGAGGATGAGGAAAAACAGCACAACAGGGGAGATAAAGATACTGCCTGCATCCCTGGGTAGCATTAGCACGAAATAAATTCCATTGGAGGAGGGGAGAAGCAGCAGTATAAAGTGTGGGGAGACTTTGGTCAGCTTTGAGTGATGGAACTGGTTGCCACAGAGATTTGCCTGACGGTCTACGGTCTATGAAGCACGTCTGCACTCTCTTACGTAGCAGCCTCCTAAAAAAACGCGGGCAGGCGGGGCTAACCTACTGGGTAGACACAGACCAGAAGAGATTCTTGGGTTTCTGGGCCCGCCTCATCCAAATGTTTCTGTGACTGCCTGATTCAATTTGAGGCTGAAAACAAGAAGTCCGAATGGCCTCAATTATTGGTAAGAAAGCTGTGTAAATTAGGGAAGCCGATTTTTCACTACACAGAAAGACCACATGGCGCTTGTAAAGGAAGCATATGTGGGAGACATAGAATGATTACAAGGACAGTGGCCAGAACCCTGTGTGGCACCTGCTTGGCACTGGACAAAATCTGTCGTCTGCATATAGTGTGGACAGTTTTAATGAGGAGATCTCACGATTCAAAGTTTAGCTCGAGAGACCTTTGCCTTTACTGTTTCACAGCTCTTCCTCTTTGAGTTGCTAAAGGCAATGCTAAAATATTACCAGGACCAAGTGTATGCGTGAAGGTGAAGATTTTTAGCTGTTCAGACTACGCCCTGTTATGAGGATTGGTTTTACTTCTTGCTAAGGTACCTCAGTAATAGGGAGCATTATTCCTGCACTCCAGGAGGGCATTGGACTCTTGCCCTCCCCCCTGCTAGGAGGGAATTAGAGCCCAGACCTTCTCTAAGAGTGGGCGGTGAACCACTGAGAAAGCAGACAATGCCGGAGGTCTCCACACTATTGTTCATCTGATGACCCGGGGAGGTCAGATTCTTCTCCTCCCCCTTCGTACACACCCAAGGTTTGGCAGCTCCTTTGGCTGTTTTCTGATCTTGCACTTTTTTGGGGACTGTGATAAGAGCTTATTATGGTCCCCCTACCCCTCAGAAAAGTACACTGAAATACAATATCTGCATTTACTTTTAGGGGGTCTGTATACCTGCCTGGTCCATCTTAGAACCCCATATGAATAAACACCACCCTAGAGCTTCAGTAGCTTTTTTCTTCGTATAGAACTTGATGGATTTTTTTCGGCGGAGTTGGGGCTCACCAAAGTTAGGGAAGACCACTGCTTAAAGAACATAAACATTTAATTATGAAACGTACTGAAAAGTGGCTTTGCTTCCTCCGTCATCAATAGATTGGCACTTGCTTACGGTTTTTTGAAAAGGTGGATGTGAGTCAGCATGAGCCCTTCAGTTATCGCTATTCAGTGGCTGCCTTCCTGTAAATGAGCTGGACAGGGGTATCCTGGTGATAGTGTCAGACTAATAGTAATACAGAGAAGGAAGGACATTTATAGTTTTAGAGCATTGCTAGAGTAAACTTAAGGACCTCAAAGAAGGCTCTTTGCATCCTGCAAGCAATAGTCTGTGTTCCCTGTTGGCCCTTGTATAGAAATTGACATTTAAAATACTTGCTTACAATCCAGCAATCACATTCCTTGGTATTTATCCAAATGAGTTGAAAAGCTGCATCTACACAAAAACCTGCACGTGAGTATTTGTAACAGCTTTACTCATAGCTGCCCAAACTTGGAAGCAACCGAGATGTCCTTCAGTGGGTGAAGAGATAAAATATGGTATACCCGGACAATGGAATATTATTCAGCACTAAAAAGAAATGAGCTATCAAGCCATGAAAAGGCATAGAGGACCCTAAAATGCACATTAGTAAGTGAAAGTAGCCAGTCTGAAAAGGCGACATGCTGTATGATTCCAACTATATGACGTTCTGCAAAAGGCGAAACTGTGTAAAGAGTAAAATGATCTCTAGTTGCCGAGAATTGGAGGTGGGGGATGGGTGGGGGGGAGGGATGAACAGCTGGAGTTTTTTAGGGCAGTGGAACTATTCCATATGATACTGTAATGATGGGTGACTGGTCCAAATTTGTAAAGTGTTCAAGACCAAGAGTGAACCCTAACGTAAACTATGGACTTCGGGTGACTAAGCTATGTCAATTAATGTTCATCAGTTGTAACAAATGTACATACTAATGCAAGATGTTAATAATACGGTAGGTGAGGAAGTATATGGGTACTTTCTAAGCAATTTTTCTGTAAACATGAAACTGCTCCCCCCAAATAAAACCTATTAATTAAAAAAAATTGGTTTATATGACACTCTCCACCCCCTTCCATGAGACCGTAAAGGCAGGAACCATATCTTTTGTACCTGTATATTGCCAGAATCCAGGGAAAACAAGGAGAGTGTTCTATTATTAGTGCACTATTATTAGTGAGTATCCTAACAATATCTCAGACTTCACATGTCTAAAACAAAACTCTTGATTTGACCCCTCCTCTCTCTGTTTTCCTGACTGAAGTAAATGGCAACTCCAGTTACCCAGGCCAAAACCCTTAGGATCATTCTTGACTCCTTTTTTTTTTCCTCATGCCCAACATCCAGTTAGTTACTCCTGTTGGTTGTATCTCGAAAATATATTTCAAATACAACGACTCACTACTGCCACTACTACCACCGTCGTCCAAGCCCTCATCATTTCTCACCTGGACCGGTGGCCTCCTAGTTGGTCTCTGTTTCCACTCTTGCTGTCCTCTCTCATCTTCTCCATTCAACAGCAAATACCTTTTTAAAAACATAAATCGACTAAGGTTACTCCTTCACCCCCAAACCTAAAATGGCTTTGCAGCTTCCTGGCTTCCTGTCGCATTTAAAGTACAATCCAGGATCCAAGCCATCACTTACTATGCCCCTGCGTGATCAGACTCCTACTTCTCTCTCCAACAGTTTTTCCATCCTCTCTGCCCCCGGTTCACCGCACTCCTGCACCTCAGTCTTTTGGCACCAGGCCAAGAGCACATCCTTCGCTTGGTGTCTTTGTGTTTGGAATGCCTTCCGTTTGGAACAGTCTTCTCACAAACGCTCCCAAGAATTGCTCCCTCACGTCATTCAGGTTTCTGTTCAAACGTCATCTCTGCTGAGATCTACCCTCAGCACCCTGCCTTAAATAACCCTCCTCCCCAGCTCTTTATTACCGTACCTTGCTCATATATTCTTCCAAGTGCTCCCTTACCATTACTTGACATTATGTATTTGTTTGTTTGTTTGTTGTCTGTTGTAGTAGTCTGCTAGGGCTACCATAACAAATTACCACAGACTGGGTGGCTTTTTTTTTTTTTGGCCACTCCGCACAGCAGCATGCGGGAATCTTGGTTCCCCGACCAGGGATTGAACCTGTGCCCCCTGCTTTGGGAGTGTGGAGTCTTAACCACTTGACCTCCAGGAAGTCCCTGGGTGGCTTAAATAGCAGAAATTTATGTTCTCATAGGTCTAGAGGCTGGAAGACCAAGATCAGGGCTGTTTTCTCCTGAGACCTGTCTCCGTGCAGGTGGCTGCCTCCTTGCTGTGTCCTTAAAAGGCCTGTCCTTTGTGTGCACACCCCTGGTGTCTCTTTCTCTTCTTATAAAAACACTAGTCACATTGGATTACATCACATTCTTATGACTTCGCTTAAACTTAATCACTTCCTCAAAGGCCCTGTCTCCAAAGACAGTCACATTCTAAGGTACTGGAGGTTAGGGGTTCAACATGTGAATTTTAGGAGGACACAGTTCGGTCTGTAACACCCCACCCTCTGGCCCCCCTAAATTCATGTCCTTCTCACATGTAAAGTACAATTACCTCCACCCTAACAGCTCCCAAAGGTTTAACCCATTCCAGTATCCATTCCAACTACAGTCTCACCTGAATGTCATCCAAATCAGGTGTGAGTGAGACTCGAGGTATGATTCAACCTGAGGCAAAATTCCTCTCCAGCTGTGAACCTCTGAAAGCAGACACGTTATGTCCTTCCAAAATGCGGTGGTAGGACAGACATAGGATAGACAGTCCCTTTCCAAAATGGGAGAAGTCAGAAAGAAGGAAGGGGTGAAGAGGCCCAAACAAATCCAAAACTTGGCAAGGTAAATTCCATTAGATTTTTTTCCCTTCTGTTTCTTATTGTGGTAACAAACACATAACATAAAATTCACCATCCTAACCACTTTTAATTGTACAGTTCAGTAATGTTAAGTATATTTATATTGTTGTGAAACAGATCTCCAGAACTTTTTCATCTTGCAAAACTGAAACTCTGCACCTGAAACTAACACACCGTTGTTAGTCAACTATACTTCAACAAAATTAAACAAAAACAAAAACAAAAACCTGAAACTCTGTACCCATTAAACCACAGGTCCCCTTTTCTTCCTGGCACCAGCTAGAGGCAACCACCATGCAACTTTCTGTTTCTATGAGTTTGATGACTTTAGACATCTCATTTAAGTGGAATCATACAGTGTGTTTTTTGACTAATTTAGTTCAGTTAGCATAATACCCTCAAGGTTCATCCTGTTGTAGGATGTGACAAGATTTCCTTCTTTTTTAAGACTGAATACTATTCCATTGTGTGTATACACCACAGCTCATTTATCCATGCAACCACTGATGGACACTTGGGTTGCTTCACCTTTGGCTATTGTGAATAGTGCTGCTGTGAACATGGGTGTGCAGATACCTCTATGAGCCCTTGCTTTCAATACTTTCAGTACCTAGAAGTTTTTAATTTTTTGAGGAACTGACGTACTGTTTTCCATAGCAGTTGCACTATTTTATAATTCCACCAATGGTGCACAATAGTTCCAATTTCTCCACATCCTCACCAACACTTGTTATTTTCTGGTTTTCTTTCTTTCTTTCTTTTTTTTTTTGTGGTATGGTACGCGAGCCTCTCACCGTCGTGGCCTCTTCCGTTGCGGAGTACAGGCTCTGGACGCACAGGCCCAGCGGCCATGGCTCACGGGCCCAGCCGCTCCGCGGCATGTGGGATCCTCCAGGACAGGGGCACGAACCCGTGTCCCCTGCATCGGCAGGCAGACTCTCAACCATTGCGCCACCAGGGAAGCCCCTTCTTTCTTTTTCTTGATGGTAGCTTTCCTTTTCTTTTTTTTGATGGTAGCTTTTCTTTTTTTTTTTTTTTCATCTTAATGAGTGTGAAGAGAGATATCTCATTGTGGTTTTAATTTGCATTCCTCTGATGATTAATGATGTTTAGCATCTTTTCATATGCTTGTTGGCCATTTTTATATCATCTTTGAAGAAATGCCTGTTCGTGTCCTTGGCCCATTTTCTAATCAGTTTATTTGATTATTTTGTTGATGAGTTCTTTATATAATCTGGATATTAACCCCTTATCAGATATATGATTTGCAAATATTTTCTCCCATTCCATATGTTGCCTTTTCACTCTGTTATTGTGTCCTTTGATGAGCAAAAGTTTTAAGTTTGATGTGGTCCCATTTGTTTATTTTTGGTTTTGTTGCCTGTGCTTTTGTTGTCATATCCATGAAATCAATATTCCATTAAATTTTAAGTCTCAGAAATAATTCTCATTGGCTCAGTGCTCTGACCTCCAGGCCCACTGAGGTGGCCCTGTTGCTCCCTCCACCCTGGCCACTGGCCTGAACCCACTGAAACTGAGGAGGAGAGAGCCTTGCCCTAATGGCCTGTGTGCTCTGGGTCTGTGGTGGGAGTGGCAGCTCTCTGATATCATTCCCATGATACCATCATGAATCAGGGTCACTCTTCCCTTAAAGGATAACACATGTTGATAGATCGATTGCCCTATCCTGTGGAATCTCAGAGGTCTGATAGCCTTCCTTCAATTTGTCTTATCTCTTCACCTTTTAGTCTAGTCTGGCAGTGTTTCTGCTGGTGCAACACCAACTCTATTGCTAGATTCCGCTGAGCTGGCTGATTAAACCCAGGAATTTCACTCCTAATCCCTTTATCAAATGATTTTCCAGCTATACCCACGATGTCCTCTCCAGAGGAAGCTTTCTTGTTTTTTGCCATATGGATAGGCTGAGAATTTTCCAAATCCTCAATTTCTGGTTCCTTTTTGCCTAACAATTCCTCCTTCAATTTATTTCTCTCCTCTCACATTACTATAAGCAGCAAGGGGAAATCATACCTTTAACAGTTTGCTTAGAAATCTCCTCAGCTAAATATCCTATTTTATCACAAAGTTTACTTTCCACAAAACATGAAAACACAATTCCACCAAGTTCTTTGGTACTTGATAACAAGGATCAACTTTCCCCAAACTTTCAATAACATGTTCCTCATTTCCATCTGAGACTTCACCAGAATCACCTTTATCATTCATATTCCTACCAACCATTTCTTCCTGGTGATCTAGGCTTTTTCTACCGTGTGTCTCAAAACTCCTCCAGCCTCTACCCACATTTTTAGGTATTTGTTATAGCAGCACCCCACTTCTTGGTACCAAAATCTGTATTAGTCAGGGTTCTGCAAAGAAACAGAACCAACAGAATGTGTAAATACAGGTTTTTTCCCAGTTATCCGGAAGTACAGCCTTCGTATGAAACCTTTCTTAAGCTGAAATGGCATAAAACAAAGAGGCAATTACCTTAGGACACATCTTGCTAACGGGTGCACAGAATAAACCAAGATAAAGCAGAGATGCTCAGAATCGTAGTTCAAAACTATGGCAGCTTGACGCTGCAATGCTGAGTGTAAATCCTGGGGAAGGAACTTGCAGCGCCGCTCTCAAAGCTGGGGCTGGCTGCTGTCTCTATACTGGCTCTTGCAAAACAAATGCTTACTTAATGCTCTTTTCACTTTTCACCTTTTACTCTGAAAGTGCAAATCCTCTTCCGATTTCTTTTGGTTACTGAAAACAGGTACTAATGTTTGTGTATCTTTCATGAAAGCGAAGTGTCATAAAGTGTACTTTCGAAAAGCAGGGGACACTTGTAGGTAGAAAAAGATTTTTTTTGAGGGATTTATTCATGTGATTATAGAAGTTGGCAAGTCCAAAATCTGCAGGGTGGGTGGCAGGCTGGAGACCAAGGAAGAGCCATTGCTGCAGTTCAAGTACAAAGGCCATCAAGCTAGAGCCTCAGGAAAGCTGGCGTTGCAGCTGAAGTCCGAAACAGTCTGCTGGTAGAATTCTTCTTGCGGGGGACCGGGTTGGGATGGGGAGGAAGGTGTCCCTCCTTTGTTCTTGTTAGGTCTTCAACTGATTAGACAAGGCCTACCCACATTATGGAAGACAACCAGCTGTACTCGAAATCCATCACTTCAATGTAAATCTCATCCCCAAAAACCCCCCTCTTTCCATCTCCGGCCGTCGCAACGAGAGGAGGTGCCGCCATGTCCGCGCATCTGCAATGGATGGTCGTGCAGAAGTGCTCCAGCTTCTTGATCAAGAGGAAGAGGCAGATGTGCCAACCGAGCCCAATAACCTGAAGGCCCGCAACTCCTTCCGCTACAATGAGCTCATTCACCGCAAGACTGTGGGCGTGGAGCCGGCGGCGGCCGGCAAAGGGGTCGTGGCGGTCACGAAGCAGAGATCCAACCCGCGAAAGCTGGCCACCTCCTACGTGCGGACCAGCATCAACAAGAAGGCCCGGGCCACCCTCACCAGCATCTGGCACATAATCCGAAACAACAAGTAGCGCCCGGATTTGCGCACGGCCGCCCTCTGCAGAGCCAGCAACGTCCTGCGCAGCCAGAAGCCTGTGATGGTGCCGAGGAAGCGGACCCATCCCACCAAGAGCTCCTGAGCCATCTGTCCCCTTCCCCACAGCAATAAAGCTGTCAGCCGGGGGGAAAAACAAAACAAAACAACAACAACAAAACACCCTTACAGAAACATCCAGAATAATGCTTGACCAAATATCTAGGTATGGTGGCCCAGCCAGGCTGGCTCATAAAATTAACCTCTCACAGGCCTTCTACATTAAATTTTAAGCCCTGTGAGGAGAGGGACATTGTCTTAGCGACGTTCATATAGCTTGTGCCTAGAACTGTAGCTAGCATGCAGTAGGTATTCAATAAACAGTTGATGAAAAATGCATAAATGACTGACTAAATGACTGCTAGGGCTTTAGAGTTTATCAGGTTTCTTTCCACTTGCATTATCTGATTTCTTTATCCCAAAAATTCTTTGAGCTGGGTATTATGACCTCCAGTTAAATACTGAAATTGAGATATAGAGAAGTTAAATGACCAGTTCAAATGTCTAAATGCCTCATGTTCCAGAGGTGGGACTCAGATTTCACTCTTTTGACTTCTAATCCTCTGCCCAGTCAACTACACTACACTGTAATTATTCTCTCACCTTACCTATTCGTCCTAGTGTTGATAATAAGAGGAAATAGGTAGCTTAATAGTGCCAAGTCTCTGCTGGGTGTTAAAAAAGGGTAAACAGGGCTTCCCTGGTGGCACAGTGGTTGAGGGTCCACCTGCCGATGCAGGGGACACGGGTTCGTGCCCCGGTCCGGGAAGATCCCACATGCCGCGGAGCGGCTGGGCGCGTGAGCCATGGCCGCTGAGCCTGCACGTCCGGAGCCTGTGCTCCGCAACGGGAGAGGCCACAGCAGTGAGAGGCCCACGTACCGCAAAAAAAAAAAAAAATGTCCAAGGCAGCACAGTAAGGGGAGGTGTCAGAGAGGAGCTTCTGCTTCAGTGGTGGGTGATCATTTCAGGGGAGCACTAAGATGCTCAGCAAGGAGAGAGAGTCTCTTTTGGCTCTAATCCTGGAAGAAGCCCAGTTATGAAAACACTGGAGAGGGTCTCTCTATATAAACCCAGAGGTTTTTCTCTGTGCTGCTTACTTTCAGAATTAGTCTAGCATGTCACTCCCCAGGTGGGACGGAGCGGGATGACACAAGGTTTCATCATGCTACTCAAAGCGGCGTGCAGTTTTAAACTTATGAATTATTCCTGGAACTTTCCATTTAATATCTTTGGTGGGGTGTCTGTTGGCACTGGGGAGAGTTTGGGGCTGAATTGTGGGCAGTTGTTGTATAAGGTAGTGGGTTGTTTTTTTTTTTTCCTTGGTTTGAATTGTGACATAGACACACACTTCCCCCTCTTAGTAACCTGGTTCTTCCTTTTTCTTCAGCTCTGCCTTTGTCAACTATAATGACCTATTTATCTTCCTAGCTATTGTTCAGAGCATATTCTGACTTATTATTGATTATTAGCAATAAGTATAATAAACATGATGCTATGGTATGGTAGAATCAATTTAATTTCTGCAAATATTCAAAAGTACTTGATCCAAGGAGTTTCCTGGTGGTTCAGTGGTTAGGACTCCGCGCTTTCACTGCTGTGGGCCCAGGTTAAATCTCTGGTTGGGAAACTAGAATCCCGCAAGCCATGGGGTGTGGCCAAAAGAAAAAAAAAAAAAGTACTTGATCCAAAAAAAATCACTTCGCATTGACGACAGACTTAAAAGCATGAAATGAAGTTTCTGAAGAGACAGTACTAAATAAGGGCATATGTTCAAAGAACTTTGGGGTATGGTATTAAACAGCAAAGTTCATTGTTGTTTTCATAAGACATTCTTATGAATTAATTGTTCAATAGAAATTAATAATTGAATTTCATTTAAAAATTGACAAGGAGCAAGCCTAGTTAACTGATTAGGTAGGGCTTAAAAGGTGAGTTGTGTTGGTGAAATTGACAAGAGACAGATTATAAACTTTTAGTTGCCATTGTAGTTTACCAATAAGAGTTTATGTCCAATCAGTACATTCTCTTCCATACAGAACTGTCTTTCTCCAAAGTGAAATTATTTAATTCCTCCAAAATACTCTAAATAATGAACTGTGCCAAGTATTGAGAGGGTGATGGAAATGGTGTTGGAGGAAGAGATACGAAATGAAATGAGCACAGCTTCTGCTTTCAAGATTGGAGAAAATTGCTTGTATAGGGAATTGGTAATTTTTTTTTAAGATTTTTTTTTTTTTAGAGCAGTTTGAGGTTTAAAGCAAAATTAAAAGGAAGGTACAGAGATTTTTTTTCCATACACCCTCTTCCCCCACAAATGCATAGCCTCCCCCATTAAAAACATCTCCCACCAGAGTGGTACACTTGTTACAATTGATGAGTGTACATTGCCACATCACAATCACCCAAGATCCAGACTTCACATTAGGGTTCATTCTTGGTCTTGTACGTTCTATGGATTTGGGCAAATGGTAATGACATGTATATCCATCATTACAGTATCATATAGAATATTTCCACTGCCCTTAAAAACCTCTGTGCTGCAACTATTCATCCCTCCTCTCATCACCCACTCTCAACCACCGGCAATCAGTGATCTTTTTACTGTCTCCATGGTTTTGCATTTTGCAGAAAGTCATAGAGTTGGAATTATACAGTATGTAGCCTTTTCAGATTGGCATCTTTATTTTATTAACATGCATTAGGGATGCATTAGGGAAGGATCCTTAGATCCTTCATGTCTTTTCCTGGTTTGATAGCTCATTTCCTTCTAGTGCTGAATAACATTCCATTGTCTGGATGTACCACAGTTTGTTTATACATTCACCTATTGGAGGATACCTTGGTTGCCTCCAAGTTTTGGCAATTATGAGTAAAGCTGCTATAAACATCTGTGTGCAAGTTTTTGTGTGGACATAAGTTTCAACTTCTTTGGGTACATACCAAGGAGTGAGATTGCTGGATTATATGGTAAGAGTATGTTTAGTTTTGTAAGAAACTACCAAACTGTCTTCCAAAGTGGCTGCACCATTTTGCATTCCCACCAGCAATGAATGAGAGTTCCTATTGCACCACATCCTTGCCAGCAATTGGTATTGTCAGTGTTTCAATGACCATTCTAATCGGTGTGTAGTGGTATCTCATCATTGTTTTAATTTGCATTTCCCTTATGACATATGAGTGCAGCATCTTTTCAAATGCTTATTTGCCATCAACATATCTTCTTTGGTGGGGTGTCTGTTAAGGTCTTCGGCCTATTTTTTTAATTAATTTATTTAATTAATTTATTTTTGGCTGCGTTGGGTCTCCATTGCTGTGTGCGGGCTTTGTCTAGTTGCGGCGAGCGGGGTCTACTCTTTGTTGCGGTGTGCGGGCTTCTCATTGTGGTGGCTTCTCTTGTTGCACAGCATGGGCTCTAGGCACGCAGGCTTCAGTAGTTTTGGTGCGTGGACTCAGTAGTTGTGGCACTCGGGCTCTAGATCGCAGGCTTAGTAGTTGTGGCACACGGGCTTAGTTGCTCCACGGCATGTGGGATCTTCCTGGACCAGGGCTCGAACCCATGTCCCCTGCATTGGCAAGTGGATTCTTAACCACTGCGCCACCGGGGAAGCCCTGGCATATTTTTTAATCAGGTTGTTTGTTTTATTATCGTTGAGGGTTTTTTTATGATTAAAGAACATTTAGTTGTGTTCTTGTTGAGTTTTAAGAGTTCTTTGTATATTTTGGATAATGGTCCTTTATTAGATGTGTCTTTTGCAAATATTTTCTCTCAATCTGTGGCTTATCTTCTCATTCTCTTGACAGTGTTTTTGGAAAGCAGAAATTTTTAATTTAATAAAGCCCAACTTATCAATTATTGCTTTCATGGATTGTGCCTTTGGTTCTGTACCTAAAAAGGTATCTCTATATCCAAGGTCATCTGGATTTTCTTCTCTGCTATCTTCTAAGAGTTTTATAGTTTTCTGTTTTATATTTAGACCTATGATCCATTTTGAGTTAATTTTTGTGAAAGGTAAGGTCTGTGTCTAGATTAATTTGTGTGTGTGTGTATGTCCTGCTGTTCTAGCACCATTTGTTGAGGAGACTGTCTCTGCTCCATTTTGTTGCCTTTGTTTCTTTGTCAAAAATCATTTGACTCTATATATTCATGTGGTTCTATTTCTGGGCTCTCTGTTCTGTTCCATTGATCTATTTGTCTATTCCTTCACCAGTACCACAATGTCTTGATTATTGAAGCTTTACAGTAAGTCTTGAAGTTGGGTAGGTAGTGTCAGTCCTCCAACTTTTTTCTTCTTTTTCAGTACTGTGTTGTCTATTCTGGGTCTTTTGCCTCTTCATATAAACTTTAGGATTTTTTTTCTTTTTATTTATTTTTGGCTGCATTGGGTCTTTGTTGCTGCACACGGGCTTTCTCTAGTTGCGAGTGGCTACTCTTTGCTGCAGTGTGTGGGCTTCACATTGCAGTGGCTTCTCTTGTTGTGGAGCATGGGCTCTAGGTGCACAGGCTTCAGTAGGTGTGGCATGCAGGCTCAGTAGTTGTGGCTTGCTGGCTCTAGAGGGCAGGCTCAGTAATTGTGGTGCACAGGCTTAGTTGCTCCATGGCACGTGGAATCTTCCCGGACCAGGGCTCAAACCCGTGTCGCCTGCGCGTTTGGCAGGCGGATTCTTAACCACTGCACCACCAGGGAAGCCCCATATAAACTTTAGAATCACTTTTTCAATATCCAAAAATTAACTTGCTGGGATATTGATTGGGATTGCACTGAATCTATAGATCAAGTTGATAAGAACAGACATCTTGGTAATATTGATTCTTCCTATCCATGAACGTATACTACCTCTCCATTTATTTAGTTCTATGATTTCATTCATCAGAGTTTTGTAGTTTTCCTCATATAGGTCTGGTACATATTTTGTTAGATTTTTATCTAGTTATTTACTTTTATGGATGCTAATATAAATGATATTGCTTTTTAAATTTCAAATTCCACTTTTTTATCTCTCGTATATAAGAATGTGATTGGCTTTTGTATATTAACCTTGTATCTTGCAACCTTGCAATAATTGTCTATTAGTTATAGAAATTTTTTTGTGAATTCTTTTGGATTTTCTGCATGGACGATCATGTCACGTTCAAGCAAAGGCAGTTTTATTTCATCCTTCTCAATCTATATACATTTTATTTCCTTTTCTTGTCTTATTACATTAGCTAGTACTTCTAGAACAATGTTGAATAGTAGTTGTGAGGGGAGACAACCTTACCTTGTTCCTGATCTTAGTGGGAAAGCTTTGAGTTTCTCAACCATTTAAGTATGTTGTTAGCTACATGGTTTTTTTGTTTTGATTTAGTTTTTTTTGTAGATGTTCTTTATCAAGTTAAGAAAGTTCTCCTCTGTTCCTACTTCACTTAGAGTTTTTATCATGATAGGCTTTGGATTTTGTCAAGTACTTTTTCTGTATCTATTGATATGATCACGTGATTTTTCTTTTTTAGCCTGTTCATGTGATGGAGTACATTGATTTTCAAATACTGAGCAGCTTTGCATACCTGGGATAAATCCCAGGTGGTCATGATGTATGATTATTTCTATTCATTGTTTTATGAAATTTTGGTAATTTTTTTTAAGGATTTTAGTATCTATGTTCATGAGAAATACTGGTTTGTAGCTGTCTTTTCTTGTAATGTCCTTATCTAGTTTTGGTAGGGTAATGCTGGACTTATAGAATGAGTCTGGAGGGAATTAATCATCTTAGTGGTGAGTAATATCAAACTTTAACCACCTGTTTCCATCATCAAATGAGTATTTTGTGTTTAAGAAATACAGGACCACTATTCTTTTTTTTTACTAATTTTTATTGGAGTGTAGTTGCTTTATAATGTGTTTGTTTCTGCTGTACAGGAAAGTGAATCAGCTATACAGGCCACTCTTCTTTTGTTTGTTAACATATCCTTTTTAGAGACAGTCAGGCTGTAAATACAATTAAAACTATGCTCAGTCCTAGTCAAATCCTGAGAAATTACTCTCTAGAAATTACCATTTATTTATTCAACTCTCTCAAAAACATTTATTCATCACTTTTTCAGATATTCAGAATATATTAAGTAATACACACAATAATCTGGTATGGTATGGTAATAGACTTGTATATGCTAAATACACTTAGCTTTATTTGCTTTTTTGCTTTATTTGCTGGTTTTTGCTTTATTTGCTTTCTGAGGTTTCAGTTACCCATGGTCAACTGCAGCCTGAAGGTATTAAATAGAAAATTCCAAAAATAAACAGTTTGTAAGTTTAAAATTGTGTGCTGTTCTGAGTAGCATGATGAAATCTTGTGCTGTCCACCTCCGTCCCACCCAGGGAGTGAATCAGGCCTTTGTCTATCGTATGCACACTGTATACTCATATGTATGTATATGAAAGAGCACAGTATACAGAGGGATTGGTACTATTCACAGTTTTAAGCATTCACTAGATATCTTGGAACATATCTCCCACAGATAAGGGGGATTACTATACCCAGTTTAACATTAACAACAGACCTAGACATATAAACAGAGATGTTCTAAGACATAAAATATTGACCAAAAGCATACATTTCAAGACACCTATTTAGATTAGGAGTATAGGCTGTAACATTAACGAGTAAGGGTAACAAATCCTCAACAGTAGGTGCTTACCAATAAAGCAGACTAGCCTAGACTATTACTAGAGTTTTTGTTTGTTTGTTTGTGTTTTAATGTCAAACAGAGAGAGCTGGTTGACTGATTAGACAGATTCAGAGATGGATGGTGTCATCTAAACAGACAAAAAACTGATTTTACATTTTTTATATTGACTTTATGCTTTATCATTTAAAAAGCTTCAAGGATGCTAGTATAGTTGTGATCTTTGAATATTTTAAGAAATGATTCTCGGGAAATAAAGGAACTTGGATCACCTAAAATCCATTTTATGAAGTCCCGCCGACCTACATCCCTAAAATAATTTTCTTATCTAAGGGACCTTCTTTTGAGACTTCTATGAATCACTACCTTTATCTTTTCTATAATCATGTTATGTAATTTGCTAATTAGGTTATAGCTTGTTTAGATATTCAGCAGTCCTAAGGATACACATAGGTATTTTTGAGATAGGTTATAGCACAAAGGAAATTATATCTACTTAGATCTTGACCAGGAGTTAGCCAGTTGGCAAGGATATTCAAGATAGAAGAGCACAAAAGAATGAGTCTCCAATAGAAGCATGATATAATGAACTCGATTGTCTCTCCAAAATTCATGTTGAAGTCTTAACTCCCAGTACCTCAGAATATGATTGTATTAGGAGAAACAGCCTTTAAAGAGGTTATGGAGTTAAAATGAGAGTCTCAGGGTGAGCCCCAATCCAGTTTGACTGATGTCCTCATAAGAGGAAATTTAGACCCTCAAAAAGAGTTAACCAAGGATGCATGCACACAGGGAAAAAGGCTGTATGAGGACACAGCAAGAGGCTGGCATCTCCAAGTCAAGGAGAGAGGCCTCTGGAGAAGCCAAACCTGTCAACACCTTGATCTTGAACTTCCAGCCTCCAGAACTGCAAGAAAATACATTTCTGTTGTTTGAGCCACCCAGTCTGGTGTAATGTTATGGCAACCTCTGATGTGTGTTTTTCCACACCACCAAGCAATTCTCCAATTCTCAGCTGACACAAACTGGTTACCCTACCAGTTTAACTGTCCCGCACTGTCTACTTGTGTGTAGACAGTGTTCCACACTGTCTACCTGATCCTAGCATCAGATCCTGGTGCCGAAAGCTTGGCCTCTTGTGCACCAGTGCCGAATGGAATCTCGGAGACAGACTTTTGGGTGAAGTAGAAAAGAGTAGCTTTGCTGCTTTGCCAGGCAAAGGGGGCCACAGTGGGCTCGTGCCTCAAAAACTGTGTGTCCCAGCCTAGGGGGATTTGGTGAGGAGTTTTATAGCAATGCTTCAAGGGTGGAGTTGCTGATAAAGGATCAGGGTGTGTGCAGGGCCTGCATCCCTTAATCTGGCCTCAGATTGTCTCCTGATGACCTGTGGTTCTCGAGGATATAAAACTGTGACCTCCTCTCTGGAATGAAGACTACTTCGTCAAGTAGTTAACATCTTCCATTTGTTGGGGTTTTCAAAAGAGCTCAAAGATATTGTTACGTGTATCCCTTGAGGCGGAGCCAGGATCCTGTCCCAAGGCAACACTGTTGTTTCTTTATTTTTTTTTTAATTTATTTATTGTATTGATTTATTTTTTTGGCTGCATTGGGTCTTTGTCGCTGTGCACGGGCTTTCTCTAGTTGCGGCGAGTGGGGGATACCCTTCGTTGCGGTGCACGGGCTTCAGTAGTTGCAGCACGCACGCTCAGTAGTTGTGGCTCATGGGCTCTAGAGCGCAGGCTCAGTAGTTGTGGCACACCAGCTTAGTTGCTCTGCGGCATGTGGGATCTTCCCGGACCAGGGCTCGAACCCGTGTCCCCTGCATTGGCAGGCGGATTCTTAACCACTGCGCCACCAGGGAAGTCCCTATTCAATCATATTTACTCATATATTTTATTCATGAGCAATACAAAAACAACTAAACATAAATGTACCATTTAGAAGGCATTTTCTGACTCAAGGAGAATGTTGGTAGAATGATTTTCGAAATATAGCCTCAAGTCAAAGGCAAAGGTAATACCCTAAATTTAAGTGGATGTAATTTTAAGTATTCTTAGAAAGTGTACATCCCTGAGAATATGAAAAATTCTATCAGGGCCAGGAGTCTTTAAAGTTATCTTTCTTAGAATCTCAAAAAGTTCAAGGCCTTGAAGTTACGGCTACTATAAAATAAAAAGGGACCTGTGGCTGTCAGAATTGAAGTTTTAACATTACTAATTTTTAGAAAGATTTCAGATTCTTTTCATCTATACTATATAATTTATTTAATACACATTTATTAAACACTGTGTTAAACTGAGCCGCTTAAGGAAAACGACTACCATACCAGTTAACATGCATTAACTACTAACGAGTCTGATAGACACAAAGAACCCATTTTATTAAATGAGAAAATAACTCGCCTAGGCTGACACGTAGCTGGTAAGTGATATCGACCAGATTTATAACTAGGCACTCTGGCTCTGAAGTCTTTGCTCTTAGAAACCACATATATTCCCTTGCCTAAGAGTCAGTCTTTTTTCTGCTATTCTCCCACATATACCTTTATGTTTCAACTATACCTAACTACTTATAAATTTTTAAATAACCATTTGTATTTGTTTTCTAAGGCTGGGTGATTTAATAAGAAATATACTTGGTCTCTGTCTCCAAGACTGGCATAAAATCTCCTAAAACCCTTGGAATTTCCTGACTGGTAGGAATGTCTGTTATTCATAAGGAGCCCGTTGGGACACACCTAAATTTATGCCAGTGAAGTGATTCAGGGTGCGGCCCCCGGATAGCCTAAAGATGGGGCTGGTCACCAGAGAGACCAAACGATTAGAGGGTTAACACTTTTAACACTACCCACTGACCTCTAGGTTGGGGCAAGGAGGAGCTACAGGTTAAACTGTACAAAAACTCTGGAACAGGGATTTCCCCGGTGGCGCAGTGGTTAAGAACCTGCCTGCCAATGCAGGGGACACGGGTTCGAGCCCTGGTCTGGGAAGATCCCGCATGATGCAGAGCAACTAAGCCCGTGCGCCACAACTACTGAGCCCGCATGCCGCAACTACTGAGTCTGCGCTCTAGAGCCCACAAGCTGCAACTACTGAAGCCCGTGCACCTAGAGCCCGTGCTCCGCAACAAGAGAAGCCACTGCAATGAGAAGCCCGCACACCACAACAAAGAGCAGACCCCGCTCGCCACAACTAGAGAAAGCCCGTGTGCAGCAACGGAGACCCAAGGCAGCCCAAAAAAAAAAAAAAAAAAGCAAAACAAAACTCTGGAACAAAGAGATTTGATGAGTTTCCAGGTTGATGATCATTTCCATATTTGGAGAGTGTGGTGCATCCCAGTTCCATGCAGACAGAGGTTTCTGCTCTTAGGATCTTTCCAGACCTTGCCCTATCTATGTACCTCTTGTTGACAGAAAAAAAAATGCACAAGGTGAGAGTTGTGAGTTAAGTTTGATTTGGGGCAAAATGAGGACTATAGCCCGGGAGACAGCATTTCAGATAGCTCTGAGAAACTGCTCCAAAGAGGTGAGGGGGAAGGTCAGTATATATGTGATTTTGGTGAAGTGTAAGTACATGCAATCCAGCACGTATTTTTTGGCAGAAGGTTTCTGCTAGTCACGAGGAGCAGACGTCACCATGAAGGATTTTAGTGCTTTTCTAGGTATGAGGAGATGCAAGAATTGGGCTCATAAAATCGGCTCCTGAAAATATCTAACTATCTGAAGACCTGTTCTGCCAGTTTTCTTCCCAGAGCACAGAGTGCCTCATTTCTGCTCTCCACCCTGAACTCCTTTCAGGGGGCTGTTAAATGTCAGCACCTGCAGCAGCTCATAATTTGATCCTTGTAGAGGTAGATGGCGAGTGCCAATCTGCAGGTGACACTCTTCATCTGAATACTTTATAATATCCTGTGTAATTAACTGGTAAATGTAAGTAAACATTCTCTGAATTCTGTGAGCCAGTATGGCACATTGATTGAACCCAGGAAACGGGTGATAGGAACCTCCAATTTACAGCCAGTCATTCGGAAGCACAAGTAACAACTCAGACTTTCAATTGGCAGCTGACGTGGGGACAGTCTTGTGAGACTGAGCCTTTAATCTGTGGGACTGAAACTGAGCAGGACCCTATGGGGCCCCTGAGCATGAAAGCCTTTCTGTGTCCCCCGTTTCTTGACTTTCCCTGAGTACTAGAGGTCAGGTTCAAACACTTGTTAATCAGGGAAGGGAAGAGATGCAGAGACAAGGGAGGAGCAGTCAAGAAACAACAGTGCCGGGCTTCAACTACTGAGCCTGTGCTCTAGAGCCTGCGAGCCACAACTACTGAGCCCATGAGCCACAACTACTGAAGCCCACGTGCCACAACTACTGAGCCTGCACTCTAGAGCCCGTGCTCCACAACAAGAGAAGCCACCTCAATGAGAAGCCCACTCACCGCAATGAAGAGTAGCCCCGCTCGCCGCAGCTAGAGAAAGCCCGCGTAGCAACAAAGAAGCAATGCAGCCAAAAATAAATAAATTTATTTCTTTATTTAAAAAAATATGATTGAATAATAAGGTTTAGCGGAAATACGTTCTATTCACTTTCATTTTAGACTACATGATGTTACCTTTTTTTTTTTGGTATCATTATAGATTTTTTAGCTTTACAATATGTTAACCTCAGACAGTATTCTCTTTTTGATGCCCAAATTATCGTAGCTTTGGCCAGTAGGAGTCCCTTTTAAATTGACTCCTGTGTCCTTCTGACATGGCTACATTGATCTTTGAAAACTTCTACGCTTCCTGACACAGTAAGATGTTCCAGCCTTATCTATCTCTTAGCCTCAGGTATGGAATCAGCTATTTCTCTAAGAAGCCTTATTTACTTTCAGTGGAATCACTGTTAAATCAGTGCTTTAAAAAAAAAAAAAAAATGGGGGCTTCCCTGGTGGCGCAGTGGTTGACAGTCTGCCTGCCGATGCAGGGGACACGGGTTCGTGCCCTGGTCCGGGAAGATACCGCATGCCGCGGAGCGGCTAGGCCGCTGAGCCTGCGCGTCCAGAGCCTGTGCTCCGCAACGGGAGAGGCCACAACAGTGAGAGGCCCGCGTACCGCAAAAAAAAAAAAAAAAAAAATGGAAAGAAGGAAAGAAAAAAAAGGTAGTTCCCTAATGGCCTAGTGGTTAGGATTCTGGGCTTAAAAAAAAGAAAGAAAGAAGGAAAAAGAAGAAATATCTGATTTGTAGCATTTGCCAGTTTCCATGGTATAAATACCCACACTGTGATAGACGTCTAGCTACCTGCGTGATTTCACTGAACACAGAGCTGGGAAGCAGTGTGCACAACTGGCTCTCAGGAGCTGGCTGCAGTGCACCAGTGCTACCCTCCTTGTGAGTCACAGCCCACAACGGATCCTGGCATTGGAGACTAGTGAGTGATACTAGGCAAAAACAAAAATTTCTTTTTTTTAAAAAAATTTATTTATTTATTTTATTTTTGGCCGCATTGAGTCTTTGTTGCTGCGTGCCGCCTTTCTCTAGTTGCGGTGAGTGAGGGCTACTCTTCGTTGCAGTGCGCGGGCTTCTCATTGTGGTGGCTTCCCTTGTTGCGGAGCACGGGCTCTAGGCACGCGGGCTTCAGTAGTCGTGGCACGAGGGCTCAGTAGCTGTGGCTTGCAGGCTCTAGAGCACAGGCTCAGTAGTTGTGGTGCACGGGCTTAGTTGTTCCGTGGCATGTGGAATCTTCCCGGACCAAGGCTCGAACCCGTGTCCCCTGCATTAGCAGGCAGATTCTTAACCACTGCACCACCAGGGAAGTCCCAACAAAAATTTCTTTAAATGAAATTCAAAAAGAATTTTGGTCAACATTAAGACATCAGCTGTTAAAACTATAGACAATGTTTTAATGCATCTGAGTGACAAAAGTGGCTAAGATAAAATGAAAGGGCCTGTGGCTGGCAGGTTTAAAGTCCTATTGAAACTTATTATTTTTTTAAAAAAAAAGAGTATTGTGTCTCTCTGTGCTCTGTAATCAATACAACAAACATGAAATCTTTTTATGTGCTAAGCACTTACAAACTTTAAAAGTTTAAAAAATTACAGAGGCTTCCCTCGTGGCGCAGTGGTTAAGAATCCACCTGCCAATGCAGGGGACGGGTTCAAGCCCTGGTCCGGGAAGATCCCACATGCCTCAGAGCAACTAAGCCGGTGTGCCACAACTACTGAGCCTGTGCTCTAGAGCTCACGAGCCACAACTACTGATCCCGCGTGCCACAACTACTGAAGCCTGCGTGCCTAGAGCCCGTACTCCACAACAACAGAAGCTACTGCAATGAGAAGCCCGCACACTACAACGAAGAGTAGCCCCCGCTCACCATAACCAGAGAAAGCCCGTGCACAGCAACAAAGACCCAACACAGCCAAAAATTAAAGAATACATATATTTATTTTTATAAAAATTACAGACTGTTGGTGAGACCTCTAAAATCAACATAATGACCAGATTCCCCAGGTTTTCCAAAGCAATCCTGATGTCAATATTTTGTCCCATGTGGACTGATTTTCATCATACCATGTGGAATGATTTTAGCAGGTCAGTTATGAGCACAATAGTCTGTGGTTTAGTCTTGCAGCAGTGCTATATTATATATTCAATGATCGCTCTCAGGCGTGTAAAGAGCCCCACATAATTGGTTATGGCTTCATGTCACTCACTGAGTTTACTTTCACTGCCAGCCTTGTCCTGTTTGTGTGGTCAGGAAACATGACTATGCTCTTCCTCAAGCAAATAGGAACTCATATCGATAAGTTTTAATTTGTTCATTTGTTCATTCAGTTGTTTATTCACATGTCCAGCCTTATGTGGAGCCGAGACTGGAGAAAAGAAAAAAAATCCCTACTCTTTTTTTTTTTTAAACAGGAGTCCTACTTTATTTATTTATTTTTAATTTTTAAATTTATTTATTTTTGGCTGCATTGGGTCTTCGTTGCTACGCGCGGACTTTCTCTAGTTGCGGCGCGTGGGGGCTACTCTTCATTGTGGTGTGCGGGCTCAGTAGTTGTGGCTCACAGGTTTAGTTGCTCCGTGGCGTGTGGGATCTTCCCAGACCAGGGCTCGAACCTGTTTCCCCTTCATTGGCAGGCGGATTCTTAACCACTGCACCACCAGGGAAGTCCAAAATCCCTACTCTTAAGGGAAATGTGAATGAGGGAGATAGACAAGGAAGACAATTAAAATATGCAGGAGCAGACTGAGGAATCAGGCAAGGTTCTAGAGGAAGCAGTGCTTCAGTTAAATTTGAACCTGTTCTTACTGTTGTTCCATTGCCTTGATCCTACATCTCTCTGAAAGGACTTCATCAGTTTTTCCATCACCTGGCAATTTCCACATATTTCTACAACTTCAGCATACAACGGGACTTCCCTGGTGGTCCAGTGGGTGAGACTCCGCACTCCCAATGCAGGGGGCCCGGGTTTGATCCCTGGTCGGGGAAGAAGTCCACACCCACAGCTAAAAGATCCCTCACGCCACAACAAAGATCCCGCATGCTGCAAAATTAATTAATTAATCTTCTTTAAAAAGAATTAAAATCAACATACAACCGTTCATTGATTCAACTAACATGTATTGGAACCCTATTCTATTCTGGACCAGACCAGAAAACCCAAACCAGATGATGCTCCCATGGAGTTCCAACCTAGATATCTAAAATTCAAGATAGAATGGAGTACCATAACATGTATAATCTTCAAATGGCCTTCCTTTGGCTGTGACGATCTCGCATTTTAATTGACCCTTGAAGGATGAAAACGATTTTTACAAGCAGGAGTGAAAAGGATTTTTAAGTCAGAGACAATAGCAAAGTAAAAACTGTGAGGCAGGAAATGTTTGAAACTGTTTGAAAACTGACAAATAGTTCCGTTTGGCTTAGGTAAAAGGAGATATACTTCTTGGGTGTATAGTCTATGCTCTAGACAATACTGGAATGATAGGTTGGGTACTGAGCACTTGAAATGTGGTGAGTGCAGCTGAGGAAAATTGTTAATTTTGTCCCATTTTAATTCATTTAAGTTTGTATTTAGACTACATCAAACTAAAAAGTTTCTGCACAGCAAAGGAAATCATCAACAAATGAAAAGGCAACCTACTGAATGGGAGAAAATATTTGCAAATCATGTATCTGATAAGGGGTTAATATTCAAAACATATGTAGGGGCTTCGCTGGTGGCGCAGTGGTTGAGAGTCCGCCTGCCGATGCAGGGGACATGGGTTCGTGCCCCGGTCCGGGAAGATCCCACATACCGCGGAGCGGCTGGGCCCGTGAGCCATGGCCACTGAGCCTGTGCGTCCGGAGCCTGTGCTCCGCAACGGGAGAGGCCACAACAGTGAGAGGCCCGCGTACCGCAAAAAAAAAAAAAAAAAAAAAGTAGAACTCATACAACTTAATAGCAAAAGAAAAAAAATCCTTCCAATTAAAAAGCGGACAGAGGATCTGAATAGACATTTTTGTAAAGAAGGCAAACAGATGGCAAAAAACTACATGAAGAGTTGCTCAACATCACTAATCATTAAGTGATGATTAAGGGAATGCAAATCAAAACCACAGTGAGATATCACCTCACATCTGTTAGAGTGGCTGTCATCAAAAAGAGAAGAAATAATTAGTGTTAGTGAGGATCTGGAGAAAAGGAAACTCTCCTACACTGTTGGTAGGAATGTAAATTGGTGCAGCCACTATGGAAAATGATATGAAGGTTCCTCAAAAAATTAAAAATAGGGACTTCCCTGGTGGTCCAGTGGTTAAGACTACAGACTCCACGCTCCCAATGCAGGGGGCCCAGGTTCGATCCCTGGTGGGGGAACTAGATCCCACATTTCACAACTAAAAGAGCCCGCCTGCTGCAAGGAAGATCCCACATGCTGCAATTAAGACCTGGCGTAGCCAAATAAATATATATTTTTTTAATCCCCAAATTCTTAAAAAAAAAAATTAAAAATAGAACTACCATATGATCCAGTGGTTCTACTTCTATTTATCCAAAGAAAATGAACACACTAACTAGAAAAGATATATGCTCCCCCACGTTCATTGCAGCAGTATCTACAATAGCCAAGATAGGGAAACAACCTAAGTGTCCATGGAATATTACTCAGCCATAAAAAAGGATGAAATCTTGCCATTTACAGCAACATGAATGGACCTAGAGGGGATCATGCTAAGTGAAGTAAGTCAGGCAGAGAAAGACAAATACTATATGATCTCACTTATATGTAAAATCTAAAAAAAAAAACCCATAGGTACAGAGAACAGTTTATTTGTGGTTGCCACAGGCAAAGGGCTGGGGAAGGCAAAATAGAAGGGAGTCAAAAGGCACAAACTCCCAGTTATAAAATAAATAAGTTATAGTGATGTACAGCATTGACGACTATAGTTAATAATACTGTATTGTATACTTGAAAGTTGCTAACTTTAAAATTTTTAAAATTCTCATCACAAGAGAAAAAAATTCTGTAATTGTATATGATGACAGATGTTAACTAGACTTATTAAGGTAATCACTTCACAGTGTTTACAAACATTGAATCATGTTGCACACCTGAAACCAATATAATGTTGTATATCAATTATACCTCGATAAAAAAAGAAACATTAAAGAAAAAAGTTTGTATTTAAAAATTGAAGCAGTGTAGACAAAGGCAAATACTGTATGTTATCATTTATATGTGGAATCTACAAAATAAAACAAAGAAATGAAATAGTAAAACAGAAACAGACACACAGATATTGAGATCAACTAGTGGTTACCAGTGGGGAGAGGGAAGGAGGGGCAAAACAGGGGTTGGGGATTGAGAGGCACAAACTACTGTGTATAAAATAAATAAGCGACAAGGATGTATTGTACAGCACAGGGAACATAGCCAATATTTTGTAATACCTTTAAATGGAGTATAAGCTATAAAAATATTGAATCACTATGTTGTACACCTGAAACTAACATAATATTGTAAATCAACTATACTTCAATTAAAAAAAAATTGAAGCAGCGTAAAAAAAAGTTTTAAGTTGTGTAAAATGTTTTTGTTAAACACAGCCTAATTAATAGGACTACATTTCTCCTTGATCCTTGAAAATTTAGTCTCAATTAAGATGTGCTGTAAGTGTAAAATGAAGATTGGATTTTGAAGATCTAATACCAAAAAAAAAGAATAAAATATCTACATAATTTTTATATTAAATATGTGTTGAAATGAGAATATTTGGGGTATATTAAGGTAAATAAAATATAATATTACAACTGACAGCTCTTTTTTTTTCATTTTTTTAATGTAGCTACTGGAAAATTTTTAATTTCTTGTGTGACTCATTATATTTCTATTGGACAGAACGGACCTAGACTTTTTCAATAACTTGTTCAAGTTACTCGATTAGGAGATGATGCAATTATATTTTTGATTTAAGGTAATTCCTCTAGCACTGGTGTGTGACGGATTACCTTTTGAATATTGGAGGAGGGAAGAAAGTAATAAGGATCTGGGAGCTGGGATTCGGTCCTTCAGGATGGGTTGGAATAATGAATAGCTGCAACCCAGTTCAGACAGGAAAATCAACATTTCTCAAATGTTTTCTTTCTTCACCCTGAGAGTTTATTTTCTAAGGTCTTTTCAGATTCAAAATAAACTCCACCTACACCCAACCTAATAAAAGAAAATTAACAAATAACATTCTATGCAACAGTTGTTCTTTATGAGGAACATTACAAACGCGAGCGAAGAGTAGGATTGGCTTTGGATGTCTTTAAAGCAGTCACTAGCTTTTTCTGTGCCTTGAAATGCCATTTACATTGTCCTGTTGAAGAGGTAGTTTTCCCTGTCTTTACTTTGACAAGGTAAATGTGTTTACAGCCCTTTGTTCCCTGGTTTTAGGATTTTGGCTCTGTTTGTTTTCCTGCTTGGTTATCATATTACCAAACATCCTCTCACAGGGCAACCTGAGAAGGAGATTGAGATCCAAGGTGGCAGATTACCTGCCTTTGGATCTAAGAGATTTCAGGTCATGATTCATTCATTCCCATTCTTCTAAGCAGACCTCCATTAAACTGTTAGGTGGGGAGTTCATAACACTCCTCCCCAACCTATTCCATTTTGAAATTTATCGACCACCTTTCCTCTGCTGGCATCCTCCGTGGAGACTGGTCACCAGAGCTGCGGCTCCAGCCTGGGTGGAGCTTGGAATCTCGTGGTGCCTGCTTCCAAAGTGCACCCAAGACCCCAGTCCCCCAGCCAATCCCCCCAGCACATCAGCAAACAGTCGTATTGAGCAACTGTTATCTGTGGCCCACAGTGAGGGTTGCCTAACTTGGAGGTCCCCGTCACCTTGGGGACAAGTCCCGTTCCTGATCTGGTTTCTGAGAAGCAGGAACTTATATTAAGTCCCACTTGCTCAAGGAGTATTCATCTCAATATATTCAGCATACTTTTAGATTCCTGAGATCCAGCTGAATTCCAGCTGTTACCGTTTAAAAATATACATTGATAGAAGTGTTCTCTCTCCCTCTAAGCTGCTTAGCTTCCTTAAAGATAATTTTCTCAGACTGAGTTTAGCCAGAGAAAACAGGTTTCAGATCTCTCTCCCCTTCACCCTCCCTATTTTTCTACCAAACAGAAAATACCTACAGATTTCAGACATCTAAATCCTGACCCTCAGTATTGTTTCACTACACTGGTTTTACACAAGTTATTTGGGACAGGTATAATCCTAGGCCTTTACAATTATTTCATCTGTTCTTTCAGTAAGTATTGGAAAAATAACTGTGTTCTGGAGTTACATTGGAACCTGCTCTGAGTGAATGAAGGGCAAAAAGACCTACTTTTTTACTTTCACTGGTGCCATTTACTCTTGCAAAACGTTAAGGAATAATTATTCTAAGGCAAGGGAGAGGGAGAAATAAAAGACAGTGATTTAGAGCCAAGAATGACATTGTGAGGGAATTCCCTGGCAGTCCAGTGGTTAGGACTCTGCGCTTTCATTGCTAAAGGTGTGGGTTCGATCCCTGGTCAGAGAACTAAGATCCCACAAGCTGTGTGGACAAAAAAAAAAGAAGAAGAAGAATGACATTGTGAGACAAATAATAAATAAAAGTCAAAGAATGGAGAAAAGACTCGCGTGGGCACATGTCGCTGTGAGGCTTCAGGGTCCAGCCTCCAGCCTCCTGGGGCTGCTGAGAACTTATGTGGCTGGTGGGACTGAGGAACCGAATTGCTAATTTTAGTTCATTTAAAATATTTTCCCGTTAAACACAACTTCGTTGTTTTGATTAGAACGACATATTACTTTAGCTGTAGAAAACAGAGTCTAAGTGGGGATGTAAGATACACACGGGATTTCAAAGACTTAGTAGGAAAAAAGTAAACTATCTTAATAATTTTTAAATTGATTATAATTTAATCAATTATAGTTTAATATATTTATAAATCAATTGTAATTTAATCAAACTCAAATAGTATTATTTTGGCTATATCAGGTCAAATAAAATAATTATTAAAATTAATTATTCTTGTTTCCTATGTTTTTCTTTTAAAAATTTTAATGCGGCCACTCAGAAAACTTAATATTACATAAATGACTCAGATTGAATGTTTATTGGCAGCGACGCCATACAGGATATTTTGTCCTTTGGCTGCTAAATTCAGTTGCTGTGGTAACTAAAGGGGCCTCTAGGCTCAGGGTTTCCTGGAAGATTGGGAGAGAGGGGGAGGGGAGGAATGACCTCAGGGAAGGTTTTTTTGGTTGTCACGTTTCACTCATCGCCAGTTCTCTCAGCTAACAATGAGATGTAGAAAGTATCCTCATTTAGTGGTTTCGTTTTGTAATGTATAAAAATACCGAATCAGTATGTTGTGCACCTAAAACTAATATGATAATGTAAGTCAGTTATACTTCAGTTTTTTTTTAAAAAATCCTCATTTCAGGAAAGACCACACGATGTGGTCTGTTTCAGGTCCAGTACTACCAGTTTGAATTCCAGGCTCCCAACCAAAACCCCAAGGGAAGGTGCACTTTCTTCAGTGGCTCCTCTCGCATAATTCTACCTCTTTACCGGCTTGTCGCACCCCACCCGCCCTTCCCCTGCAGGGCCTGCTAGGCTACAGATTAACAGGCATTAGGAATTTGACTACTGATGTTTCCCCCCAGCAAAGCCACCCAGCTCTACCTACGACGAACTCGTCCTCCTTCGTTAACTCTCACACGGGAGCACTTCTCTCTCCTTTTATTTTCCTTCATCTTCCTGTGCTCACAGTTTACTTACCTGTCTTTCCTACTCAATCTTGCTCGCTTTGCTTGTATGGCTTAGAAATCAGATATTTATCTCACCCTTTTCTTTCAAGAAATTCACAGCCCAGAAGGAATAGGATATTGCTAATTAACTCCAGTTGTGTAAGAATCAGTTGGCCTCGTCCCTTTTTAATGTTTTAAGTGGCAGAAGGGAAGCACCATAAATTCCTTGAGGGCCAGGACTTTTGTGTCCCATATACTGATGAATCCGTCTGATGGGTAGTATGTGCTCCGCAAATACCTGTTGAACGGAATTTGATCATTTCCCTCTCTCTAGGTACTGTAAACCCGAGACTAGAGGCAAAATACTGCAGAATGGGTAGAATTCAGAATGGGTGGGGCGTTGGTGAATGCCGTATTTTCAGGAGTTTGGATTGTGTCCCATGGGCAGCTGATTCTCTCCTTTCTGCTGCCCAGGAGAGTTGGTTTGGCTCCTAGACACTCAGGTTTTCTCCCAGGAGACAGTATGCTCATCAGAGGACAAGTAGAGCCAAAAATTCTTCCAATTCTTCCTTCACTCGCTTTCCTTCTCTCAGACTGTCCTTCCCTCCCCTTCAAGATTGTAGACACAGCCTACAATCAAAGAGCAGCTGATAAATTCATAGGATTAGGAATAGTTTCAGTTTACACTCCGTCAACCAACGTTAACTCTCATATAGTAGCACCCACTCGACTTTCCTTATATAGATAGCGCTTATCCTCATCTCTTTACGGATTGATTCAGTTCTGAGCACTTGCGAGAGCAAAAAATAAAGTGTATCTGCCCTCCCTCCAGGCTTTTCTGGTAGCATTTTTGTCTGTGAAACTAAGAGGCTGTAGCTGCTCTTAGAAGAGGAAAGGAGGACGAGCTTCGAAAAAAAAAAAAAAAAACCACGGAGTAAGGGAGGGTGGAGGATGTGGTTTTAAAGAGATGGGGGGGTGTGGTCTAGGGTGGGGGCAGAGCTTGAGGTCACAAAATTCCGGGAGGTCCGGAGATCACTGGGGGCGGGGGCGGGGTGGGGCTGGGGGCTTGTCGCCCAGGCTCCGCCCTTTGCGGAGCTTATAAGTAGGTGCCCATCCTAAGGGTGCGTGAGGAGACGTTGGAGCGGTACCGAGGACCTGCCTGAAAACTTGCTGCTGAGAAGGACATTTTGGAGGTTTTGTTGGCTGGAAGAGGGGTCTCTGGAATCCCACTTCCAGATCTTTATTGAAGATTGAAAGGAATTAATTTAGGGCCATGGGGACAGCGAAGGTAAGAACGATACAGTTACTGGTTTTTGCTTGTTTGGGGTACGCTCCGAAAGGCAAGCCTTAATGGTGATGGCTGTGCTCTCTTCCTAGCCATCTTAGAGCCTTTCCATTTCTTCCCCAGCCTGCAGTGCCACAGTTCCACCAGTTCTCTTTGGATGTCATTTCCTATAAAGGATTTATCCCTGTTTGATTCACCTTCCTGTGGTAGGGAAAGTCACCTGGAGAAATTGTGTTTGTTTCTCTTTTTTTTTTTTTCTTTAATACAATTACGGGCTACTGAGAATGTGAGGATGAAACCGGTTGAGTGTTCAGGGGATCAGGGGCTGCTTGGTTGTGTTGATTACGAGTGTGGGTCTGAGAACCAGCAAGAGGATTTCTCTGGACGCCTTAGACCTTGAAAGGACCTGGGATTTGTTTTGGGGCCTGGGTCGGTGTCCAGCCATCTGTTCTATGACCTATGGGATTCCCTGGATACTAAGGAGAGAGAATTCCAGTTGTCCTTCCTGTTGTGGTCGATTGTGAGTGCACAATATTTTAATGTATTATTGTGTTATGGATGCAGTATTTGTAGGGAGAAAGGTATTTTCATTCACTAAGGTAACTTACTTGAAAATAAAAGAAGAGAAGGGATGAAAAAGTGGGAAGGCCCTCAAGAATAGTAAATGATGAGAGAAAAAGAAGAGGTTTTTACTAAAAGGAGAGGATTAAACAGAACGCGGTGCCCTGGCGGGGCTTCAGGGGTACTAGATGCCTGGGAGGCAAGGTCAATTTGGGGAACTGAAACTCCTGGCCTGCCACTGTCTGACCTGAGAGGGAAGGAGTTTAAGGTGAGGAGGGGTGGGGGTTCTCAGGCGTAAAAAGTGAGCTACCTTGAGGTGGAAAGTAAGATCACGCCCACTGGAATTATTCCCAGCAAGGTGAGTGATGACTGGGTGGATTACTGCACAGCCCCTCACAAAATGTCTCCATCTGGGGTTGGGCGTGAGCTTGTGCTCGCCCCCTGGTGGGTGGGTGGGGGATAACAGTACATTATTAAGTGAACGGGAAGAATTTCAGATGGGACCAAGGATACAGTAGGTTGATCCTGTAGATTACGTGATGCAGTTAAGACCAGCCTGGTGATGACGACACACCACCAGTACTCGGGCTTCTGTGGAATCTGGGGTACGGGTGAGCATACGCTGGATCTAGCTGTTTCCAGAGTCAATTGTTCTTAGCAATCCTAAGGCATTTTACTGTGCCCTCACAATTTTTTCTATTCCTGAGCACAGTTCTATGCTTGCTCTTACCTGGGGCTGTTTTCTGAATGCTTCCAAACCGACTAACCTAGTTATCTTAACTTCTCCCTTTTCTCAAATTCTCTTGCCACTTTCCCCAAGTTTACTCTGCATGCTCACCCATGTATTTCCAGATAAGCTCTTCAGTTCTTTCGTGTTCCTCATTCATTACCTAAATCGTTAAGTTTTTGTTGTTTTCATACCGCTCACAGGCTGAGTTCTTCTGATATATACATCTTCTTAATAAGAGGCAACCATCCATCAAGTGTTTTGACTGTTTCTTCTCTCCTCCCTCCCCCCCCCCAGGTCACCGCCCCTCTGATCTTTGCCATCACGATTGCTACAATAGGCTCTTTCCAGTTTGGCTACAACACTGGAGTCATCAATGCTCCTGAGGAGGTGAGTGCCAGGCAGCTAGAGTTTGGAATAGGATAATTATTCCTTTAGATAGTGTTTCCAGAATTAACAAGTTTAGACACACTTGGTAGGTAGCTTGGCTAAGACCTAGAGGGGGAATGATATTGGTGGGGGTCTATTTGAATCATTGATCAAAGCAAAAGGCTCAGGGGCTCCCTGTACCCTGGACTGTACCCATTCTTCCTCTCACCCTACGGTGACACACTTCCTTTATTATCTCTTAGGGGTTAGTTACAAAGTCTCAGGGTGGGAGGGTGGCTGGGATAGTCACCAAACAAGAGTACATCAGTACTACTACCTACTGGAATTTTCAGGACAAATAAAAAATTATTCTTTTCAGAGCCGGTAACATTAACTCCAGTGTTACCTGTCTCATCCATTGCCATCTATTTATTCCCTTGATCCGCTACCTAGAAAGTAACTGTAATGCTGTTCTCGTAGGGAGGGGAAGATCCCCAATATTTGTTTCTTTTCTCTTCCAGTTGTAACCGTCTCTTCTCCCACCAACCATTTTAATTTGCAGATCATAAAGGACTATCTCAATTACACTTTGCAAGAGAGGTTCAAAAACCCTCCCTCTGAGGTGGTACTCACGTCCCTGTGGTCCTTGTCTGTGGCCATCTTCTCCGTTGGTGGTATGGTTGGCTCCTTTTCTGTTGGACTCTTTGTCAACCGGTTTGGCAGGTATTAATACTTTTTTTTTTTTTTTTTTGGCTGAGTTGGGTTTTGGTTGCTGCACGCAGGCTTTCTCTAGTTGTGGTGAGCGAGGGCTACTCTTCGTTGCTGTGCGCGCGCTTCTCACTGCAGTGGCTTCTTTTGTTGCAGAGCTCAGGCTCTAGGTGCGTGGGCTTCAGTAGCTGTGGCGTGCGGGCTTCAGTAGTTGTGGTGCACGGGCTTAGGTGCTCCGTGGCATGTGGAATCCTCCCAGACCAGGGCTTGAACCTGTGCTCCCTGCATTGGCAGGCGGATTCTTAACCACTGCGCCACCAGGGAAGTCCCAGTTTGGCAGGTCTTGATCAGAAGCTGGGCAAGGAAGGGGTCTATACTGGTTGCATTGAGGACAAGAATTGAGGCTTAGAGCAGGGAGGTGAAGATGCATTTGAATGAGAGAACCTCAAATTCCCATCAAGGGAAAACTAGTCCCACAGATTGCTGGGCTCCAACCCAGATTCAGGCCTAATAATTACTCTGGGGTAGGGTGGGATAATTTTAATTTCTAGCAAATTTCTAGCTGATGCTGTTAGTTTGTGGACCACTTTGAGAACAACTGGCCTTAAAGTGCTTGCTAAAATTCTAGCCTACAGCTAGGACGTAGAGGGGAGAATCTTGAACAAATTCTTTAGGTGAGTGTTATGCATACTGAGGTGTAAGAACCATTGATCTTGATTATCCCAACCAGATATGTTCTGATACTAGAAAGTGGAAAAATTAGACCAAAAGATATGTGAGCCTGGAGAAGAGTAGAATGATTAGGAAAGAAGGGGGGGATCAGGTCTGTTTTGCTAACTTCACTTGTTTTTGTTTAATCTTTCAGGCGCAATTCAATGCTTATTGTCAACCTGTTGGCCATCACTGGTGGCTGCCTTATGGGGTTCTGCAAAATAGCGGAGTCATTTGAAATGCTGATCCTGGGCCGACTGGTTATTGGCCTCTTCTGTGGACTCTGCACAGGATTCGTGCCCATGTACATTGGAGAGATATCTCCCACGGCCCTGCGGGGGGCCTTTGGCACTCTCAACCAGCTGGGCATCGTTATTGGGATTCTGGTGGCCCAGGTACTCTAGAACTTACTGAGTGTTAGTTTCACAACTCATTAAATGAATTTACATAGAGAAGACAGTCAAGAGAATGCCTGGCACAGAGAACTGTCTTCAATATCCTATGATAAACCATAATGGAAAAGAATATATATTTCTTTAAATATATATATATATATGCATAACCGAATCACTGTGCTGTACAGCGGTAATTAACACAACATTGTAAATAACTATACTTCAATTGAAAAAAAGAACGTCTGGCACACATTCAACTATATATGTTTCAGACATTAATTAATATTACTATAGTTCACAGACAGCTAAGGAAGCAGGCAGGGTAGAAAAAGTAGAAGAGACTATCTTTTCCCGTGATGAAAGAACAGATGATCTTCTGAACATTTTTTTAAAATCAACTTGTAGCCTGTACAGTATGGAATTTATAGTATTGTCTTTGTCTGGTTTCTAGATCTTTGGTCTAAAAAACATCTTGGGGACTAAAGAGCTCTGGCCGCTGCTCTTGGGCTTCACCATCATCCCAGCCATCCTCCAATGTGCTGCCCTTCCATTTTGCCCTGAAAGTCCTAGATTCTTGCTCATTAACAGAAAGGAAGAGGAGAGCGCTAAGGAGAGTGAGTACCCTTCACGCCTTCACTGTAGGAACCTTAGGCTTGTGGTTTGTTTTAGGATGAGGACATTGGATCTGGTTTTCGTCATCTTTCCCTGTCTGATTATGCTTAAGTCAGAAACTTGCAGCCCCTGAAGGATGGGGTGAGAAGGCGAGTTAAAGCCAGATGCTGGTTGAGCCGCCAGATGCAGGGCTCATCTGGGCGGCTTCTTCCCATCCGTCTCATGGGGAAAAAGAATTCGGGACAGCGCCTTACCATTAACCTTTCCTCTTCATGCTTTTCACCAGTTCTCCAGCGATTGTGGGGCACCCAGGATGTGGCTCAGGACATCCAGGAGATGAAAGATGAGAGTATAAGGATGGCACAGGAAAAAAAAGTCACTGTGGTGGAACTCTTCCGAGCCCCCAGCTACCGACAGCCCATCCTCATCTCCATCATGCTCCAGCTCTCTCAGCAGCTCTCGGGGATCAACGCTGTGAGTGCCCACTTGTCTGTCAAACGTGTCCTACAATATTCCACTTAAAACACCTGACCAGAGGTGAATAGCATTGGTTGCTCACCTTCTTTTATATCCAGGGGTCCCTCACAATGCTTGCCACAGAGCAGCCTCTCAAAACATGCTCTTTACCCAGGTTTCCATTTCGTTTTTTTTTTTTAATTTTTTCATTTTTATTTGTTTATTTTTAAATTTTTTTGGTTGGATCTTAGTTCCCCAACCAGGGATCAAACCCATGCCCCTTGTAGTGGAAGCATGGAGCCCTAACCACTGGACTGCCAGGGAATTCCTATTTCTTAAAATTATCTATAGTACATGTTTTCCATGTGGGAAGATGAGAGAATCAGCTAAAAGTTTGTCACCCTTAGCCTTGGAACTTATAGTTAACGTTTGTCCTCTTCCAGATTTTGTTTTTAATATACAGAGTATCACAATTTGTCAATTTTTATTAATCCTCTTTCTTTGACCACTCATTTTAAAAATTTTCAGTCCTCTTTATCTCTGATCTGTCTTATTACATGATGTTATCAGTGATAACGTAAGCCATATAATCAAAGCAGATCTGAGAGTTGATATACCTTGGGTTTTTTCCCAGGACTGTACAATTTAAAATCAGTGTAAAGCCCTGGGGAGCAATTAGGAGGTGTGTGGGCACACAGGCAACCCCAGAGTGAGCTGGGCTTATCATTCTCTATATTTTTTACAACTTAGAATAGTGACTATGATAGTTAAGTGTGAGGCAAAATGCAAGCTAGCAGTGGGCAGGTAGCCATTGTGTTCTATGCAAAAATCAGCTTCTGCTCTTGAGTTTTGGTTGTGGGCAGAGAGGGTATTCCTACACCTATCCTTCTGCAGATAAAATATTTGGATATGAAGAACACCCACCCCTGTCCCCCTTCTAAGTACTGGTTCACGCCCTGAGGGTTTCCCATCGTAATGTGATCAGTGTGATCAAATCGTTTTGTGACAAAGCGTTTTGCAAAACACATGATAACTCAAAATACAAAGTTTCTCCTTAGCCTTTTCTGCCTAACGCACCACAAGGATACTTGTGTTTGAAATCGCAGTGCATCTCCTGAGGACTCAGAGGCTGTCATATCAGACCTTGGGAGGAAAGATAGTTTGAAAAAGCCTCTCAGGTGGTTTTGATGGATATCAATCTCCAATTTCCACATTTGAAAAACCACTGTAATTCAAATATACTCTCAAGACTTTCCAGAACAGCGAGGCTGGGACTAGAGTGAGGTGTCCAGATACAAGACGTGTCCTGAGAAGGACCGCCTTCTTCAATTCTATACCCCAGGCGCCTGCTTGCCTCCCCCGAGTCGAAGCCCTGCAAAACAGGATCAGAAAAAGACCACCCCGGGAAAGTTACAAATGATAGATGAGTGCTCTGCTGGTAGGACCTACCCATCGCCCAGCCCCTATCTCCGTCCTTTCAGGAAATGGTGTGTGAAAGTCAGTTTTCCAACCTACCTTTGAACAAAGGATGTTTTCTAATTTCCCTTAAAGGCAGAGGGGGTAAGAGGCTGGATAGTGTTTACCCAGCAGAGTAAACTGCCTTCAGGTAAGATGATGTGGCCTAGCTCCATGGCGCCAGGCAGCAAGATTTTACTGTAAGAAGTTTGCTTGAGATGAGCATATAACGTGTTAGGTTTTTGACATGTGAGCTTTTATATAAGGAAGAGAATTGGCATAGCTGTTCATCTCTGGTTTTAACTGTTCAAACGTCTTTCCTCACAAGCTTTATATTATTAAATATTCTTCGATTTTTTTTTTTTTTTAATTCCATGCTTCTCTCCTAGAGCAGCAGTTTTCAATGAGGATGACACCCCATATCTCAGTTTCCAAGAGCTCAGCCTGAATCTTATTTTGGAAAATATACATAGTTTCTATCTTAGGTTGTAGGGATTTGAAGACTTGTTTCTGGAGACGGTCACTCCCATTGTCGAAGCATATGTTCATCAAAAAGTCTGATGAATACTGGCTGCTACGAGGGCAGGTACTCTGGGTGAAATCATAAACCCCTAAACCAAACCTGAGGGACTGAGCCATCTAGATCCTGTTCCCTTGTTATCTTGAGGTCTGAGACCAGTGTTTTGACATCTCTTTAGCTGTGGTAGTTGCAGCAGCCCTACGTATTAGCACAGTGTTGAGCAAATAATAAAAATAGTATACATTAAATTGTAGTTTATTTAATAGTGTCTATTCAATTAAAATAATAGCTGGTGTTAGTTTGTAAAACACTTGCAAAGACCTAGTCCCTGGAATTCCAGCCCAAGTTCTGCTTCTAAATCATGATCAGGCTGAGGTTACTCTTCAGTTTCTTCACTATCAAGTGGAGACATCAATGCCTGTCATTGTTGGTCGGGGTGGGAGTTGGAGTAAGTCTATTGGAAAAGTGTAATTGAAAAACTTAAAGGGACTTAAGCCTTTATATGTAAGTTACTAAAGTAAACTTAAGGAAGAGGCTAAATGGAGCAGTAAGAAGAAGCACAGTTAGAAGGAAAAAAAAGTGGAAATAAGTAGCTAGAATTGAAGACGACTGAAGAAGAGAATAGAGATAAGATAACAGAAGATCATTGTTTGCGGAAAAGATACCGTGATTGAACAAAATCCCTGGGAAGTACTCCTTAACTTCTGGGACTTTTCTGAGTTGTTTTTTGGAGGGTTCCATGTAACTGCTATGCACAATTGTATTTCACAGTTGCATCTTTTGTTCCCTGTTAGGTGTTCTATTACTCGACAGGAATCTTCCAAGATGCAGGTGTCAAGGAGCCGATCTACGCCACTATTGGTGCAGGCGTGGTTAATACCATCTTCACTGTGGTTTCTGTAAGTTGGATGTTTTGATCATTGTTGAGGTGGGAGAAGAATTCTTGCTACACACGTTCAAGGATGGGTTGCATGTCCTTCCACACCCCCCTTCCGTCATTTAGTTAAACTTTTTCTCCTTTAATTCCTTTTGGGGGAAAAGGGCTATTGAATGGGTAATGGGCAAGACAGTCTTCACTCTTCAAACACATAGGGAATGGATGGGCAAGAGGAAGTATAGAGGGGATTCTGTAGGGTGCTTTTAACTTGACGCTGGAAGAGAGCAAGTGTAACTATAGCAGGTAGCCTGCTGTTCGTCAGGCAGGTTCCAGAGCTCATATAGTTGTTTTCATGAAAGGGAATGCAGATATTTCTTTTTTATTCTTTTAGGTGTTCCTGGTAGAAAAGGCAGGGAGGAGGACGCTACACCTGATAGGCCTCGGAGGGATGGCTTTTTGTTCCGTCCTCATGACGATTTCTTTGTTATTAAAGGTGAGTCTTCTTTGCGAAGGAAGGGGGTGGGAAGGGGGTGGTGCGGAAAGGTGAGGGGGTGGGTAGTTGAGGTTTGGAGATCATACAAATGACATTTGGGAGAGGCAACATGCCCAGAGTTTTAAGACAAGTGGATTAGCAGAGATAGATGATTAAATTGCTATAATCCCTATATCTATATAACATATAGTTTGTAAAATACATTATCTCATCTAATTCTTAAAGAAACCTTGAGGTCATTATTCCCCTTTTACAGCTCATAAGATGGTCTCAGTGCAGAATGACACTTGTGATCACACTGCTAGGTTTCAAAGACCCGAGGCTTCTAGGACTTCCCTGGCGGTCCAGTGGTTAAGACTCTGCACTCTCAGTGCAGGGGGCACGGGTTCAATCCCTGGTGGGGGAACTAAGATACCCCATGCCGTATGGTGAGGCCAAAACAAAAAAAGAAGAAAAAAACAAGGACCTAAGGCTTCTAGGTCCAGTAACTCCTTTATACCGCGGGACGGAAGGAACTTTTCATTATCAGTCAGTGCTCATCTCTGGGGAGCTGGATGCTGCCTGGGGCCTGCTTTCTCAGATACTAATTTTCCTTTGTTCCCTTCTCGTAGGATAATTACGGTTGGATGAGCTTTATCTGTATTGGGGCCATCTTACTCTTCGTGGCCTTCTTTGAAATTGGCCCAGGCCCCATCCCCTGGTTTATTGTGGCTGAACTCTTCAGCCAGGGACCCCGCCCGGCTGCCATGGCAGTGGCTGGCTGTTCCAACTGGACCTCCAACTTCTTGGTTGGACTGCTCTTCCCCTCAGCTGCAGTAAGTAACCTAAAACTCACCCAGCCCATCTCGAGACCAGCGAATACATAGTTCTGCCTAGAAACAGAATGGTAATAATAAGCCTTAGGATTCCAAACCAGTATTTAAAATCCATCATCTGGCTTAGCCTTAATGGCTTTATGATGTTGATGATGAGGTGGGTCCTATTATAAGATGGCCTAGAGCTGATTTGTTAAGTAAAGGAACCAGCCGTGGACATCTAGAAGGCATTCCCAGTTCCCATGAGTCTTTCAGAAACCCAGATCTTAAAACTCATAATCAGAAGGCCTAAAATAACTCAATAGGTATTTGGAAACGGCTAACTTCAATGACTCGGAAAAGGAATGACAAAAAATTGCAGAGAAATATAGTAAGCTACCAATGAAATCATAAACAAGTCTCTGAAGAAACCTTACTGTCTTCATGAAGTCTTAGAAGGGTTATGGCTTCAGGCCCATTGGAAATAACGATTGCGAGGGAAACTGGAGTTTATCAGCAACCAGATTTTGACACCGACTCTCCTTGTTTTGTGGCCTTTCCCTAGTTCTATTTAGGAGCCTACGTTTTCATTATCTTCACGGGTTTCCTTGTCATCTTCTGGGTCTTCACCTTCTTCAAAGTCCCTGAGACTCGTGGCAGGACTTTTGAGGAAATTACACGAGCCTTTGAAGGGCCGGTGCCGGCGGGTAACCGAGGTGAGAAAGGTCCCATCGTGGAGATGAACAGCATCCAGCCCACGAAGGACACCAACGTCTAAGCAGTGCCTCCTTCCCACCTCCCTCCTGTCATGAAAAAGCAACCTCTCCCTAAGCAGGGGAGAGACCTCATCAGGTTGTAACCCAGGACCGTTTCTGAATGCTGCTACTCAATTCTTTTCTCATCCCACACACCCTTGGGCGCTCAGAGGATCCCAATGCTGGGGTTAGTTGTTATCTTCAAAGGCTTTTAAAATTTTCATTTCTTGGACAATCTCTTCTGTTCAGGAGAGACCAAGGGAACCTGCCTTCATTTCAGGAGGGATTGGCTGCTTGGCATATGACAACTCTGCCAGCTCCTGCTCCCTTAGGCTCTACTATTGCCTCTCGAGGGCATCTAGGGGAGTGGGCATGAGGCTGCAGTTCCTCCGACTTCGACTTACCAGGAAGCAGATACACGTAAGAATGTGGAGGGCAGAGAGGGATTCCATAAGACCGTCTTCCTCACTTCCATACGGCTCTGCAGAGCAAACTAACTTGAGTTTTATTTATTTGATCTTCTGGTTTTATTGCATAAATATTTATTTTTGTAAGTATAAAGTAATTTTACCAAATAATAAAAGCATGAGGAAATTGAGGTTAGAGGGAGGTGCTTAAAGAGGTTATGGGGGGAAAAAAAAAAAAGAGGTTATGGGGTGGAAGATTTAATACCGAAGAGGTTAGGGTGCAATAAGAAGGGACAAATTCAGGGAGAAATGTGATGCATTGTTGGAGGGTGTATGACGTGGTGTGTGAGGTTTGCACGTTGCCTCTTAACAATTTCTGTCCTTCAGGTGAAAACTCAAATCTCAGAAAAGTCATGTGCCTGTATGAAGAAGCTATTAGTTCCTTTGGAACTTTTTCCTTTGTTTAAGATTATATGTAGTATTACTTGAAATCTAGGATTATCACTAAGATGGGCATTGTAGTTAATGGTAGTTGATGGGTTCTAATTTTGGATGGAGTCCAGAGAAGGGATGGTTATTTCTAGAAATCCTCTCTCCCCTCACTGGACCAAACGGCCTCTTTGTAGTGAACTCACTTTTTTTTTTTTTTAATACTCCTATCATCTGGTGGGAGAGCCTTCCAAATGAACAAGCCAAAATATTGGTTCTTGGTAGAGGTTTGTTATTTCTTCAGTTTGTTCTTTAGAAGATTTTAGATGTTGATTTTTATTTTGTTTTAAGCCATAGCTTTAAAAGAATTCAGAGATGTGCATAGCTACCTTGGAATTTGTAACCTCAGCTCTGGGAGAGGATTTTTCCAGAAAGATTATTATCCAGTTGAAGTATGTTGTTACATTAGGGTCATCTCATGCTCATTTATGTCTGTTACCATGTCAAGTTACCCTTGTTACCATGTTACCATAGTATTATGTCAAGTGTCCTTCCAGGGACTTGAACCTTCCCACAGACCACACTTGACAGTATGCGTGGATGTGCAGTGGAGCCCACACTTGAGCGTGAGTGTATGTGCACTGTCACCTTGCTCTGGGTGGAAGTAGTTTATGGGTAACTTGTTTCCTCTATGTTCCTAAGGCCCCCTTTTGGATAGAATGTCGATAGCACTGCCTCTGCTGGGTAGAATTTGAATCTATGGTTTTCTTTCAAACTTTAGAGTTCAGTCTTACCTGGCTGCCTTTCCTTTTTGGAGAGGAAGGGGAGAACTCCCTAAATTTTGAGACTGAGAGTGGAGGACTCACTCCATGCTCCGGGACTCGGTGCCTCTGGGGGGTGCTGGAGGGGAGTCACAGGGGAGAGGGAGGCATTCCTTGAAGGCAGTAAGAAACAAACTGAAGCTTCTAAATTCGGGGCGGTTCAGAGAGTTAGGTGAGATGGAGGGGTCTACACTTGCCAGAGGCCATGGACACCTCCACGCCCATCCAGTTACCCAGTATTTTTAGAAATGGAGATTGGGCCCTTCTTCCCTTTTTCATATGTTGCTTGATCTCCCTCTCCCTCTTTGGTGCTTACATATTTCAGGCCCCTTAGCCAAACCCTTGCCTGTTGCCAGGATTTTGGTTCTAAGTTCTCACCATTCCCTCTGGTCCTTGAGCCTTTGGATAAAAACTCACAGAGCCGTGGGGTGGGGCTCTGCTGGAACGGCTGAGTTTCCTCTAACTGCACCTCCACTCTGGCTCCTCAGAACCAGTGGCTCGGCAGTCATGCAGTGTGGAGGTCTTCCCATTTCTCAGTGACCAGATTGTGAATAATTTCCAAACGGATTTTCTATTATTGTTACTATGGTTCTTTGTTTTGAAATAAAAATTCTGAATGTATATATAACATCACAGGCTTGGCTTTTTTGTTTTGTTTCGGTCCTTCCTGTGACAACAAAATCAGCTTTAATCCCAATGTGGCCACCCAGTACCTGTTGTAACCTTAAGTAAGTTTCTTCTACAAGAGTCTCGTACAAATGAAAATAGCAATACTTGTTTATTATGCAGATGAAATGGAAAAGCCTTAGCGCATTGCCTTGCATACTTAATAAATTATGTTGCTTGCTTTCCCCAGTGAGAATTCTTCTGATTTTTCTCTTATGCTCCTACCTATTTCCTTTCTCCTCCAGTCTTCAATCTCTAAAATTCATCCTACACTGATGTCAGGGCATCCATATGACATATACATATACATTTAAATCACTGTCCTGCTTAAAAATTCTTCAATAGCTTCCAGTCGGCTACAGGAAAAACAGTCCCCTGGCTTAACAACCCCTCCAGGGGCAAGGTTCCTGCTACCTTTCGTTTCGATTCACCATTTCTTTCTTTTTTTGTTTAATTTTTATTTTATATTGGAGTATTGTTGATTAACAATGTTGTGTTAGTTTCAGGTGTACAGTAAAGTGATTCAGTTATACATATGTATTCTCTCTCTCTATATATATATATCCCCATTCTTTTTCAGATTATTTTGCCATATAGGTTATCGCAGAATATTGAGTAGAGCTCCCTGTGCTCAACGGTAGGTCCTTGTTGATTATCTATTTTATATACAGTAGTGTGTGTATGTTCATCCCAAGCTCGTCATTTGTCCCCCTCCCCGCCACCTTTCCCTTTTGGTAACCATAAATTTGTTTTCGAAGTCTGTGAGTCTGTTTCTGTTTTGTAAATAAGAGTGCTATGAGTTATAAAAAATAAAAATAAAATTAGTTATAAATAAATAATTAGAAAACAGAAAATAACGCCTCATACCCACTACAGGCACTCCACACCTCCATGCTTTCCTTTCATGTAGTTCTGACACTCCCTTCCCTAGTTTCCATTCATTTACTACAGATATTTCTACTAGCCCAGGCAGGAGCTCCATAAAGGCTTCTTTACCCCCAACATAGTCCTTACACTGTGGTACTCTGTGTGTTAGAGGGGATGAAAGGATGAAACACCCTGGCTATCCTGAAAGAGCCCCAGTGAGTGCACCGTATTCCCCAAAATTGTGGTTGCCTTGGCTCCCTTTTTCCACCTTTGCTTCCTTATAATTCATTCTTCACATGATCAGAGTGATCTTTTAAAATCAGATCATGTCACTCGCTGCCCAAAGCCTTCCAGTTCCACTTAAAATAGTATCCAGGGGATGGTATCTAGAGGCATGCAGAATGGCCCAGCGTTTGAGGTACGTCCTAGACTGTCCTACAACAGCCTCTAACAAAACTAGGCCATCTGGAACCCCAAAACCTACATATAGTGTGTGCCCAGGCTGACTTTGAGGGGCTCGTGCTGTGAGACCTAAACTTTTTATAAGGTTGTCTAAAATGAGAAAGCATGTCAGGGGCTTCCCTTGGGGTGCAGTGGTTGGGAATCCGCTTGCCAGTGCAGGGGACAGGGGTTCGAGCCCTGGTCCGGGAAGATCCCGCATGCCACGGAGCAGCTAAGCCCGTGTGCCACAACTACTGAAGGCTGCGTGCCTAGAGCCTGTGCTGTGCAACGGGAGAGGCCACTGCAATGAGAAGCCCGCGCACCACTACAAGGAGTAGCCCCCGCTCGCCACAACTAGAGAAAGCCCCTGCTTAGCAACAAAGACCCAACGCAGCCATAAATAAATAAATAAATAGATAGATAGATAAATAAGCATGTCAGCAGGACCTGTGGTGGGTCCATGGGAGGTAAATGTGTCCATGACAGGATCAAGCATGCTTTCCTTATTGGGCAGAAAATCAAGAGTGTTGAAGGCAAAAGAACAGAGTCAGAGAGCTAAATTTTAAAATGGAGATTTTTTTTGTTGTTGGGGGTGGAATTCCCTGGTGGTCTAGCTGTTAGGATTTGGCGCTTTCATTGCAGAGGCCTGGGTTTGATTCCTGGTTGGGGAACTGAGATCCCACGAGCCACACGGTGCGGCAAAAAAATAAAAATAAGTAAATAAATGAAATAAAAATGGAGATTTTTGAGTAACAAAAAAGCAAAAAAAAAAAATAGTACCCAGACTTCTTTGCTGTGGCCTATAAACTGGGTGACCATATGGCCTAGTTTACTCTTATGACCCTGGTGTAGCTTTTTGTATCTGCTTGCATTCATTCTCATAACTGTCCTGACACTAAATTCTGCTTTCCTTGCCTAAAGGATTTGCTCTTGTTACTTTCTTTGCTCACTGAAGTTTAGCCCCACTGGTCTTTCTAGTTCTCATGTACATCAAGTTCATGATCACTCAGGTTCTTGACATGTATCCTCTCGTGCTTGGAATATTCTGCCTCAGAATTTTGTATGGCTGAGTCTACTTTGTGGATTAGGGTTTAGTTAATCTCTGCAGAGGATAAGCTCCATAAAAGCAAGTACCTTGTCTTGTTATGCCTAGAACACTGCCTGACATATAATTGATTTTTATTAAGTATATCAGTCTGGCTCCTATCAGAATACCAAAACTTCTACAACTAAAAACATAAAGAAGAAGACCAAAACCACACATTGACTTAAACAGGGAAAGTTTAAATAAAAAAAAAAAAAATCAGGCTACGATAAGAACAAGTTAAAAATGATGGAAGAGAACTCAATATGGTATCCCAGGGCTGAGGGAGAGTATCCAAGGAAGGACAACTTTGGGAGGCCACCTCCCCAAAGCTGAGGTTCAGATCTCACTGGAAAAGGCATAGTAGCAGTCTACTGGCTAACAGAGGAGTTTGCTAGATTACACAGGCCAGAGCTGGTGTGCATTCCTCAGGCAAGCAGTCGACAACTCTCCAATAGGTGAGAGGCCTGGGGCCTGGGGTGAATAGCCACTGCCAGACGTGGGCCGGGGCCATGAGGTGGCTGAGGGTGCTTGCATTCTTCGTGCTTGGCTGGGGCAGGACACCACCAAATGTTCGCTCATCCACCCTGCTGAACTGTGGTGTAGCCGCTGGAACCAGCAGAAGCCCACTTCCCTCTACAATATCCTTCTAGCACCATCTACTGAGAAAACTTGATTGCACTCAACCCGCTAAGAGATGATCTAAAGGGAATCCCAGGGACTTCCCTGGTGGTGCAGTGGTTTAAGAATCTGCCTGCCAGTGCAGGGAACATGAGTTCTATCCCTGGTCCTGGAAGATCCCACGTGCCATGCCACGGAGCAACTAGGCCCCTGCACCACAACTACTGAGCCCACGCGCCGCAACCACTGAAGCCCGTGCGCCTAGAGCCCGTGCTCCGCAACAAGAGAAGCCACCGTGATGAGAAGCCCCACGCACCACAGCGAAGAGTAGCCCCCGCTTGCCGCAACTAGAGGAATCCTGTGCGCATCAACGGAGACCCAGCGCAGCATGAATGAATGAATGAAGAAATAAGTAAGTAAATAAATGGAATTCCATGCATTACCACAAGACAGGTCTTCTTTTTTGGCTGTATTGGGTCTCTGTTGCTGCACACGGGCTTTCTCTATTTGCTGAGATCAGGGGCTACTCTTCGTTGCGGTGCGCGGGCTTCTCATCGCGGTGGCTTCTCTTGTTGCGGAGCACGGGCTCTAAGCGTGCGGGCTTCAATAGTTGTGGTGAACGGGCTTAGTTGCTCTACCGCATGTGGGATCTTCAAGGACCAGGGCTCGAACCCGTGTCTCCTACTTTGGCAGACTGATTCTTAACCACTGAGCCACCGGGGAAGTCCCACGAGACAGGTCTTGAAGGACGAATTTGGAGCTGAGGCAGTAAATCGATAACTGGCACAATTAATGTTAGATGGCTGGCCGAAGCGGTCCTTGATTGACAGCGTCTCCTTCTTCCACAACTCCCAGGGCCTTCTGAACTTCAGATACAATTCAAGTTGCAAAGTGCCATTTTAGGAGGTGGGGAGGTGTGGGGGTCCCAAAGTGTTTGCTTCAGAAATTTGGCCAAGGTTCCAACTGGCTGGCTCCAGCTGAGCTTGCGCTGGAGGCCCCTGCCCAGGACCCAGCAAGTGAGACAGGGGGAGATGCAGAGGGAGCCCCTCTGCGCCTGAGGCCTCTGAGCTGCAGGACGATGTCTGGATCGAGGGTCCAGGTGAGGCCTGAGCCGGCCCGCTCTGGCTCTACGTTCTAGGTCTTCACCGCGCGCCCTCTTGGATGTCAAGTCCCAGAGTGGCACCAACGAATCTAGTAACATCTGTCCGTGATCCGGGCGGGCCACCGTGGCGGCGGCACCGCTGAAGCCGCGGGTCCCGCCGGTCGTCCACCTCCCTCCGCTCCCACCGCTCCAGCTCCAGGGCTGGCCTAGGGCCTGCGCCTGCGCCCGCCCCCTCCTCCGCCCCGCAGTCACGGGAGGCTGGGCGGGCTCTGGACCAAACCGCGGACGCTGCAGGAGGCGGGGCTTCGGCCGCGCCAGGTCTCCCGCGAGCCTTCGCTGCGCAGGCTCGGGCGGCACCAGCAGCCCGCTAGATTCCATGCGGCTGAAGCCATTTCCGGCTAAGACGCAGGACACGCTTGGCGAAGTGCAGACCTTCAAAGGCAGGTATTTCCCGCCTTTCTTATTCTGAAGAGAATTTAACTACCCTTTCTGGATTGCTCTAAGCTTTGTGACTTAATTGATATGACTAAATCATCTGAGTTGGCATAGGTTTCAGAGATTAAATTCAAATCTCACTTTTAAAAAATTGAATCGTCAAAACTGGAACCGGCACCCTGTCTCTTGACTATATGCTCCAGAACTGGACTAAAGTTAAATACCCAATAAGGTATAAGGGTACCAGTTTTTGTTTTGTTTTGTTTTTTTGCGGTACGCGGGCCTCTCACCGCTGTGGCCTCTCCCGTTGCGGAGCACAGGCTCCGGACGCGCAGGCGCAGCGGTCATGGCTCACGGGCCCAGCCGCTCCGCGGCATGTGGGATCTTCCCGGACCGGGGCACCAACCCGCGTCCCCAGCCTCGGCAGGCGGACTTTAAACCACTGCGCCACCAGGGAAGCCCAGGGTACCAGTTTTTATACACTTTTACTAAAACGTTTTATTATGAAACGTTTCATCTTTATCAACCTGAAGTGAGAAAGGAGTCCTGTATTTTATTCTATTTTTTTAAATTTATTATTTTATTTATTTATTTTTAGCTGCGTTGGGTCTTCGTTGCGGTGCACGGGCTCCTCATTGCGGTGGCTTCTCTTGTTGGGAGCACAGGCTCTAGGCGTGCGGGCTTCAGTAGTTGCGGCTGGTGGGCTCAGTAGTTGTGTCGCACGGGCTCTAGAGCACAGGCTCAGTAGTTGTGGTGCATGGGCTTAGTTGCTCCGTGGCACGTGGGATCTTCCTGGACCAAGGCTCGAACCCTTGTCCCCTGCATTAGCAGGCGGATTCTTTAACCACCGTGCCACCAGGGAAGCCCGAGTCCTGTATGTTAAATTTACATTTTTACTACGAGATTGAGCATTTTTTCGGTCTTTGTATTTCCTTATCTGCATACCATTTGTATATATCAGAGGAGGAATATTTTGAAAAAGATGTGTTTTGGAGAAGAAACAAGACAAAATAAATAAGTAGAGTTTATAAAGAAAATAGTTACTATATGACCCAGCATTTCCACTCCTAGATATATTACCCATGAAAGATGAAAACTTGTCCACACAAAAACTTGTTCACACGTTTGTCGCAGCATAATTCACACTAACCCCAAACTGGAAGCAAACCATATATCCATTGACAGATATCCATTGACAGATAAACGGAAAACCAAATGTGGTATATCCGTACAATGCAATAGTACTTAGTCACAAGAAGGAATGAAGTACTGATACATGCTGTAATATAGATGACCCTTGAAACCACACGTGTATAAAGCCAGTCACAAAAGACCACATATTATATGACTCAATTTATATGAAATTTCCAGAACAGGCAAATCTATAGAAAGATGGTAGCTTAGTGGTGACCTAGAACTAAGGGGAGGAAAACAAAGGGGGGTGGGGACACAGATAAAAAATGACTTCTAATGGGTACAAAGTTTCTTTTTAGGGTGATGGAAACACTCTAAAATTAGATTATTCATCTAATAATCTGGTTCCACAACTCTGTATAAATGCTAAGAATTATTGAATGGTACGCTTTCAATGGGTGAACCTTATAATATATAAATTATGTAAAAATAAATCTGTGTAATAAAAAGATTAAAACAAAAAGGAAAATAAGAGAATAAGTAGTCATATAAAAACCTAAATGCAGGGCTTCTCTGGTGGCGCAGTGGTTGAGAGTCCGCCTGCTGATGCAGGGGACACGGGTTCGTGCCCCGGTCCGAGAGGATCCCACATGCCGCAGAGCGGCTGGGCCCGTGAGCCATGGCCAATGAGCCTGCGCGTCCGGAGCCTGTGCTCTGCAACGGGAGAGGCCACAACAGTGAGAGGCCTGCGTATGCAAAAAAAAAAAAAAAACCTAAATGTCCTGATAGGAAACTGGTAAAACTAAATTTTGAACCATCCTGTAATAGAATATTATGCAGATAGTCAATGTAATTGAATGGGTAGATATTTGTGTCCTGTGTGTGAGGGATTTGATTTCCCTGCATTCTGAACAACACTTATTAATATCTGACTTGTTGATTTTATGCATCCTAGTGGGTGTGAAATGATATCTCAGAGTGGTTTTGATTTGCATTTCCTTAATGACTAATGCTGTTGAACATCTTTTTTATGGGCTTATTGGCCATTTCTGTATCTTCTTTGGTGAAATGTCTATTCAAGTCCTTTGCTTCTGTTTAATTGAGTTACATGAGTTTTTATTTATTTATTTTTAACACTTTTATTGCTTTACAATGGTGTGTTAGTTTCTGCTTTATAACAAAGTGCATCAGTTATACATACACATATATCCGCTATCTCTTCCCTCTTGCGTCTCCCTCCCTCCCACCCTCCCTATCCCACCCCTCCAGGCAGTCACAAAGCACTGAGCTGATCTCCCTGTGCTATGCGGCTGCTTACCACTAGCTATCTATTTTACGTTTGGTAGTGTATATATGTCCATGCCACTCTCTCACTTTGTGGTAGTGTGTAGTGTGTTTGGTAGTGTGTATATGTCCATGCCACTCTCTCACTTTATTGTTTGTAGATTTTTTGATGATGGCCATTCTGACCAGTGTGAGATGATATCTCATTGTAGTTTTCATTTGCATTTCTCTAATGATTAATGATGTTGAGCATTTTTTCATGTGTCTGTTGGCAATCTGTATATCTTCTTTGGAGAAATGTGTATTTAGGTCTTCTGCCCATTTTTGGATTGGGGTGTTTGTTTTTTTAATATTGAGCTGCATGAGCTGCTTGTAAGTTTTGGAGATTAATCCTTTGTCAGTTGCTTCATTTGCAAATATTTTCTCCCATTCTGAGTGTTGGCTTTTCGTCTTGTTTATGGTTTCATTTGCTGTGCAAAAGCTTTTAAGTTTCGTTAGGTCCCATTTGTTTATTTTTGTTTTTATTTCCATTTCTCTGGGAGGTGGGTCAAAAAGGATCTTGCTGTGATTTATGTCATAGAGTGTTCTGCCTATGTTTTCCTCTAAGAGTTTGTTGGTGTCTGGCCTTACATTTAGGTCTTTAATCCATCTTGAGTTTATATTTGTGTATGGTGTTAGGGACTGTTCTAATTTCATTCTTTTACATGTAGCTGTCCAGTTTTCCCAGCACCACTTATTGAAGAGGCTGTCTTTTCTCCACTGTATATTCTTGCCTCCTTTATCAAAGATAAGGTGACTATATGTGTGTGGGTTTATCTCTGGGCTTTCTATCCTGTTCCATTGATCTATATTTCTGTTTCTGTGCCAGTACCATACTGTCTTGATTACTGTAGCTTTGTAGTATAGTCAGAAGTCAGGGAGCCTGATTCCTCCAGCTCCGTTTTTCTTTCTCAAGATTGCTTTGGCTATTCTTTTTTTTTTGTGGTACACGGGCCTCTCACTGTTGTGGCCTCTCACGCTGCAGAGCACAGGCTCCAGATGCACAGGCTCAGCGGCCATGGCCCACAGGCCCAGCTGCTCCGCGGCATGTGGGATCCTCCCGGACCGGGGCACAAACCCGCATCCCTTGCATTGGCAGGCGGACTCTCAACCACTGTGCCACCAGGGAAGCCCTCTTTATTTTTTATTTATTTATTTTTTGAGTTCTTTATATAGTCTGGATGAGTCTCTTATCAAATATATGATTTGCAAATACCATTCTGTAGATTGTCTTTAAACTTTTTTTTTTTTTTTTGGCCACACTGCGGCTTGTGGGATCTTCGTTCCCTGACCAGGGATCAGACCCTGTTCCTCAGCAGTGAAAGCGTGGAGTCTTAACCACTGGACTGCCAGGGAATTCCCTCTTTCCATTTTCTTGATAGTGTCCTTTGAAATACAAAAGTTTTAAATTTTGTTGGTGGGCTTGTAAAATGGTATAACCACTATGAAAAATACTATGGAGTTTCCTCAAAACATTAAATATAGAGCACTATATGATCTAACAATCCCACTTCTGGATATATGACCAAAAGAATTGAAAGCAGGGTCTTGAGATATTTGCATACCCATGTTCATAGCAGCACTATTCACAATAGCCAAGAAGTGGAAGCAACCCAAGTGTCCAGCAATGGATGAATGGATAAACACAGTGTCCAATATGCATCCAAGGGAATTTTTTTTTTAATTTATTTTATTTATTTATTTTTGGCTGCGTTGGGTCTTTGTTGCTGTGTGCGGGCTTTCTCTAGTTGTGGTGAGTGGGGGCTACTCTTCGTTGCGGTGTGCGGGCTCTAGGCATGCGGGCTTCAATAGTTGTGGCACATGGGCTCAGTAGTTGTGGCTCACAGGCTTTAGAGCGCAGGCTCAGTAGTTGTGATGCACGGGCCTAGTTGCTCCACGGCATGTGGGATCTTCCCGGACCAGGGCTCGAATCCGTGTCCCCTGCATTGGCAGGCAGATTCTTTTTTTTTTTTTTTTAACATCTTTATTGGAGTATAATTGCTTTACAATTGTATGTTAGTTTCAGCTTCACAACAAAATGAATCAGTTATGTATATACATATATTCCCATATCTCTTCCCGCTTGCGTCTCCCTCCCTCCCACCCTCCCTATCCCACCCCTCCAGGCGGTCACAAAGCACCGAGCTGATCTCCCTGTGCTATGCGGCTGCTTCCCACTAGCTAACTACCTTACTTTTGGTAGTGTATATATGTCCATGCCTCTTTATCGCTTTGTCACCGTTTACCCTTCCCCCTCCCCATAGCCTCAAGTCCATTCTCTAGTAAGTCTGTCTTTATTCCTGTTTCACCCCTAGGTTTTTCATGACATTTTTTTTTTAAATTCCATATATATGTGTTAGCATACGGTATTTGTCTCTCTCTTTCTGACTTACTTCACTCTGTATGACAGACTCTAGGTCTATCCACCTCATTACAAATAGCTCAATTTCGTCTCTTTTTATGGCTGAGTAATATTCCATTGTATATATGTGCCACATCTTCTTTATCCATTCATCCGATGATGGACACTTAGGTTGTTTCCATCTCTGGGCTATTGTAAATAGAGCTGACATTGGCAGGCAGATTCTTAACCACTGCGCCACCAGGGAAGCCCCACATCCAAGGGAACATTATTCAGGCTGCAAAAGGAAGGAAATCCTGCATATCCCATTGCATGGGTGAATCTTGAGGCCATTATGCTAAGTGAGATAAGCCAGTCACAAGAATAAAAGTACTGTATGCTTCTCCTTGCGCGAGGTATTTAAAGCAGTCAAACTCAGGGCTTCTCTGGTAGTCCAGTGTTAAGACTTCTCATTTCCAATGCAGGGAATGTGGGTTTGATCCCTGGTTGGGGAACTAACATCCCACATGCTGCACGGCACAGCCAAAAAAAGATTTTTTTCAATATATATATATTTTAAATGTATGTATTTGGCTGCGCTGGGTCTTAGTTGCGGCACACAGGATCGTCGTTGCTGCGTGCGAGATCGTTGTTGCCACATGTGGGATCTTCTTTGTGTCATGCAGGATCTAGTACCCTGACCAGGGATGGAACCTGGGGCCCCTGCGTTGGGAGCACGGAGTGTTAACCACTGGACTGCCAGGGAAGTCCCCAAATTTTTTTTAAAAAAAGAAAAAAATATTAAAGCAGTCAAACTCATAGAAACATAAAGGAGAATGGTGGTTACCAGGGGCTGGGGGAAGGGGAAACAAGAGTTGTTTAATGGGTATAGAGCTTCATATTTGCAAGATGAAAACGTTCTGGATATCTGCTTCTTCACAACAATGTGAATATACTTCACTCCACTGAACTGTACATTTAAACATGGTTAATATCGTAGTCCTTTTGGACTGCTTTAACAAGATACTGTAGACTGGATAGCTTATGAACAGCAGAAATTTATTTCTCACAGTTTTGGTCTGGAGGCTGAAGCCCAAGCTCCGTGTGCCTGCTTGTTTGGATGAGGGCCACCTTCTGGGTTGCAGTCTTCTCATCGTATTCTTTCATGGCAGAAGGGGCAAGGAAGCTTTCTTATGGAGCTATTATAAGTGCACTAATCCCTTTCATGAGAGCTCCACCCTCATGACCTGATCAGCTCCCAAAGGCCCCCAGCAACTAATACCATCACATTCGTCATTAGGATTTAAACATATGAATTGGGGGGACACAAACATTCAGACCACAGCAGTTAAGATAGTTTATAAAAGTTTTAAATTTTTGATTAAGTCCAATTCATCCATGTTTTCCTTTTGTTATTCGTGCCTACCAGACTGGCAGACCTTTGAATATCTGTAAATATCAACTGCAGGCAAGAATGCAAAATGGGGACTGTCTTTACTGCTAGTAAGAGTGTAAAGTTGTGGGCTTCCCTGGTGGCGCAGTGGTTGAGAGTCCACCTGCTGATGCAGGGGACACAGGTTCGTGTCCCGGTCTGGGAGGATCCCACATGCCGCGGAGCGGCTGGGCCTGTGAGCCATGGCCGCTGAGCATGCGCGTCCGGAGCCTGTGCTCCGCAGCGGGAGAGGCCACAACAGTGAGAGGCCCGTGTACCGGAAAAAAAAAAAAAAAAAAAGAGTGTAAAGTTGTACCAGCACTTTAGAAAACAGTTTGACTTTATGTGGGAAAGTGGAATATGTATGGCCCCTATTCTTCACCCACCCCACCCTACACCCAATTCCATGCTCTCTACCAAGTGGTTTTTGTAGTTCTGGTCTGAATGTTTGTGTCCCCCAAAATTAATATACTGCAATCCTAACCCCCAAGGTGATGGTATTAGGAGGTGGGGCCTTTGGGAGATGATTAGGTCATGTAGGCAGAGCTCTCATGAATGGGATTAGTGCACTTATAAAAGCCCCACAAGAAAGCTCCCTTGCCCCTTCCACCATGTAAGATTACAGCAAAAAGATGGCAGTCCACGAACCAAGAAGCAGGCTCTCACCAGACACTGAACCTGCTGGTGACTTGATCTTGGAATTCCCAGCCTCCAGCACTGTGAGAAATACATTTCTGCTGTTCATAAGCCACCCATGGTATTTGGTATTTGGTATTTTTGTTTTAGCAGCCCAAATGAACAAAGACAAGTTCCTTCTACTAAAAGGGAGAGATATGCTTCCCCTTAACGTTAGGTTCAGCCGTATGACTTGACTTGGCCAATAGAGTAAGGCAGAAATAACTGTGTGGAAGGGGCAAGGGAGCTGAGTCTCCAATGAGCTTCCTTGATAGAGAGTGTTTCACACATGTTGTCACAAGTCATCGCTGGGAGAATCAAGTATACCCATGACTGCCCTGGGAGAGGACTCGGGGAAGCTTGTACCCAGTTTCCAGGCTTTGCCCTACGAACCCTTTGGTGATTTTGCTTTGTACTCTTTCACTATAATAAATCTTAGCTGTGAGTACTACTCTGTGCTGAGTCCTATGAGTCTTCCTAGTGAATCACTGAGCCTGGGGGTGGTCTTGGCAACTCTTGATACATTAACCTTAGAAGTGTACGGAGGGACTTCCCTGGTGGTCCAGTGGTTGAGACTCAGCATTCCCAATGTAGAGGGCCTGGGTTCGATTCCTGGTCAGGGAACTAGATCCTGCATGCCGAAACGAGAGATTCCGCAACAGAGATCCTGCGTGCCGCAACTAAGACCTGGTACAGCCAAATAAATATTTTTTTAAAAGTGTATGGAATGGCTACTATATATAAAATAGATAACTAATAAGGACCTACTGTATAGCACAGGGAACTCTACTCAATACTCTGTGATGGCCTATATGGGAAAAGAATCTAAAAAAAAGTGGATAGGGACTTCCTTGGTGACGCAGTGGTTAAGAATCCACCTGCCAATGCAGGGAACACGGGTTCAAGCCCTGGTCCAGGAAGATCCCACATGCCGCGGAGCAACTAAGCCCATGCCCCACAACTACTGAGCCTGCATGCCACAACTACTGATGCCCGCACACCTAGAGCCCATGCTGCGCACCAAGAGAAGCCACCACAATAAGAAGCCCAAGCACCGCAACAAAGAGTAGCCCCCGCTTGCCACAACTAGAGAAAGCCCACGTGCAGCAACGAAGACCCAACGCAGCCAAAAATAAATAAATAAATTTATTTTTTAAAAAATGGATTTGCCTAACTATATTAAAAAAAAAAAAAGAATCCTCCTGCCAATGCAGGGGACACAAGTTCAATCCCTGGTCCTGGAAGATCCCACATGCCACGGAACAACTAAGCCCCTGCACCACAACTACTGAGCCCACCTGCTGCAACTACTGAAGCCCTCACACCTAGAGCCCATGCTCTGCAACAAGAGAAGCCACTGAAATAAGAAGCCCGTGCACCACAACCAAGAGTAACCCCCGCTCACCAGAACTAGAGAAAGCCCGCTCTCAGCAATGAAGACCCAACGCAGCCAAAAAAAAGAGTGGATATATGTATAACTGATTCACTTTGCTGTACACTTGAAACTAACACAACATTGTAAATCAACTATACTCTAATAAAAATTTAAAAAAAATAATTGCAAGGAATGGGAAAGAAAAGTCCCAAGAAATTTACTTTCAGCAGTTTCCTTTAGAACTAAGTGACCAGGTAACTCTTTCATTTCTTAATGGAAACATACTTAATTCTGCCTTTTTGGGTCACTGCCCACTACTGCATTATTTATTATTAATAATAAATAGTAACAGTTGTATGGCTGCCTCTAGTTTACAAGACAGTTGCATATCTACTTTCCCCCAAACCCTGAAATGGAAAGGGCAGCTATTATTGATTTGATGTTACTGTTGGGGCAACTGAGGTTCAGAGGGGTTCAGGCAGCTGCCCAACATTACCATAAAAGGCAAGAGAGTTGAGTTAGAATTTAAGTCTTTCAATCTTAGGTCCTATCATCTTTCTAAACACAGCCCAGGATTGGCTTCCAATCCTGACTGATCATCACGAGTTGAGATATAAAATATGGCCAACGTGTTTTCTAAAGTGGTTGAACCATTTTACATCCTAGCGGTATTGTATGAACATTCTAGTTGCTCCACTTCCGCACCAACATGTGATATGACCAATCTTATTTATTTTAGCCAAAAGACACCCCTGAGATGTGTAGTGAATCTCATTGTAACTTTAATTTTCAGATTTCTAATGACCAGTGATGTTGATCAACTTTTCGTGTGTTTATTTGCCATCTGAGTGTCTTCTTTGGTGAAGTGCCTGTTCAAATATTTTGCCCATTTTTAAAGTGGCTTGTTTATCTGCCTATTAGTGAGTTTTAAAAAACCAGCTGTAGGGCTTCCCTGTTGGTTCAGTGGTTAAGAATCTGCCTGCCAGTGCAGGGGACACGGGTTCAGGCCGTGGTCTGGGAAGATCCCACATGCTACGGAGCAACTAAGCCCGTGCGCCACAACTACTGAGCCCACGTGCCACAACTACTGAAGCCCGTGCGCCTAGAGCCCGTACTCCGCAACAAGAGAAGCCACCACAATGAGAAGCCTGCGCACCACAACAAAGATTAGTCCCCGCTTGCTGCAACTAGAGAAAGCCCACGCACAGCAACAAAGACCCAACGCAGCCAAAATAAATAAATAAATTAGTGAAAAAAAAAAAAACAGCTGTATTGAGGTTTAATTGACATACCACAAACTGTGCATAAAGTGTACAATTCAGTAATATATACATCTATGATGTATACACCCGTGAAATCATCACTGCAGTCATAGAGGTGGGATGGGGAGGGGAAGGGTCAGGGGTTGGTAACAGCTGATTCTGAATACAGCTTATATTCTGTATTAGTTGAACTTTTTGAGAATCTGATAAAAGTTTTTGACTCTACTGAGAAAAACATACATGCACAAACTCAAAAATTTGCTTGCACTGCCAGAAGGATCCTGACTCCCTGGACCCAAACATTCACCTCTTATCTGTGTAGGTATGATGTGTCTGTTTCTGACTGGGAGGTTCATTCTTGCTGAGACCCCCTGCCACTTATTAGACTGCTTTCTTGCCTTTGTCTTTCTTTTTCTCTTCATTTCTATTTCTTTTCATTCTTTTCCTTATCACAGATGTCTATGCATGTTTTTCTATTGAGCACTAAGCATGATCCTGGGTAAACAGTGGCATGCAATGCCCTGCTCTGCAGGAGTTTACCAATCATTTGGGGCCATTTTCCGTTAGAGAAGACAGACAAGAAAATAGCCTACTGCAGCCTGTGCTCATTCTGAAAAAGAGCTTGGAATAGAAGTGAGTCCTTGAAAATAAGACTACAATGTGCCCTCTAGGTGTTAAAGGTGAACTGCTGGAATCTTCCTGGGCTCAAGGAGGATTTCCTGTGGGTTGCACTCCACAATTCATTAACTTGCAGTTTACAGGATACTGGTGATAATTAGAAGCATATAATGACTCAAAGCACATTTTGTTTCTAAATTACTACATCCTTGCTTAGTGTCATAGTTTCCATTCTACCTCATCAGAGCCCTGAGGGTGGTTGAAATTTAATTAGAGCTTTACATTAATGTTGGAAAATTTGCCAGAATAAACCAAGAAAAAAAGGAAAAACACCAAAGTTTTTTCTGGTATACCAATTGCAAATTTGCAGAAAGAAAAACATAATAGTTTACAATGAACTAAGTAGGAGCGGGCTCCCATCCTGACCCTTGGGATAAGCCATATTGATACAAAGTAGATGTATTCTAGGTCCAAAAATAGTAGACTGAAATCTTCTGGGGTCCAAGTAAGAAGCAGTAACAAGGAAGCTACATGGAGACGGGTAAACAGACAGACAGGGTCAGTTTATTATCCTTACCCGAAAACAGCAGTATCTTTCTGAAAACAGCTCAGAAAAATGGAGTTTTCTTGGCACCTGAAGGAAGTAGGGCACCAAGGGATTATGCCATATACACACTAGGTCAGATCCTGGAAGCCCACCTCCACTGGTGTCAGGAGCTGTGTTGCTCTAGATTCGTCCAGGAATGTGCCAATTTTCTAGTAGAAGTAAAACACTGTCACTTATGAGAACTGTAGTATAGGAAGTAAGTAAAATGCTTAACAGATAGGACCTAGGTACCAGCACCCCAGCTTTTAAATGAAAATTATAGGCTCTCCTTTATATACATAAATACACCAAAGACCCACTCCAAGGTGAAAAAATAGTATTGAAAGAGAGTGATAGGGAATTCCCTGGTGGTCCAGTGATTAGGACTCCACACTTTCACTGCCCAGGGCCCAGTTTCAATCCCTGGCCGGGGAGCTAAGATCCTGCAAGCTGCGCCGTGCAGTCAAAAAAAAAAAAAAGATAGGATAATGAAATGATTTTTCTTTTTTTTTTTTTGCGGTACGCGGGCCTCTCACTGTTGTGGCCTCTCCCGTTACGGAGCACAGGCTCCGGACGCGCAGGCTCAGCGGCCATGGCTCACGGGCCCAGCCGCTCCGCGGCATGTGGGATCTTCCCGGACCGGGGCACGAACCCGTGTCCCTTGCATCAGCAGGCGGACTCTCAGCAACTGCGCCACCAGGGAAGCCCCAGCCTTTATTCTTGACAAATATTTGAGTGGATTTTGCACATGGGCAATTTCCTTTTATGAACTATGGTTACCTTGTACCAACTTGTTTAGGCCATCTTGAAATGGATGCTATAATCAATAACTGCTTTATACAATTTATAACCTTCCTTCATGTAACAAAGTCTTACCAAAAGTGTTAATATTTTCTCACTATAAAAACATTCTGGATATGATGTGTGATGTTGAATGAAAATGAGTCAAATTATTTGAAATTGTAATCTTCTTGGAGATAGTATAAAATACAGTCGCAAACACATAGTGAATGCTTAGAATTGCTACAGTTTCCTGGTTCTAATATTTTTTTAGGTGTTTTTTCTGGTTGTTTCACGGCTGTATCTCTGGCGCTTAGAACATTGGTCTAAGAGAGTAGACTTTAAAAGTTCTCATTACAAGAAAAAAATTTGTACCTACGTATGGGGATGGATGGTAACTAGACTCATTGTGGTGATCATTTTGCAGTATACACTGTTGGGGCTCAGGGCAGGCCATCCCCAAATATTCCCCAATGGCATGTTCATTATTTTGAATTAAAGTTGCTTAAGACATGACCAATGCGAGAGGGACACTCTGACCCTCCGCTCTTTCTCTCTGAAAGCGGGAAATAAATCTCTCCTTTGAAAGGTTCACTCCCCACCCTTATTGCCAGAGATAGGGAATTCAGGCCAAGAAGCCTGTTACTTCTTTGCTTTACTTCCTCAAGTCTAAACTCCATTTAGATTCCTCACTAACTGAGCACCCCAAACTTAGGTTTCTTTATCATATCAATTCCTCACAAATTTATTGTTTCTTTGTCTAAAAAGTAGAAAAGCTGGCTGCTTTGGCCACTTGTTAGGGCCTATTTCCGTGAAACCTCCAGGCACATGAATTAAAATGTTTCTTTTTCTCCTGTTAATATTTCTTGTGTCAATTTTATTATTAGTCTGGCCACAAGAACCCAAGGGGCAGAGGGGGAAATTTCCCACTCCCGATAATACAAATATCCAATCGTTCTGTTGTACACCTGAAACTAATATGTTATATGTCAGTTGTACCTCAATTTAAAAAATTAAAGAAAACAGTGTCTATAACAAATAGCAATGTTTAATAAATATTCGTTCAACACATGAGTGAATTTATGGCATTAATCATTACGTGGGTTTGGTCATGTTCTCCGTGTACGTTTTGGAATAGAATATTGGGGTTTGTATTTTTTCTCATACTTTTTTTTTTTTTTTTTTTTTTTTTTTGCGGTACGTGGGCCTCTCACTGTTGTGGCCTCTCCCGTTGCGGAGCACAGGCTCCGGACGCGCAGGCCCAGCGGCCACGGCTCACGGGCCCAGCCGCTCTGCGGCATGTGGGATCCTCCTGGACCGGGGCACGAACCCGCGTCCCCTGCATCGGCAGGCGGACTCCCAACCACTGCGCCACCAGGGAAGCCCTCATACTTCTTTTTTGATCCCCTCCCCCCCCTCCCGCCCCGTCTTCCTGCTGATGCACGGAATCAATATGAATGAGATGGGTAATGCTTTCAGTTAAAAGCCCATAACAGCAGATCTCTTTTCTGCTTGTCCTCAGCCATTTATTTGTACCTTCATCACAATACCTAATCACACTCTGCCCAAAACGTTTGCGTGTTTCCTTCACTACTTGGGGTCAGAACCACTATGAGTCACTTGTCAAACAAGTGTCATTTATCAGGCATATCTATGTACATCTAATTACCATTGTACATGGATTTCCATCTGAACTACACGCAATTGAACATGCCTAGGTAACCATTCCCTTGTCCTGGAAGGTATGGTGAGGAGAAGGAAACTTCCCAAGGTTCTAAAACAGGAAATTGGTGAGCCCAGAGCGCTGGGAAGAGGTGTGACCCGCCAGGTGAGCTTCATGCCGCCTTTGGTGGCTTTGCCCAAAGCAGACTTGTCTAATCTGTGGTTCAGAACCCAGAGTTCCAGGATTCTAGCCTTCCCTAAAGGTAATAAGACAAATACATGATCTATTTTCATATTTCAAAAAGGTTACTTTTACTGACTGGTAATTATTTATTTCCATAGATGCTACTCTTATTCTTCCCAAATAGAAATATTTATTATTTTTACGTGATAATAGATGCTCTAAAAAGATTCCAGTAATAGAAAGTGAAAACTCCCTCAAAATTTTCCTTCCTAAAGATAAACACTGCTTTTTGGTATATATCTATCTTTACCACATTTTATTTATGTCTGTATATTACATAAATAGAATCACCTTAACTTGTAAAATAATTTGCCTTTTTACCTTAATAAGCAATGGAAATTTTTCCCCATGCGTTTAATCTGCCTCATCCTTTTTTTTTTTTTGTGGCTGCGTAAATACTGCAGTATTTGGCTATATCAGGACATGTTTAAGCAAAGTCCTACTGGTGGACATTTAAACGTAAACATTTTTTTTTTCTATCTATTACCAGCAATGCTGCAGTGAGTATCGTTGTGTGGTTGTCTGAATAATGCCTTACATAAATTCCTAGAAATGCTCAAGGGTATTCATACTTTATATTTCCATGCACATAACTGACATTTGTTGCATATATTCTATGAGCTAGAAAAAAAAAATATCAGATGATTACCTAATTAAATCCTCACAGCAAACCTTAATGCATTTTAAATTTATTTTGGTCTTGATATCAAATACTTGCTGTCCCCTGGGATAAGCCAGTTGATAAAGTGAAACATTTTTACACAATACATAATAGCTGATACTACATTCCAAGTTTTTTTCCTTTGTGAACTGGTTTCATAATCTGAATATAATCAATGTCTCAGCAATTGAGATAGAATATATGAAATTACTAACACACACACACATTTATGTAGAGAGATCTGTAGTTACAATATACACCAAATTCTAAAGTTACTTATGCATGAAAGCTGGAGAGGGGTAATAGACAGACATGATGGAAGAAATTGCATTAAAAAAAAAAACTATACATCCTTCAGAATTTTTTTTTTTTAACATTGTGCAATAAACGTGGATTTTTCTTTTCAAATTTCAAAACAGATGTCTGAATTATGAAAGTTTTAAAAATCAAGTCATAAGAAATTTCTTTATTAGTAAATTAATTGAAATTCTTTAATATAGAGTTTTTATTATTAACTTAAAAACATATCCCTACTACTGTTTCTTGGGGTGGTGCACCAAATCTAAAATATAGGTGACCCAAACAATGAAGCAGGACTCTATCAATTTTCCACCACCCAAGCTAAAAAGCAATTATTATTTCTATGTCCTAAATAATTCATCATTTATCCATTCATCTGAAATGCAAACTCTGGGTATATACTTGTAACCTACAAGAACTTTTTTTTCATATACTGTGGCATGTATTTTTAAATCCAAATAGAATAAATTATTCATATGATTTTTTGGCTTGGTTTTTAAACTTAATATTAAAGTGAACTCAGTCAAATATGCAGTTTCCTTATATATTTGGTAGTATTCATGGGCACTCTACCTTGTAAAATTAACTTTACAACTGTGTATCTGCAGCAGCTCTACACTCATTACTATGTAGCAGAAACTGTTCGTTTTCTACTCATACCCTATTGGTTTAACTTGTCCTAGATGCCACTGACTTTTTTTTAATTGAGGTATAGTTGATTTACAATATTATATAAGTTTCAAGTGTACAACAAAGTGATTCACAATTTTTAAATATTATACTCCATTTATAGTTACTAGAAAATATTGGCTATATCCCATGTGCTGTGCAATATATCCTTGTAGCTTTATTTTCTTTTTCCTGGCCGTGCTGTACGGCTTGTGGGATCTTAGCTCCCAGGCCAAGGATCCAACCTGTGACCCCCACAGTGGAAGGGTGGACCCCTAGCCACTGGACCGCCAGGGAAGTCCCCTTATTTATTTATTTATTTATTTATTTATTTTTTCCCCTTATTTATTTTATATCAATAAATAGTAGTTTGTACTTCTTAATCCCCTATCCCTATCCTCCTCCTCCCCACTTCCCTCTCCCCAGTGGTAACCACTACTTTGTTCTCTATATCTGTGAGTCTGTTTTGTTATATTCATTTGTTTTATTTTTTAGATTCCACATATAAAGGATAATATACAGTATTTGTCTTTCTCTGTCTGACTTATTTCACTAAACATGATACCCTCCAGGTCCATATATGTTGCCCCAAATGGCAAAATTTTATCTTTTTTAATGGCTGAGTAGTATTCCAATACACACACACACACACACACACACACACACATAAATCACACATATAAATCACACATCTTCTTTATCCATTCATCTGTTGACGGATCCTTAGTTTGTTTCCGTATCCTGGCTATTGTAACTAATGCTGCTGTGAACATTGGGGTGCATATGTCTTTGTGAATTAGTGTTTTCATTTTCCTCAGATATATACCAGCTGTGGAATTGATGGATCTTATGGCAGTTATATTTTTAGTTTTTTTAGGAACCTCCATACTGTTCTCCATAGCAGCTGCACCAATTTACATTCCCATCAACAGTGTAGGAGGGTTCCCTTTTCTCCATGTCCTCACCAACATTTGTTATTTGTGCTCTTTTTTTATATAAATTTATTTATTTTTATTTATTTATTTTTGGCTGCATTGGGTCTTCGTTGCTACGCGCGGGCTTTCTCTAGTTGCCGCGAGCAGGGGCTACTCTTTGTTGTTGTGCACGCGCTTCTCATTGCGGTGGCTTCTCTTGTGGAGGAGCACGGGCTCTAGGCGCACAGGCTTCAGTAGTTGTGGCTCGCGGGGTCTAGAGCGCAGGCTCAGTAGTTGTGGCACACGGGCTTAGTTGCTCTGTGGCATGTGGGATCCTGCATTGACAGGCGGATTCTTAACCACTGCACCACCAGGGAAGTCCCTATTTGTGGTCTTTTTGATGGTAGCCATTCTGACAGGTGTGACAAGATATCTCATTGTGGTTTTTTTTGTTTTTTGTGTTTTTTTTGCGGTATGCGGGCCACTCACTCTTGTGGCCTCTCCCGTTGCAGAGCACAGGCTCCGGACGCGCAGGCTCAGCGGCCATGGCTCACGGGCCCAGCTGCTCCGCAGCATGTGGGATCTTCCCGGACCGGGGCACGAACCCGTGTCCCCTGCATCAGCAGGCGGACTCTCAACCACTGCGCCACCAGGGAAGCACTCTCATTGTGGTTTTTTTGTTTTTTTGTTTTTTGTTTTTTGTTTTTTTTGTTTTTTTTTGCGGTACGCGGGCCTCTCACTGCTGTGGCCCCTCCCATTGCGGAGCACAGGCTCCCGACAAACAGGCCCAGCGGCCATGGCTCATGGGCCCAGCCGCTCCGCGGCACGTGGGATCCTCCCGGACCGGGGCACGAACCCATGTCCCCCGCATCGGCAGGCGGACTCTCAACCACTGCGCCACCAGGGAGGCCTCATTGTGGTTTTGATTTGCGTTTCTCTGATGATTAGTGATGCTGAGCATCTTTTCAATGTGTCTGTTGGCCATCTGGATGCCTTCTTTCAAAAAAAAAATTATTTATTTTTGGCTGCTTCGGGTCTTAGCTGTGGTGTGTGGGTTTCTCTCCAGTTGCAGTGCGCAGGCTTAGTTGCCCCGTGGCATGGGGGGGTCTTAGTTCCCCAACCAGATCCCACGTCCCCTGCACTGGAAGGCAGATTCTTAACCACTGGACCACCAGGGAAGTCCCCATCTGTATGCCTTCTTTGGAAAAATGTTCAGGTCTTCTACCCATTTTTTAATTGGGTTGGGTTTTTTTTTGATATTGAGTTGTATGAGCTGTTATATATTTTGGACATTAACTCCTTATTGGTCAAATAAGTTGCAAATGTTTTATGCCATTCAGTAGGTTGTCTTTTCCTTTTGTTGAAAATCAACAGTCATCAGAAAAAGCTGTGCAAAAAGCTTTTAATTGGGTCCCATTTGTTTATTTTTGCTTTTGTTTCCTTTGTAAAGGCCATTGTCTTTTTATCAGGAGGTGAATCTTATTTGATGTAAACCAAGTATGCTGATCTCATTTGTCTGGTCAAATTGTTAGTTTAATCATGGGCTTATATCAATTCTGGGTAATATGTGAGGGAAAGTCTGCTGAAAGGCTTCTGAAATTTTTCTGGCTTTTTAATTGTCTGCATGTAAAGCCAGTAACAGCAGCAGCTTTCTTGGGAACCAGAGTAACCATAGGCAACATCAGTGATGAGAATTTTGGTCTCTGAATATCATTCCTCAGTAAAAGTAACAAGGTTCCTTGGAGAAATGGCCAATTCCAGGGGAATGTATAAAATGGGCCAGAACAGCCAGCTGTCCCTCCAACAAGGAACGATATGACCAGTGTTCTCCCAACAAAAGTACATAGACAACTAACCTGAAGGAACTTTCATTGTCCTAAGACAATACAACTTGAGCATTGAAAAAAGAATGACTGTAAAAGATGGGCCAAACTAGTGTAAAAGTTTGCAAAATTAGCTACAGAAATCCAGTAGGATTTTTTTCATACCTAAGCTGATCCAATTTATTTTATATTTACCTCCTTTTGGCTAAAATAATTATGATTTTCTCAAAAGTGGTTTTTAAGTTTTTTTTAAATTCTATTTTCCAAATTTTCTCAGGTTTATGTAAAAATGAAGATGCCTGGTTTAGCATATGTGCACCTCCTGAAGGAGCTGTAGCCATGTACTTATTGTGATCTTGATCACTGGTTTATTACAAAGAATATAACTCGGGGACAGCCCGATGGAAGAGATGCACAGGGCCAGGTATGGGGGAGAGGTGTGGAGCTTCCATGCCCTCTCCAGGAACATTACCCTCCCAGCACCTCCATATGTTCACCAGCCTGGAACCTCCTCCGGTAGGATTTTTTTGTTGTAAAAATGAATTCAAATTCTTTTCAGGAGACTCTGATTCTCTGATTTTACTGTGCTTGAATATTATCTAGGGTACTTGTTAAAAATGTGGATTATTGGGTTTCCCTGGTGGCACACTGGTTAAGAATTCGCCTGCCAATGCAGGGGACACAGGTTCGAGCCCTGGTCCAGGAAGATCCAGCATGCCTTAGAGCAACTAAACCTGTGCGCCACAACTACTGAGTCCGCGCGTGCCTAGAGCCCGTGCTCCGCAACAGGAGAAGCCACTGTAATGAGAAGCCCGCGCACCGCAACGAAGAGTAGCCCCCGCTCGCCACAACTAGCGAAAACCCGTGCGCAGCAGCAAAGACCCAACGCAGCCAAAAATAAGTAAATAAAATATATTTTAAAAAATCACATGTCATAAAAAGTTTTAAAAAAATGAATATCTCATCTTGTTTTACGAAAACTAAATGAGAGAATGAAATTTAAGTAGTTATCACAGTACTGGGCACATAGTTGCTATAAACGTTAGCTGGAGTCCTCTAAGATAATATCTAAGACAACACTGGATGTTACTTAAGTTTCCAGAATGTCAGTTTTTTTCCTTTTTTTTTTTTTGCCCCTGCTGCATGGCAGGATCTTAGTTCCCGGACCAGGGATGGAACCTGTGCCCCTGCACTGGAAGTGCAGAGTCTTAACCACTGGACTGCCAGGGAAGTTCAGTTTTTTAATATATAAATGGTACTTACAAGTTCAAGTTCTCTGGCCGCCAGAAGAGCCACACCTCCAAGAAGTGGGTTTTTACTAAGTTTAATGCAGATGAACTTGAAAACATGGTGGCAGAAAAGCGGCTCATTCCAGATGGCTGTGGGGTCAAGTACATCCCTAATCGTGGCCCCCTGGACAAGTGGCGGGCCCTACACTCGTGAGAGCCTTGGCGCTGCCCCCTCCCTACCCATGCCCACCAATAAACTCTACTTTCTTTTCCCTGAAAAAAAAAAAAAGGTAGTTAGCTTCAGAGGGTAGCTTAAGGATCATATGAAATAAAAATTTTAACTATTTTCCTACATAAAAGAGGCCTGTATAAATGTAAAATAATTTTATAAGTATTTTCCTCCAAGTTGAACTCGATTTTTTTTTTTTTTTTTGCTGTACGCGGGCCTCTCACTGCTGTGGCCTCTCCCGTTGCGGAGCACAGGCTCCGGACGCGCAGGCTCAGCAGCCATGGCTCACGGGCCCAGCCGCTCCGCAGCATGTGGGATCTTCCTGGACCGGCGCACGAACCCGTGTCCCCTGCATCGGCAGGCGGACTCTCAACCACTGCGCCACCAGGGAAGCCCCTCAAACTCGATTTTTTTACAATTCTTTTGGAAGATGCAAACAGCGTAAGGAAAGGCAAAGAGCCATCCATGGAATTAAGAATAATAAATCATTTTTCTCTTATCCTGACAAAGGCTGATATAGCAGATACTTAAGGGATTTTTATCTGTAGAGGGTAGAGTCTCAGTAGATAAAAGGAACCATTTTTATTGACTTAACGAGATAGAAATTGATCAGGGAATCTGTGGGAATTGGCGCACTTGTGTTTAATGGTTCATCAGACAGCACTGAAGGAATCCACAAAGCCTTTCAGTTTGGGGAATGGATTGTTGGTTTTAGTGGCTGAGGACGGATAAGAGACCTAAGAAATGATATCTAGGATCTGGGGGAGGCTAACTAAGAATTAGGGAAGAGTTGCAGAAGGACAGGAATTGTGTGGCTAATGGGTGTAAATCGGTGTAAAGCGCATTTACTGTATTGTCTGAGGATATTCACTCTGACTATGGAAAACAAATGAAATTTACGTAACCTATATGGCACATTAACTATAGCTAAATAAGACATGAGATTTAGCTGTACATATGCACAGAACACAGAACAGAATGGGAGGAGCAAGAGGAACCCAATACTCTTATTTATTCCATCACTAAATATCCTTATGTACTAGAGGCACCCAACATCCATAGCTCTTAAACTGGCTATCCATTGGTGACACCCATTCCAACTCCACTTGTATTCTGCCTAAGTTGTGAAAATAAACTCCACAGCTGCTCATCAAGCTAAGGAGAACTATGTTTGTGGCCCGGAGTACCTGCCGCCTTCAGGGTCCTAGACAGAGCAAGCCTGCCTGACTGTCCAGCTACATTTCTTCTGCAAAACCGTGGCCTTAATTCAATCTCAAATTCTCGTCCTCCATCCTCAGTCATTGTCACATCATGCATCCAAGAGATGGGTCTCACAAACATTGCTACACTTTCTATCCCTCTTGAGACCCCAAGTGCATTAGACTGACCCATCTCCTGCCCCGTGCTTTGTGCCATGTGAGTTTAATTCATTTAATAGGATTCTAGCATCTCAATTTGATCTGTGAGGTTTTCTGTTCAATAGCTTGCTTCGCAGTTATACTTGGAGGTAGAGCTACTTTGCATTAATTTCCCAGGCATTTAACCTTTTAAAATTCTCAAGGACACTCTCTCCCAGGACCACAGGGTAGACATCAACCACCCAGGAACTGGGAAGCCCTTAAGGAGAAGCTCGCCACCAGCTGCTGCTTTTCAATCTGGTTTCACTTCAACCTCACACAGAGGAATCTATTCAAATGCCTACATTTCGGTCGAAGTAACTTCCTGTGCCAGAAGCTTTTGTCGGCCCCAACTGCTTCTTTATCTAACAAATTCCCTTTATCTCCCACTTGAGGCAAAGCTCACTGGGCCCCGGGAGGCATGCAGTATTTACTAAGGGCCCTCCCCCCTTTCCTGCCTCGTCTCGCAGTTGTCTGCCTTTACCTTTGGGTCTCAAAGTCTTGGCGTTTTTTTCCCTGTAGACACCAAGTTTTCTGAATAGTAGGATTATTCAGAACAGGATGAAATTTGTCCTTTACCCCGAGAACTGGGTGCTTGAAATTCACTAAGCAAAGTCTATACTCCTCCCACTTCTGGGCTTTGAATCCAGACTGTGGAATTCAGAAGACCCAGGCAAATTCAACCTAGTGTGCCTCTTTTCTTCAGTCACAAACTGAAATGGAGACGCAAGCTGAAAATCAAGACAACGTGAATTTTAAAAGCTAAAATATAATAAAGTAAATATGACATTGGAAGTAACATCCACCTCCTTTAGGAGGATGAAGAGAGCAAGATTTTCAAAAGGGATGTGGAAGGATGAGAGAGGCTGGCAGGTGACTTTATAATTTCCTTTTTCACCTTATTCCCTTCTATTATACTTATATACTCGGTAATCCCATGACCAAAAGCAAGGATAACTGAAAGACTTTAAATTGCTATCGTTAACAGCAACATAATTTGTAATGGCAAATAATCAAAACAGAAACAAATTATGTGTAATATTATACAGCAGTTAGCATGAGTCAATACAGCAGTTAAATTCATTGGTGGGGAAAGATACATGCTTACCTGAATTTCACTCTTTTCGTTATCAGAAATGCTTTGATAGAGAACATTGAAGGAAGAAACTATTTCAACCTCGGCTAAAACATTTAATAAGGAAAATGGGGAATCAATGTGCTTGAATGTAGTTGTCAGGTTTTAACATTCATCTAAAGTATCTCAGATAGATCTCTAAATTTTGACATGCAAAGAGGCTGAAAAGTGTAATGCCAAGTGGAAAAAAAAAGGCTTTCAGAAGAGGAATGTATGGTATAATCCTGTTACAATGTATTAACAGCCCATTAAAATTGACCTGTAAAAACCACCCGTGTTACATATACTAAAAACACCTGTAGGGATATACTAAATTGCTAATGTTTATTAGATTCACTTCATTATCTATTTCTCTGTTGCTTAAATTAGTTTTTAATAGTAAGATTCTTTTAGTTTTGCAATCAAAATATCCAGTCTTTTAAAAAAAGACTTTTTAAAGACTTCCTTTGGGGGACTTCCCTGTGGCCCAGTGGTTAAGAATCCACCTGCCAATGCAGGGGACCCGGGTTTGAGCCCTGGTCTGGGAAGATCCCACATGCTAGGCCCATGCGCCACAACTACTGAGCCCATGCTCTAGAACCCGCGAACCACAACTACTGAAGCCCATGCGCCTAGAGCCCGTGCTCTGCAACAAGAGAAGCCACCGCAATGAGAAGCCCGCGCACTGCAACTAAGAGTAGCCCCCGCTCGCCACAGCTAGAAAGCCTGCACGCAGCAACGAAGACCCAACGCAGCCAAAAATAAACAAATATATATTAAAAAAATAAAAACTTTCTTTGGTTCCTAGGTGGTTGTGGATTTTATTATCCTGCCGCCTTAGGATTTTTACCTTTAATACCTATTGGGGACAAGAAACAATAGATGAGGGACTTCCCTGACAGTCCAGTGGTTTAAGACTTTGCCTTCCAATCAATGCAGGGGGTGCGGGTTCAGTCCCTGGTCAGGGAGCTAAGGATCCCACATGCCTCGGGGCCAAAACACCAAAACATAAAACAGAAGCAATATTGTAACAAATTCAATAAAGACTTTAAAAATGGTCCACATTAAAGAAAAATCTTAAAAAAAAAAAAGAAACAATAGATGAATGGCATTTCTGTAAATGGCTAATTTCCAAAAGCAAATAAAATGATGAACATCAAAAATCCATCTTTCTGGGCTTCCCCGATGGCGCAGTCGTTGAGAGTCCGCCTGCCGATGCAGGGGACACAGGTTCATGCCCCGGTCTGGGAAGATCCCACATGCCGCGGAGCAGCTAGGCCCGTGAGCCATGGCCGCTGAGCCTGAGCATCTGGAGCCTGTGCTCCGCAACGGGAGAGGCCGCAACAGTGAGAGGCCCACGTACCGGGAAAAAAAAAAAAAAGTGCTGACAGTGATTTCATGTAGCACAATCAATGCTTTCTGTTTCCATTCTCTGTTCAGTTAACACGATGCTTGACAAAAATATCTGCCAGTCAAAATGAATACTGTGTGAACTTAGGTCTTGGCAGAAATTAATTATCCCTGACTTCCTCTTTAGTCAAATGTCTAAACTCATTGGGTCTGACAGTATTATAGAGCAACATTGGAAAACCGGGGGAAGCCACGAGGGAAATGACTAAGAAAACCTCTCTGGTTATTCTCAGTATCTCTGCTGCTGCAGCAAGTTGGAGATTTCCATGGAGCAAGAAGGCAGAGTGAGGAATTAAAGGGCTTCCAATCAGATCAACTTGGGGCCAGCCAGGATGGGAAAGGGACATTTAAAAAAAGGGTTAGTATCAGGCATAGTTCCTTCTAAGGGGAGAACACAGTTTACCTGAAAAAAAGATAAAATTATATTCCAAATCAGCCTTAAAATTTACTTATATATTGGTCTATGATTTTTTTTTTAATGTTAAACATTAGTAGATTGATACATTAAAACAATGCATTAAGTTGTGCTTTGGGGGGACTTCCCTGGCGGTCCAGTGGTAAAGACTCCACGCTTCCACTGCAGGGGGCGCGCGCACAAACCCTGGTCAGGGAACAAAGATCCCACAGGCCCCCCCACCAAAAAAAAACAAGAACACAAAACAAAACAATACCTGTGCTTTGTAGCTGGTCTACACATTTAAACAGTGTCCTAAAAAATAAAAGCTGTCGGGCTTCCCTGGTGGCGCAGTGGTTGAGAGTCTGCCTGCCGATGCAGGGGACATGGGTTCGTGTCCCGGTCCGGGAAGATCCTGCATGCCGCGGAGCGGCTGGGCCCGTGAGCCATAGCCGCTGGGCCTCGTGTCCGGAGCCTGTGCTCCGCAGCGGGAGAGGCCACAACAGTGAGAGGCCCGTGTACCGCAAAAAAAAAAAAAAAAAAAAAATTAAAAGAAGTCAAAGCTGTCATTTAAAAATAAGCTTATTTTGGGACTTCCCTGGTGGTCCAGTGGGTAAGACACAGCACTTCCACTGCAGGGGGCCCAGGGTTCGATCCCTGGTTGGGGAACTAGATCTCTTGCAAGCATGCCACAACTAAGGAGCCCGCCTGCTGCAAGTAAGAGTCCGAATGCTGCAACGAAGATCCCACGTTCTGCAACTAAGACCTGGCGCAGCCAAAAAGAGGAAGAAGAAAAGAAAACCTATTTCAACATAGCTTTTTCTGGCAGAAGAGCAGTCACAGAACCTTTCATATGTGAGTTACAGGGGGAGATTCTAATTCGTCCACCTTTCCCCCTCCTCCCTCAGCTCCCTCTACCTTACATTATTTGCCTCGCCCCTGGCTGCCCTTCATTTAGCCTCTTTACAAACCTAAGAACTCTTGTTTATCACGTCTTTGCTCCCGATCTTCCAGATGTGGCACTCTCCTTTAACTGCAAACCACAAATTTTGTTTCAGCATTACACACACGAGGAGGAAATAAGTTTGTTCAGGTTTAATTAGTCATCTAGTATTGTATATTTGGTTACCTTTCCTTTACTCCTAAGATAGTAGTCTCCCAGATGGCTAGATTAACTTCTTCCCCCCGTATCAAAAACTATTCCCATGTTTAGTCAGATTTTTACTCATTGAATCACTGGGTGAAATCAGGGGAGAGACAACTAAATGTAAAATGGGTAGTTTTTTTATTTATTTGTACTTATAAATGAACCAGCCAACTGGTAGTATTATGATGTGGACAAATCAAAACATCTTTCTACAAATACTAGAGTGGTGGAAAAAATTAGGGGTTGTAAGTAAAATAAGGAAAAAGGGGTAGAGGAAATCAGTGAAGCACATTGTAGCTTAACCCTTCACCTTAACAACTGAGGTTCTTAACAAGTAAAGCCTCCCCATCCCAGAAAATACGAATAATCCTTCTTCACACATCTTTGTACTTTTGCTCCCTATTCTTGAGGTTAGGTTCTAGATCCTAAAGATATCCGAAAAACAGTATTATAACCTAGTTATCTGTAGCCGCCAGTCATCTTTTATCATGTTGTCCGTAGAAGCCAATGCTTCTGAAACCTCTTTGATTAGACACCAATCATACACCCCCAAATTGACACAAAAGGCACAATGAAAAGCAGCTTATCAAGGCAGAGAGACGTAATTGTAAAAGAAAAATTCTAGGAAGTAATACAGTCACGGCTCAAATTGAGATTGAATAATACAGCCATCGTTACAAATCTTCAGGCTGTATGTTCAGAGAGTAATTTGGGAATAAATCCATGATTTGCTGTTGGGAATTGAAATACTTAGCAGTTTGCTGTATTATGTTATAGCCTTCCCCGGCAGTTTCCAAGGTGGCCTCCAGATCACTGACAGGAGAACTTTGCTGGTACTGGATCTGGGGCTGCAGGAATTCCTCAACATAGTTGTTGAATTGATTGTTCCAGGTCTGGTTATTCCAGGCTTGGGGGCACCAGGTCTGACTGTTCCAGCTCTGATTGTTCCAGGACTGACTGTTCCAGCTCTGGTTGCTCCAAGTTGGGTTATTCCAGGTCTGGTTACCCCACATGGGCAGGTTTCCGGAAGAGTTCACCAAGCATCCTTGGTGGTACGAATAGAAGCCCGGGTATTCTGTAGTTGCTGGGCCCTTTTGAAAGAGAAGGATGGATTAATTGAAAAGGTACAAGGAAAATCAGAATTGTCTGAAGTTGGGATTGCATGCTTCAGCAATGGATACAAATCTATCTAAAAAGTCCTTGTTAGGAAAGAGCAGAAAAATAAGTTTCCTGTTACCTGAGTCACAATGTTGCTATTCCTGGGCCAGTTGTTTTTCTGCCACCTCTTACATTTCATTCTCTGGTTCTGGAACCAGGTCTTAACCTGCAGGGAAAAGGTAACAGGAAAACACAAAATACTAGTAATGCAGGATGTACTGGGATCAAAGAATATTAAGGTTTTTTTGTTTGCTTTTTCCGATAGCTACAACTATCTCAAACTCAGAACAAAATTTTAACTTCTAGAGTCCTTTCTTAAACCTTCAATCTGTGAGTGAATTTCAAGCCCCTCAAGTCAGTGGGCTACTTTATGTTTAATAAACCTAACCAGATAGAACAGAACATACCACAAGTCTGCTACTAACTAGGAAGTTCACATTTAAATGTCTACCTACGCCATTAGTCACAGTTAAAGGTAATTGGTTTGCAATGAAAAGCCCACCTCCATATAAGCACATTTACACTTAATGTGATAATGGTATTTTAATTCAGGAATTATGAAACATACCACAAGGAGGACAGCTGTTTAGAAAATATCAAATTATGTTGCAGCACAGAATAAACTAAACTTTGCAGATGGTTTTGTAAACTCTGAGTTAGAAAATGAGATCAGAGAGGTAGAGGAATATATATATATAAAATAAGATCATGGAATAGGACTTTCAAAGTATGGCGCCAGTAACTGAATAAAATGGCCAATAAATATATGAAAAATGATTAGCAGATAAAAACAAAACATACAATTTTAATTTTAATAAGAACAAGTGTTGCCTAGGGACTCTTCTAACTCGGAAGATGGGGGGTATATTCTTCCTTTTTTTAAGGAAAATTGGAAACATTTTCACAATTCTGGTTTGTGCAACAAGGGAAGTGGTTAAATAAATTATGACACATTGGGGAGGGGGTGGGGGAGGGATGGACTGGGAGTTTGGGATTAGCAGATGTAAACTGTTCCATGTAGGATGGATAAGCAAGGTCCTACTGTATAGCACAGGGAACTATACTCAATATCCTGTGATAAACCGTAATGGAAAAGAATATAAAGAAAAGAATGCCAAAAAATTGACACGTTACCACAAAACACATTACAAAAAGTTCCATTTTCATATTAAAAGTTAACTTGTGGGCTTCCCTGGTGGCGCAGTGGTTGAGAGTCCGCTTGCCAATGCAAGGGACACGGGTTCGTGCCCGGGTCTGGGAAGATCCCACATGCCGCGGAGCGGCTGGGCCCGTGAGCCGTGGCCGCTGAGCCTGCACGTCCGGAGCCTGTGCTCCGCAATGGGAGAGGCCACAGCAGTGAGAGGCCCGCGTACCGCAAAAAAAAAAAAAAAAAAAAAGTTAGCTTGTTTGTAGGAGTGCATAAACAGAGTACATAGAAATTAACCTTGTTTCTTATTTCTTGTTGTATCAAACAAGAAAACAACCATACCTGTTTGTAGCTAAGGTTCAGGATGTTGGAAAGTTCTTGCATTTGCTGGAGGCTGAGGTATTTCTGCCTCTGAAATCTGTCATTGAGCACACACAGCTGCGTCTGAGAGAACACGGTTCTGGTCTTCTGCTTCTTGACCAGGACCTTCTCTTCCTTCTTCTCTGTGCTCTTGTCTGCAGCTGTGGCCAGTTTTACTCTGGGGCTTGTGGAAGAATCAGGACTGTCCTGAATAAGCACATCCATGGAGAAGGAAGGAAGAGGAGAGACTGTTGGGAACAAAATGACACTTTTCTCTAAAACTTCAAATATTGAAAGTTTATTGTTTTCAAAGCACTATTAAAGCCCTCAGAGCTAGATAATAAGTAATAACTTTATTTTTAAGCAATCCTAAACACTTTGCTAACCTTTGCGCAAATGCCATTTTGCATGTCAGGGACATGGCTAATATAAAATGCTGGGAAGCGGAGGGGGACTCAGACCTCTTCTTTCTGCCAATCAAGGCTCAGGAGCCCACACCCTGGCTGTTCTCAAAGGTCAGAATCATCATTTGACTCCCACCTTTGTGTCCTTCCACAACTTCCTTTATGTACCTTCATCATCACCTACTTAATTTTTTTTTTTTTGGTGGAGCCGCGTGGCTTGGGGGAAATCTCAGTTCCCTGACCAGGGATTGAACATGGGCCACGGCAGTGAAAGCGATGAATCCTAACCACTAGACCACCAGGGAACTCCCACGTACTTAATTTTGAAACAGATGATCCGGGTTCTGGGGACCCTATAAAATCAAGTTTGCTGCCCGGTCTTAATACCAGGACTATCGGGAAATGTGAATTTTGATAAAGCTTCTGTTTCAACCCAGACTTTGTGATTTCATCTCCAAAATTATTCCTCCCTCATGGTTTTTTTGTTTTCGCAGTTGGACTAAGCTAATCGTAGGTTGTTTTGGTGGTTTTTTGACTGAAGTATAGTTGCTGTACATTATATAAATACAAGTGTACAATATAGTGATTTACAATTTAAGGTTATACTTCATTTATAGTTATTATAAAATACTGGTCATATTCCCCGTGTTGTACAGTATATCTCACGGAGTTTCTTTCACTGATTAAAATCAGGTAACAGAAATAAAAAATTTAAAAACAAAATGAGGTAACATAAAAAAATTGTCTAGCACAGGGCCTGGCATATATTATTGACTTTGTAACTAAAAATTTATTTCCTGTGTTACTTAGATTTATTTGCACAGACGTATACCCAGTGTTTAACTCCAATTCTACCCTAGTCGTGGAATAAATGGACAGGCTTTAAAAGGCAAAAGACTTCACAATTTCACAAGTAGATCTAAGAAGGAAAGTCCTCAGCTAATGACTAGAAATGGAGCATGTCTTAAAAATTATCTATACAGGGCTTCCCTGGTGGCGCAGTGGTTGAGAGTCCTCCTGCTGATGTAGGGGAACTCGGGTTCGTGCCCCGGTCCGGGAAGATCTCACATGCCGCGGAGCGGCTAGGCCTGTGAGCCATGGCCGCTGAGCCTGCGCGTCCGGAGCCTGTGCTCCGCAACGGGAGAGGCCACGACAGTGAGAGGCCCGCGTACCGCAAAAAAAAAAAAAAAAAAAAAAAAAAATTATCTCTACAGACTTGCACTTGGCTTGCTAGGAGGACATGTCCATTGCTCATTCCCGAGCTATTTGTCTCACAATCCAGCGCTGTAGCTGTATTTTCAACATTTGAAATGATAAAAGGACATTAACACAAAATTTGGAAAAACAGGGTAACATTAAAATCCAGCACTCAAATATAAGTTCTTTTGTTTACTTATTCCTTTCTCCACAACTTACTCCTTTCTATGGTAGTAATCATAAATGTAAACAGATTTTAAGCTATTTTATTGCCATAAATGTTAAAAATAGCATGCCTGGGTAAAGGTTGGTCTAATGAAAACTGTTACAGTTTTCATTCGTAACAACTACTGCCAAACTGATTTCCAAAAAAGTTTGTGCCGGCCTTACAATATCCCGAGCACCTCTCACACCCAAAATTACCAATTAGAAGCCTAAATATTAAGAGTATAGAATTCAGAGCCACACTGGATTTCAAATCTGAGCTCTCGCCACTTTGTCGGTATATTAAACCTTTTGGAATCATCCACCGTAAAATGGGGTGAACACTTCCTCGGGATTTAGGAGACTTGAGCATAGCGCAGGTGCCTACAAACTCAGCTGCCCAATAATGTCCTCACATCCAGAGGTTAGGGGAAGAGCCAACCGCTACTGTAATAGAGGTAAAACATTTCCAAAAGGTGCGTTCCATATACGTTAAGATTTACACATCAGTTTATCGCATCACGTTTGCGTTTCCACAGTGCCTACACACGTAAGCTCTCAAATACACCGCGTACAGTTGAATGGCTGAGTCCCGTATCCCGCGTCTCTCCGTCCACAGCTCTTATCGCCCGGAACATTGGGGAAAGGGCATGACCCCATCAAGTTACCGTTGAAAAAGAGGTGTCGAGAGGATGAATAGATAATGACACCTGCTTATATTGATGGGCTCAAGAGGGAAACAGATAACCCTTAGCCTCTTTCCTTCTTTCCCTTTCCCTGAAGGAACTTAGCCTCTCAAGGATTTCAGTATTTTCTTACCAGTCTCCATGTCGTGGGTCTCAGCAGATGACATTTGCAAGGACACATAATTTTCTTCAGGCCCATAAATCTCAGGCATTGGTGAAGATTCCCTAGAATTGGACGCTTCGGGGCCACGCAGGCTTTGGGGACAAGCTGGGTCCACACTCATGTTGTTGAATTGAAGGAGAGGGAGAAAACCAAAGAGCTAGATAGATGGTAGGAAAAGTCCAGGCTTAAGAATCTAGGTAGAAGAGCTTAGAGAAAGGTGAAGATGTCCAGGTGTAAAAGTATTAAAAACATGGGATGAAGGGAAGTCACCTGTGTGATAACAGAAGCCTACCAGCCCAGTGTAGGAAAATGACAAAAAAGTTTGTGGAGGCTCTAGACTTATAAGTAAGGCTCGGCCATACTTCGACCCGCCCCTCCTGGCAGCCCCACGCCCACACACACCCTTGCGAATTCCGAGTTAATCCTGTCTGCCAGCCTCACCAAGGCCATTGTAATGCAAAAGAGAGCTGCTGAGTAGCCTAGACTGGGTGGGGAACTGGAAAACTGGGACCTCGGAACCTGGAAACAAAATAAACCCAGCAGTGAAGTACTTCTAGGTTCACCCTGTTTCCACCTTTTAAAATCAAAGATGCACTCCCAGTTCCTGAGGCCCAGCTAAGGTGGTTGAAATTCCCACTAGGACAATTAATGCCCTTGACTTGAGACCCCTTAGGGTCTCAAAATCAGGCTAGTTATGCAGAAACTTCAACAAGCGCCCTTTTCCTCTTTGGTTCACTCTAAGGTCACAATAAAATACATACTGAATGTTAAGGCATCGGGTGATGTTAAAAAATAGTACTTGTTTTCAACTCCCACCTAAGTTCTTTCTTGTTTTTTTTAGCTTTCAGAAAAGCAAGCCTTTTCAGCAAGACAAAAGCCAGAGGAAAGAACCTGCGGACCTAGGACCCTGGGTGCCGGGTTAGTCATTATACATAAACCATTACTATGGAGGATTTTAAATTTGTTTTTATACACATATTACTGGATAGAATCTTGGCTCAGCCACTTTAATAAGTCTCAGTTTCCTCATCTATAAATAGGGGCAAAAGTACCTTCTCTGTGTTGTAAGAATCAAGGAAAGTAAAGTGCTAAATACTCATTTGACACATCAGTGATCTACAAACATGGCTGTTAATAGAAATTCTTTCAGGATCCTATATCCATGACCTCTAAATTTGAAATTACCTTTTTGTTGTGATTTTTATTTTAATCTAGAGAACGTGAAATCTAACATTGTGTGATAGAATGAAAGCACCACCTTCTTATTTTACCTGGGACATTACTGGACTCCTAGATATAAAATAATAAAATTTATTGACCTGTAAACGAACCCAATTGAAAAGAGGGAGAAAAAAGAACGTTCTCTAGGCAGGTGATATTCCTGTAACGGACTTGCCAGAGCAAATGTGATAGGTTCATTTTAGAACCAGTGTTCGCCCTCCTGTCTATTCCTCCTTCCCAAGCAGTCATCTTCTTGTCTTTTTTCCCCTCTGGCTCTTTCTTTCTTTCTTTTTTTTTTTTTTTACAGCTTTATTGGAGTATAATTGCTTTACAATGGTGTGTTAGTTTCTGCTTTATAACAAAGTGAATCAGTTATACATATACATATGTTCCCACATCTCTTCCCTCTTGCGTCTCCCTCCCTCCCACCCTCCCTATCCCACCCCTCCAGGCGGTCACAAAGCACCAAGCTGATCTCCCTGTGCTATGCGGCTGCCTCCCACTAGCTATCTACCTTACATTTGGTAGTGTATATATGTTGGCGCTTTTTTTAATTAGCTTTTCCTTCTCTGGCCTGGCAGTCCTGTCAGGCCCTTCAACCCCACTCCATCCTCATTCTCGTCGTCTTCTTCTTTTACTTTTTTTGGTTGGTTTTCCAAAGGAACAGTTTTTAATATTGGGTTCCAGCACTAACATATTTATGGGCAGAAGTATAACAATCTATGGTTCTCAATTTTCCTCCCCATTCCCAAATTCAACATTCAGGAATTCTAAGATTTTTTTTTCTTCTTTCCCAATCTCCTATCCCCAAAAGTAAACCCTTAGCAAATTCCAATTATATATTTTCCTAAGATACAGTTCTTGGCTAATCCTCCCATGCACTCTGCTGCTCTGGTCTCCACCTGCGGGCTTTGCTCCCACGTAAGCTGATTTTTGCTCATAATTCACAGATGCCACCTTGCAAGCTCAGGAGTATTGCCAGGTCCACACAAGGGGATGAAATTCTATGTAATCTTTTCTTTGTCTTCTCAGACCATCATTCTGGAGGGGTGGAATACATTGTGCCTCAGGCAGATAGCCTCTGTCTCATTAGAAATAGAATATGATTTTTTAAAAAAAGGGAATGTGAGGGACTTCCCTGGAGGTCCAGTGGTTAAGACTCCGCGCTTCCACTGCAGGGGGCATGGGCTCCATCCCTGGTCCAGGAACAAAGATCCCTCACGCCGCACTGCGTGGCCAAAAAAGAAAAAAAAAAAAGGAATGTGAGAATGTGAGGTGATGGATGTTAACTAAACTGATTGTGGTGATGATTTTGCAATATATATATATATATATAAAATTATTACTTTGTACACCTTGAACTAATACAACATTGTATGTCAATTACATCTCAATAAAATGGGGAAAATAAATTTAAAAGGGGGAAACTAGATTTCCTGGCTCTCAGTCAGCACTGTTTGGTAAATGGGGACAGTCAAGGACACCAAATACTTTGGTTTGCCTGCAGCTCTCTAAACTGCAGGTATGGGAAGTTTTGTTCTTTGCTGATGGGAGTCTTTGCATGAAAGCCTGAGACGAATTTACCCCATCCCCCCACCTGGGCCCCATTGTATCTAAGGTAAGAGCCTCCTGAGAGAAAGACCAAAGGGCAGGGGGCTGTTGGCTGGAAGGCAGGCTTACTACATTCTTTGTCCAAGAAAGCAATTTGAATAAGGCTGAGAATGCCTCGGAAGCTGTCAGAGACCCCGGGTTTGTCGGGGTGCTCTGGGTGGGCGGAGGAGGGGTGTGTTATAGGGGACTCGGGTCCAGAGCCTCAAGTGCAAAAAGTGATTCAGTGAAGTCCGGATTGTAAATTTTATTGTTCTAAGAGCAGCATCTGAGAAGAAGGGAAAAAAAAAAGCTGAATATGAGAAAGGAGAAACATTTTACAGATATGATTTACTCTTTATTTATGGATAAGAAATGCACTTTGGGCCACACAGTCTTTTAAGAGAGCGGGCGCTGCTAACTTTGCATTTGTCAAGGATAAGGGGGCGGTAGCCATCATCACAAGTAGCAACACAGACTTTCACCGCCCCCCAGTTCTCAGGCACGGGGTATACAGCAAACATGTGGAATTGTAAAATTTATTATTGATTTATTACTGGGGGAATTATTGAATTTATTATTGACGGATCATTGCTTTTACTATTCACCCCATCAGGTAAACTTGAGTTTCTTGTCGAAATACATATACACATGTGTGTATATATTTTAGTGATATAACAAACATTGATGGGCCAGGAAATATTTATTTGTCACTGGGTCAACTAATAGTAAAAGAGTGCCTAGCACGTGCCTGAGAGGAAAAAAATAAATAAATGTCATCTCTACTTCTGAGGAGCTAACAGTTTCGTAGAGTAGTTAAAATAGACCAAAAAGACAATTACAATGTTGTGCAATAAGTATTGAAAACCAACCAAACAAACAAACAAACAAATGCCAGGAGGTATTCAAGAGATGCTAAGGGAGAATAAACAAGGAAGATGGGAGTAGGGGAAGGGAGCCAGGGAGGACTTCCTGGAGGATCTTAACTTGAGCTGAGATAGAAAAATGTTGAGAGGATAAGGAAGGGAATTCCAGAAAATGAACAATTTGGGCAAAGGCATTAGAGAAAATGATGGGTTTCAGTACTGTCACTTAACATGGCTCGAAGGCAGGGTGCAGTGGAAGGGATTGTGAGAGAAGATGACAGAACTCATCTATAGTGAGCTCTTGCTGCATATAAGGCACTGTTGTGTCAGTGTTGTAGCCACACTAATTAGCATCTAGCCCAGGGTCTGATATGTAGTATGTTTGAGCTTTGTGCTTTTAATAAATAAATAAATACAGATGGAGATGTTTAATAAGCCCCTGGAAATTAGAGTTGAGAGACCTAAGAGGTAAACAGTGACCACAGGAATAGTAAAAAAACAAAAACAAAAAACTAAGCTTTGAATTAAATCTCTTTCCCTCATTAGTTTACACTTTCCTGGTGTTCCTTTTACTAACCTGGTGGTTCTCTGTCTCCTTTCTGGTTCTTCCTTACCCCTATATCTAAAAATTAGAGTGTACCCAAGTTTAGTTCTCAAACCTCTACCTATACTCACTACCTTGGTGATCTCAGCCTATCTTATGACTTTATTTTATTTTATTTGGCCACGAAGCTTGCAGGATCTTAGTTCCCTAACCAGGGATTGAACCCTTGCCCTCGGCAGTGAAAGCGCAGAGTCCTAACCACTGGACCACCAGGGAATTCTATCTTATGCCTTTAAATACCATCTATCAATATAGGCTTTCGTCTTTCACATGTATGTCTTTACCCCAGACCTGTTTCCCAAACTCAAGTCTCTATCTATCCAACTGCCTACTTAACATCTCCACTTGAATTTCTAGTAGGCATCAGAAAATTAATATTTCCCAAACCAAACTCTCAGTGTTTCTCTTTACACAGGCTCCTCCTCTAGTCTTTTCCATCTCAGTGTATGACAATTCCATCCTTCTAGTCACACAGGGCAAAATCCTAAAGGCATCTTTGTTGACTAATGCCATCAAAATATAGAAGAATCTAATTGCTTCTTTCTTTTAATTTTTGTTTCTCCCCATGTTTCCTTTTTCCACTGTTTGAGAGAGGTTCCCCGCTCCCCCGTACGCGGGCCTCTCACTGTTGTGGCCTCTCCCGTTGCGGAGCACAGGCTCCGGACGCGCAGGCTCAGCGGCCATGGCTCACGGGCCCAGCCGCTCCGCGGCATGTGGGATCTTCCCGGACCAGGGCACGGACCCGTGTCCCCTGCATCGGCAGGCAGACTCTCAACCACTGCGCCACCAGGGAAGCCCATTGGGAGAGTTTTTGATCATCACATGCACTAGGGCATAGAAAATCAGAGTAGCGAGAAATGGTTATTTCTTATAAAGAACATGCATTTATTTTGTTACTGCCTGCGTCACAGGAGAGCTGGGGGCTTGAATTAGCTGCGTTCTCTGGCAAAAAAGTAAGCTCACATTGGCATGTGTGCTAGCCCCAGCTGCACTTGACCTTTTCTAAGTATCTCCAAGGCTACAGCCCTCCCCAAACCACCATGTATCGCTTGGATTATTCCAGTAGCCTCCCAACTCGTCTTCCTGTTTGCACCCTAGCCTTCAGGCTATAATCTAGTCACCACGTATTGGCCAGAATGATGTTTTTTTTAAAAGACATGTCACAAATTGCCCACAGTCCTCCTTTAGTTTTCTCACATTCAGAGTAACAAGTCAATATACTGAATTACAGAAGCCCTCTTCTGGCCTTGTACTTGACCCCCGTCTCGTGTCCTTGTGTTCTCCCTCATCCCCACAAAACTGGCCTCCCTCTCCTGATACTGGAACAAACCAGGAAACCTCCAGAATCAGGGCTTTTGCCCCTGATCAGTTCCTCCCCCAGAATTATAACCAGCTTGATCTCTCCCTTCCTTTAAATCTTTAATTTTCCATTCTCAATTATGTCTCCCCCACCCTATCCTCCACTTGACTTATCTTCATAGTACTTATCATCATCTTGCATAATGTATATTCTATCTATCTGTCTATCTTCTATCTGTCATCATCTATTTCCCACCACCACTGAAATATAAATTCTGTGAGGGCAGCTGTTTCCAGCCCTAGAAGAGTGTGGTCCATAGGCCAGCATCATCAGCATCTCTTGGGAGTTGTTAGGGACGTAAATGGATGGGCTTTACGTCAGAATTGCTGAATAGGAATCTTTGGTAGGGGTGACTGGGAATCTTTGTTTAAAAAGTTCTCCAGGCTTCCCTGGTGGCGCAGTGGTTGAGAGTCCGCCTGCCGATGCAGGGGACACGGGTTCATGCCCCGGTCCGGGAAGATCCCACATGCCGCGGAGCGGCTGGGCCCGTGAGCCATGGCCGCTGAGCCTGCACGTCCGGAGCCTGTGCTCCACGGAGGGAGGGGCCATGGCAGTGAGAGGCCCGCGTACCGCAAAAAAAAAAAAAAAAAAAAAGTTCTCCAGGTGAATCTTTGGCAAGCTGTTGTTTGAGAAGGACTGTTAATAGAACAGTAATAGGCAATAGTAGATGCTCTCGATCATTGTTTGTTAATGAAGGAATGGGTTTAAAATGATCTAGGACTTTGTAAGTAAATAGAGGGTAGGAGCCATTTCCTAACATTTAAATATTAAATTGCACTTCAATGTGATATTCAAAATAACCCTTAAAAAACAACAATGCTCTTTGCCTCAGGTTCCCTAAACTGAATTCAATGACCTTGGAACTCTTGGAAAAGAGCTGACTTTTAATTTGCAACAAATAATCCTTCTGGCTCCTCTGGGAGATTACTCTTAAATTACTTGTGTTGTAAAAATGAACCATACAACCGCCAAAACTGCTGGTTTAGAGATTACAAATGGAATTACACAGTATATTCTCCACTTACTTCGCGTGTTATAAGAGCACAAACACACCTTTTCTTTTCCCCCCAAAGAAGCTTTTTACCTAGTAGACAATGTGGTAAACCCTCAAAATGTATCTATCATCCTGCTTAAGTAAATTACTCATGCCCAATTTTGTTTTAGTGACCTTGCCATGAGTACAAGTTTGGAAGTCCAATAAAAGATTCACTTAACAGGAAAATATGTGAGACATCATCATAAAAGATTCAACTAACAGGAAAATATGTGACACATCATTGACTCCTTTTTCCAGCGTCTGAAACTTCATGTAGTTAAGAATAGCTCTGTCATGATCAGTTCATTTCCTAACACTTCACCAGTCTGTCCCCTGGATGTTCTGTACCACGCGCTTCACCCTCATTCAGGCATCATCTGTTGCCCAGACCTCTGCAGACCTCCAGTTCACCTTCCACAGGTTAACTCCGGAGCACCCACTGTGCTCCAGAATGATTTACCTTCAGTTCAACCATATTATCCCTCTGCTTAAGTCTTCTCTGAATAAGCTCACAGCCTGCTCTCTGCCTGCCTCTCAAGCCAATTTCAAGCTTTGGCAAGTTGCTCGACCCAAGCAAACCCTCTGTCCTGAATGCTTCTCTCCCCTCTCTTTGGTTGGTTCATTTTTAGTCTTTCAAGACTCAGATCAGGTGTCACCTGCTGTAGTCTCCCTTCTCCAGTGACTTAGGTGCTTCTCTCTGTACCTAACTCCTCCCACGGCAGCTGTCACTTTGCACTTTAGGGACAGTTTTTTTTATTTGGATTCTGGCTGGAATAATAACTCCTTGAGAGCCTGGTTTGTTACTATAACCCTAGTGCAATGCTAGTCAAAGAATGGTTCCGCTTTCTGACCCCGTCAGTGTCGTCTGGGAGCTTGTCAGAAATGCAAATTCTTGGGTTGGGTGCTACCCCAGATTTACTGAATCAGAGTCTGGGAGTGGAGCCCAGGAAACTGTCTTTTAAGAATCTCTGATTCTTGTGTGCCCTAAAATTTGAGGAACACTGGTTTAGAATACAATGCTTGGCAGTAGGGAAAAAAATCTCATGCATATTTATTAAGTTAATAAATCAGCTCCAGGGGCTCAAACACTGATATTCAGAAAATTGGAAAATTACAAGAACTCTCAAAAGACAAAAAACCCCCAAATTTCTTCCTTGTGGTTCTGATTTGGATTCGTCAGATCTTACTCTAACTAAAGGCTTTTGATATGCAAGGACTAAATTATTCTGTATCCCAAATTCTAACGTCTCCTAGTGGCGAGTTCGGAAGGGGAAACCATCATCAAATCACATTGTCAGAATCCTGACCCTGTGCAACGCTATTGACACCACAGCATCACTCCCTTCCCCACCCTACCCTCAGGGGATCCTTGACCCCAAGGAAAAATGGATTTTTTTTTCACCCCCATAAGGTCTAGCCCCCAGGGAAGGGAGGACCCTCTAGGAATGTCTACCAAAGTTTAGCAAATGTATACAGTTGCTCTGAAACCTGGTGATACTATTGGCCCAGAAGAGAATAAGCTTCCCAGTTTCTCAGTAGGTGTTAGAGAATGAGGAAGGAGAAGTTTAAAAAGTAGGCGATTGTGGAGGAGTTTGAGGAGGGTGATGGTGATGCTGGTGATGCTGGTGGGGGTGGAATAAGGGAAACAATCCAGCACCTTAGTTGTTCCTCTAGTTGACTGGTGTTGGGATGAAATAAAGCTGTTAAACCCTAACAGTACTGCATCTAAATATTGTACTTAGAAGACTTCAGGACACCAGAGTATTCCAATATTATAAAGAAGTGACAGGAAGAGGGAACAGGAGGTTCCTGCCCCCCGGGAGTAAATAAGTTCACCTCAAGAGAGAAGTCAGAGCTAGGGCAAATTAGCAGGGTGTTGAAAAAGAAATTAAAATTTAAGGAAGGATTCTTTTTTTAAGCATTTTTTATTGACATATAGTTAATTTACTATGTTGTGTTAGTTTCAGGTGTACAACAAAATGATTCAGTTACACATATTTGTATATATATTCTTTTTCAGGTTCTTTTCCATTATAGGTTATTACAAGATATTGAGTATAGTTCCCTATGCTATACAGTAGGTCCTTGTTGTTTATCTATTTTATATATAGTAGTGTATATATATTAATCCCAAACTCTTAATTTATCTTCCCATGCCCCTGCTGTCCTGTTTGGTAACCATAAGTTTGTTTTCTGTCTGTGGGTCTGTTTCTGTTTGGTAAATGAGTTCATTTGTGTCATTTTTTAGATTCCACATATAAATGATATCATATGGTAACATTCCTTTTTAAATTCCGATTGAGAAATAATGTACAGTGAAGTGACCAAATCTCAAGTTGCACAGCATAATGAATTTTTACTGACGCATAGAACTCAAGTAACAACCACCCAGATGAAGAGAGAAGGCATTTCCTGCACCCCAGCGGGCCAGCTTGCATTTTTGTTAGAGGCCCAGGAATCTCCAAATCCAAGTTCCTTAGACCTTTGTCAGATTCTTTTGTGTTTCAGACACAGCCTGAATTTGAATCCCCTTTCCACCCACTGGTTATGTAACCAGTAGTTTCACATTTCTCTGCCTCAGTTTCTTTCATGTACATAAAAAATAAATGACATAATACGTACCAACTCATCAGAAAGGTATGTTGGGGCCCAGGGTGGGCTGCCCCAAAATGCGCCTCAACGGCATATTGATTATTTTGAATTAAACTTACTTAAGACACGATCAATGCAAGAAGGACACTCTGACCCTCCCCTCTGTCTCCCTGAAAGCAAGAAATAAATCTCTCATGTGAAGGGTGCACTCCCCACAAATGCAGGTAGAAGTCCACTGTCATCCTCAGAAATAGGGGATTCTGACCAAGAAGCCGGTGTAAGCAAACCTTGTTACTTTTTTTAAAAATTAAATTAATTTATTTATACAGCAGGTTCTTATTAGTTATCCATTTTATACATATTAGTGTATATATGTCAATCCCAATCTCCCAATTCATCCCACCACCACCACCCCCGAACCTTGTTACTTCTTTAATTTACTACCCCAATTCCAAACTATGTTTAGATTTTTCTCTAATTTAGCTCCCAAAGTCTGAGTTTCTTGGTCCTGTCAATTCTTCACAAATCTATTGTTTCTTTGTTTAAAAAGTATAAAAGCTGCTTGCTTTGGCCACTTCTTAGGTCCTATTTCTATGAGACCTCCATGCTCACTATTAAGATTTCTTTCTTTTTCTAAAATAAGAATTTTTAGTCCAGCCACGAGAACTCAAGAGGGTTAGAGGGAGAAATTTCCCAACAGGTACATGGCATGTTGTAAGTGCTCAGTAAGTGTTAGCTATTATTATTTTCTCTATGTATGCTACATTTTGGGAAATCCATGAATTCATTCACTCAACATACTTATGAAGCATCTCTGAAGTGTCAGATGCTGGAAGAAAGAAATAGATTATACATGCTTCCCAGTACCAAAGTTTTTATAGTGTAATATGAAGAAGCCATGCAGACAAATGAGTGGATTAAAGTGTTACTGGATTAAGCTGGATTAAAGTGTTACTGCATTAAAGTGTTACTGGAACTGTGGTATAAATATGTGTGAGACAGGCAGGAGTACAAAGGAGGGACGTCTCTTGGAGGGACAAGATTTCAGAATATCATAAAAGTGGTACTTGAATTCAAGCTTGGTAGGTGAACAGGGAGTTAAGAGAAAAGGCAGCAAGCACGAAAAAGCCTGACATCTACTGGGGACTAAGCAGAGTTTGGTGCAAGTATGGACAGAGGTGATGCTACAATTAGTGTACAGATAAGAGTGAGATTATACAAGCCTATGTCATGTTAAAGAGTTTGGATCTTATTCTTTTATATATTTATTTATATATTTATTTATTTATTTTTGGCTGCGTTGTGTCTTCATTGCTGCGCGTGGGTTTTCCCTAGTTGCGGCGAGTGGGGGGCTACTCTGTTGCGGTTGCGCAGGCTTCTTATTGCCGTGGTTTCTCTTGTTGTGGAGCACGGCCTCTAGGTGCACGGGCTTCAGTAGTCGCAGCACGCAGGCTCAGTAGTTGTGGCTCGCGGGCTTTAGAGCGCAGACTCAGTAGTTGTGGCACACAGGCTTAGTTGTTCTGCGGCATGTGGGATCTTCCCAGACCAGGGATCGAACCTGTGTCCCCTGCATTGGCAGGTGGATTCCTAACCACTGCACCACCAGGGAAGTCCCCAGTCATTCAATTTTGAATTACAAGCAGAGAAGTAATTAAATTTTAGATATGTTTATTTTTTTAAGGAATATATTACACAAATTTATTTATAATGAATTTTTATTGGAGTATAGTTGATTTATAATGTGTTAGTTTCAGGTGCACAGCAAAGTGAATCAGTTATACATATACATATGTCCACTCTGTTTTAGATTCTTTTCCCATAGAGGCCATTACAGAGTACTGAGCAGAGTTCCCTGTGCTATACAGTAGGTCCTTATTAGTTATCTATTTTATATATAGTAGTGTGTATGTGTCAATCCCAATCTCCCAATTTATCCCTCTCCCCACCCCCTGTAACCATAAGTTTGCTTTCTACATCTGTGACTCTATTTCTGTTTTGTAAATAAGTTCATTTGTTCTTTTTTTTTTTTAGATTCCACATATAAGTGATATCATATGGTATTTGTCTTTCTCTGTCTGACTTACTTCACTCAGTATGACAACCTCTAAGTCCATCCGTGTTGCTGCAAATGGCATTATTTTGTTCTCCAGGTATATTTAGACTGATGTACCTGAAATACATCTAGATGTTGTTAGGATAAGGGATGAAACTCTTGAGAGAGGTCTCATCTCATAGAGATTAGTGTGTTCATAGTGTTCCACTGGTAGTTGAAGCTGTGAAATCAACCAGACTGAACAGGTAGAACAGGGCTGTAAACTCAGACATCTTAGGGACCAAGCAGACAGGGTGTAAGAAAAAATTTGATAGCGAAAACTTGACAGAGATTTGAGTGTTGAAAATAACTCACTTTCCCCTTAATTTTTATATAATGGCAAAATAAACATTTCAATAGCAAAGATATTTGGCAAATTTCTCTTGGATTGGAGGGGAGATAGGGAGTCCAGGAGACAACAGGGTGTAGTGGGGAGTAGAATGATGTCAGGGACGGAGGTTGTGGATGGGCTTAGCAACATGGAATTCCATCCACCAAGACTGACTTGGCTGTAGCCACTGCTCTGTGCCCCATCTGCCAGCAGCAAAGGCCAATACTTTGTCCCCAGTATGGCACCGTTCCCCGGGGTGGGTGGTCAGCCATCTACCTGGTGGCAGGTTGAGTACCGTGGACCACTTCTGTTTTGGAAGAGACAGCACTTTGTTCTTACTGGAATAGACACTTAACTCTGGATATGGGTCTACCTTCCTTGTATGTAACGATTCTTCCAAAACTATCATCTGTGGACTTATAGAATGCATTATGCACCATCATGGTATCTACACGGCATTGCTTCTGTCTGAGGAGCTCACTTCATCGCAAATGAAGTGCTGCAGTGAGCCCAGGCTTATGGAATTGACTGAACTCACAATGCTTCCCATCATCCTAAAGTAGTTGGCTTGATATTACTACTGTAGGGGGAACAGCCTCGGGACTTCCCTGGTGGTCCAGTGGTCAAGACTTTGCTCTTGTACTGCAGGGGGCACGGGTTCGATCCCTGGTCGGGGAACTAAGATCCCACATGCCACGTGGTGTGGCCAGAAAAAAAAGGGGGGGGGTTTAGAAGACTTAGTTATAGTGCCAGCTAGGTGGCAGTACCTTTCAGGTCTGGGGCAACGTCGTCCTCCAGGAGGGCTGTATGTGCTCTAAATGGCATCCAATACATGGTAATGTTTCTCCCATAGCCAGGATTTACAAGTCCAGGAATCCAGGGGTTAGAAATGGGAGTGGCATCACCTACTCTTACCGTAATGATACACTAGCAAAATTTTTGCTTCCAGTCACCAAGACCTTATGCTCTGCTGATCTAGAAGTCATGCCCTGCGGTTAAAGTCAATAGAAAACTACAACAGCCCAAGCTAAACAGGACTACTACTGGCCCAGACTCTTCTTCAGGAATGAAGGTTTGAGTCATTCCATTAGGCAGAGAATCACTAGAGCTGAAGTGCTTGCTGAGGGCAAAGGGAATATGTTCTAGTCTTTTAGCAAGCTTGATGATTAAAATACAATATTGTTGTCTATAATCACTATAGTATGCATTAGATCTCTGTATACTACTTTTTTTTTTTAAAGTTATTTTTAGCTGCATTGGGTCTTCATTGCTGCAAGCAGGCTTTCTCTAGTTGCGAAGAGCGGGGGCTACTTTTCGTAGCGGTGCACGGGCTTCTCATTGCAGTGGCTTCTCTTGTTGTGGAGCATGGGCTCTAGGCGCATGGGCTGCAGTAGTTGTGGCACGCGGGCTCTAGAGCGCAGGCTCAGTAGTTGTGGCACATGGGCTTAGTTGCTCTGCAGCATGTGGGATCTTCCTGGACCAGGGCTCGAACCCGTGTCCCCTGCATTGGCAGGCGGATTCTTAACCACTGCGCCACCAGGGAAGCCCCCTGTATACTACTATTGGCATGCAAAGGAAATATGGAATGCGTAGTGGAAGAAAGTAGTATTTATTCCTACTTCTTATGACCATGTGACCATGTGACCAGTTGCAGAAACAGACTGTAATTGTCATGAGTATTTCTTCCCTTTTTGGTTACCGTATTAATCTGCTCAGGCTGTCATAACAGAATACCACAGATTTGGTCACTTAGACCACAAAGATTCATTTTCTCACTGTTCTGGAGGCTGGAAGTCCAAGATCTTGATCTCTTCGGGCGTGTAGATAGCTGCCTTCTTGGTGTGCCCTCACATGGCCTTTCCTCTGTGTGTGTGCGCTCATGGTATCTCTTCCTCTTACAAGGACATTAGTCCTATTAGATTCGCACCCTACCTTATGGTCTCATTTAACCTTATTTACTTCCTTAAAGGACCTATCTGGGGACTTTCCTGGTGGTCCAGTATTTAAGATTCTGAGCTTCTACTACAGTGGGTATGGGTTCCATCACTGGTCGGGGAACTAAGATCCTGCATGCTGCACGGTGCAGCAAAAAAAAGAAAAAAAAACCTATCTGCACACATAGTCACATTGTGAGTTAGGGCTACAATGCAAGAGGTTAAGGAGAACATAATTCATTCCATAACAGTTACAAATGTGTGTGTGTGTAGCAAATATTTTTGTTTGCATCCTTCTCTGATCCTCGTATCATCTAACATAGAGGTATTGATAATAATTAACTTTATTTTATTTTTTAGCCACATCACAAAGCATGCGGAACTTCCCCAGACCCGGGATTGAACCCATGCCCCTGCAGTGGTAGCACGGAGTCTTAACCACTGGACAGCCAGGCAAGTCTGATAATAATTAACTGTACATCATAGTGTTTAAGATACAGTGTATCAAGAAGAGTAAACATCACCCACACTTTGCATTTTCTTACTGGGAAAGGGCACGTTTTTGGTTGTACACAGGATAGTTGTGTTACGTTAGGTAGAAATATGACTTTGCTATTTTCTTTACTTGGAGATTACATATGGTTTAAGGAGATGTGTGTGGGTGTCGTGTTGACAAGGGATGAGCTATGACGCTTAATTTTATGTGTCGGCTAGTCAAAATAGTACCCAGTTATTCAATTAAACATTACTCTGGGTGTTGCTGTGAAAGTATTTTGTAGATGCAGTTAACATCTACCAGTAGCTGACTTTATGTAAAAGAACATTATCCTTATTAATGTGGGTGGGCTTCATCCAATCAGTTGAAAAGGCTTAAGCAAAACAGAGGTTTTCCTGAAGAAGAAATTCCACCTGTGGAGTGAAGCTTCAGCTCCTACCTGAGAGCTTCTAGCCAGCTGGACTACCCTCTGGATTTTGGGTTTATTGGATCCACAGAGCCACATAACCAATTCCTTGAAATAGATATCTATATATTAGGTTGGCCAAAAAGTTCGTTTGGACTTTTCCGTAAGACAGTGCAGAAACCCGAACAAACTTTTTGGCCACCCCAATACATGTATATGTATAACCTACCGGTAGAATCCTGACTGATTCAGCTGTTTTGTATGTTACCTATGAATAAACTCAAAGTTAACACCTAGGTGTTGAAAGTGGCAGTTGACATATTTGGTTTGTTGAATTTGGCGTTCATTACTAACAAAGTTCTTTTCATTTGGCGTATATAAATATTTCTTGATCTTTAAAAAAATACATTAAAAACTCACTCGCCTTTGATATAATTTGAACGATATTAGCAAACATATTGAGTAAAAAAATAAAATAATATTCTAGGTATATTTTATTCATTTGGGGGTAATTTAAAAAATAAGCTATTTTAGAATAAGATTTACAGAAAAATTAAGAAGACAGTACATGAAGTTCTCATATACTCCATACCTAATTCCCCCTATTATTAAATCTTAGATTAGTATGGTACAATGGTCACTACTAGTGAACCAATACTGATACACCGTCATTAACAAAAGCCCATACTTTCTTCATATTTCTCAGTTTTTATCTTTTTTTTGGGCGGCGCTGTGCGGCATAAAGGATCTTAGTTCCCCCACCAGGGATGGAACCCGGGCCCTTGGCAGTGAGAGCGTGGAGTCCTAACCACTGGACCACCAGGCAATTCCCTTATCTTTCTTTTTTATTTTAAAACACTTTATTGTCAAAGTAATGCAAATTTAAAAAAAACCCTGAACTATTGAAGAAAGACAAAGTCACTCATTTACTGCCCTGCCATAGTAATTTATTTTATCTTTTTATTATATGCTTGGTGTGTTATTTACAGCCATGATCATACCCATTCACACATTCCTGTATCTTGCTTTTTAAACTTAATATAGCATTTCTTATGTCTTTCATTATAGTTATTACTAAGTTTTAATGAGTACATAATGTACCATTCATTGGCTATATATTTCTGCTTTGGGACTATTTCCTTAGACCAGGGTTGGCACACTACTTTATGCCACTGTTACTCTTCACGAGGTCCTGGTAAACAAAGAATGCTCTACACTTCGGTGGCATCTCCTATATCTAATACCATCAGTTTTAGGTACTTAGAGTGGGTACCCATCGGGGAAACGACGAGCGGACGCCACCGAGCTGAAAACACCGCCTCCAGAGCCCCGGAGCCGGGGTGGGGCGGGCTCCCAATCTCTGGGGCGTAGCTGGTGCTGCACCTGCGCGCCGGCCGGAAACAGGGGCGCCCGTGTCTAGGTTCCGCTTTCCGGCTGCCGGCTGCCTAGGGGCAGGAGGGCTCAACTCTATTTTCCTTTTCTCTTCCAGTCCCGTCCAGGATACCACATTACATTTAGTCATTATGCCTTACAAGACTTCTCTTGGCTGTGACAGTTGGTCTATTTTGTTTTAAGGACTCCCATTTCACCCATGTCCTCATCTATTCTAGATTCTATTTCCCTTTTTCCTACACTTTTTCTCTACTTGTATTTATTGCCTACTCCCTGAACACATAATTTGTTTCATACTCACTTTTAAAAGCATTATAATTTTCCCCCAAGATCTTTCTCTTAAGGATGGCGGGTGTTCTCTGAAATGTCAAAGGTTAAAGCTAAAAAAGATGGAGATCCTTCCTCCAGCACCCAGTTTGGGTCCTCCCACCAGTGCCCATTTGTAAATAAAGTTTCATCAGAACACAGCTATGCCCATTTGTTTACATACTTACTGTGGTTATTTCTGTGCAACAACAGCAGAATTAAGTTGTGAGGGCTTCCCTGGTGGTGCAGCGGTTAAGAATCCGCCTGCCAATGCAGTGGACACGGGTTCGAGCCCTGGTCCGGGAGGATCCCACATGCCGCGGAGTAACTAAGCCTGTGAGACACAACTACTGAGCCTGCGCTCTAGAGCCCGCGAGCCATAACTACTGAGGCCGCACACATAGAGCCAGTGCTCTGAAACAAGAGAAGCCACCGCAATGAGAATCCCGTGCACCGCAAGGAAGAGTAGTCCCCACTCCGCAACTAGAGAAAGCCCGCGTGCAGCAACGAAGACCCAGCGCAGCCATAAATAAATATACAAATTAAAAAAAAAAATTTCTAAAAAAAAAAAAGAATCCGCCTGCCAGTGCAGGGGACATGGGTTCGAGACCTGGTCTAGGAGGATCCCACATGCCGTGGAGCAACAAAGCCTGTGTGCCACAACTACTGAGCCCGTGAGCCACAACTACTGAAGCCTGCGGGCCTAGAGTTGTGCTCTGCAACAAGAGAAGCCACCGCAATGAGAAGCCCGTGCACCACAATGAAGAGCAGACCCCACTCTCTGCAACTAGAGAAAGCCCACGTGCAGCAATGAAGACCCAACACAGCCATAAATAAATAAATTTATTTAAAAAGAAAAGTTGTGACAGAGACTATATAGCCTGCAAAGGCTAAAATATTTACTTTCTGGCCCCTTACAGAAAAAATTTGCTGAAACCTGCCCTAAACTTTTAAGTGGCTTGTAATTCAGGATCTTCCAACCAATGCCACTTGGAACATCTTTGTGCATGTAATTTTTTTATACTTTAGACAACTTACTTAATTGCGAGGAATTGACAAAAGTTGCGTGACTGGATCTACTTAATAAAGCTGTTTTCAAGGCTTATACTGTCCTTCATTATCTCTCATAATATCCTACCTACAATATAATAAGTGTGGTGGTAATAAGCATGGAAAGGAAGGCCCAGTGCTCTGGTAGGTAGAACTTCTTTGGTCCCTATTAATCTAGACTTGTAAGTTTACACTCTGGAAGAGCATATTTTTAGTTTTGACTTAAAGTCAACTAAAGAGGGATGTAACAGTAATTGGAATGAAAACCAATTGAAAGAAAAGCTTTACTTTCTCCTGGAGATGAAAAAGCAGCTGAAGTAAACCCTCCAGGTGTCAAAGTGTGTATGTAATGCCATTCCAGGCTAGCTGAAGGGCCAAAAGGCACTGGGAGGGTTAAGTAAGGGAAACAGGTAGCAGTCTCAACAATGACGTAGCAGTGGCAGCAATGAACAAAGAGAAAGCTATGAGTGTGGGTTGATAGAAGAAACATGTGTCTTCCACCCCTCCGAACATATCCTAGGCATAAATTTGTATACAACTGTAATTAAACTGTCTCCAGATGAGAACATTCTAGAGCAACTACCCTATATTTTTGACAAAAAAACGAAAAAAGAAACCCACTTCTATCTGGAAAAGTTTTATTTTTCAGCAAGAAAACTTAGGGAATGGGAGCAGCTAAGTCAACCCTGACTATCTTCCAGGTAAAAGATGAAGCAAAGCAGTCTGATGGGTCTCAAATTCCACCTTTTATGAATAAATTAAGCATCGTAAGTACAGACGCCATCTTCTAAGAGAAAGAATCTGTAATGGTTGAGCATAGCACTGATGGGTGTAGGCACCACAGTCTGTAACCTCCTGTCTCGGTACCGACAAGTCAGATTGAACTGCCGGTCGGGTAATTAAACACCGTTTACTTTGTGCCAGTGTTTACTCTCCATGGGGTCCTAGTAAACAAAGAATGCTATACACTTGGACGGCATCGCCTACATCTAATTCCATCATTTTTAAGTATTTAGGGTGGGTGACCATCCAGGCGTCCTCGGGAGCCCACGAGTGGTCGCCATCGAGGCGAAAACGCCTCCTCAAGCCGCGGCAGCCAGCCTGGGGCGGCGCCTACCAATCGCAGGCTCTCCCGAGCCCCGCAGAGCCTTGCGCCGCTGGTGCTGCACCGGCGCGCCGGCCGGAAGCAGGGGCTGCCGTGTCTAGGTTCCGCTTTCCGGCTGCCGGCTGCCTAGGGGCAGGAGGGCTCAACTCTATTTTCCTTTTCTCTTCCAGAATCCCGTCCAGGATACCACATTACATTTAGTCATTTTGCCTCCCAAGGCTCCTCTTGGCCGTGACAGTTGGTCTATTTTGTTTTAAGGACTCCCATTTCACCCATGTCCTCATCTATTCTAGATTCTATTTCTCTTTTTTCTACACTTTTACTCTACTTGCATTTTTTCTCTACTTGTATTTATTGCCTACTCCTCAAACACATAATTTGTTTCATACTCACTGCTTTTAAAGGCATTATTATTTTTCCTTAAGATCTTTATGTTAAGGATGGCGGGTGTTCTCCAAAACGTCAAAGGTTATAACTAAAAAAGATGAAGATTCTATGGTCACGGTAGATAGCTAGTGTTTTTAGGATTCTGTTTTCCTCTTACAAAATTCAGATTGATCGCATTCTTCCATACTCACTTCTACAAATTATAGGTAGTGCGGTGTGGTTTTGGGGAAGTTGGAAAGGCAGATTTTAGTTTTGAGGTTAGTCAGACCCGGGTTTGAATTCCAGATCTACCATAATTCCAGCTATTTGGATCTTGGGCAAGTTCATTTAACCTGATTTCTAGTTCCATTATCTATAAAATAGCTATAGGGAAGGGAAAACTTTACGTCTACCCTATGGTCTCTGACTGGGTCCCAGAATTAAGTCGACATGAAACAGATTAACAAGAGAAAAGCATTTCATCTTACTTAATATTTTTACATATGTGATTCTTCACAGGAAAATGAAGACTCAAAAAGCAGTTAGTATATCATTTTTATGGCTTAATTTTCTGTGATGACCACTTATCTTCTAACATAGGTTGCTAATATAATTGTGGCATCTGATTATGACCAAAATGTAGAGATAAATAATAATTGCCTAGGATAAGTTGAAAATTAAGAAACTGGACAGGAAATCCCTGGCGGTCCAGTGATTTCATTGCTGAGAGCCAAGCCACAGGGCATGGCCAAAAAGGAAAAAAACCCCACAAAACTGTACAAATGATTAACATTAAGTACTCCCCATAAACCCTTTAAAAAAAAATTATTTAGGCTGCTCGGGTCTTAGTTGCGGCACGCGGGATCTTTTAGTTGCTGCATGCAGACTCTTAGTTGTGGCATGCGGGATCTAGTTCCCCGACCAGGGATCAAGCAAGGGCACCCTGCATTGGGAGCGGGGACTCTTACCCACTAGACCAACAGGGAAGTCCCCCCATAGACTCTTCAATCATGAGAAAGCCATGATAATAAGATTTTTGTCTACTTTGCTCATCTAGCACCTAGCATCATGCCACTTATATAGGAAGATGCTCAGTAAATATTTTAATAAATGCTAAATGAATAAAAATATTTTAATACAGATTTTGATGAAGGGGGCCATGAACTACATAATATTGCAAATTGAAAGAATTTAAAAATTACACTACATAAAAGCAAACCCTACTATGAAGAAAATATTTTTCTGCTATAAAATGCTGTCATCTCATCATCCAAAAGAAATTGGATATTAGATTCCACTGAATATCAGATTTTAATCTTTCACCGTAATGTCTCACATGAAGCAGAAGTTCGGTGTTTGCATTCCTTTTTATGGTTGTTTGAGGCCTGCACATTCATATTCGATGTGTATTGAGTGTCTACATTTTACTGTGTAGGTACTGTGCTGGGCTTGTTCACGTGAACTTTTTTTTTTTTTTTTGGCTGAACCTCGTGGCATGTGGTATCTTAGTTTCCTGACCAGAGATCAAACCCATGCCCTCTGCAGTGGAGCGCAGAGTCCTAACCACTGGACTACCAGGGAATTCCCCACATGTACTTTTTTTTAAGAGGCACTGAGCATAGTGGTTAAGATAATTTTTCGCAAAATATTGCACTTTGGACACTTACATAGAATTAACTAGGATGCCTGTAAAAAATGTAAATTCCAAAAAAAGTAATGATGTAATATATTCCACATCATTGAATTGTACACTTTAAATTGGTAAATTGTATGTCCCTGGATTATATCTCAATAAAGCTGTTTTAAATATTCGATTTGAGATGCCATAACCCAATTCCAAACTCTGTAAGTTAGAATTTTGGAAAAAGAGGAGGTGGTGACTAGAATTTTGTACATATAACAAGCATCTCAGGTTTTTTTTTTTTTTTTCAGGTTACTTTTTTACCCACATTTTGAGTTCAATCGGAAGTTTCTGACTAGAGGACTGTTCAAATCCTAATAGTTGATGTAGGGCCTCAGTTTCTGTATCTGTATCATTTATTGAGGAAGCACTCAATAAATGTTAGCTGTTATTTACTATTGTGGAAAAGGGGAAATGATGTTCCCTCTACCTTTCTGATTTCTTAGCTGAGACTCTTGTAATAAAAGACAGATTAACAAGAGAAAAGCAAACAAATTTATGAACGTGTATACCCCATGGATACCTGGGGAGATACCTAGGAAAAGTGAGGAACTTAAAGGGGTGGCTTTAAAATCCAGGATTAAACACCATTTTAATAGGTAATGGAGGGACTTCCCTGGTGGCCCGGTGGTTAAGACTCCGAGCTCCCAATGCAGGGGGCCCAGGTTTGACCCCTGGTCAAGGAACTAGATCCCACGTGCCGCAACTAAGAGTTCGCATGCCGCAGCGAAGATCCTGCACACAGCAGTGAAGATCAGCACACGGCAATGAAGATCCGGAGTGCCGCAACCAAGACCCGGTGCAGACAAATAAATTAATTTTAAAAATATAGGTAAAGGAGAAGGGGAATGTAGACTTCTTATGGGAAGAGATTTTTAGGAAAGGTGAACGGGCCCTTAGAAGAACAGATGGGAGCTATGACAGTTTGTGACAAAGTTTGTCAGGGTGTGGTGTCAACTTCTAGTCTGTCTCCTGTGATGAGTCCATCTTGGGACTTCCCTGGCAGTCCAGTGGTTGAGACTCCGCACCTCCACTGCAGGGGGTTCGGGTTCCATCCCTGGTCAGGGATCCTGCATGCCTCGCTGCACAAAAAAAAAAAAAAAAACAAAAAAATTTCTCTTGTTGTTGAAATTCCTGGCGAGGGGATTTATGATAATTGGGTTCCTTTTGGAGGATCTGTCTTTAGGGAGAAAAGGGAAGTTCAGAGAAAGTCTCTGCCTGCATTTGTTGCTTTTTAAGTGGCTTCAGCTTAAAACCAATATGGCAAAGCAGCATATTTTGGGGTGACATGTCCTAAACTCCCCAAGCCTTATTTTGGAGTGGCATATTCTTCTACCCTTCACTACTCATTATTATTATTATCATCCTCCTGCTACTGACTGCTGTTTTTTTAGGGGGGCCCTAATCATATTGTTACTGGACTACTTAAGAGCCTTCTAGTTTATCTCTGTCTTCCACTTTTATCTCAAATTCATCCTCTATATGGATATTAGAGTAATAGATCTAAAATGTCTATCTAAGCCTATCACTCTCCTACTTAAACTTTTTAATGTCTGCCACCCATTACTTTCAGATTAAATTTAAACCCTTTAACAGGCCATAAAAGAACCTTCGAGATCTGTCCCTAGCCCATCTCACTCACCACACTAACATTTTTTTCCAGATCTTTTCACCTACCTTACAACTTCCTTTTTACTTTTGGGACTCAAATTTTATCTTTTGAAATATCTCCCACATCTCATGCCCGAAGTCTCCATTTGTTTCTCCAATGTCCTCAGCGCCCTAAATAGGCAAATTTACACCCTTTTCAGGCTGCAGGTTACATCAGAAAAAAAGATGAAATTTTATGTTGTAGGAAGTAGAGTAATAATGAAATATGTATATTCAGGGAGAGAGATTTATCAACCATTTTTCTTTTACATGGGATTTGAGGTATCTGCAAGGTGCATATTATATAGAAAAATATAACAATGCAGAAAACCATTAAGTAGAAGTGAAGGTCAAATTGTAGAAGTAATCAAATCAGTATGGTATTGGCATAAAAACGGATTAGTGGAACTGAGTAGAGAGCCCAGAAATATACCCATGCATATATTAATTAATTTATGCCAATTAATTTTTGACAAAGGAGTCAAGAATATACAATGGGGAAGGGACAGTCTCTTCAATAAATGGTGTTAGGAAAACTGGATAGCTACATGCAGAAGAATGAAACTGGACCGCCATCTTATACTATACACAAAATCAACCCAAAATGGATTAAGGACTTGACTCTTAAGATCTGAAACAATAAAACTCCTAGAAGAAAACATGGGCAGTAATCTCCCTGACATCAGTCATGGAGATGACTTTTTGGATTTGACACCAAAAGGCAAAGGCAACAAAAACAAAAGTAAACAAATGGAACTATATCAAACTAAAAAGCTTCATTCAGCACAGCAAAGAAAATCATCAACAAGATGAAAAGGCAACCTACTAAACAGGAGAAAATATTTGCAAATCATGTAACTGATAAGGGGTTATTATCCAAAAAAATATAAAGAACTCATACATCTCAATAGCAAAAAACCAAACAATCTAATTTAAAAATGGCAGAGGTTCTGAATAGAAATTTTTTCCAAAGAAGAACAAATGATCAACATGTACATGAAAAGATGCTCAACATCACTAATCATCAGGGAAATGTATGGTGACGGACGTTAACTAGACTTATTATGGTGATTATTTTGCAATATATAGAAATATTGAATCATTATGTTGTACACTTGAAACTAATATAATGTTGTATGTTACTTATACCTCAATTTTAAAAAACCGTAGGGAAAAATAGAATGCACACCGTAAATGCCAAGATCTTATTTTTGTAATATATTTGTTTACTTCTTTTATATTGGCCGTACCAAGCAGGAGGTGGGATCTTAGTTCCCGAACCAGGGATTGAACCTGTGCCCCCTGCAATGGAAGCGTGGAGTCTTGACTGCTGGACCTCCAGGGAAGTTCCTATTAATGTGTTTTAATTTTGATTTATCTACTTCCTACTAGACAATCCAAAGTGGAAAAATGATTTATTTCCAAAATGATACTAACATACTTGGAAAATCATCTGAAAAAAAAAAAATCTCAGTGAGACACTAAATTCTGGATGGGTTTATATTCAACATACAATCTATAGAACAATAAAAGTATTTAAAAAAAACATTTGAAACAGGTAGAAGTAACTTTTTCCTTCAAAACAGAAACTCAGAATTCATAATGGAAAAGATTGAAAGATTTGACTACAGAAGAGTTCAGAATTTTTGTATGGCAAAGGTCAGAAGATAAATAATAGACTGGAAAAAGGATTTGCAACATGTATGACAGAGGTTGAAGATCCTTAAATAAGAAGTGCTCATAACTTAATAAGAACAATATTTCTTCCTTTCTGAATTCTTATACCTTGTATTTATTTTTCTTGTATTATTGTACTTGCTAAGATCTCCAGTACAGTGTTAACTAGAAGTGGGGATAATGGGGAGCTATGAATTATTCTTGGTCTAAAAGTGAACGCTTTTAATGTTTTACCAAACTAGTTTTTTGTATATAGGGAATAATAAATTCAATAATAATTTTATCCTTTTTACTTACTGAATTTTTTTTAATTATACTTACTGAATTTAAAAATTTTTTGTAGTAGTTTTTCTAGTGATTCTTTTGGTCTTCCAGTAAACAATCATCTGAAAATAAGGATAGTTTTATTCCCTCCTTTTCATGTGTAGTATTTAGAGCCAAAATCATAGCTGTGAGTGCATGGTAAGAAGAGAGCCAGGGACTTCCCTGGTGGTCCAGTGGTTAAGACTCCACACTTCCTTGGGCTTCCCTGGTGGCGCAGTGGTTGAGAGTCCGCCAGCCGATGCAGGGGACATGGGTTCGTGCCCCGGTCCGGGAGGATCCCACATGCCGCGGAGCGGCTGGACTCGTGAGCCATGGCTACTGAGCCTGCGCGTCCGGAGCCTGTGCTCCGCAACGGGAGAGGCCACAACAGTGAGAGCCCTGCGTACTGCAAATAGAAAATGAAAACAAACAAACAAAAAAAGACTCCAAGCTTCCACTGCAGGAGGCGCAGGTCGGGGAACTAAGATCTTGCATGCCATGCCACATGGCCAAAAAAAAAAAAAAGAGAGAGAGCCAGGGAGGAGCCTGAGTTGTGCCAGCCATAGACTTGGAGAAAGAAGGAGAAGGATTAAGGAGGTCCAAGGTGTGGGCAATGAAGTAAGAAACAAATTAGGAGAGAGTGGTTCCTAGAAGTAAGTGAAAAAAATATGTCAAGAAAGAAGCAATGATCAGTTTTTCCAATGACACTGAGAAATCAAGTCATGTGAGGTCTGTGAAGCCAAGAAATGTGCAGTAGCTGGAAGGGAGGGGGGTTGCTTTAAGCAGGCAGGATATTCAGGTACACACGTGGGTAGGTTGGTATAATTGGTGCTGGGAGAATGAAGAGTTTTTCCTCTCTTTGCTTCTATTCTATAAAGGATTTTAAAAGGGTCATTAGCCACTAGTGAAGAAAGGGAAGAGATGCTGGTGGTTGGAGGATAGAAAAAAGGGGTGACAGTGTCTAGGAGAATGGAACAATGAATGGATTGGGGAAATATAGTAGGTTTGTAGTGTAGTAGTGAGAGTTCACTTGAGCATTATGATCATAAATTTGAAATGAGACCAACCAGTGTGGCTGTGCTTTTCAGCTGCTCAGGTGCAATATGAAATGAGTGGAGGATCTAGAGAGTGGTGGCTTTGCAAGGTGAGTATGAAAAGGAGCTCTAAGGAAGGAAATGATTGTCCTGTTAGGAGAGCATGGAATATAAACTTGTGTCATGGGGAATGGAAGGTGAGAGGAGGATTGAAGAATTGTTGGAGTGGGAATACTAGAGGTAGTGAGCTGCAAAGTTAAGGACGGAGGAGTCCACTGGATTTGACAATGTGAAAGTCAATGAGTGTCTGTGCCACTGCAATTTCAGAACAGAAGTGCAGTCAACATCGGTCTTCAGTGGATTGGAGTAAATGGGATAAGAGAAATGAGGGATTGTAAATGTCACCTGGTGCTCCCCAACCTTGTTGCACGTCATACTCAGTTGGGGTGATTTTTTGGGGGCCACGGCCACGGCTTGCAGGGATCTTAGTTCCCGGGCCCTCAGCAGTGAAAACGCAGAATCCTAACCACTGACCAACAGGGAATTCCCTCTCAGGTGATTTTTTTTTTTAATTTATTTTATTTTTTTATTTTTGGCTGTGCTGGGTCTTCGTTTCTCTGCGAGGGCTTTCTTTAGTTGCGGCAAGCGGGGGCCACTCTTCATCGCGGTCCACGGGCCTGTCACTATCGCGGCCTCTCCCGTTGCGGAGCACAGGCTCCAGACGCGCAGACTCAGCCGCCATGGCTCACGGGCCCAGCCGCTCCGTGGCTTGTGGGATCCTCCCAGACCAGGGCTCGAACCCGTGTCCCCTGCATTGGCAGGCAGATTCTCAACCACTGCGCCACCAGATAAGCCCCCTGGCAGGAGTTCTTTTAGACCCAACCAAGTTGTCAATTACTTGCCGCGCAGTCTTAATTTGGATGTTTGGTGGTCGTCTGCGTGGATCTTTTCAAGTCCAGAGAGAGAGCAATAGGAGAATGAGAAAGACTGAGCGGGAAAAGCCTTGGCCTCAGTGCGCTTCTTCACGGCCAGAGAACTGGTCTCTGGCAGATCCTGCAGGCGACGTCAGCTGCCCCTTAACGGGCTGCTTGAATCTACGGCTCAGGATAAGGCCCAGCCGCCCTTCAGAGGGGAGCCATAGCCCAGTAGGCGGATCGAGATTATGGCCTTGGAGGCCCCGCACTGGGTGCCAGAAAAGATGCTGCAGGAAAGAGAGTGGGCGCGAGAGGACGGCCACATCCCAAGTCACGTCTGCGTCCCTGGGATGGCCGCCCAGTGCGGGCTCTTGGCTTTGTGCAGGCAAGGATTCAAGAGCAAGACGTAGTAGAGTGAAAGAAGGTTTATTCAGGGAGATACACACTCCATAGACAGAGTGTGGGCCATCTTGGAAGGAAAGAGGCCCCTCTCAGGTGATTTTGATGCAACCAGACAAGTACCTGTCACCTAATTGTTGGAAACATTTGGTGGAAGATCTTTTAAGAAGTTTGGCTGTTATTGTCAATGATTATTAAAATTATAACAGAGTAAACAAAAGACTGATTTCATCTATTACTAGTTAGAGGACAAATTTTTAAACCCTTTCTATAATGCTACATGAAAAATAATTTTAAACAATTTATTCTTGTACTCAGTAATTCCCATCTAGAGACTTAAACAAAGGTTAAAAATACGCATTTATAGGTGATATATTATGCAGCCATAAAAATGTCTTAAGCACTATATGATTTGAAAATGTCCCACATTTGTAGTTTATTTGAAAGAAAAGAAACAAATTATACGTAGACTATGTATGTAAGTTGTTTGAAATATTCACCAAAAGTAGCCTAGAAGGAAATGCAACCAAACTTTAATGGGATTATAGCTGGATGACACGCACACGGGTGAGTTTTCTCTACCTTCGTGTTTTTCCCCCCACAAGGAGTGTCTTACTTATATATTTAAAGAACAAAAAGGTGAAAAGGAAAAGAAGGTCATATGAGAATACAAGGAGTTAGGGTAGCAGGCAAGGCAAGACAAGGAGTTTTTGTTCTTAGGACCAGAGAGACTTGAATATATTTGTAGACTGAGAGGAAAGAATGAGTAGGAATGCCTTGGTGAAGCCTGAATTGAAGGCATAAGTTGATAAAAGGATGTAAGATGGGATAAAAACCAAGGGATGGAAGAATAATGTATTCATAACCTTGATAGAGCCTTTCATATAAACTGCAAAAGTACTCTTCTAAATTACCAATTTATATGTACAATAGAAACCCTGACCTCATTTGACCCTCTCCCATTCCTGAGGCATCAATACAGACAACCAGAAAGCCCTATTTTCTCTGTGTTGTCTGTGATTTTTAAAAAAAATTTAAAATTTAATTAATGTATGGCTGCCTTGGGTTTTCATTCCTGTGCGCAGGTTTTCTCTAGTTGTGGCGGGCGGGGGCTACTCTTTGTTGCGGTGCATGGACTTCTCATTGCGGTGGCTTCTCTTGCTGTGGAGCACAGGTCTAGGGCGTGGGCTTCAGTAGTTGTGGCGCACTGTCTGTGATTTTTTTTTTTTTTTTTTTTTGCTGTACGCGGGCCTCTCACTGCTGTGGAACTCTCCCGTTGTGGGACACAGGCTCCGGACGCACAGGCTCAGCGGCCATGGCTCACGGGCCCAGCCGCTCCGCGGCATGTGGGATCTTCCTGGACCCGGGCACGAACCCGTGTCCCCTCCATCGGCAGACGGACTCTCAACCACTGCGCCACCAGGGAAGCCCTGTCTGTGATTTTTTAAGCTGATTTTTACCAACAGACATTCAACTGCCTTGTGACAGGGGCATTTTGAGACTCCTGAAAGACTGAGACTTTGTCAGGTGTGTGGAAGGCAAAAGGGCAAGACAACTGTGGTAAGATGGTAATTCAGGTTATTAACCACATGATCCAGGCATTAAGGAGCTGAATGTGGCCGGCAGGATGCTGCTAGATAGAAGAAAGTTGAGGCATCAAATCACAAGTTCTCTATAAGGTGCATTGAAGCTGTGGAAGGACAGTATGAAACTGCTGAATGAAGAGAAAAAAGTTAAGGAAAGGGATTTGGAGTTTGAGATTTCTGGTGTGAAATACACCAGATAACAAGGTCTGATCTTAGCCGTAGTGGGTGAAGGTCAGCACATTTCAGAAAGTTCAAAAACTATAGGTATGGGCTTCCCTGGTGGCGCAGTGGTTGAGAGTCTGCTTGCCGATGCAGGGGACACGGGTTCATGCCCCGGTCTGGGAAGATCCCATATGCCGTGGAGTGGCTAGGCCTGTGAGCCATGGCCACTGAGCCTGCACGTCCGGAGCCTGTGCTCCGCAACGGGAGAGGCCACAGCAATGAGAGGCCCACGTACCGCAAAAAAAAAACTATAGGTATAAGATGGTTCATGCATATGAATTGTGAAAATCACACCAATGTTAAAGTTGTATGGAAAGGTATGTTTATTGTAACATTACAGTTAATGTTACTTTTTTTAACCTATTGTTCATCACTGGAAGATTGCCTAAGTATTTTATACCTACTTTAAGAATTCTATACAGATTTCAAGTTTTCAAAATTATAATCTTGTGTATGTAAAAATTATGTACTTAAATGATTGTGCAGGTATGGAAGGAGAGTTTGAATGACACTCATACAGTGTGACTGTGGTTACAAAAGGGGAATGAAATTAAATGTCTGATGAAGGGGGAGTGTGACTTTTGCATTTTATGCTGTATATTTCCATGTTCTTTGACCCTCATGCAATAGCAGTGCATGTTTAAATACATTAGTGAAAAGTATCATATTAATAATTCCATGGAATACCTGCAGACTGAGAAGCATCTGAGTTGTTTAGGAAGCCTTTTTCATGTCTCTTTGTGCCCTGAAGATGTAGCAGATGGTCCATATATTGTGTATCTTGGGCTAAAATTTGTAGTATTGAATTCATGATTTCTTCCAAGCTCAGGTCTTTAATGCCATCCTCCGAAGATTGATTTGCATTGTAGTTCAGGGGAATCCAGTTACTCGGTGAACTAGATGTGCCTGTGTGGCCTAAAAATTAAGAGTGAATTAGTAATGAGTTTCTGTGATTTGGTTATAGGTGTAAGAATAGTGTCTAAGATAAGAGGCAATGAATTTGCTTATTATTTGATTTCTACTTAATTCACCCTGACTCCAACTTTCTGACTTTGTGACGTTGTCACCAGCTTCCAGCCCTTGTTGACATAGGTCCATGGTTGTGTTTCTCTAGGTCTTCTCTCCCAGATGCTCTGCTTGAATTTCAGAGATAAACTTCTCAGCACCAGACAGTTTTACCTAAGAAAAGTCCTGAAAATATAGTTTATTGTTATAGAAACACATTCAAAAGCTCTTATAGGGCTTCCCTGGTGGCGCAGTGGTTGAGAGTCCGCCTGCCGATGCAGGGGACATGGGTTCATGCCCCGGTCCGGGAAGATCCCACATGCTGCGGAGCGGCTGGGCCCGTCAGCCATGGCCGCTGAGCCTGCGCGTCCGGAGCCTGTGGTCCGCAACGGGAGAGGCCACAACAGTGAGAGGCCCGCGTACCGCCAAAAAAAAAAAAAAAAAAAAAAAAGAAAGTAAAACAAAAGCTCTTATAAATAAATGACTGAATTTTCTATTTTCTAGAAAGTCTCTGATTGGAAAAAAAGGACATTAAAGTTATTGAAGTTCCAAGTATAATAAGTATTATTTATAATAAAAATGTTACCAAGTAACATGCTTACAGCAAAATAAATAAATAAATAATATAAAGTACCAAGAATATGTTTATTACTAAAATTTCGATGACCACTGTCCAGCACTGGATTGGTTACAATGACTCTAATTCCAATGTATCATTGTTGCCCATCATCTAGATCTCTCCGAGTATCAAATAGAGTAATTGTCTCCTGATAATTCACAATAGAGACAGTAAATATTTCCTTGAAAGTCTTTGTTCACCTGCCCTTGTTACCGACTGGGGTTCTTGGTTTCCTTAATCAATAGAAATTGATAATAAGCCTGAACAAGAAATTCAGGCAAGGCTTTAGGGGGGCCCCTGCTGCAGCAGGAGGGAGTGAGAACAAGTTTCCCCTGCTCACTGGCTTGCTCCCCAAGGGGGCGAGATGGTTCCTTCTATGGGGCGAAGGTAGAGGTGTGTCCAGGGGTCGGGCCCAAGGGCTGCTTTAGGGGTATGCCCACCCCTTTGGTGGTGGTGAGTGCAGGGGGCATGCGCAGTACCCCGCTTTTGCTCCGGACACCCTGTTTTTGCTCCCAGCTCTTCAGAAGTGGCAGTTGGGGTTTCGGTCTTTTTGTATCTTGTTGTCCATAATTTGCCCCAACGATGCACGCATGCAGTGATTTTTAGCCCCTTATAGTTTCTTTGTATTTTGTTGCTGGAGGAGAGGTGTGTCCAGGTGCGAGCCCTGCAGCAAAGGGTCCCAGGTCCCGGCCTGTCTCACACTTAGACTTGCCTGTGTGGGTTCAGTGGCGTGTGCTCAGTTACGCACGTAGGAAAATCCCTCACGCTGGTGACGGACTTACGCTTAATCCTGCCTCTTGACTCTGGGGTGACGGCAGCTATTTCATATGCCTTGAAAATTTTTAGTTATTTATTTTTTTATTTTGAGGACGAGTGTCTAATTTACGAGAACAACATAACACTGGGATCTACATGTTTCACCCACAGAAAGGCTTTTATCTGTTCTTGGAGAATGAAAGCATTCACAGCAATACGAACTGACTGTTCAGGTCTTGTGAGAAAACTTAAGTCAACTTTGAAAATAGTTCATCTAAGTGCCCCATTTTCTGAATTTCCACCACCCTGGGGCTGCCCGTTGGCTACATCACGAAGGATAATGGGAACCTAGTTCCAATATTGGGGGAAATGAATACCGAAAACAGGATTTTAGGGGTAGCCCTGGATTTACAAGGAAAGGGGACTATTCCTAATTGTAGTTCTCCACTTGCATTGCTAACATTTTCCTTTTTGCAAAAGTTTTCCACCTCCTCCCTCCAGAGCCCATTGCCAGGATGCTGACTGGGCCTCTTCATCGATGCCTTCTGGAAAGGGTTTTTCCGCAGTGGGTCTCCCGGAATGTTCTGCTCCAGCTCTGGAGGATGCCTGTATCAGTCCACCAGCATGAAGTGAGACCGGCAGTGAGCTATAAACTCCGTCACAGGGTGCTGTTCACCTTCCGTTTTAATGGTGCCAGCGATGCTGTCGTTTTCCAGGATGGGGAGGAAAAGCTGCACAAAGTCAGAGGTGTAGGGAGGTGCGATCACATCCAGCACCTCGGTCACAAAGTAGCGAATGAGGGAAACGTCGGTGTCCCCCTTCTCCAGACACCTGCGGATGTAAGTGACCACAGGGAGTACGTGGCCTTGGCTCAGCAGGTGCACCAGTCTGTCCAGGAGAGTCTTCTTCAGCTTGAGCTGCTCCATCGCGTCCAGCTGGGAATGCTGCGTCTCCAAGAGCTTCACCAGCAGCTGCAGGACCTGGGGGTGCAGGAGCTGGTGGCAGGCGCTGATCTGGTCCAGCAGCGCCAGGTGCACGGGGGTGCAGTGGGTCTGCAGCTGGAAGTACTTCGGCTCTGATATGCTCCAATGCACCCACTTGAGCACACCCATGGCCACCACTGGAAACCTGATACACTTATAGAGGGTGCTCAGCTCAGCCACGAGTTCAGAAGCCCCTTTGTTCTCAGCGCAACACAAACTGTGAACAGTTTCAACAGCTTTGGCCGTTGACTTCAGCTCGCCTTGATTGACGCTCACACGCCTGTCCTTCTTCCAGGTCTCCACCACGCTCACTGCATATGCCAAGATATGGATGTACTTGTGCTTGTGGTCCGGGTTGATCCTGGCCCCTGGTTTAAAGAGTGAGTCCATGAAGAGGTCCAGGAAGGCCGGCGCCCGGATGAGTTCAACTGGAGGCGGGTCCACGCTGGTAAACAGGTTGAAAAGGACAGTGACGTCGGCCGGATTCAGGGCCCCCTTGGACAACATCGCCCCAAGGGCCTGACACAGCCGGGGGTAGGAGGCAGCTGTGCCCAGTGCGAGAGAGATCCGACTGGCATCGCGGCCTCTCTCCTGGGCGAAGCGCTGCACCTCCTGTGCAATCCTGCGCACGGCCCAGCCCCCCTGCCCTTCCAGGGCCAGCACAGACATCAGGACCTGGGCCACCACATACGTGTGCTCCCCGTGGCACACCATCTTAGCAAACTGAGGGAGATTTTCTGCAAGGTTATCTTCTCCTCCATCCAAAAGTGTAGCCAGAGAGGTACAGAGAACTCTAGAAAACACTTCCAACTGCTGGCAGGCTGCCGCCACGCCGGTGATCTCCCCGTGGTATCCTGCATCGGAAATCAGCTTGACCGTGAAGTTCAGCATCAAACAGTCTGGGTGCGCTTCAGTCAGTTGGTAAACAAGATCTCTCCACGTGGAATGTGCAATCATTTGTTCAAGCCAAACGGGGGTCTCTCCTTCTTCAGTAAAGATAGAATCTGCTTTGCGGGGGTCGAACTGTTTCATCAATAAAGTCTTCAAGTGGTTTTCCACGGTTTGCTGAACCTGCACTGGTTCAACCCCTGTCTGAATGAGCCACTGGGCCAGCAAGTTGACTGTCTGGGCCACAGCTGTGTAGTTGTCTGATAAGAGCCGGATCACCTCCTCCGGAGACCCTCCTGCCTGAAAATACCTCATCAGAGTGTTAAAGATGGAGGGTTCCATGATGTAATCCCTGGTAGAAAATTTCTGCAGGCATTCTTGCTGGACCTGGGCGTCCTCTTCTCCCTGTGCCTCGCCCCCCTCCTGCTGGCCGCCCAACTCTGCCGCGCTCCCGAAGTCGACCTGGTCCAGGTCCATGCTGACGCCCGTCAGGGCCCTCACCGTCCTCTACCCTGGCTGCCTGTTTAGGAAGAGAAACAGGATTATGATCTGTTCCCCCTTCTTTTCAAAGCTTTAGTACTTAAAACTGATCTTTCTTGATAGGAATATGCCTTTTCCTGCGTAGATAATAGGAGGACAGTTCTACTGTCTACTTTTGTTGTAATTTGAGTCCTATGTCCCAGAGGTGATTTCACTGGCCAATTGAGATGCTTCTCTATAATGATCACATGCTGCATGTATACTCAGATAAAATTATTACTCTTTTTAAAAATTAGGAAAAACTATACTTTCTCCAGACAACTAATATATTCTGTCAAAATTTAATCACATGCCCCTTTAACCTTTGGCACTCAAGAGATCAAAAGCAATAATTCTGAAACAAATTTTGACTCAAAATTAGTGACTAAGATCAAATGCCTTGTATTTTTATATGCTATTGCTACGCCTCTTCATTCATTGAATCTTCCATTCAAGTTAGAATTTTCTCTTTCTTGATTTTATTAATTTTTTTCCTGCTACATATTTATTCATTTAACTATAATCTCAACACTTATACATGGGCCAAGCAATTGTCTCTAGGTACAGTGAAAGGTTTTGGTTTTTGAGCTAAGAACAAAGGTGAGTTTTTCTAATAGTTTAAGCAGAGAATTAACACAAAATGGTTTTCTTTGAAAGAGATTGTGGCTGCCGAGGGAGAATGGCTGAGAAGGGAGCCACTGGGGACAAGGGGGCAGTAGGAAGACAGGTATTAGGCTGATAGTGGATGTGGGCTGTAGGGGGAGGGAAGGGGAGGGGTGGAGGAGTGAGCATCACCGAGAGATACTGAGGGTCCATTGAAGGTTGGGGGCTGGTGGGGAGGGAGGGGGTGAGGCCACTGACCACCAGGTTTCTGGCTCCATCCAGGGAGACAGAGCAGTGTCCCCTGCAGACAGTGATTTAGTGGAGAAGATCCCAAGTCTACTCTGGACGGGATGAATCTACTGCCCTTTGAAGACCACTGAAGCCAGGAAATTAATGAGATCACTAAGTGAGAGGCTGAAAATTGGCCATTGTGGGCAGAAGGCAGCAAACACATAGTTTGTTTATATTGTAAAATGTTCTTTCTCAAGCAAAATCTTGAATTACAGCCAACATTTAAAAATCAAGAGGCTTGGGCTTCCCTGGTGGCACAGTGGTTGAGAGTCCGCCTGCCGATGCAGGGGACACAGGTTCGTGCCTCGGTCTGTGAAGATCCCACATGCCGCGGAGCGGCTGGGCCTGTGAGCCACAACTACTGAGCCTGCGCGTCCGGAGCCTGTGCTCCGCAACGGGAGAGGCCACAACAGTGAGAGGCCCGCGTACCGCAAAAAAAAAAAATAAATAAAAAAAAAATAAAAATCAAGAGGCTCAATGTTAAAATTCAAATTTTGACGTGAAAAATAAAATCTGTTATGAGTGATCCTAAACCCCCAGGTGAACAGCCATTGTCTGGACCTGAGGAGGACTTGCCCCCTTTAGATGGAATCTGGTTTCCCGAATCAGCTACAGTCTACACAGCCTGCTTAACTTCACCTACCAAGCGCTGGCAGACAGAAAAAAAATATATAACACACACACACGCTCATTCCCCATTTGTGACTCAGAAGATTACATATTCTCTGTATAATAAAGCCTCTCTTCCTGTTCAGCTGTTCAGTTCTGCTGCAGCTGAACCTACTCTGTTAACACTGAAATCCGTAAGTATTAGCAGAGAAAATTTACTGTTCACTGAGGATGCCTGTGGTAACTGACTGCAATAGGGTCAGGCAACTCCAGTCCCGGGCATTTGTGTTTTGTTTGTTTCATTTGCTTTTCCTCAACAAAATTCCAAAGGTCAAGGTTTACATAACATGAGACAGAGTGAAGAAAACCAAGGAAACACAGAAGGCTTGAGAACTTACAAGGGGATGTGGCCCTTGGAGAACAGGAGGGGCACACAGAGAACCCAAGCTCCTCAGTCCTGGGTTTATCCAGTCTATCCCAGTCCCTGAAAAACAAGAAAAAGAGCAGCCCACGCTCACACTGCTGGGAAGATTTATCGTTGGGATCTACACTAAAAAGCCTCGTGTATTATGCCATGGAATACAAGGCAGCAATGAAAACACTAGGAAGTAGGTCAATAAATACTGATGTGAAATGACATCCCAGATATATTTGAGATAAATCAAATGAACACTTACAGCAGAATAAATTTCTTAGATTGAACAGCGTATCTGGTAAGTGTTCACGTAAGCAGAGGACTTCGCTGGGAAATTCTACTGACATGAAAATAATAATTAAACCCTTCCCAAATACAGAAGAGAAAGGAACATTTCCAGCTCACTCTAAGAGGTCAGTATTAATTACCCTGTGTTATCAATCAGGGATCAACTAGAGAAACTGAGCCAGTAGGAGGTGTGTATTAGAGATTTACACCAAGGAATTGGCTTACAGGATTGTGGGAACTGTCTAGGCAAGTCTGAAGTTCTTGGGGCAGCCGTCAGAAAAGGCAGGCTGGCACTCTTTGGCACCGATGAAGCTGCTCTCCACAGACAGAATTTGTTCTCTTCAGAGAAGCCTCAACTCTACTCTTAAAGCCTTAGTTAATTAGATCAGGCTTATTGGATTATCTAGGATAATCTTATTACTTCAAGTCAATTGATACGGATTTTAATTACATCAAAAAATACCTTAAGGGACTTCCCTGGTGGTGCAGTGGTTAAGAATCTACCTGCCAATGCAGGGGACACGGGTTTGGGCCCTGGTCCAGGAAGATCCCACATGCCGCGGAGCAACTAAGCCCATGCGTCACAACTACCAGACCCCACGTGCCACAACTACTGAAGCCTGCTTGCCTAGAGCCTGTGCTCCACAACAAGAGAAGCCACTGCAATGAGAAGCCCATGCACTGCAACGAAGAGTAGCCCCCGCTCACCACAGCTAGAGAAAGCCCACGGGCAGCAATGAAGACCCAACGCAGCCAAAAATAAATAAATTAACTAATTAAAAAAATTTAAATTCAAGGTTACTAATTCTATTTTAAAATTTGCAACTTCAAATGTGTGAGATTCAAATCATTAGTTACATCCTTTCCCCCCCCTTCTATCATTTCCATCCACAATATAAACATACTGTAATTATTACCAGGTTAGGAAAGAAAAAAGTCCCTTGAATCCCACAAGACTCTATTGTTATCACCCCATTTTTGTTTTCTTTTACAGGAAAACCTTTTTAAAGCATTCTCTCTCTTTGCTCTTTGCATGTTGGTGATTTATTTCACTCATTGTCTCTTGAACTTACTCCAGTCAGGCTTTTACATCCCATGGACACCCCTCTTGTCAAAGTCACCAGTTAATGATCTTAACATTACAAAACTCTAGCGATCATTTCCCAACCCTCTCTTACTTGAAGTATCCGGAGATCTCTCCACTTTAAAGGCTTTCTTCTCGTGGCTCCCGGGACCCAGTCCTTTCCCGAGATTCCTTCTATGTCAATGGCTGCTCCTTGGGAGTTTTCTTTGCTTCTTCCTTCTCCGTCTCTCTACCTCTCCCTGACTTTAGACCTACTATGCCTCTCAAAGCTAAAGCCCGAGAGCTCTGAGCTCCTATATATACTGTCCAAGCACGGAAATCTAATCACAAGGATTTTGCTACCACCCACACAGTGATTAGGTCTGGATTTTAATCTCCAGGTTTATATATATCCAAACTCCCAATTCAGTATCCCTACGTGGACGTCTCATAGGTCATAAGTCAAACTTAAAACTCCCAACCTCAACCATGATGCCCTGCACTGACCCCTGCCCCACTCTCAGTCCTCACCATTCAAGTAAAGCCGGTTCCATTAGTCCAGTTGATTGAGTCAAGAACCTCAGCATCATGACTCTGCTTCTTTACTCTTGGTCCAAACTCAACCTGTCAAAAAAATCCGGCTTGATCCCTTGCTACGGTTCTGACTCCTATTAACACTTGCCTTCACTCATTTTGTTCCGTCCCCTCTGGTTGCCTTGCTTTTCAGTTAACAAGCCAAGCATGGTCCCCACTGAGCCCTTTGCACTTGCTGTTTGCTCTGCCTAGAAAGTTATTTCTCCAGATAAAAGTAAGACTTGTTCTCTTACCTTCTTCTGGTTTCTTTTCCAGTACATTTATCGACAAGGCAGTGACCAAAAATGAGGCTGCAGTCAGTGTTAGAGAAGACAGTTAGGGATTTGGGATTAGAGTCTGAGAGTTCATGGAACTCCTGGGGGGTTTATTCTGGGTTTTGATTAGGTAAAAATTTTTTTTTTTGCGGTACGCGGGCCTCTCATTGTTGTGGCCTCTCCCGTTGCGGAGCACAGGCTCCGGACGCGCAGGCTCAGCGGCCATGGCTCACGGGCCCAGCCGCTCCGCGGCATGTGGGATCCTCCCGGACCGGGGCACGAACCCGCGTCCCCTGAATCAGCAGGCAGACTCTCAACCACTGCGCCACCAGGGAAGCCCTGATTAGGTAAAATTGAAATTTGAGAATTGATGAGAGTTCTTCTAAACGAGGCCAGCCTGAAGACTTTCCAATTCAGGCTATGGATTTTGTACTAAAAGGGCTTGAAGTGATGGGGAGAACTCTAGGGTAGAGACAGATTGGGTGAAGGAGATGGAAAGACCAGTAATTTGCTGGTGGGGAGGTTACAGAGATGATGGCGACTAGAACTAAGGTAACTGTCGTTCAAATCTTGGATGTCAATGGGCCACACAAATGAGCCCCACTGATAAAGTGGGCAAAGTGTATAAACAAAAAAAAGCACAGAAAGAACACGTTTCCAACTGGCACATGAAAAATGTTCAATTTAATTAAGGTGCAAAGAAACAATGAGATATACATATACAAAAAAATTATTCGCATTATGATGCAATTTTATTTAAAAATATATTAATTCCATAAATATTTATTTACCACTTAGGTAATCAGCAAACTGTGTTGGGAAGTCTAGATTATATACCAAAATATTAAAATAGGGTTTTTTTCTGGCAGATAGATATGGAAGTGATTCTTTGTGTGTGTGTGTGATACTATAAAATTTATTTATTCACTATACACAGAACATGGCCCCTATAAAATGTACATAAAAAACACTAAAAAGTATAATTCGGTGAACATTTTCTTGATTACAGAACATACTAAATCAGTTGGGATAACAGCTCTCTGTCTGCCTCAAAATAATCTAATTATAGTACCCAGAGTATCTTTTATATCTGATGCAAAATTAAATACTTTATTTATTTTTGGCTGCATTGGGTCTTCATTGCTGTGCACGGGCTTTCTCTAGTTGTGGCGAGCAGGGGCTACTCTTCGTTGCGGTGCACGGGCTTCTCACTGCGGTGGCTTCTCTTGTTGCGGAGCACAGGCTCTAGGCGTGCGGGCTTCAGTAGTGGCACGTGGGCTCAGTAGTTGTGGCTTGCGGGCTCTAGAGCACAGGCTCAGTAGTTGTGGCCCATGGGCTTAGTTGCTCCGCGTCATGTGGGATCCTCCCGGACCAGGGCTCGAACCCATGTCCCCTGCACTGACAGGCGGATTCTTAACCACGGCGCGACCAAGGAAGTCCCGAAATACTTTTTTTAAAAAAAAATGAATACTGAATTAATGGGAGTATTGCTGAGTGAATCAATAAATGAGAGTGATGACTCAGGGACTTTTTTTTTTCCTTTGGCTGTGCTACGCAGCACACAGGATCTTAGTTCCCCGACATGGGATTCAACCCATGCCCCTTGCATTGGGAACACGGAGTCTTAACCACTAGACCACCAGGGAAGTCCCAGACGTCCTAGTTTCCAATAATTTAACATGGACCTGCTACCCATGAATCAATATAAACCGAATCAGATTTAGGATTAGTTTCCACAAGTACAAAGTTGAATTACCTTTTTTTAAAATTTGAATTTTATTTATTTTTTTATACAGCAGGTTCTTATTTGTTATCTATTTTATACATATTAGTGTATATATGTCAATCCCAATCTCCCAATTCATCCCACCACCACCACCCCAAATTACCTTTTATTTGTCCTAAAATGCTTACTTTCAATGATTCCATGTAGTTTCGATAACATTCTTTTATCTTTCCAGACCGGAGTCCAAATATTCGCATAGTATTCATACTGAACACTTTCCACCCACCCTTTGGTCGCCTGAACTGCTCTTTTTTGGTTCTGTCTCTGCCTTCTCAGATCTTTCTTGAAGCATAGTAAGCAGAACTGTACTGGATACTCCTGCTGCAGTTTGGCCTATCATTGTTGGAGTGGATTCTGCTACACCGTGGTCTTCCAGTCGGTCCATTTCTAGGACTATAAATGGACTTCTGTGGTTGTAATCAAAGGACTGACTTCTTGACCGCCTTCTTTTCTAACTTTGGCTTCTAGAACGTCTATATCTGTCATAATTATCATAGAGCGATGAACTATACACATTTCCTCCCTTCCCGGGCTTTCATCCGATTTGGAGTCTTCCCATCCCCCTGTGCAAACTGTATTTCGGTTTGGTGTCCACAAATCCATTTTCTGTCCAAATTATGTAAAGCATCTTCGGCATCACGAACATCCTCAAATTGAACACATGCAAATCCTCTTGGGGGTGAGTGTAGAAATCAAGTGGAACGTACACAGCAACTACAGGACCATAATGACCGAATTCATGTTGTAAATCTTCAGACCTGGTATCATCGGCCATGTTCCGTACAAAGAGACTTGTTGCGGAGGAGAGGGAGAGGGGCCCAGGTACCGGGACGCGACTGCAGCATGAATCTCAGCAGGGACACTCGCCCCCGGGCAAACTGGCTGCAGCTCCGGCGCAGCAGATCCTCAGACACACACAGCCAGAAGTCTCTGCTGGAAGTGATTTTTTTTTTTTTTTGAGGTACGCGGGCCCCTCACTGTTGTGGCCTCTCCCGTTGCGGAGCACAGGCTCCGGACGCGCAGGCTCAGCGGCCATGGCTCACGGGCCCAGCCGCTCCGCGGCATGTGGGATCTTCCCGGACCGGGGCACGAACCCGTGTACTCTGCATCGGCAGGCAGACTGTCAACCACTGCGCCACCAGGGAAGCCCTGGAAGTGATTCTTTTAATTTTTATTGTTTTGCTTATAATGTACAGGACCACTGGTGTAATACAAATAAATAGGAAAAAATAGACTATGCATATAGTGCATCTAGCATACCCAGTTACCCAATTCTGGGAGAATTTTAAAGGAAGAAATGAGGGTAATATTAAGGGTTAGATTTTTCCTCAGCTAAGTAGAAAATTTCCCAGCAAACAAAGGATATAAATCGATTTTGTAATGTGGTATAAAAATACTCTTTATGATTTGATCTCCATCTCAGATGATTATGAGAGTGTATTGATTGGACATGCAGCTACTGTAAGATTATCTAGTGTGCATTGTGCAGAGGATCTAATGACTCCCTAGGTAACGTGAGCAGCAGACACTCCCTCATATCCTCCCCACCCCCAGACACCCACATCTACAGCAGCAGAGCATCCTTACACCAGTGGTTCTCAACCATTGATGCACATTAGAATCGCCTGTGGGCACCTGGGCTACATCTTAGAGCAATTTAATCAGAGGCTGGGGTGGCGGGGAGGGTTAGAATGTTTGTTTCAGGTGAACAGTAAAGTGATTCACAATATATATACACATTCTTTTCCATTATGCATTATTACAAGATATTGAATATAGTTCCCTGTGCTATACAGTAGGACCTTGTTGTAGTGTTCATGTGTTAATCTCATACTCCCAATTTATCCCTCCCTTCCATTTCCCTTTGGTAACCATATGTTTGTTTTCTACGTCTGACTCTATTTGTTTTGTAAATAATTTCATTTGTATCATTTTTTTTAGATTTCAAATATAAGTAATATCATATGATATTTCTCTTTCTCTGTTTGACTTACTTCACTCAGTATGATAATCTCTAGGTACATCCATGTTGCTGCAAATGGCATTTTTCATTCTTTATTATGGCTGAGTAATATTCCATTGTGTATGTGTATTTGTGTGTGTGTGTGTATACATCACATCTTCTTTATCCATTCCTCTGTCAATGGACATATGGACATTTAGGTTGCTGCCATGTCTTAGCTATTGTGAATGCTGCTGCAATGAGCATTGGGGTGCATGTATCTTTTCGAATTATGGTTTTCTTTGGATATATGCCCAGGAGTGGATTGTAGGATCATATGGTAGCCCTATTTTTAGTTTTCTGAGGAACCTCCATACTGTTTTCCATAGTGGCTGTATCAATTTACATTTCCATCAACAGTGTAGGAGGGTTCCTTTTTCGTCATGACCTCTCCAGCATTTATTGTTTGTAGACTTTTTTAAAAAATTAATTTATTTATTTGGTTGCACAGGGTCTTAGTTGCAGCAGGCGGGCTCCTTAGTTGTGGCATGTGAACTCTTAGTTGTGGCATGCATGTGGGATCTAGTTCCCGGGCCAGAGATCGAACCTGGGTCCCTTCAGTGGGAGTGCAGTCTTAACCACTGTGCCACCAGGGAAGTCCCTGTAGACTTTTTGATGATGGCCATGCTGACTGGTGTGAGGTGATACTGCATTGTAGTTTTGATTTGCGTTTCTCTAATAATTAGCCATGTTGATCATCTTTTCATGTGCATTTTGGCCATCTGTATGTCTTCTTTGGAGAAATGTCTATTTAAATCTTCTGCCCATTTTTTGATTAGGTTTTTTGTTCACTTGTTTTTCGGAGGAAGAATCTTACTTAATTTTTATTAGTCCTTTCAAACAACCCTCTAACCATTTAAAACTCTACCATTTATATAATGGCCTGGAACCCAGTCAAGAGGTAAGGCCATGGATTCAAATATTATTGACTTACTTTTGTGAACTTGGATAAGTTTATGCCATCTGTTTGTCTTCTTATGTATAAATTATATAGTAATACCTGAACTGTGTGTGTCGGGGGGTTAGACCTATCAAACCCCCTTTATTTTTTTAAAAAATTAAAAACATTTACACAGTTTTGAAAGGTTACTTTCCATTTATGGTTATGACAAAGTATCTGCTATATTCCCCGTGTTGTACAATACATCCTTGAGCCTATCTGACACCCAGTATTTGTACCTCTCATTCCCCCAACCCTATATTGCCCCTCCCCCATCCCCCCACTGGTGACCACTAGTTTGTCCTCTGTATCTGTAAGTCTGTTTCTTTTTTGTTGTATTCACTAGTTTGTTGTATTTTTTAGATTCCACATATAAGTGACATCATACAGTGTTTGTCTTTCTCTGTCTGACTTTGAGTTCACTTAGCATAATGCCGCCATGAATCATCTCAAGAACTTTTCACACATCTTCAAAACTTGTTCTTCTCTTTCTTTCTTTATGTCACTTCCTAGGAGTTACAAGGACAGGCTAAAGGGTGAGGGGCATCAATTGTGCCACCATGGACAGCCCCACTGCTAACTGACCATGGAAGTTACCAAATTACCATGGAAGTCCTTCATCTCTGCCAGTGATTAGTGGCTTGAGGAATTCCTAAAATTGGATCTACAGTGGGGTATTCAAAGGTGACAAGGCGTTTCACACGTCCAGTGAATTACAAACTTCACTGGCTTTAGTTAGATTAGAAGAGGTAACTGTCCAGCAATCCTAGATGAAGAGCTAAAAGAGGTGAAGTCACCAGCCAAAAAGTGTAGCTTTCAAGGAATCTCGATCCCCCAAGCTAGATATTATGCAGGCTGCCAAGCTGAGCTAACTTAAGAAGATGGATATAGTTTATTCACTGTGAACCCCCTGGACCTAGCCTGACCCTAACACATAGTAGGAGTATCACAGTGGCAAGTGGTAGAAAGTCTGCCTCATTTAATCCAAATCATTAAAAGTATATTGGTGCCCTAGTAACAGTCAATGGGCTTTGTTATTAGTATTATCATTATGAACTCAAGAATTTCATGTATTTGAAACAAATCTATACCAGGTCCTTTCTAAGATAATTAGAGATGGCCTTACACTCAACAAATGCCTTATTTTAAAAACTTTTTTAAAATTTTGTGGTAAAATATACAGTAAACTTACCATTTCAACCAAAAAGAAAAAAAGAATTATATATATTTGATATTTTTCAATCCATTGCAGTCATTAATGCTTTTTCAGTTTAAAATACTATCGTATATTTTGTAATTATGTCTGTTCTACGTTGTTCTAATAAGCATTTTTATTGAAATTAAAAAAAAAAATCGGGCTTCCTTGGTGGCGCAGTGGTTGAGAGTCCGCCTGCCAATGCAGGTGACACGGGTTCGTGCCCCGGTCCGGGAAGATCCCACATGCCGTGGAGCGGCTGGGCCCGTGAGCCATGGCCGCTGAGCCTGCGCGTCCGGAGCCTGTGCTCCGCAATGGGAGAGGCCAGAGCAGTGAGAGGCCCGCTTACCACAAAAACAAACAAACAAAAAAAAAAACAAAAAAACTTCTTAGTCTAACTCAGTTCTTTGGCTTCAACTCGGAGACATTTCCTTCAGCTGCGAATTTACTGGACAGATTCCAATAATTCAAGGTACCTTTCTGATAGTTTGGGGGAAGATTTTCTGCTCAGAGTACCTTTGGGAACAGGTTGGGGATGTGTCTCTGACAGGTAGGGGTCACTCTCCTAAGAAACCGCAGGATAGTGGGGAGGGATAAATTGGGAGATTGGGATTGACGTATACACACTACTATATATAAAATAGATAACTAATAAGGACCTACTGTACAGCACAGGGAACTCTACTCAATACTCTGTAATGACCTGTATGTAAAAAGAATCTAAAAAAGAGTGGAAAATTAAATTAAATTATAAATTTAATTTAATTTAATTTTAAAAAAGAAAAAGAAATGACAGGATAGGAGACAGACACAGGAAACAGTGAGGCAGGGAAATGAACACGTGTGTGGAAGGACCATCGGGCCTGTGAGCAACACACGTGCAGGACTTTGCTTGGAAGCAAAGCTTGGAAGCTTTGCGTTTTTCGATGCAGTATAATTGCTCATAAGAGAGAGGGGAGTAGTCCAAGCTCATTTCAGCCTTGGGGAGCCAGGGATCAAAAAGAGAAGTAAAAGGAAAAAGAGAGCTTTTATGTACATGATATTGACACTAAAAAATGAAGGAAACTTCCAGGGAAAACCTATTGGTCGATACTGTCACTATTGCAAATTCCTAAATCTGGCAAGAGGACAGGACTGCATTAGAAGTCATTATTGATTAATTCATTCATCAAGTCCTTGCTAAAGGCCCATTATGTGCTTGGCAATCTACTAGGTCTTTGGGATACATTAGTGAACAAGGAAGACAGAGACCAGAACTGGTAGAGCTTACACTGTAGTGAGAAAAGAGAGATACTTGCAAGACTGGTGAACTTTCTCCAGAAAACAAGCAGCATAGGAATCACAGTTAACCTTTAGAATGGGTGAGAATTTTCCAAATAATTTTTAAATTCATAGGCAGGATTTTTTTTCTGGAAACTGGTACCATTTTTTTTTTTTTTTTTTTTTTTGCGGTACGTGGGCCTCTCACTGTTGTGGCCTCTCCTGTTGCGGAGCACAGGCTCCGGACGCACAGGCTCAGCAGCCATGGCTCACGGGCCCAGCCGCTCCGCAGCACATGGGATCTTCCCGGACCAGGGCACGAACCCGTGTCTCCTGCATCAGCAGGCGGACTCTCAACCACTGCGCCACCAGGGAAGCCCAAGGTCATGTTTTTATTAACTGACATGAATTAAATTTAAGATACAAAGCTTTGGAGCTATCTTCCCAGAAATACCATTAACAGAAATAATGAGTGTATCTGAGAAGCAAACTGTAATCAAATAGATCTGTGGCTATTGATCAGTTCTAAGCAGCCGCCTGCCTGGGTTCTTGTTGTAGCAGAGAGGCACCAACGGCGTCAAGGAGAGTTCTGTACACAGAGGTGCAGGATCATCTTTTTTCTCAAGCAATTATCTATGAATCTCAGCATTCAGTACAAAATGCAGAACCACCATTTGCTCATTTCTCAGTTGGAGAATCAAAAATTTTCTTTCTCCAGTCCAACTGTTAAAAAAAACTCTCTGATATACCTATTTATCTGACCAATTGATAGATTGATCTATTGATAAAACATTTTTAAAAAGCCGGTACAGTTCTGCATCATAAAACGGTCCTTGCATGACATGTCCACACTCCTTTGGAAGGCCAGAACCTCCTGTTTTGCACTTAATCTCATCCTCCCTAACTGCTCAAGGTCATAACTCTGGGAATTCTCATTGCCCTCGGATGCATCATCACTATTTCCCTCAGAACTTGATCTTTCCCGTCAGCATACAAACAAGCTATTAACACAGAATTCTTGAGCCCTCTGGGGATATCTGATAGTAGGCATTAAAATTCCTTACGCTGTTAATTTTTTTCCCAGTTGCTCTAGAAAATGAGAGAATTGAAATTCTTGATGTAATTGTGTTCATATGAGACAATCTCAAAATTAGGTCCCACCCCATGCCTAGTGAATCAGCGTCTGCATTTTAACAAGATCCCTGGGTGATTCATAAAAGTTTGAAAAGCACTAGACTAGATCAGTGGTTCTCAACACCAGAATCACTTGAGTAACTTTAAGGAATCCTGATGTCCAGAGACCAATTAAATCAGAATTTGGGGGTGTGTGTAGTTCCCAGGGGTCTGTGTTTTTAAAGCTCCTTCTGATGACACCAATGTGTAGCCAAATTTGAGAACCATTGGACTAGACAGACCTTCTTTTCCTGTGTCACTGACTGACTATTGGTGCAGCCTCTCTACAGAAAGAAGATTGAAGTCATGTTGACCCCAGGAAAAGATAGAGACACTTGCTGGTATCTTACATGGTATCAGCATTGGCTAGACAAAGTCTGTCCTGACTTCCGGGACTTCCCTGGTGGTCCAGTGGTTAAGACTTCATGCTCCCAATGCAGGGGGCCTGCATTCGATTCCTGGTCAGGGAACTAGATCCTGCGTGCCGCAACTAAAGATCCTGCACGTGGCAATGAAGATCCCTCGTGCCACAACTAAGAACCAGTGCAGCAAAATTAATAAATAATATTAAAAAAACAAAAAAGATCTGTCCTGACTTTCAAGACATATTTCTTAAGATTGGCCCAGAGGAGGGCCAATGAGACTTCATTTCAAGAATGAGAAGCTGAAAAACCAAACCACACTAACTGCTATATGCAGTCATAACACCTAAGTATACAGCAACAATAAGGAAGAAATATTCAGGGATACAAATGACCAGATGAGGAAGAAAAAAAAAAGACCTTGGGGTAGATGGTGGCTAGGGGGTTGGCAGAGGGAAATGAGTACCTACCTATCTCCTAGGGTCGTTTTTAATGGTTAGTAGTTGACAATTCTGCCCATGTCTGTTTCAGTTGACCAAGAAATGAAGTGCTTCATGGGAGCTGCAGGAGTCCAGTGGTTTTTCAACAATCATTCTAGTTACTGCTTCTATCTCATCTGAAATATTTGGTTTCAGTGAGTCAGGAAACAATGGAAATCAGACCACTTCTCCTGAATCTTGACGAAGGTTGTTATCTCCATCCATTTCTTGGAGCTTGATCATGTTCAGTATCCCTGGTCCAGCAGCTCCACCATCCAATCCAGTATCCCATCTAAAACCAGGCATTACATTTGTCTGTAACATCCTTTAAGTCTCTTGTCATCTAGGACAGTGTGTTTGCATGACACTGACATGCTGAAGAGACTGGATACTCTTTAATGTCTCATAGTTTGGATTTTTTCTGGTCATTTCCTCCTGATATCATATAGCTTATTCTTATATTCCCTATGTTTTCTATAAACTGGAAGTTAAATAAGCTTGGTAATAATATAACCTTATTGACAACAATATAAAATCATGAATGCCTGTGTTATATAGCTTCATATCAAGACAAGTGGAATTTCTAGTCATCCCGCAATAAATATGGTTAAGGTTGACCCCTGGGTTGGTGGGATTACAGACTGATCTGGAGGGATGGATTTTTAAAATTATTTATTTATTTATTTATTTGGCTGTGCCAGGTCCTAGTTGTGGCAGGATCTTTGTGGCCACATGGGGGATCTAGTTCCCTGACCAGGGATCAAACCCAGGCCCCCTGCATTGGGAACATGGAGTCTTAACCAGTCTTAACCAGAGAAGTCCCAGGGATGGATTTTTATGTAGTAGAAATGACTGAAAGAGGAAGGCCAGGATGCTAAACTATCTGCAAGAGTGGTTGTAATTATAGGCCATGGTTAAGGAGGGGAATGCAGCAAGATGGCCCTAAAGGAGAGAGAGAATGTTGAGGGATTAGAGGATTAGAGGTTGTGCAAAGGTATGGAAAATTGTTGCTAACACAAGGGTCTTGCCCTTTTTAAAGCAGCCTGGATAATGGGGATAAGACACCTGTTGCTAATTTCACCAATATCTGTGTTTTCTTCTTTGGGGGTACATCGCTGCAGTACATTTCCTAGCCTTCCCTGAAGTTAAAGATGATCATGTGATTGATTCTGGCCAATGAAATGTGAACGGAAGTGATGGACACCACTTCCATTTTGGGCTCTAAAAACCTTCCCATGCATGATCCTTTCTCTCTTTCTGCATCAATCCATTGAATGGAGAAGACTCTTACAACCTAGAAAATAGCAGCACACATGCTAGAAGAAGCCTAGGTCTTGGTCATGTGGAAAGCCACCTCTCCAAGGGTGCTCATGTTGGACTGTGATAGCGGCAAGGACTACTGAAGTCTTTGAGGAATTTACTGTGAAGAGGAGCAAGGACACAGGGCAGTAGCTGATGGTGAAAGAGTTTTAAGAGAAGGCCTATTTAGAATGGAAGAAATGAGAACAAAATTGATGTTCATAGATTATAATCCACAGAGAGGAAAAAACTGATAAAGAAGGAGATAGGGGAGGATTGTTAGAGCAACGTACTTGACTAAGCAGGAGGCGATGGGATCCAATGCACAAATGCTGAATTTAGCATTAGGAGCACAGAGAGGTTGTCTGTTGTGACAGGAGAAAAGTCAGAGTACAAGTACAGTGCAAGTGCTGATAAGTTAGGTTGTAAGAGTCTTCTCCATTCAATAGATAGATGTGAGGGACTTCCCTGGAAGTCCAGTGGTTAAGACTTCGTGCTCCCAATGCAGGGGAATTAAGATCTCACATGCCACATGGCACAGCCAAAAAAAAAAAAAATTTTTTTAAAAAAAGAGAGAAGTAAATCAGCTTGATTTACTTCTTAAAAGCATTTATATATAACTTTTAAAAAATAGAAATACAAATGTTACGGGTACGCTGCCCAATTCGTTCTGGAAAGTCTAACTCATTTCTACAAGTTCAGAAGGTAACTCCACAATATAAAAATACTTTACCTTGTTAAAACATTCACTTTATAATACTCCTATTACAAAGTACGCTGAAACGAAAATACTTGAAATGAGTCCTTTTTGCACATGTTTAAGATAGTTTTATGGAAGGAGCATAATTTCCTCAAATGACAGGCATGTTTTACATTTTGATAGGTATAGCTGTCCTCCAAAATAGTTTTGTTTGAAGAGTAACTAACACTCGCTGTGTGAACCACAGTTGCCCAGGTATTTGGCTTTGATGGGATTGGGTTGGGGTTATGTTAGGTGTCAAGGTTAGGTGTCTGAAAGGGTTTATTCCTCTGTAACTAGTCAATCCTAAATACCACCAGCAAAGCTTTCAGCTCAAGCCTAGTAGTTATTTACTTCATCATCAAATTCATCATCAAGGAAGATCAATAGGGGTATTTCCAACATATCCAAAAATTCTCATACTTTTCCTGAGTAAAATATTATTGCCTCTCAGTTAATGATCTTCAAGGCTCAACCATACACACTTTTCCCCTTTTCCACTTCTGGGAAATATTCATAATCTATCAAGACAGAGCTAGTCTTGACATAATGCTAAAAACTTTTGCATGATAATGAAAGATTGTTGAGGACAAATATCTCAGAATACTTATTATCCCACATAGAAACAGTGGTTCTGGGTAATAAACACATACTTAATAATTTGAGTATAACACTCCTGGACCATGTTTCAAGCCTCTCCCATGTTGTTGTCTATTTCCCCGCCCATCAATAGCTTTCCCCGAGGGGTTCAAATCATAATCCTGTTCAACTACCTCCATTCTTGACATGTCTCTGTAAGGATGGGAATCAAAATTCGAAATGCCCTATACAAGGGAAAAATCTGTGTATTCTCCGAGTAAATGCAATCTAGTCAGTACACTGGCAGAAGTAATAACTGTTTTGTTCATGGAATGATTCATTGATATTACCTGTATGTGTCTTTTTCTCTTTATTCATATGCAGGTTTTTATAGTCTCTGCCCAGGAGCAACAGGTGGTGGTTGGGGAGGGGTGGGAGGGCCACAGAAATCTGTCAAAGGAACATCAAGAGCTCCAAATCCGGGCCTTCCCTGGCGCTCCAGTGGTTAGGACTCCGCATTTCCACTGCAGGGGGCATGGGTTCGATCCCTGGTCGGGGAACTAAGATCCCACATGACGTGCGTGGCACAGCCAAAAAAAAGAAAAAAATTTGTTTATCTTTTTTTCTTTTTTTAAATTTTATTTATTTATTTTTGGCTGTGTTAGGTCTTCGTTTCTGTGCGAGGACTTTCTCTAGTTGCGGCAAGCGGGGGCCACTCTTCATCGCGGTGCGTGGGCCTCTCACTATCGCGGCCTCTCTTGTTGTGGAGCACAGGCTCCAGACGTGCAGGCTCAGTAGTTGTGGCTCACGGGCCCAGTTGCTCCATGGCATGTGGGATCCTCCCAGACCAGGGCTCGAACCCGTGTCCCCTGCATTGGCAGGCAGATTCTCAACCACTGCGCCACCAGGGAAGCCTCCCCAAAATTGTATATCTTAAAAAAAATAATGTGGGTTGTGCATAGGGACTTACTTCCAAGGGTGCAGTAAAAATGAGGAAAAGAGTAACTTTATGGTGGAGAAGCCTGACCATCACTTCCTCAGCCAGGTGATCAAGGTCACCATTAACAGCAGTGAGCAAGTGGATAATATGTACCCTTCATGTGTTGTGATGAAAATGTCATGTTACCTCTGGTTTTCCTTTCCAAAATCTACAGCCCAATTTATCATGAGAAAAACATCAGACAAATTCCAACAGAGGGACATTCTATGGAATACATGCCCAGTGTTTCTCCGTCAAGGTCATCAGAAACAAGGAAAGTCTGATCAACTGTCATCATCTGGAGAAGTCTAAGGGGACTAGACGTAACCTGCTTAAATCCTGGAACAGAAAAAGAACGTTAGGCAAAACTGAAGAAATTTGAATACAATTTGGCCTTAGTTAATAAAAATGTATCCCTATTGGTTCATTCATTGTGGCAAATGTACCACACTAATATATGATCTTAATAACAAGGGAAACTGCATGTATAATATAGACAGGGGATCCTCTGTGCTACCTTCCCAATTTTTCTGTAAATCTAAAACCATTCTAAAAAATTAAGTTTCTTTTTAAAAATTGCAGAAATGAGGTGATAGATGGTCTTACCTTTTTCCAGAGAAAGACTTACTTTTGCTTCTGTCAGTCCTTAGGAAGTAAGAGTCTATTTTCAGTTCTCTTCTATTCCTAGGGTGCTGTTTGTTGGGTCCTAAACTCCAGTTTTTCCCTCTTGCCCTGTGAGACTTCTGAAGACTCTGTTCAGTTTATCAGTCTCCTGGTTGCCACTTTCTTTGCAGATATCCAGACTCTCAGGCATTGTTTAAGAATCAGCAAATGCCATGTTCAGACTTCCCTTGTCTCTGAGGTCTCGGTCCCTTACATTCCTTGCTCCAAGAAAGCTCTCTGATGCTTTCAAATAGTTGTTTTTATGTTTTATCCAGCTTTCCTAGTTGTTCTCAGCAGATGATTGGCCTGACATAGCGACTCATCTTCATCTTAGCCTGAAGCTTCTGCTTCTCATTTTTGAATTTGCCTTCCATTCCTCATTGATTTCAAAATTCTGAAATACTCATGCTTTCCACGAGTCCCAGGGCTTCTCCTTAGGGCCAGATGCTAAAAATGATAAAGATAGATGCTAAAAATGATAAAGAACTAGTTAGGGAGCAGTTAGAGAGCCAAATGGGAAAAAGACAAATGACATGACCAAAATCACATTACGGGAAAGGAAAAAGCACTGGTATCTAGTCTACTTATTCTAATAGAGTAAATTCCTTCCGGCGTATCCCATAATGATCCTAACTGTATGAGCAGGAAAACAAAGTACTAAAATGAGAACTAACACAGATGTGTTTACTTTCTCTAATTCCATCAGTCATAGTTTTTAGTGTTTCCCTCTTCATTGCTTTCAAGATTATTCATCTTATATTGGCAACATACGTTTTCACATTTTACTCCTTTATTTATTGATCCATTCTGGAAAAGAGACATGTGGATTAATTTGTTTATTACATTTCAATTTGGTTATGACAGTTTTGGAACCAACTGCCATTGGGTGGGTTTCCTTTAGACAGGAAATATATGGCAAGGGAAAAAAAGGAGGAAAATAAGACCACTTTTTTTTTTTTTGGCCGCACCGCGCGGCAAATGGGATCTTCGTTCCCTGACCAGGGATCAAACCTGTGACCCCTGCAGTGGCAGCATGGAGTCTTAACCACTTGACCACCAGGGAAGTCCAATGTAAGACAACTTTAAAGCAATATTTTAAACAAAGTAACTTAGTTTGTGAGTAATAATATTAAAAATAGTTCTATATTTCACGTTTTAGTAACTCAGAAATTGGATGGATATGTCTTACAGTCTAAGCATCATAGTTTATTTTCGTCTTTATTTTCTTAGTGGTCCATTAAATGATAATTAATAACATATAAGATATGATTAAATTATATAGTATTAGCTAACATTTATTGTTTATTATGGGTCTGGCACTATTCTCAGAACTTTTTTGTGTAATCTTCTCTCTTTTTTTTTTTTTTTTTTTGCGGTACGCGGGCCTCTCACTGTTGGGGCGTCTCCCGTTGTGGAGCACAGGCTCCGGACGCGCAGGTTCAGTGGCCATGGCTCATGGTCCCAGCCGCTCCGCAGCATGTGGGATCTTCCCGGACCGGGGCACGAACCCGTGTCCCCTGCATCGGCAGGCGGACTCTCAACCACTGCGCCACCAGGGAAGCCCTTCTCTCATTTTTATACTAAATTAAGAAGGGACAGATTGGTGTCTTATCATCAAAATAGCGGTAAAATAGATATCAGAGAAAAGGTTCTCTGAACATATTGTCTATCCCTTTCACTTAGTCAAACTGATCCAAAAGAAGTCAATTACTTTTTCTTTGTTAACCCCATGTGTTCAAACAAGATTAGTAGTATCTGCTCCCTCTAACATGCGGAGCAATTAGGAAGATATTGGGTTCAAATACTTGGAAAAGTGTAAAGAAAAACATTCTTTCTGCAGAGTTCTTCTCTGGGGTCAACTAGTTATAAAAATCCTGGAAATATGTTCCTTCTTTCTTCTTTTCCCATTTTAGAGACATACAAAGAAATGTAAAACAAAAACATCAAAATAGGCTTCCCTGGTGGCTCAGTGGTTAAGAATCCGCCTGCCAATTCAGGGAACAACGGGTTTGAGCCCTGGTCCAGGAAGATCCCACATGCCATGGAGCAACTAAGCCCGTGCGCCACAACTACTGAGCCTGTGCTCCACAACAAGAGAAGCCAGCACAATGAGAAGCCCACTCGCCACAACTAGAGAAAGCCCACTTGCAGCAACAAAGACCCCACATAGTCAAAAATAAAATAAATAAATTTATTAGAAAAAAAACATCGAAATATATTTCTTCCATATTATATGAATTGTATTACTTCTTTCCTATGGAAACCATATTCCTTGTGCTTGCTCATCACTTAAAAGGAGGAAAATATTTACTAAAAATTCTCCTATAATAATAGCCTGTATTTATGATAGGGGCTGTGTGTGTGTATCATGATTTACACACACACACACACACACACACAGAACATGCATACACTCTGGGGAGGGGAGAGGGGCTGGAGGATGAATTACTCACCAATGGCCAAGGATTTAATCATGGCTGCTATGAAGCCCCGCCAAAAGTCCCAAAGAAAGGGGTTCTGAGAGCTTCCAGGTTGGTAAATAAGTGGAAGTACAGGGAGCATCGCCACATGAAGAGGGTGCAGAAGCTTGGAGCCTCTTCCCACAGACCTCGCCCTGTGCCTCTCTTCCATCTGGTTGGTCCTGAGGTATATCCTTTGTAATAAAGCAGCAATCTAGTAAGTAAAATGTCTCTCTGAGCTCTGTGAGCTGCTCTAGCAAATTAATCAAACCGAAGGAGGGGGTTGTGGGAACCTCCAATCTACAGCAGGTCCATCAGAAGCCCAGGTAGCAACTGGCTTCTGAAATTGGAGAGTCGGGGGCATGGGAGCGATCTTGTAGGACTGAGCTCTTAAACCGTGGAATTGGGGTGGATAGCGTCAGAACTGAGGTGAATTGCCAGACACCCAGTGGATGTCCCGAGACGTGCTTGTTGTGGGTGTGAGGAAATGCATCCTGCCCACCCCGACATTGGAATCGGGTCCAGGAACACCAAAAGACATCATTAATTAATCCTCTCTAAGGTATAAAATAATAGATGCTGTAATTATATCCACCGGCATATGTATATTAGACTAATGATGCTTTATTATAAAATTTCATTTTCATTAAGACAAAAACTATATGTGCATAGTTTTGGGTGGCAGAGATCTGTAAGTCTTGGTGCTCTTTGTGAAACACAGCATACAGGTTTACTTAAGGCAACCACATAAGTGAAGAAAAAATTTACTAGCTGAAAAATATTACTGTATTTGAACGTGGCTGTTCATACAAATATGGAAACATTTTTATTGATGTGAGACCTTAGTTTTGCTCTTGGCTTCCTTGAAGCTTGGTTTTCCTCCTACTTCTCTCAACATTTCTTGTTTGTCTCCTTTGTAGCCTTATCCTCTGCAATGTAGCTCAGAAAGTTTTGTCTCCTCTGATCCTCCTACAGCAATATATTTAAGGTCGGAATTTTAAAAATTAAACATTGAACTTTTTTGGGAATTCCCTGGTGGTCCAGTGGTTAGGACCTTTCACTGCCAGGGCCCGGGCTCAATCGCCGGTCAGGGAACTAAGAGCCGGCAAGCTGCATGGCATCCCCAAACCAAAGAACAACATAAAAGCATTGAACTTTTTCTTCTTCTCGCTGTACACTCTAGTGTCCACTGTATATATCATTTACCCACTTTTGTGTTCTCTGTTATAAAAGGCAACCCCTGCCATCTGGTCATGCATTCAGAAACCTGGAAGTTGTCCTAGAAACCTCACTTTCCCCAATCTTCCATTTCCAGTCTATCACCAGGTCATGTGGACTTAACCTTGTAAACATCTCTTGAATTTGTCCACATTGCTCCATGTCCACCCTGCCCCTGGTACAATCTACCATTACTTCCTGCAAGGAATGCTCTAAAATCCTCCTAACTGATCTATCACAACACCTCCCACCCCTCTTCAACACGTGCTCTCCATTTAACCCAACGCTCAACATTTTTACTGATCCTGCCTTTATTTAAAATTTTGATATTTTGTCCATCATGGATTTTTTTTGCATTAATTTAGATTTTTAAAAATAATGCTTGTGGGACTTCCCTGGTGGTCCAGTGGTTAAGAATCTGCCGTCCAATGCAGTGGACACGGGTTCGATCCCTGGTCAGGGAACTAAGATCCCGCATGCTGCGGAGCAACTAAGCCTGTGCATTCTAGAGCCTGCTCACCACAACTAGAGAGAAGCTCGTGTGCTGCAACTAAGACCCGGTGCAGCCAAATAAAATAATAATAATAATAATAATGCTTGTGTTAATCAACTATACTCCAATATAAAATAAAGATTAAGGACTTCCCTGGTGGTCCAGTGGTTAAGACTTCGCACTCCCAATGCAGGGGGCATGGGTTTGATGGCTGGTCAGGCAACTAAGATCCGTGCAGCCAAATAAAATAAAATTTTTAAAAAAATAAAATAAAATAAAATGGAAGCTTGTGATGGAATCACTCTGAATCTTGACTGTGATTGAATCAATCTACACACATGGAAAAATTGCATATAACTAAACACACATGCAAAGACATAAACACAAGTTGAATACATGGAACACTGGTGAAATCTGAATAAAGCTAGTGGATTATATCAATGTGGAAGAAAAATAACGTTTGAAAACATTTATCTTGAATACTGAGGTTTTAAAGTTCTTCCTTGGGACTTCTCTGGTGGCGCAGTGGTTGAGAATCCGCCTGCCAATGCAGGGGACAGGGGTTCGAGCCCTGGTCCGGGAAGACCCCACATGCTGCAGAGCAACGAAGCCCATGAGCCACAACTACTGAGCCTGCGCTCTAGAGCCCGTGAGCCACAACTACTGGAGCCCATGCTCTGCAACCTACAACAAAGAATAGCCCCCACTCGCCACAACTAGAGAAAGCCCACACGCAGCAACAAAGACCCAATGCAGCCTAAATAAATAAATAAATTTATCCAAAAAAATCTTTTTTGAAAGTTATATTTCTTCCTCCATTTGCCCTGGTCTTACTTGCCCCATGCTAGCCCGTGTCCTTCCTCTACCCTCTAGATAACCAGTAGCAGCAACCCCTCCCCCAATAACTACCAAAAATGTCTCCAGACATTGCTGAATATGCCCTGGGGGAAAATTGCCCCTAGTTGAGAACCACTGCTCTAATGGTATTAAATGTTGCTTTCTTGGTTCACACCACAACTGAATCTCTGTCTGGAATTCTGATTCCCTCAACCATCCCCTCTACTCCCTTTCATCCAGATCAACCAGGTTTTTAGCACCGTAAATTGCTTCTCTGTTTGGTCCCAGGAGTAGAAAAAGTGAGTGTATTTCTCAGCTGGTGGAGGTTGAATAATGGACAAAGGCTTTTAATTTCTGAGAAAGAGGATTGTTGGCAGAGCCTCCTAATTGCAGGAACGGATGAGATGAGAGCTCTGGTGGTGTCAGCAGGTCCCCACGCTAGATAAGAGAGTGCCTGCCTGCACACCCCATCTCCTGACTTCCAAACATGTACTTTAGGAGTTGGCCCAGAGAATGGCCCAGAGAATGAGTCTATACAGCATAATTTTTCACAGTCAGATCTGGTTTCGGTTTCTGCACTCTCTCATGTGACTTAGTCAAACCTGTAGTTTTTCTAAGACTTCATTTCTACCTCTGTGTAACAAGCAACATAATATTTACTGCACAAAGTGTTACATATGAAAAAGCCAATTAATTTTTTTTAAAACCTTTTCTAGACTCCACTCCACTAGAATGTGTTCATTATCAAATGACTCTTATACTTAAAAAAAATAAATAAATAAAGCTATGGATGTTTTGTTTCCAGACAGTTAGTACCAGAGAATCATGATTACCCCCCATGGCCATCACTTTGTACTTTGCTTTGTCAGTAGTGTGTGTGTGTTGAGTAAGGGTGTTGCTATAATCAGATCACATATTTTGTTAATAATGAGTGAAGTGACAAGATGGTTCATAAAAAGGGAAACAACAACATAAAACGAAACCTGAATGACACCTTTAGTTACCCATGTCTTGCATTCTTACCCAATTCAAACACAGGTATTTTGATCAGAGGATGATTTTCCTTCTCTTAAAGCAGATATTTTCATTCTCTTCTGCACAAATTAGCCCTCATCCCAAGGATGGTTTACAGCACTGGTGGAAGTAGTGGTGGAAACATTTCTCCTTAATTAAAAATCATATTTAAAAAAATATTTATTTATTTTTGGCTGCATAGGGTCTTCGCTTCTGTGTATGGGCTTTCTCTAGTTGCGGCGAGCGGGGGCTACTCTTTGTTGAGGTGCACAGCCTTCTCGTTGCAGTGGCTTCTCTTGTTGCAGAGCACGGGCTCTAGGCACGCAGGCTTCAGTAGTTGTGGCACACGGCCTCAGTAGTTGTGGCTCGCGGGCTCTAGAGCGCAGGCTCAGTAGTTGTGGCACACGGGCTTAGTTGCTCTGTGGCATGTGGGATCTTCCCGGACCAGGGATCGAACCCATGTCACCTGCATTGGCAGGCGGATTCTTAACCACTGCGCCACCAGGAAGTCCTAAAAATCATATTTTCACTAGACTCATTTCCTGCCTGTGGACAGGCTCCCTGGTAAACATCTTTGTGTTTCTCTTGGATAGGAGTAAAAGATGATCTCTAGTCACAGATGTCTCAGGCATGAAGAAGGCTTCACTTTTAAGTTCTCTTGGGGTGCAAAATCCTGAAACCTAAATAAAATCCCTGCTTCTCCACAGTACGCACAACTGAGCCACGCTTTTGTGTGCCTGGGATCTGGACATACCAGGATTTACAATTCCTACCAGGTTTGATGCCTTAGAGTCAGGATTGCCAGTTTCGATCAGGAAGGACCCCTTGCCTTCCTCTTTTAAATCGATCATAGAAGAATCTCTGAGATGCATTTAGCGTTTTACCTCTAGCAAGTTGTACATGTCCCAATGGCTCCATCTGCTGCCAGGAAGAGGAACAGCACTTCTTCCTTCACATTTTAGACAGAGGGGCGGGGCAAAGTCAGTGATGATTAAGAGCTACCTGCCTCCTTCTGCTGCTGTTTAATCAGAATCCTCCTGGATTGAGGACTGAGTGAGTAGCATTTGTGGCTCAGTGTTTGTTTGTTTATACTTTGAGTCTGCAGCTGCTGTTATATCAATGGTACTCCAACCTATTTTCTTTTTCCCTCATGACAAGGTTTTACTTAGAGTCAATTAGAAATACATATGTAGGAATTCCCTGGTGGTCCAGTGGTTAGGAATCTGCACTTCCACTGCAGGGGGCACGGGTTCCATCCCTGGTCGGGGAACTAAGATTCCGCATGCCGCGGGGTGTGCCCCCCCTCCAGACACAGAAAAATACCATATGTAGGCTAATGGGCCAGGATGGCAGCAGCCCGCAGCAGTGTTTGCACGGTTGACTGTTCCTAAGTGTGTCTGCCACCAGTGTCTATGTCCCCAGGTTGAGCCGAAGTCAGCCACCACCACCCTCCCCCCCAGGAGACTCTCTGAGACCAGCAGCTATGGAGGCTGAGAAATTCAAGATCAAGATGCCAGCAGATTCAGTGTCTCATGAGAGTCTGCTTCCTGGTTCATAGAAAGCTATCCTCTCACTGCATCCTCACATAGCAGAAGGGGCAAGGGAGCTCGCTGGGATCTCTTTTATAAGTGCACTAATCTCATTGATGAGGCTTCATCCTCATGACCTAATCACCTCCCAAAGGCCCCACCTCCAAATACCATCACATGGGGAATTAGATTTCAACCTATGAACTTGGGGAGAACTCATTCAGTCTATGGCAATCAGTGATGGTGTTTTGTTCATTTGTGGGTCCCCATTACAACGCACAGTGCCTGACATATAATAGATCCTCGGTTCATATTCACTGAATTTATTGAATGAATGCATTAATGAATGAATTTGTTATTAAAGGAATAAAGAAATAAATTGTTCTGAAAATATACATATATAACTCTTCAGATATTTTGCTTCAGACACTATTGGTATGTTGTGATTTCCTAGGAATTTTTTCATTTTTATATGGGCTTTCAATTCTTTTTTTCCAGCTTTTTTTGAGGTATAATTGACGTATAACATTGTGTAAGTTTAAAGTGTGATGAGTCAATACATGTACATATTGCAAAATGTTTACCACAATAAGGTTAGTTACATCTTTCACCTCACATAATTACCGGTTTTTTGTTTTTTTTTTCAGAGAACTTATTTATTTATTTTTAACTTTTTGGCCTCGCCACATGGCTTGTGAGATCTTAGCTTCCCTGGGCCCTTGGCAGTGAGACCGCAGAGTCCTAGCCACTGAACCACCAGGGATTCCCTTGTTGTTGTTATGGTGAGAACATTAAGCTCTATCCTTGTAGCAGCCTTTAGGTATACAATAGAGTATTGTTAATTATAGTCACCATGCTGCACATTAGATCCCCAGGACTTAACTTATAACTTATAGTTTGCACCCTTGACCAACATCTCCTCATATTCCCCACCCCCTCAGCCCCTGGCAGCACTGTTCTACTCTGTTTCTTTCCCCCCCCCCTAATTTATTTGTTTATTTTTGGCTGCGTTGGGTCTTCATTGCTGCATGCTGGCTTTCTCTAGTTGCCACAAGCAGGGGCTACTCTTCATTGTGATTCACGGGCTTTTCATTGCAGTGGCCTCTCTTATTGTGGAGCACAGGCTCTAGGCACGTGGGCTTCAGTAGTTGTGGTATGCGGGCTCAGTAGTTGTGGCACATGGGCTTAGTTGCTCTGCGGCATGTGGGATCTTCCTGGACCAGGGCTCGAACCCCTGTCCCCTGCATTGGCAGGCGGATTCTTAACCACTGTGCCACCAGGGAAGCCCTGCATTCCCTTTTAAGTAAATGTATTTTATTTCCTTGTAGAAAGTTTGAAAAATATAAAAAGAATGAAGAAAATAAATAAGCAAACAAACAAATATCCAACCACACGAAATGAGTTGCCATGAAGGTTTTCTTTCCCTCCAGCCTTTTAAAATGTTCTCTCCTACGCTGGAGACCATAGGTGATAGGAAATCAGGGTTTGTTTGGAGAAAGGAGAACTGAGAAATGGATGCCACATCCAAGGAAGGAGCCAGTGGGCAAATTACCCACTCCTCGTAGAAGGGAGGTAGTGAAAAAAATAACAATACAGGACTCTTTTAGAGACCTTGTAATTGAAATGAGCCCATGTTAAATCCTTTAATGAGAATCCTTTGGAGGGCAAGTCTGGTGACTGCAGCCGAGGTAATTCCAGCTCCAACAGCATATATTAAAGTTGCTGCAGTTGGATCTTGGGAGTGGCGGGGTGGGGAGTAGGGCAGTGAGGCAGAGGGGCCACCTGTCCCACCCCTTGCCTCTCCATCCTGCCTCCATACTCTTAGCTGAATGTCCCAAAGCATTTACTTTGGAGAAAATAAAAAAGACTGTTCAAAGCAGGCCTGAGCCACCTGGGTACGACCTCTGGGAATAATGCAATAGGACCAGGGATCTATTTTGTTGGTTTTGGTAACTGAGGCCATGATTAAGTGGCATCCCTCTAAATGTCCCTAGGGGGGCATCTGTCTTGCATCTCCAGAGGTAAAATTCTTGGACTGGAACAAGCAAAAAAAAATTTCTTATAAAAAAGAAAACAATGCCTTCCCTGGTGGCACAGTGGTTAAGAATCCACCTGCCAATGTAAGGGACATGGGTTCAAGCCCTGGTCTGGGAAGATCCCACATGCCACAGAGCAACTAAGCCCATGCACCACAACTACTGAGCCTGCGCTCGAGAGTCTGCAAGCCACAACTACTGAAGCCCATGTTCCTAGAGCCCATGCTGTGCAACAAGAGAAGCCACCGCAATGAGAAGCCCGCGCACCGCAACAAAGAGTAGCCCCTGCTTGCAACAACTACAGAAAGCCCACGCGTAGCAACGAAGATCCAACGCAGCCATAAATAAACAAACAAACAAATAAATGTATTAAAAAAAGGAAAAAAAAAACCATTTCCTCTCAATATATGTAAACGATGCTTGCGTGACCACATGCCCTTTAGAGACATTGTGGGAACTTCAGAGAAATTGCGGAGACTCTGCCAGGTGCATCCAAAGCATCTGCTTTGTACCAGCAGTTCCCAAACTTCAGGGGGCATCAGAGTCACCTGGAACGCTTGTTAAAATACAGATTGCTGGACTCCACCCTCGCAGAGTTCTGATTTAGTAGGAGAATCTGCACATCTGACAAGTTCCCAAGTTGAGCGATGCTGCTGGTCTAGGGGCCACTGCTGACCCATAGAGCTGCACCATCCACCTCTAACCGAAAAGGGTGCGTTCCAGAGTCAAGTAAGATTATGCAGTTGTACTCAGGGTTTTGTACATAGTTTGTCCTCAGCCTGGTAACCCAGTGCCTTTCCGTTACTAAAGCAGGACACTTTCTCAGGAAACTAGATGAAGAGCTTTTTGTAGTGAATGAAGTTTTTAAAAGAATTTCTCCTTTTCTCGTTCAGACCTGAGATTGAAGCTATTACAAAGTTTTCCTTTTCCATTGGAAATAGCTCACTGTCATCAAAGAGCTCATGGCGTCATCTCTCTATAAAGTGATCTCAGGGAGGATTATGTTGTAGTACTTCCTCAAACAGAAGCTAACAGCATCGGTAATATTGAGTTGGCCCCAAAGCTTGTTTGTGTTTTGCCGTAAGATCTCACTAGGCACTTTTCACCACCCTGTGAAAATACATCACCTGGTATTTCTGCTTGTTACTGGGAGAAGGAGGCAGCTTGAGGGTGGGGATGGGGGCCAGGGAGGATTGGAACCAAACAACTTTTACCAGAATTTAAGGAGCTTACCAGGATGTTTCAGAGGTCCCTAACGTGCAGACCTTTAAAATCTTTCATTAGATTTGTCTAATTGTAGCAAAGTGCTGTGTTTTTTTTAGAACGTTCATATGCAGAAAAACCTCTGTGTTCCCTAGAGGTTATAATTCTATGGTTTTCAAGCCACAGACAAGCTCTCCATGGCGCCTTATTGGGAGCTGAAGTCAGCTTGCCTAAGTAGAACCTTCTGAATAAAGCATGACTCACTCTCCCTAAACAATCAGCCTATCCATTTATATAACTCCTATCAGGCATGTAAAGTGGTCTGGAAGAGCATGTGCATTACCAGAGGGCATGTTATTAGGCTCTTCCCATATTACACTGTCCTCTCTAATAAAAGAAAGACAAAGGAAGGAAAACATACTCAAAAACCTCTATGTCTGCTCACTCACCTGACACACTTACTAGATAGGTATTGAGCAGATTAGTTCCCTGAACCAATGTGTTTCAGAGAAAATTCAGAAAATTGGGTATTAGCATTTTGGCAAGATTTTCCTTTGATGCTAAAGAGGTCCAGAGACACCCCTTCTTTGTATTTTTCATCAGTGCTTAAAAAGATTTGCATTCCGTTCTTTCCATTCCATCTGCCTAGCAAACCTCGCACCCTGGACGAATGACTGACTGCTAGAATCCAAAGTATACCCCCCCCCCCCGCCGTTAGCACAAGTTTGTGTGCCCAACACCCAGTGAGACCAAACAAGCCAAAACATTGGAGTTTGACGCAGAGAAAGGTTTATTGCAGGGCCGTGCAAGGAGACAGGTGGCTTACGCTCTAAAAACCCCCCAAGCTCTCTGAAGGGTTTCGGCAAAGCGTTTTTTTTTTCACCATTTTCTTTTTTCTTTTTTTATTGGGATATAGTTGTTTTACAATGTTGTGTTAGTCTCTACTGTACAGCAAAGTGGAGTTCCCTGTGCTATACAGCAGGTTCTTATTAGTTATCTATTTTATATATATTAGTGTATACATGTCAATCCCGATCTCCCAATTCATCCCACCCCACCCCAAGCCCCTGCTTTTCCCCCTTGGCGTCCATACGTTTGTCCTCTATATCCATGTCTCTATTTCTGCATTGCAAATAGGTGCAAAAACAAATATCGTATATTAACGCATATATGTGGAATCTAGGAAAATTGGTACAGATGAATCGGCAAGCATTTTTAAAAGCCAGGTGAGGGAGTGCCCTGGCGGTCCAGTGGTTAGGACTTTCACTGCTGAGGGCCTGGGTTCAATCTCTGGTCAGGGAACTAAGATCCTGCAAGCCTCGAGGTGAGGCCAAAAAAAAAAAAAAAAAAAAAGCCATGTGAGGGAGGGGGGTTGCAGGGTATGTGATGAGCTCATGTACAGTTCTCTGATTGGCTGATGGTGAGGTAACAGAGCAGTGTCACAGGGGTTCACGTGATCAGTCCTTAGGCTCCAGGAACCCTGGGGGGATGTGCTCAGATCATCCAGTAGTTAACATCTTCCATTTGGTGGGGGATTTTCACATCTATAAAACAACTCAGAAAATGTGCATCAAATTCTGTTATCTAGGTACTTCATAGAGGAGCTAAAGCAGAGGATATGGGGGGAAGACCTGTCCCCAGAAAGACCCCATTGGGTCCTGCTCAGTTATACTACTCTTGTTTAGTTAGAACTGATAGAGGGACTTCCCTGGTGGTCCAGTGGTTAATTAAGACTCTGCGATTCCGGGCTTCCCTGGTGGCCCAGTGGTTGAGAGTCCGCCTATCGATGCAGGGGACACGGGTTCGTGCCCCGGTCCGGGAAGATCCCACATGCCGCGGGGCGGCTGTGCCCGTGAGCCATGGCCGCTGAGCCTGTGCGTCCGGAGCCTGTGCTCTGCAACGGGAGAGGCCACAACAGTGAGAGGCCCGCGTACCGCAAAAAAAAAAAAAGAAATTCAAAACAGGAAAAAATTTCAATATCATAATTTGCTTTGAAACTGAAAGATACCATTGTTCAATATTAACAGCATAATACTTGGTAAAGTTCTTCAGACAATAGGATCCCCAGTAGCAGACATTGAGAACAATGGAACGGAGCATCAGAAGTTAGCACAAGTACCCAAAGAGGCAATTTGGCAGGTGTTAGATATAGTAATACCACCTATAATTATTTGATTTACATTTACAGTTTACATTCCTGAAGGAAGTGACATTTTCAAAGCACTTTACCAGGATCCTGTTTTCCAGATCCTTCCCTCCTGTCTTTCCTTGGGTGATTTAAGCCATTTCACTATTCTTCGGCACCTGAGTCAGCTAAGGACAGTTTGGGACAGGAAATAAAATGTTGGCTAAAAACTTAAGTAGGACTTCGAGGCTAGTTAGAATTTTGCATACCTTGAAATTTGAACATTTCCACCATCCTAGAGTTTTATTGATGATAAGGGAAGTTTCAGCAGACCGAGGATTTGCCTCAACACCAACGTAGGGGATAGAGATTGCTCTTCCCAGAGATGTTCTAGGAGTAATGGAGTCTTCGCCCCAGCAGGTGGCGCATCCTCACCTCGGTTTCTTTCCCTTTGTCCCTCAGCGTGTTCCCACTGGAAGACCCTACACTCTAGTGCAGAATGGTCTCAGAGGTAATCTTTTAATGAGTCCTCCAGATTTTTTTTTTTTGAATTATTGTCAAAACAGTGACTCAGCAGGATTCCCTTCTTTCCAGCCCTAACATTTTTTCTCTAGGTCAGCCCAAATGTGGTCCACTGACCAGCAGCATTTAGCATCATGTGGAAGCAGACCCACTGTCAAAGCTATTGAATTGGAATCGACATTTTAACAATATCCCCAGGTGATTTGTGTGCAGGTTAAAATTTGAGGAGCGCTGGGGTAGAGCTTTCAAGGTGGGCATTAGGCTTTACTAAATCTTGCTGTGAATGTTTTCAAATCGGAACCCAGAGAAACTCCCAAATCAAAGTCGGATCAGAACTCTGCTATGGCTCCAGGGAGGTCTCTCCAAACGCATAGAACAGGAAGATAAAGCTAGGTTTTCCCGAAGTGTCAGATAGTGTTCCGGATTTACAGAAGCCAGATGCAGAACTCTTTTTTTTTTTTTGCGGTACGCGGGCCTCTCACTGTTGTGGCCTCTCCCGCTGCGGAGCACAGGCTCCGGACGCGCAGGCTCAGCGGCCATGGCTCACGGGCCCAGCCGCTCCGCGGCATGTGGGGTCTTCCCGGACCGGGGCACGAACCCGTGTCCCCTGCATCGGCAGGCGGACTCTCAACCACTGCGCCATCAGGGAAGCCCCAGAACTCTTGATATTGAAACTGAGCAGGACCCTGTGGGGCTCCTGGGCACAAAAGCCATTCTGTGTCCCCCACTTCTTGTGTGTAAGCAATAGGCTTCATTTAGCCTCCATGACCTTCCCTGAGTTCCAAAGGGCAGGTTCAAACAGTTGCTAATTAGGGAAAGGAGGGGATGCAGAGACAAGGGAGGAAGAGTCAAGGAACAATGGTGCAGCCTTGGGGCAGGGTCCTGATTCCTCCTCAAGGGATATACATAATAATATCTTTGAGCTCTTCTGCAGAACTAAAACTCCCACTGAATGGGAGATGTTAACTGCTTGATGAAGCACACTCTTCATTCCTGGGAGAAGGTCACAGTTTGCCCATCACCACCTGATGCCAGATGATCTCTGGATTGAAAGAATGCAGGCCTTGCACACATACTGATCTTTGTCAGCACCCCGCCCCTGGACTATAAGACTCCTCACAGGCTCCCCCTGCTTGGGACACTCAGTTTTGAGGGCATCAGCCCGCTGCGGCCCTCCTTGCCTGGCAAAGCAATAAAACTATTTTTTTCCACTTCCCCCAGAACTCTTGTCTCCGAGATTAAATTTGGTGCTGGGCCTGATCTGGCATCAGTGTGACAGAGAGTGGCCGGCAGAGTCCTGTATATTTGTTGTCACCTATCACAGGGTAGTTTCAGATCATCCTATCAGATGACCCAGCTACAGTACTCAAAAACCATATTATGGAAATGCGCCATTGATTGAAAATGAAAGCAGTCAAATCACCTCATCTTCGCTCTGTGACTTTGGAGGGAGTGTCCACTTCTTGCCCAGCCACTTCCAGTGCTCGAATTCTGGATTCCATTCTCTTGGGATTTTTGTTTGTTTGTTTGCTTTAAGGATTCTGAAATTATGTCTGTTTTCCCCAAATCAGTGAATAAACCAGGATATAAATATGTGATAATTCCTATTCCTCTGCTCTCGAGGAGATTTTAATTTCTCTGCTACCATAAACTCACGACAAATACCTGAAAGCAATTCTGGAGCGTATATGAGCTTAACAGTGTGTCAATATCCCTGAGTCTCTCCAACCCTTTCCTAATAAAAACATGCTTTCTTTTTTTCCTTATCTCTCCTAAATCTACTCCTCGGTGATTATCTGTTCACATTCTAACCATAGTATTAAATGTGTAAAAATAGAGTACTGGGAGAGTTAGACTTCGTTTCTCCAGGGAACATGAAGGAATAAAATATTCTGGACTTGGGACTTCCCTGGCAGTCCAGTGGTTACGTTACTCCTTGCTGCCACTGCAGGGGACGCGGGTTCAATTCCTGGTCGGGGTACTAAGATCCCACATGCCACATGGTGCGGCCAAAAAAAAAAAAAAGATACTGTATATTATGTGGGGCTGTCAGACCCACAGGGGAAAAGACATTGGCAATAGGTTGACCAGACACCATACAGCGGAAGTGCCACGTGAGTATAGAATTAGGCTAAGGAACCCTGGGTCCTGGATCCTGCAGGATGTTCCAGTTACCAGCTATTAAACCAAAAACACCCCACAGCGCTTAAAAAATTTTTTTTGATGCCAGAGTCTGTGCTTTTAAGCACATTTATATCTCAAAACAAAACAAGGAATCACATCAATTAAGACCATAATCAACCAATAAAACAATATTTTTCATAAAACAAAAATGCTAAATTCTGATGGTCTTATAACTATTACTTATGTGGTTACTTAAAAACCTTAAATCATTTTCATATGCATTACCACCTTTGACTTACATATAACTGTAAACTATATGGGGAAATTGATCCCCATTTTTGTTTTTTTAGGTGCACTGCACGGGATCTAGTTCCCCGACCAGCACCCCTTGCATCGGAAACACAGAGTCTTAACCACTGGACCTCTAGGGAAGTCCCTTTTTTTTTTCTTTTTTTTTTTAGATAGGAAAACTGAGAACCAGGGAGATTAAATTACTCGCCCGAAACAACAGGGAGTAAGCAGCAGATCCCCAGGTTTTGTTTGTTTTTAAATTTTTTGGCTGTGCCACAGCATGTGGGATATTAGGTCCCTGACCAGGGATCGAACCAGCACCCCCTGCATTCGGTGAAGTGGGGACGGGATAATTTGGGTCCATGTGACTTTGACTTTTACACTGTCCAACCCTAACCCCTTCACAGCCTCTAACCCTTCCCAAAACACCGGAAAAACTCTCTCATCATTTTTCTCCCTCACAGATTTTGGCACTCAGGTGAACCCAGTAATGTGGGTGTGTTTCACTAGGTTTTCGTCCTGCACCAGGAAACTGGGGCTGGAACGGTACTTTTTGTCATGTTCCTCACAAATCAATTTGCAAGGTGATGAAGATCTACTTCTGAATGGAAGTCTCCACAGAAATGAGTTTGCATTGGCAGCCACCATTATGGAGAGAGCTAACTTGCTCTTTGCATTATGGGTAAATCTTGCATAAGAGATGCCAGCAGAATGTTCTCAGGAGGCTGTCACCTATTCCACTGATGACAGAATCAGTTCACACACTCATTGTTTCATTCATAAAATGGAAGTTTATTTCCATGTGCCAGGAACTGTCCTGGAGAGGTCCTTCTGCAGACAGATGGAAGGGTCATAGGCCTCCAACACTTAATTTCTATGAAGGAGTTAGGTACTTGTTATGGGCGGACTTGTGTCCCCCAAAACTCATATGTTGAAGCCCTAACCCCCAGTACCTCACATTGTAACAGTATTGGGAATAGGGCCTTTAAAGAGGTGACTAAGTTAAAATGAGGCCTTCAGGGCTTCCCTGGTGGTGCAGTGGTTAAGAATCTCCCTGCCAATACAGGGGACACGGGTTCGAGCCCTGGTCCAGGAAGATCCCACATGCCGCAGAGCAACTAAGCCCGTGCACCACAACTACTGAGCCTGCGCTCTAGAGCCCGTGAGCCACAACTACTGAGCCCTCACGCCACAATTACTGAGTCCTCTCGCCACAATTACTGAGCCCTCTCGCCTAGAGCCCGTGCTCCGCAACAAGACGCCATTGCAACGAGAAGCCCACGCACCACAATGAAGAGTAGCCCCTGCTCACAACTAGAGAAGGCCCGCGTGCAGCAATGAAGACACAACACAGCCAAAAAATAATTTTTAAAAAGTTAAAAAAAAAAGTGAAGGTATTAAAAGTAACATGCCTCATTTGTTTGAGGATTAGGGTTAATACATATAAAACAAACTTAGAACATTGCATAGGATTTAAAGTATGAAAACTTTAAAAGGACACTAAAGTAGAATGTATTTTGTTCACCCATGTTTTCGCATTATTAGATCTCACAAGCGTATAAACCTAACACGATTGCAACAAATAAGTTTTTTCACGAGTCAATGATTTTCAAATGCATACAGTACTCAAGAGGGCCTTGCCTCTAGGAACATCTTGCAAGTTTAGCAAAACCTCAAGACCACCCACATTCACCCATGCTGTAGACCATGATGATTTGAGTAGTTCTAAGTAGGACAACCTCTGAAGACCTACTTTGGTGGATATTAATATTTAATATTCCTTTTTAACATCATCGTTGAACTTCTTTGCCATTTGTTTGCACAGTCCTCCAGGTTTGGGCTTTTTCTGCTTCTACATCATTCTGAATACCACCAGGTCTCTAGTTGCTTTGCAATTGGATTGTCTTTTTTTGGCCACACCACGCAGCTTGTGGGATCTTAGTTCCCCAATCAGAGATCGAACCCAGGCCCTGGGCAGTGAAAGCGCAGGAGTCCTAACCGCTGGACCGCCAGGGAAGTCCCATGTACCCAATTCTTTAATATCCTTCTAAAGTGAACAAAAGATAGCTGGAGGGCAGAAGATGAGTTTTATGTATCTCTTTTATCCCACAAATAAATCCAGGTCTGTGTACACTTAGGTTATGAAAGAAAATAACTGAACTAAAACACCATTGGGGCTGCATCTTCCCTTAGTATTATATACCACTATCATTCTTTCAATTCCCTCCAACCAAGACCAACTGATAACTTCTTCCAGGAGGTTAATATGTGCAAATATCTGTGCCCTTGTTTTCTAACCTTACCCAAATGTATAAACTTCCTTCCCAACAGGACAATATCACAAAATATTAGAATGCCAGATATTTACACCCTGGGAATGTGATGGGGAAAAAGTATTACTCATTTAATACATAGCCAGCAAAAACAAGTCTAAAATAAGAATTTTTTAAAAGGTACTCAAATAAGTCTCAAATTTTAATAAGATCCTCTATAAACACATTTATTTGCTACTGAAAATTGAAACAGCACATCAAAAATTTTTATTGCAATTCAACGTGCTGTTCTAACAATGCTGTGGCCAAGCCACCCAACGTTATATTCTTCACTTTCCTTCCACACAAGTTAATTTGTTTCACAAAGTGGAACTAAAATATATTCAAGTCATTCAAATGCAAGCTACGTAGATTCCTTATAAGTTACTGTATTAAGGTAGAAAAGAGATGCAAGAAAAAAAGACAACACAGAACTTATAGATTATCAAAATATTGGTACACAATCTTTCCCAAGCTTCATAATGATCCTAAAATTACCAGGACGAAAAAATAGTACAAGAATAAGGTTTATGGTTCCTTCGACTCCGTGTCATAATTACTGTAATACTTATTGTTGTAATGATTCTCGTAATTATCCTCAGAAGGATCTCTATGAAACCGGCAAAAACGACAGCTACATCTAAATCTTTGCCCTCTTGATTGAGTCTGGAAAAAAGAATGAATTGGATTAACTGGTTAATAATTTAAAATAATAAAGTACTTGTACACCAAAGAGACGTTAACAACCCTCAAATCTAATGTTGGTTATTAGAAGAGACTTTGGAATATGGAACACTAAAAAAAAAGGTCAAAACCAAAAAACTTTGGGAAAAATGGATCGAAATGTATGGCTGCCAAAGAATACCAGATTGCCATTTTGTAATGCTAACAGCTACTGATTGTCAGTCAATAATATATTCCTGTACAACTATAAATGGAGTATAACCTTTAAAAACGGAATCACTCTGTCATACACCTGTAATTTATAATACTATATATCAACTATACTTCAATTTAAAAGGAAAATTACACACACACACACACACACACACACACATACATGCATATATATCAATATATACCTAGTGTCAGTTCTCTGAATGCCTTAAACGTGAGACACTCAACCAGCTGCTGGACACTCTGTGCTCAGGTGTTTGCCCTCTTACTACATGGTATTGAATATCATGTTTGTGACAGCAGGTGAAAAAGTACCAGCACAACATCAAGAGTGAACCTTCATGGAAACTACAGACTTTAGGTGATAATAATGTGTCAATGTAGGTTCATCACTGTAACACCACGTAACTGGAAGATGTTGACAGCAGAGTAGGCTATGAATGGGTGGGTTCAGGAAGTATATGTCCTTTCTGCTTAATTTTGCTGGAGACCTAAAACTGCTTGAAAAATATGACTTTATATATTTTTTTAAAAAAGCACAAATATGAACTGATTGCTCCAGAGTTTCTGAGGATTGAGAAAGTCCAAGCCAATTTGCCTTTCCTCCTCCCTCCCCAAACCACATACCCACCCACTTGTATAGTAAGGGAACTTCTAGTTACCTCAACATCATTCTGCCATGGTTCTCTTTCAGAGTCAGACTTCGTGGGAAGAAAAAAATACATATATTACAAACGATCAAGGAAAATTTGGATTACTAATGCTACCCATCTAACATAAGAAGAGTTGGTGAGTCTTAAAACCCTAAGTGTTATTCACACCCCGCACTCATGAGTACAGTGGATGAGTGACCACTGCTGCTCGTTGCTATTTATATTATTTAATTTTTTGGAGGGGCCGCAGTCCCCCACCGGGGATCGAACCCTTGCCCCCTGCAGTGGAAGCGGGCGCTTGGAGTCTTAACCACTGGACCAGCGGGGAATCCTCCCTGCCACCCCATCACCATTTACATCTTGACTTACGTGAGTGCCCCCCAACCCCTAGAGTGGGGCAGTGCTGCCTACCCAGACCACATAAACTCACCCGAGGAACTCCTTTGCCGTAGCGTTTTTTAATGGATTGAATCAGCCGTTCCATCTTATCTCTCCGATCGGTTAACACGGTCCTCACCCCTCTCCTATAGGGTATGTTTTCACCAAGTAACCGCCCAGTTGGTTGAGGTAGACATTCTGGTAGAATGAATGGCAATTGGATGCTAGGGTTGAGCGTCAATCTACTGAGGTCCTTTATTAACACTTCAGACATAGGTTCAGAGGCAACTGAAAGAAAAAAGGAAAGTTTAAGATCCATTAGTGCGAAGTGCAGTATCCAGAAGCCACTTATCTCTTGCTCAAACTAGGTCTGCTCTTAAGCAGCTCAACAACGGACACTGGAAATTTCCTCAGGGTGAAGATCCCAGATACCTCGGGCATTAACTAGCATGCCGCATGCCCTGAGAGCAGCCTAAAAATCCACTGTAATGGGAAACACTTCTCACAATAAAACGTTGTTTTCTTTATGGGACTTCCCCGGTGGTCCAGTGGTTAAGACTCCGGGCTTCCAATGCAGGGGGCGCAGTTAGAGCCCTGGTCAGGGAACTAAAATCCCACATGCCCTGGGGTGTGGCAAAACGGGAAAAAAAAGTGGTTCCTTCCTGTTATGGGTAGTTCTGAATGGCAGATGTTTTCCCATGGGGTCAAAAGGTACTGAAGTATGATTCCAAGTGGAAAAACATGGAACAGAAACCAGGTATTGACAGTTTTTCCATTTTCATTTGTGTGATTTTTAATATAAATGCAGGGACATAAAGCACTAATGCAAGTCAAAGTGTTTCAGTGTAACAAGTTCCAGCAGTTCACCTTTATAAATTATAAAAAAACCTGTTTTTTTTTCTGGAAAATGAACTACCTCTATGAAATAGACAAAGAAACCCCAAATATAACAGCCTCTCCCCAAATCCCCTATCCTTAACTAGTATGTCAAAGTGGCTGTTACCCTCACCAGTTCTACCCAGCTTTTTCATGCTGCTAGATCTTTCCACTCAAACGCAGTATTTTGAGAAATCATTCACTCTTGGGGCTTCCCCAGGGTCGGGGGGGGGGGGTTCAGTGATGAAAGCGCTGCGCTCCCAGTGCAGGGGACACTAGTTCCATCCCTGTCGGGGAACTAAGATCCTTCCCCTGCACAGAGCAGCCAACAAAACAAAAACAAAAACACCCACCCACTCTTGCCTCTTCCCATCTGAACAATCATGTAAATTTCATAAACATCTCATACAACAAGGCAGTTAGCATTAATTTTCCCTGTACGTGAGAGTATTAGATATTGAGTCAGGATCCATTCAACTTCTAGGGACTTGTGCACATGGAAATAAAGATTCCACTAAGGCAGATTCAAGGAATGGGAGAAACTGGCGGTATTATATACTCTTCATTAATGTTTTTCCCTTTGACCAGGGTTCTTATCCTCAAGATGCAGGGGAGGCAGTTTAGATCTCGGAGGCAGAGGGCAGAATATAATGCCAGCGAGGACCCACCCAACTTCCTAGCTGCCCAGAGGGTGTTGGTTGGCTCCAGGTCGTCTGCGGCCACCCTACACCACCCATTCCCCGCCCGAGGTTAGGGTAATAAGATTTCATGGGAGGCCAAGCCTTGGAGGCCACGCCTGGGATCGTGTGCGGCTCCAAGGAGAGATGATTTGGGAAGAACCCTGGAAGGCAGGGAACCTAATTAGCAGTATTCCTGGAGCTCGGTTTCTAAGCTCTCCATCATAAGTCTTACTACTACTTATTTACATTACCGAGCACACTCACTGGCTTTTACAAACCCGCCCCTTCCTTCAATTTCCTCTGAAAAGCCATTTCCCTCTTTATTAACATTCCCAAAGCGTAAATTCAGCTGGAAAGCCAATCCCAGAAATGTTGGTGAAATTAAGAAAACCTTTAGGTCAAATCGAAGTTTAGGTTGCCTGTATTCTTTTCCCTTTACAATTCCTGATTGGAATCTGTTGCTGATGGAAATACTGATCGCACAAGACGCTGTGAGCCGCCGTCTAGAACTGATTGCTCTTCCCCAGAAAATGTCCTTAAAAGGTTGACAGACTCCTGAGCATAGTAAGCAAACAATGCAGCTCCACACCCCTCCCACTTTTCTCCTCTTTTCCTGCCTTTCTTTTTTCTTTCTCTTTCTTTCTCCTCTCTTTCTTTAGAGGAGGGCCCTACACTCCCTGGCTCTCCTCTGCTCTGAAGAGGTTTACTTAACTGCATTTCTCTGTAAAAGACTGAAGTCAGTATAACAGAAAGGAAGGCAGCCTCTTACCTTTCTGAACCCCAGGTAAGTCTGGCATACCTGGAATTGCTTGGGAATTTTCATCGATGGACATTTGAGGAGACTCTAGGGTCCAGGTTGGGTTAACCTCAGATGAATCCATTGGGAGTCTTGTCACAGCTTGAAGCTTCTCCTAGACCTTTGGGTTCCAGTGGAAGGTGATGCCTTAGACTCAAATTGCTACAAAGTAGCCTGGGAGAACTATAGGGCTAAGAAAGAGGGAGAAAAATCCAAGCTAACACCGTGGTAAGAGAAGAATCCAACGTAAAAGTCTAGGTCGTGTTTCCTCTTAAAAACTACAGATAAGCCAATCAGCCAGCCTGTTTTAATGTAAATGACTAACGAGTAAAAGGATAAGGCAAGTTGGTGGGCGTCGTCCTATGTCGTCCAATTAGTGGACTAATAGGATAATTCTTCATCTGCTCTGTATTAAAATAATCATGCCCTCTGTCAAGTAGGCTGGAAATTTTATAGAGAGCCTCTGTGGTTGTGTCTTCCTGAGGTTGCCTTAAAAATCCTTCTTTTCCCCCCAGCTCTACTTCTGGAGATGGCTACTGGTTTGTGAACTGGGCTTTAAGTGTTCTAGTACAGGGAGGAGAGGGCAGTTTCCCTCCAACTGCAAATTAACTCCCAATTAAGTTAATGGCAAGTTTCCTTAGTTTTCTTTGCCTGACTCATCTTAAACCTTTGGATGCTAGTAAGGCAAAGGAGAGGAGAAATAAAGGATCCGTTATAAACAGTTTAAAAGCTTGGGATTTTATGAATGTGTATTTTGGATCTGTAATTTTAGTTTGTTTTCTAGACTATCAATTTCATTGCCTTTAAGATTGGTGAGCAACTGAAATTAACTACATCTATAAATTGCTACCCTCCTCCACCCCCCAAAATAAACTTGTATTGAATTCTGGCAAAGAGCCCTAACATTAACTGCTGAGGGTGGGAGAGAAGGTCCTCAGCAGCCCCACTCTTCTTTTTTACTGTCTCCTATTCAATGTGCAACCTCCCCATCTCCCCCGTAGCTGGAAACTATGAAGAAATACCAAAAGCAATCTTGTTTGTTTGTAGTAAAGAGCAAAAGTTGAAGTGTGGATCAATAACTGCTTTTGTAGGGCATGAGGGGTAGCTGGAGATGCGTGTCAGGTCACAACACTTATTTAAGGGGTTGTCAAAGGTGTGCCCTGAAGACGGGCAGCATCAGCGGCACCTGGTAACTTGTTAGATATGATTAGAAATGGTTGAACTCCAACCCAGACCTAGTGAATTAAAGACTGGGGCCCAGCAGTCCTTGTCTTAACAAGTCCTCGCCACCCCCCAGTGATTCCACCTGTGCTCAAATCGGTAGCAGCAACTCTTTCTGGCACTCCTGACTGCAAGTTCTACTCCTTTGGTTCTGCTCTCAGCTGTATGCCCTTTGGGGCAGGTGACCTCTCCTACAGCAGTCTCAGAGAGCCCTTGGAGAAGTGAGGGCAAAAATCAGATTAAGAGGTGAGATTGTGAAAAGGGCCAACATAGACTCTCGCTCAAGAAATCCAGGTTTAAGAAAAAGGTGAGACACTGCTATATTTAAAATGGATAACCAACAAGGATCTACTGTATAGCACAGGGAACTCTGCTCAATGTTATGTGGCAGCCTGGATGGGAGAGGAGTTTGGGGTTAGAATGGATACATGTATATGTATGGCTGAGTCGCTTTGCTGTGCACCTGAAACTATCACAACGTTGTTAATCGGCTATACTCCAATATAAAATAAAAAGTTTAGAAAAAAGAAAAAAGGTGAGAGAACCAGAGCTCAAGGGAGGTATGGGACGTAGATGATGGTGGAGCTTCTCTTTGCTTAAACTTGACGGAAGCTGAGCATTCAGAAAACACAATCCGTGTTTTAAAATTATAACACCATTTTAGTTAACATCTTTATAGTATGATATATGAGATAAAAAGCCAAGTGGAATGAAGCAATTAGAAAAAAGACTATAAAAGAACTCATAATGAAAACTATCACTGATTTCTCCAGAGATAAACTAATCATATAATACCTTTTTTTTTCTGGGAAGATATAATATTTTTGAAACAAACAGGATGCTCTTTTAATAAAAGGAAAACTCAAGAGAGCAAAAAAACAAGACTACCTGGAATTCAGAAGTTTGAGATCAGAAACAAGAAAAGAAGGGTCTGGAGATAAAATCAAAGCTATTCCCTTAGTAGGTAAGGCAAAACCAGAAGCAGATATAAAATAGAAGAGAAAATATAAGATAATGAGAATCTAAGATCAGGAAATATGATGGCTTCAGATTCTTCAACAATACCGGATGCTGGAAGACAAGGGAGCTTCCAAATTCTGAAGGAAAATGATTTCCAACCTAGAATCCTGTATTCAACCAAATTATTGAGCAAGTGTAGAACATTTTCAATTTGTCAAAAACATCGCCACCCACATAGATTCCTTTGTCTTGTGGGAAATTAACTTGATTACACGAACATGACCAGGTAAGCTATTCCAAAGTTTCAGAAACGGAAACGCCAACAGACCATATTTAAAAGCTCATCTCACTCAGTTTTTAAAGTAAATTTAAAATGCACAGCAAAAAACAAGGCAAAAGGAATGCAAAGTAACAGATTTAGAGTGTTAAAAACAAGACAACAGGTCCAAAATGGAATTGGTTGGGCTAATCCCCACGTCACCAAACTGCGACTATTAATTTTGGCTCTCCTGGAAATAAAATCTTGAGCCAGTCAATCAGGAGTCGCCTTATCAGCACTAGTTAGGTGATCTGCCACCCCCTAAAGGCATGTAACTTTCTACTAACCAGCCCACTTTCTTGCCTAGTATAAGTTCCTTGTTCCCATTCTGTTTTGGCTGTAACCAAACAGCTCCGTGAAATTTCTTCCTACCTGCTAGATTGGATGCAGCCCTATTCAGATCGATTTTTGCTCAGATACGGTCCAGTGGTTAAGAGTCCTCGCTTCCAATGCAGGGGGTGTGGGTTTCATCCCTGGTCCAGGAAAGTAAGGTCCCGCATGCCACTCAGCTGTGGCCAAAACAAAAACAAACAAAACCCCCAAAAAACTTCAACTGAATTTAGAAGTCGTCTTAACGTCTCACTCACCTCTGTGAGATTGACTTTATAACCAAATTTACCCTTTAGGAATGTTAAACAGTGAAATGGCTTCATCTGCCAGAGGCTGGAGATAGGGCAAAGTCTTTCAGACCCGAGACAGTATTGAATACTTTTAAAATTCGAATCTGCCTCTAGGATGGATACAGATGATAATCTCGGCTCCACTTTCTCTCTTATCTGTTGAGCCCACCTTTTCTCTCCAGTTGAATGATTTTTTTTTTCCTCCCATGCAACTGTGCCCGGCTGGTTTCAGGCGGGCCAGAGAGCCCAGGCAAAATAAACTTTTTGCCCTCAGGGAGCAGACAATAAATCGTGAATCCAAAATATAGGGTGGGGTAGTGAAATGTATTCCAAAGAGAGGTGTGGCCTGGTTAAGGGAGAGGTCAGGGCTGCGGTTTGGGAAAACTCTCCCAGACACACAGTTGATGAATTACTGCGCTCTCTCGGGCCCTGTTGGGTTCCCCACGCTGCCTCGCCCCCTGTGGCCTAGGTCCCTCCAACCTCAGGCCCACCCTGTCCCTGGGCTCTCTTTGCGCTCGCTCTCCACCCCCCTTTGTGTAGGGAAGCCTGTTTCCACCAGTTTTCCAAGGCATCCGCCCTGGATCCCAGCCGCTGAGGCCCAGGGCGGGGTGCGGGCTTGCAGTGGGCACCCCGGTACCGGCCCCGCTATGGGGCCCCCATCGGCCGCAGCCCGACACACTGTGGCCCAGAACTGCCCCTCGCTTTGCCTCTGCTTGGCCCCTACCGCCCACCGGTGCCTGCCTTTCCCTGGATCCAATTTATTTCTTGAAATTATGCAATGAAGAATCAATACTCCCAGGGGGGTATAAATTAAGGGTTTGGGATTAAAATATACACGCTACTATCTATAAAGTAGATAAGCAACAAGGACCTATTGTATAGCACAGGGAACTCTACTCAATATCTGTAATAACCTGTAATGGAAGAGAATGTAAAAAAAGAATATACCTATAACTGAATCACTTTGCTGTACACCTGAAAGTAACACAACGTTGTAAATCAACTATATATTGTTAAAATAAATTTATTTATTTAGTTAGTTTTGGCTGCCTTGGGTCTTCGTTGCTGGGAGCAGGCTTTCTCTAGTTGCAGTGAGCGGGGGCCACCCTTCACTGCAGTGCAAGGGCCTCCCAGTGAGGTGACCTCCCTCGTTGTGGAGCACGGCCTCTAGGCGCGCAGGCCTCAGTAGTTGTGTGGTTCGCCGGCTCTAGAGCGCAGGCTCAGTAGTTGTGGCGCACGGGCTTAGTTGCTTCGCGGCACGTGGGTTCCCCCAGGACCAGGGCTCGAACCCGTGTCCCCCGCACTGGCAGGCAGACTCCCAACCACTGCGTCACCAGGGACGTCCCTCAACTGTATTTAAAAAAAATTTTTTTTTAAAGAAAAAGAAAAAAATACTCCCAGGGATAGAATCCTGCCTCTGTTATCAATTTTTTAACAGTTTAGTGGGAAACATTTAATGACTTTACAATATGACAACCAGCTGGGATTCAGAGGGGAAGAGGGAAGTATGGGTGATCAATTTCCAATTTCCCAAACTTCGCAGTTTGAATGGAGGTATCTGGAAACATGAAGTCAATTAGGCCTGTCAGAAGAGAGTAGCAAATACTGTCGGCATTCCCAGGTTTGCTTAAGTATGAGATTTCCAGAGGACATGTTTTCTTTCTTTATAGGTTTCCACGGAACGTGCAGTAGGTAATGCTGGTGGGGCACTGTCTTAAGTTTCCACTTTGCACATCAGCTCTGGAAATTCAGTCCAGAGAGCGAAGGAGTGCCTTTGCCTTTGTCCCTGTTGTTTCACTGACCTGCCTTGGCTTCTCCTTAGGAGAAAGGGAATCCAGAGACAGGATTGTGGTCTTTCTTTTGTCTGCCCCTGAAGGACCTCCAGTTCAGCCCTTTGTTCATTTATTAAAGAAGGTTTCTGATTTGAGAGAGGGGCGGGGGCTTCTAGACCATGCAGTTCATCCTGATAGTTCTTTTTTTTTTTTTTTGCGGTACGCGGGCCTCTCACTCTTGTGGCCTCTCCCGTTGCGGACGCGCAGGCTCAGCGGCCATGGCTCACGGGCCCAGCCGCTCCGCGGCACGTGGGATCTTCCCGGACCGGGGCACGAACCCGTGTCCCCTGCATCGGCAGGCGGACTCTCAACCACTGCGCCACCAGGGAAGCCCTAATAGTTCTTATTTACTTTGTCTTCTTCCACCAGCCTCTTATGCTCCTTGCAAATGCTGACAGAGGGCCTCAGGGCTGGTACCCACCAACCATCCCCTCTACCAGAAGGAGAACAGGGTGGGTAGATTAAACACCAGTGCTTTTTAACTCCTCCATAACACAGTTTCCATGATGCCAGTTGTCTTTTTCCCTGCAGCTCTCTATCTTTCCTCCATCATTATCCCCATTTTATAAGCCAGCTATATAGTTTGAATGCCTTTCTGATTTCAATTAGCTTTTATTCCATTTTATTTATTGGCCCCAGAAAGAAGCACGAGGTCTCATGGAATGCAACTGTTGTAGAATTCTAGTGTCAATAAATTGCACAGAGTTTTGTTTTTGTTTGTTTTGTTTTTGGCCACGCCACGAGGCTTATGGGATCTTATTTCCCTATTTCCCTGACCAGGGATTGAACCCAGGCCCACGGCAGTGAAAATGCTGCCTCCTAACCACCGGACTGCCAGGGAATTCACCTACTGTCAATAAATTGAAATAAAATATTAGGAATTTGAAATAGAAGATCGTTTGGAAAAGGGAAGTGAAAATAGAGCTAGGAGGTATTGCGTTGCATAATAATTGGGGCTATTAACCAATGAGGACTCCGAAAACCTGGCCAGAGGTCAGAGCAGTGCCATATGCCCCTGTACAAATTGTTCAAATGACTTTCTGCCTCGGTGTCTGATTTTTAGGAATGAAATCCAGGGACCATGCATTGTTTTTCCTCTGATCTTCTACCCCTAAAGACTGGAAAGACATAAAATAACCGAATTTCAACATTTATGTATATATATGATTAGCAGATATTTGGTCCTGTGCAAAACGTCCATTGAGACATGTGGTCCATGCCAATGGTCCTTGACATTTGGTCCTGTCAAAAGCGTCCATGCTTCAAACATGTACCTGGGTTCAAATAGCCCGTAAGTTTTATTTATACTTTTGGTTTACAGGATTAAAAAATATATATATATTATCGTGTTTTACTAGTCCAATAATTCCGTGTGACTGTATTGCCAATAATAACCCTTTTTGCCTCGGCAGCCCAGCTAGCACATGGGATTAGGTAGAAGAGTGGGTTTCAAATCTTGCGGAAGAGTGGGATTTATATTTTATTAGCTATGAGTGCCAAGGAAGAGTCTTACGGATAGAGAAACGCACAGCGAATGGCAAGTTGAGGATGGGATCTCTCAGTGTGTGGTGCATTAATATGTCACTGGGCATTTGGTTGGATGTGTCTGGGTTATTCAATAAGGGCAGAATCTGAAAGGAGCAGTTTGGTCCAGCCACTGTGTAACATAGCGGCAAAGGCATTGATGTAGACATTTTACGTGCATCTCATTAGTTTGGGAGGAGTAAGAATGGGTGTGGCTCTTCTACCACAAAGAAGTAAGGTGTAATAGCTACCATGAGAGGAATACTGGGCATCTAATTAACCCCCCTACAATTATCTCATTGCTCAGCGTTAATGGGCAGTGTTTCCCTTGAGTGGATGTCCTATGGAGGTATGATGGCAGTAGAGTGCAAGAACTGTCTGCCACTATTTGTAAAGGTTTTAGTGGGTGTGGTTCCTATACTTACCTGCCATTAGGCATGGACTACCATGCTCTTGTCTGGAACCTACTTGTTTGCTGATCCAGCCCAGCCAAACTCATGTCCATGAGACATTAGTAAGGTTTTCCCTACCAGTAAACCAGCAACCATTAGTCAGAGAGCTACAAAAGAAAAAAGTAACCTTTCTTCTGTTGCTTGGCGGTATGACATCTTTATTTGAAAATTCTCAGCTGAATATGGCAGAAATAGTATACTCACAAAAAAGAAAAGCCAATGCTACATTATCATAGTTTTTGTTACCATTTCCCTTCCTTTAACAGAGATAGGAGTAAGATGAACTGGTGCTGTGGAGAAGGAGAGTCTGTCAAAGTGATGAGAGTACTCTTACTTACACGATGTGTGTCGGTATTTGATGTTCCAGTGCTAATACCGCATTGTTCAGTGATGGTACCTTCGAGATGACACCAAAACGGTTCACTCAGTAACTCACTGTGCCCAGTGTAGTATCGGGTTATCCTGTACCATCGATTCATGCACTAACAATGAAAAGATGAAAAGAGGGAGAGTGAAAAAAAACAAAAAGAAAAGGTAAGAAGACACAGATATAAGTGAGAAAGTACTTGCATCTGCATGAAAAAGAAATCTTGACATTAACCCTTCATTGTGCATGATGGATTTCGAGATTGCAAATGTGAATTCGAGATTCAATTACTTCTAACAAATGAACAAGTAAAAAGATGCTTGTTTCACTTTCACAATCACTGTGGCCAAAAGAAATATCTTCTTTGGGTCTGACACTCAAGTATTGATATATGACAATGGAAAATAACACCCATAAGTATACACCATGTTGTTGGGACTTCAATCTGTGCCTCTGGAAGCTATAAATTAAACTTTTGAGTACATTGTGACCTGCGGAAGAAAATTTAAATGACCTAATAGATTATGTTGAGAGAGTGTTTGTCTGTGGAAGGTGGGCAGAGGCAGAAGACCAGAAGCTCCAAGATTTCCACCAGAAACGCGGAATGTTTATACATCAGTACTTAATAGTGATCACAGGACAAACAACATGGTGGAAGGTTGGCATAGCAAATTTCGGGAGCTGATGGTAATACATCATACTTCAATTTGGAGATTTATTGACACGTTAAAAGATGAACAGCAAAGCAATGAACAGTTATCACCCAGGTTATTGGTGGTCACACTCCAATACTGCTACCAACTTCACAATAATACTGACAAAATCAAATTTGTGTAACTAAAATTGTTAACAGGTATAATGAATATAAAGCCAATAAACAGGTCAATATATACTTGAGAGCAATTGCTCTTCCACTTAAGAGAAATCATACCAAATTTAATGACAAGGAGGAACAAGAATAAATGTGAAATCCAAAATGCATCATGAATTATAATAAAAATAATGTAAGTAAAATTTTAACAAAGTTAAATATTTGTATTATTTAACAAATCATGGACCAAATGTCTCAATGGATGTTTTGGAAAGGACCAAATGTCCTGCGAGGTTATATACATATATTAGTATAAACACATATTTTGTTTGCTCTGACAGATGAGAGGGCCTAAAAAACATTACTCCCCTCCGCCAGTACAAATGATCATGCTTTGCACCTGGATCTTTGTTTATAGTGCCCTTTTCCAGTAAAAGGAAGCAGAGCTCCTCTGGGAAATGCCTGATTCTAGGACTGGGGCAGGGAATGTACAGGATAAATTCAGAGCACTTTGTAGGGCCAGAAAGTAAGGAAGTGTTAAAAAAAAAAAATCCGTAACACACACATCACTAGAGGTATGTAAAAGGAGTACAGGACCCAACTGAAAGAGGTGCAACAATCTGAGCACAATATATAAGTAGTATTGGATTGCAAAATAAATATCATTTCCCATTCCTTGGTGGTTCAGTGGTTAGGACTCTGTGCTTTCACTGCTGAGGGTGCGGGTTCAATCCCTGGCTGGGGAACTAAGGTCCTGCATGCCATGTGGCAAGGCCAAATATATAAATAAATACATACACAAATAAATAATTTTAAAATTTAAAAAGGGTGGTTAAAAAAAGTAGAATAAATATCAAAGTATAAAATAAATATCCATGAGTCTATAAAGATATAAATCAATGATTGAGTAAATTCATAAACGGAGGAGAAGAGACAAACCTCCCATGCAGAAGATTTCCAAATAATTTATGTAGATTCTTCTCCATCAAGGAGGAGGAAACTTAAGTCCATACTCCTTATGTTTGGGCTGCACATAGTGACAGCATTTCAAAGTGCATAGTATGGGAAGCAGGAAAAAGGGAGTAACTTTCTAGTGAGAAACTTAACAAACACTACCTCAGCCAGGTGATCAAGGCGAGCATCAACAGTGATCAATCTTGATGGTATGTACCCTTTTTTAAATTTTATATATTTTAAAATTTTATTTATTTATTTATTTTGGCTGAGTTGGGTCTTCGTTGCTGCACGCAGGCTTTCTCTAGTTGTGGCAAGCAGGGGCTACTCTTTGTTGCAGTGCGCGGGCTTCTCATTGTGGTGGCTTCTCTTGCTGTGGAGCACAGGCTCTAGGCACATGGGCTTCAGTAGTTGTGGCACGCAGGCTTCAGTAGTTGTGGCTTGGGAGCTCTAGAGCGCAGGCTCAGTAGTTGTGGTGCACGGGCTTAGTTGTTCAGCAGCATGTGGGATCTTAGTTCCCTGACCAGGAATTGAACCTGCATCCCCTGTCCTGGAAGGCAGATTCTTAACCATTGGACCACCAGGGAAGTCCCAGTGGTATGTACCTTTGATATGATATGATGAAAATGACACTTTACTTCTGTTGGCTTCCTTTCAACAACCTGTAACCCTTGTCTCATTATGAGAAAAACAAAGACAAATTCCAATAATGCAGTATCCAACAAAATACCTCCACAGGACTCCTCAAAATTGTCAAGGTCGTTAAAAAGAAGAAAAGTCTGAGAAGTTGCCATGGCCAAGAGAAGCCAAAGGAAACATGACAACTCTGTGTAACATGATATCCTTCATGGGATCCTGCAACAGAAAAAAAAGACATAGGTTAAAAACTAAGGGAACCTAAATAAACTGTGACTTTATTTAATGATAATGTACTGATATTGGTCTATTAATATTAATAAATGTATCAGACTAAGTTAAGATAATAGTAGGGGAAATTTGATGTGGGGCATATGCAAATTCTGTATTATCCTCTCAATTTTTCTGTAACTCTAAAGCAGTTCTAAAAAATAAAGTCTAAGGACTTCGCTGGCAGTCCAGTGGTTAAGACTCCACACTTCCACTGCGGGGGCGTAGGTTCGATCCCTGGTTGGAGAACTAACATCCCACATGCCGTGCGGTGTGGCCAAAATAAAATAAAATAAAATAAAATAAAAAATAAAGTCTATTAAAGAGGTTGGAATAGGGCTTCCCTGGTGGCGCAGTGGTTGAGAGTCCGCCTGCCGATGCAGGGGACACGGGTTTGTGCACCAGTTCGGGAAGATCCCGCATGCCGCGGAGCGACTGGGCTCGTGAGCCATGGCCGCTGAGCCTGCGTGTCCGGAGCCTGTGCTCCGCAACGGGAGAGGCCACAACAGTGAGAGGCCCCCGTACCGCCAAAAAAAAAAGAAAAGGTTGGAACAAAAGCCACAAAAAAATTAAATAAAGGAAGATAAGCTCATATGTAAATAACAGATAAGGAGCGGTGTCAGACTAAAATATAAATCAGTGTTGCTTCATATACAGTTTTTTCCTAACATAATGTTTTTTTTACATCTTTATTGGAGTATAATTGCTTTACAATGGTGTGTTAGTTTCTGCTTTATAACAAAGTGAATCAGTTATATATATACATATGTTCCCATATCTCTTCCCTCTTGCGTCTCCCTCCCTCCCACCCTACCTATCCCACCCCTCCAGGCAGTCACAAAGCACCGAGCTGATCTCCCTGTGCTATGCGGCTGCTTCCCACTAGCTATCTATTTTACATTTGGTAGTGTCTATATGTCCATGCCACTCTCTCGCTTTGTCACAGCTTACCCTTCCCCCTCCCCATATCCTCAAGTCCATTCTCTAGTAGGTCTGTGTCTTTATTCCTGTCTTACCCCTAGGTTCTTCATGACATTTTTTTTCTTAAATTCCATATATATGTGTTAGCATACAGTATTTGTCTTTCTCTTTCTGACTTACTTCACTCTGTATGACAGACTCTGGGTCTATCCACCTCATTACAAATAGCTCAATTTCGTTTCTTTTTATGGCTGAGTAATATTCCATTGTATAAATGTGCCACATCTTCTTTATCCAGTCATCTGATGATGGACACTTAGGTTGTTTCCATCTCCGGGCTATTAACATAATGTTTTGCACCACTGAGTAAAAGCATCCAATAGCAAAGTATGTAATGCCTATTCCCTCCAGGTTCCAGCTCTTGGTAGTTTGACTTTTGCGTTTTATCCTCTATATAAAGTCAGCAGCTTCAGCCCTCTCATCAAGCTGCTTTTACCTTTGTTAGGAATTTTATATATTTTTCTAATAGTACTAGTATGTTTGTATTAGAATTGTTAGTGTTGTGTGGAGTCAAATAGATTTCGAGTGCTTTTCCCTCTTAGCCTCTTAGCCTTGTAGTCCTCATAATTGTGTGTGTGTCTGTCTCAGGAATATTTGACCCTGTTCAAAAAGCCTTTCTTAAGACATTGGCTTCCACAACGCCACATTTTTCAGGTTTCTCTTTTACCCAAAGGAAAGTCAGTTTTTCCTTGTATTTTGTTCTGTTAAAAGATAAACTAGTGGGAGGTACAAACTATTGGGTATAAGATAGGCTCAAGGGTGTATTATACAACATGAGGAATATAGCCAATATTTTGTAATAACTGTAAATGGAAAGTAACTTTTAAAAATTGTACAAAATTTTTTTAAAACTGAAGTATTTGCTTTTGTCAGATTTTAATAGTCTCTGTCTCATAATAAATGAGTTTGGCCCTTTCACATTTATTGTGAAAAAAAGTAAACTAAATATTAAAAATTGTAAGAGTTTATTTAGTTTAGGAGGAATAACTCAGGAGCTTGAGCTGAACATACACACACTACTATATATAATATAGACAACTGGGACTTCCCCGACAGTCCAGTGGTTAAGACTCTGCCTTCCGATGCAGGGGGCGCAGGTTTGATCCCTGGTTGGGGAACTAAGATCCCGCATGCCTGCCATGTGGTGTGGCCAAAAAAAAAAAAAAAAAGAAAAGAAAAAATTCAACAGTCCAGAGAGGACACCTTGAAAAAATATGTACAAAAGCTACTGTGTGCTATTACACAGATCCTGGCCACATAAGGTCAGTCCACTTAAAACTCTTCAAAGCCCCCCAGTTGTCCACAGATTAAAATCTAAATTTCCATACAATTTACAAGGCCTTTCATGTTCTAGCCTATATTTTACTTTTCCACCTTATCATTCTCTCAGGGTTTTGCTTATGCTTTGCTCTATTCTCAACCTCATCCTAATTCCTGTGTGTCTAGAGGCCCCACGAGAGGGAGCATGTGCCCCCCTCTCCCTCTAGGCCCAACCCTCCCCCAACTCCTATGATGGTAACAGCAAATATTAAGGATGTGTCAGACCGAGCATTTTACCTTCATTATGCCAGTTAATCCGAACAACCCTATGGGGTAGGTACCTTCATTTTTTTCTTTTACAGGTAGGGAAATTAAGGCACAGAGCTTAAAAGTAACTTGCACAGAGCCACATGGGCAACTGTGGTGGAGCCCTGGTAGGAGCCAGGGAGTCTGTCTTCAAAGTCCACCTTTTAGTCACTCCTGTGGCCTTCACTGAAATGTCATTTTTCCAGGGAGCAGCCCTGATCCCTTAGTTCTAGGTGAAATGTCTTTCACATTGCTGCCTCAGGATTTGGGCTTACCCTATCACATTGTCATTGTTGGTTTTCTTATCAGTCACCTGACCAGAATGTAAACTCCGTGAAAGAAAGGGGAACCTCTGTTGTTCAAGAGTGTCATTAGTGTGGTAGCATTTACTTTGTCTTGCCTGGGACCCACATTAGGAAACACACCTAGTAACATGTCCAGATAAATATTAATAGCTAAAAAGTTTCAGGAAGCAGTTATTAGCTATTGCACAATGCATTCTGGTATTTTCAACACAGTTGGGGTTTTTTTTTTTTGTTTTTTTAAATGCTCCTGGAGACACACAATTTACTTCATGCTTCATTAATGAGTCAAGACAAAGCTTGAAAAGCACCAACCAAGTGCATTGCCTGGAGCAAAGTTGGTGCATCATAATATCTGCCTAATCATTCATTCATTCTTAAGTCACATGGGCATGTATATTTCATACTCATATATAAAAAGTCAGAGTATTCAAAAATAACGAGTACATTAGTTTTCAAGTTTTTTTGATTTTTGTTCTTTTTTCCTCTCCCCTAAAACTTGTAAATTCTCCCTCTAATTTTGAAACAGCAAAGATAAACTTGGTGTTCCTAAATCCCAAAAGAGGTCAAAGAAGTTAATCCTAAAAGTAAAGGTCATGAGCAACATCTTTTCTATTGTCTTCTGACCCTCTAGGCAAGAACACTTTTAAGAATTTGTTATCTAAGAATGCAAGGCTTAAGAAACACTGTTATCCAAGGTGATAAAAATGACACTGCCAATCCTTTTCAACTGCAAATTTATAGCCTTGGAGGGATGGAGAACTAGTGCTTGTTTTCTTTCCTGAAGCCCAGATATTAAGGGCAGTCTTTTAGATAAGATAGACGATTTAGACATTTAAGCATTAATATTTTATTTTCGTTGCCTTTGGAGAAAACAAAAAGATTCATAAATCTATTATCCAGAAAAGAAGTTGTTCATGAACATTTACAAACAAGAACATGTTTCTTAATCATAATTTACAAAATATTAAGTATAAGTTTTTATAAGTAATATTATTTTCTTTCACCTAATTTTAATTTACAAAGTTATTCAACTCTGTTTAAAAAATTTTTATAATTAGATTTACCCTTTCTAAATATATAATTGACTATTGCTGTGTGCTTATATTTATTCCTAGATTAGTTTTTTTTCTTATTTAATTTAATTAATTTATTTATTGGCCGTGCCAGGCAGCATGTGGGATCTTAGTTCCCTGACCAGAGATTGAAACCGTGCCCCCTTGCAGTGGAAGAGCGGAGTCTTAACCACTGGACTGCCAGGGAAGTCCCCCTAGATTAGTTTTTACGAATGCCTAATACTTTGAGGTAGGCTATTCTGAGTATGGAAATCTGAGTATATAATTTATAGATTAAAGGTCAATTTCCTTGATAAGATTAAGAAGTCTTAATTCTTCAAATCCATTTTAATTATGAAAGAGAAACATTGATAACACCAAGTATTCTAAGTCAGTGGCTGTCAGGCTCTTTGAATAAAAAAAACTTCAAAAAAAAAAAACAAAAACAAAAACAAACAAACAAACAAAAAACAAAAAAAACTTCATCTCCCATTTCCCTCCCCCAAAAAAATTCCAAATATTTTTTCCCAGTAAAAACATTAATGAAAAAATACCACCACTTATGCTCACTATCATTTTATAAAGTATAAAAGAAAGACATGGGGGGCTTCCCTGGTGGCGCAGTGGTTGGGAGTCCGCCTGCCGATGCAGGGGACACGGGTTCGTGCCCCGGTCCGGGAAGATCCCACATGCCGCGGAGCGGCTGGGCCCGTGAGCCATGGCCGCTGAGCCTGCGCGTCCGGAGCCTGTGCTCCGCAACGGGAGAGGCCACACAGTGAGAGGCCCGCGTACCTCAAAAAAAAAAAAAAAAAAAGAAAGACATGGGGACTTTCCTTGTGGCGCAGTAGTTGAGAATCTGCCTGCCAATGCGGGGGACATGGGTTCGAGCCCTGGTCTGGGAAGATCCCACATGCCGCGGAGCAACTAAGCCCGTGCACCACAACCATTGAGCCTGCGCTCTAGAGCCCATGAGCCACATGGGCTACTGAATCCCGCGCGCCTAGAGCCCGCTGTTCTCCACAAACAAGAGAAACCACCGCAGTGAGAAGCCCGCACACCGCAATGAAGTGTAGCCCCCACTCGCCGCAACTAGAGAAAGCCCACGCGCAACAGCAAAGACCCAACGCAGCCAAAATAAATAAATAAATTTATTTAAAAAAAATAAAGATGTTCTCAAATTAAGTTATAGGTCAGATCAGAAAAGACAGTTGGTAGTCATATGACAAATATTTACATATGAACATATGCATATGTGTTTATATACATAAGTGTACGAGACCAATCTTCTCCTGTTGACTATTGATTAAAAATTTGGCCATATTGTAAAAAACCTTAAAATGTGCATAATCTTTGACCCAACAGTTCCGTTCCTAACAATTTTTCTATAGAAGTACTCAGATAAGTGCCCAAAGGTATATCCGTTTCTTTATTCAACAAATAATATTTACTTATTATATTTATTGCGTACTGACTGTCTTACACCAAGAGAATGTAAGTTTGAGGTCAGGATGGTTTTTTTTATGTATTATTATTTATTTATGTATTTATTTATTTATACATTTATTTATTTATGTATTTATTTATTTTGACTGCGTTGGGTCTTCGTTGCTGCGCGCGGGTTTCTCTAGTTGCGGCGAGCGGGGGCCGCTCCTCCTTGTGGTGCGCGGGCCTCTCATAACGATGGCTTGTCTTTGTTGCAGAGCACAGGCTCTAGGCATGTGGGCTTCAAAAGTTGTGGCAAGTGGGGGCTCAGTCGTTGTGGCTTGTGAGCTCTAGAGCACAGGCTCAGTAGTTGTGGCGCATGGGCTTAGTTGCTCCACAGCATGTGTGATCCTCCCGGATCAGGGCTCGAACCCGTGTCCCCTGCATCGGCAGGCAGACTCCCAACCACTGTGCCAGCAGGGAAGTCCCAAGGTCAGGGGTTTTTATATGTTCACTTATATATTTCAAATGCTTAAGACAATGCCCGCACAAATATTTGTTCAACAGATGAATGAAATTATTAGCATGTTGGGAGATACATGCTATGGACAAAATAGAACAGGGTAAAGGAGACTGCAAGTCGTGGGAGACAGGAACAAGTTAGAAATTAAAATAGAATGATAGAATGTTAGGGAGAAGCTCTAAGGAGAGGGTGAGGAAGGTGTAAAAACTTGAAGGAGGTGAGGATATCTAGCGAGAATTTCCCCAGCAGAGGGAACAGTAAGCACGTGAAGGATTGGAGTAGCAGCAAAACCAGTCTGGTTGGAGCAGAGTGAACGAGTGGCAAAATTAGTAGCTGATGTAACTGATATGATCTCCTTGACAATGACTTTTCCTCTGAGTGAGACAGAGCGCCAGGGAAGGGTTTTGAGCAAATGAGTGAATGAGTTAACTGATCTTCTTAAAGCATTGTTGGGACTTCCCTGGTGGTCCGGTGGAAAGACTCCGCACTTTCACTGCAGGGGGTGTGCGGGCTTGATCCCTGATGGGGGAAGTTCCCGCATGCTACACAGCTTAAAAAAAAAAAAAGGAATTGGACTGATGTGTTGAGAACAGATGGGTGGGGATAAGGATGGGCCAAGGCTGGAAGCAGAGATCATTTTAAAGGTTATGGCATAATTCAGGTGAGAAATAATAGTGTCTCAGATTAGGGTGGTAGCAGTGAAGGACAGATTCTGAATGTATTTTATAGATAGAACCAACAGAATTTCCTGAGGACTTGAATATGAGGTAGAAGGGAAAGACAGGAGTCAAGGATAATTCCAAGGCTTCAGCCTGAAGAACTGGAAGAACAGGGTTGGCATTAGCTGAGGTAGACAAGCCTGCAGGTGGTGATGCAGGATAAGGTATGTAGATGAGAAATTCTATTTTGGACAATATAAACTTTTATTTTTTAATATAAATTTATTTATTTATTTTTGGCTGCATTTGGAGCATGGCCTCTAGGCACGCGGGCTTCAGTAGTTGTGGCACGTGGGCTCAGTAGTTGTGACTCGCAGGCTCCAGAGCGCAGGCTCAGTAGTTGTGGTGCACGGGCTTAGTTGCTCCGTGGCATGTGGGATCCTACCGGACTAGGGCTCGAACCTGTGTGCCCTGCATTGGCAGGCAGATTCGGAACCACTGCGCCACCAGGGAAGTCCCCTCAATTAAAATTTTTTTTTTGCGATACACAGGCCTCTCAGTGTTGTGGCCCCTCCCGCTGCGGAGCACAGGCTCAGCGGCCATGGCTCACGGGCACAGCCGCTCTGCGGCATGTGGGATCTTCCCGGACCGGGGCACGAACCCGTGTCCCCTGCATCGGCAGGCGGACTCTCAACCACTGCGCCACCAGGAAAGCCCCTCAATTTAAATTTTAACAGATGAATAATCCAAGTGAAAAATGGGCAAAAATATTTCTAAAAGAAGTTTAAATAGCCATGAAGCATATGATAAATTGTGAATTATGTTAAAAGTACAGTATATTAAGTAAAAACAATTATGCATTTCTCCCTAATGGATTAGGAAAAACAAAAATGATACTGGTGAAACATCATTTTGTGTGGTGGGGAAAAATGGTACTTAGTGTAGTGTTAGAGAGCTCTGCAATGAGTGCTGTATTATTTGAGAATATTGACGTGTCATATTACAAAATAAAGACAAACAACTGATAAGAGTCTTAAGCACAGTATAGGGGAGGAAAAGTTTTCCCTGAAACTCTTATGGTCTCTGGCTGTGTCTTAAAGTTAAACTGACAAAGACAGATTAACAGGAGAAAAGCATACAAATTTATAAATCAATGTTTCATGTGAGGGGACTCCCTGGCGGTCCAGTAGTTAGAGCTCTGCACTTCTGCTGCAGGGAACACGGGTTGGATGCCTGGATGGGGGATCCCTGCATGCCTCACAAGGAGACCAAAAAAAAAAAAAAAAGTTTCATGTGACACGGGAGTCTTCAAAAGGAAATGAAGACCCAAAGAAACAGTTAGACCTGAGTATTTTTATGCTAAGTTTGAGGGCAGTCCTGTAGAAATAAGATAATTTAAGGAGTATGAGGTCAACGTAGGAAACTGGGGGAATTTAACAAGGCCTGTTAGGATTCTTCTGGGTGTTCCTTTGTCATCAGAGATAAGGATGCCCCTCTCCTCTGGGTCTAGAGAGGGCATTTCTAACATGAGGGTCTTATGACCTATTTCAGGGAAGAAGGGTGGGGAAAGGTCAGAGTGACCTTCCTGCTTCTGCCCTTTGCTCTTTTTTTTTTGGCCGTGGCATACGGCTAGTGGAATCTTAGTTCCCCAGCCAGGGATTCAACCCAGGCCCTCGGCAGTGAGAGTGTGGCGTCCTAACCACTGGACCGCCAGGAAATTCCCTGCTCTTTTCTCAAATTTCTTTAGCCTACAACATTCAATATGGCCAAGGTGACATATTTTGGGATAATGTGTCATGAAACGCATCACCAGATAACAACTTATAAATAGTATATAGTATATAACTTAAGTATATGTATATGACTTATAGAAACTGATGAGATGTGGACCACACTCATTGGAAGTGTTAATATACCTAATGAATAGGTGAGAGGCTCCTGAGACACAGAATTCATTAGATACACTAAATATGAGTAAGTTAGTAACCTATAAGACATATTAAAGATGATGGAAAAATGGAATATATGGTGGAAGAAACAAAAGTGGTCCTTATAGGGAATTCCCTGGCGGTCCAGTGGTTAGGACTCCACGCTTCCACTGCAGGGGGCATGGATTTGATCCCTGGTCAGGGAACTAAGATCCCATGCCTCACGGTGTGGCCAAAAAGAAAAAAAAAGAAAAATAAAAACCAAAAATGGTACTTATAGTTGAAGGGGATGGAAAGACCAAGTATGAATAGAAGTCATGGCAACTCTAGGCTGACAGCTATGTCATCCCCCAATTGGTAACCCATTGATGACACTCATTATGTTTCCATCCTGTTCCCACTTGTGCTCTGCCCTAGCAGGCTAGGTGGCAATCATAGGTGTGGGCAGATGTACTTGCTCCTGTATCTCTCTGACAGAGCAGGTATATGACGTTCCAGGCATCTGCTGTGCCCCCTTGTTCAAAACTCAACTCTGGTCCTCATGAATATACACCAGTGGAAAATGCTGATGTGGCCGAGAGGGGCAGTGAGAGACAAGGCACGAACGTTGAATAACCCAGGCATCAGGTAGCATGGTCCTTCCACTCTACTTTACACCTCATTTTAAGTATGTTAACCCACTCCATCTCTTTTCCCTTGACTCTCACTGTGTTTCACATTGATTTGAGAAATGCCGTTTGAGCATCTTCATTTGGCTTGTGAGCCTTTCATTTCTACAGCCTCTTGGATGGCATGACTGGTAGTGTATTCGGAGGCTACCATTGCATCTAGTTAATACCCCCCACCACAGGATGTAAGTTGTACAACCTTTTAGAAGAACATCTTTTAATTTTTTAATTAATTAATTAATTAATTATCGATTATTTTTTTGACCAAGCGACGTGGCTTGCGGTATCTTAGTTCCCCAACCAGGGATTGAACCTTAGCCCTCAGCAGTGAAAGCACAGAGTCCTAACCAGTGGACTGCCAAGGAATTCCCTCGAAGAACCTTTTAGATTATATGTCAAAATATTAGCCTTATACAGGATTTATAAAACAACTTCAAGTATTCCCATGAAAATCCTACTTCTAGGCATTTACACTAAAGTCAAACATGAAATGATGTGTAAAAGGTGGTTTACTCCAGCATTGTTCATAATTGTGAAAATTGCTTAAAAAAAAAACCCCAAAATCTAAACGCCAGCTGATAATTACTACCTTATTTAGGGCTGCTGGTCCTGGAAAAAGAAAAAACTTCAAACTAAAGGAATCGCAATGAATGGAGAGAACAATGCTAAGGACAGAGCTGACTGTAGCTCTGTCGGAAAGAACTTGAGTGGTGTGGATACCGACTGTGCTGCAGAGAGGTCTTGCTGCTGATAACAAATGGTGGTAGCTGATAAAACACAAAAAGTTGTCTTTAATAATTGACACACATACACACACAAAACCCCTTGAAACTGGTGATAAAATTTGGTAAATTCTGATAGAGTTTCACAACTGTTTGACTTTGGGTTACATTGTAGTAACGTGATATCTTTCTGTGGTATTACTTGTCAACTTTTCCCAGACGGGCAAATAGATAAAGTGATTTTAGACGATTTGATGGGTAGCACCTAAGACAGTAAAATTCATGAAAATCAATAGAGATTTTATTTGTTTGTTTACATCCAGAACCAAAGCACTTAATTACTTACCACTTGGACCACATGGTCTGATGTGTGTATTTGTGGAAAGCAAGTCTGTCTGGTGTAACCAAGAACCCCTATTACTCTCTGAAGGTGGATTTAAGAATGTGGCTTTGGAGGCTAAAACTAGTAGGCTGAATAGCTACTCCCCCCATAGATGTCGATATCCTAAACCCCCAAACCTGTGAATATGTTACCTTATATGCCAAAGGGACCTTATCAATTCAATTAAGTTAAGGATCTTGAGATGGGAAGATTATCCTCTATTGAGGTGATGTAATCACAAAAGTAATTACAAGTGATAAAGGAGATCAGAGTCAGAGCTATGTGAGGATGTTACTCTGCTGGCTTTGAAAATGGAAAAAGAGGTCACTAGCCAAGGAATGTAGACAGACACTAGACGCTAGAAAAGGCAAGGAAACAGATTCTCCCCTAGAGCCTCCAGAAAGAACACAGCTCTAAGCTATACCTTGATTTTAACCCGTTAAAACCTGTTTCAGACTTCTAACCTCCAGAACTGTAAGATAATAATTTGTGTTGCTTTAAGACGCTAAATTTGTGGTAATTTTTTTTTTTTTTCTTTTTTTGCGGTACGCGGACCTCTCACTGTTGTGGCCTCTCCCGTTGCGGAGCACAGGCTCCGGACGCGCAGGCTCAGCGGCCATGGCTCACGGGCCCAGCCGCTCTGCGGCATGTGGGATCTTCCCGGACCGGGGCACGCACCCGTGTCCCCTGCATCGGTAGGGGGACTCTCAACCACTGTGCCACCAGGGAAGCCCTTGTGGTAATTTTTTATAGCAGCAATAAGAAACTAATACCCTGAGTCAAAAGAAAACAATTTAGAATAGTGCTTCTCAACCTGTCTATGGTGAGGGTTTAACTTGTTTTAATCTCCAATCATGGACCAAAATACTTACAAGATAAAATTGAAAGATTACTAGAAATTAAAATTTAAAAACATACAAAATCAAGCCCCACTGAAAAATAATGGATTCATCTGGCATAACATTGCTTTGTCAAATTGCTCTAAACATTCCTTAATATTTACTCCTGTTTTCTGCACTGGTGTCCTCAAGTAACAATTTGCAGATAGGCGTAGGTTTACAGCCCACACCTGGAGTAGATTTTGGATCAGGAGGCTTTAATATTGAGTAGTGTACGTTTGAGGTGACACTGCCTAGAGATCGCAGCAGAATATCTAGACCTCAATTTGTGATCATCACACAGGAGGTGCGAAACCCTGCACTAGGAGTTTCTGATTACCTGATTCTGACCATTACTGAAAATGTTTCTTTTTCTTTTATTTATTTATTAATTATTTGACCACGCCAGGTGGCATGCAAGATGTCAGTTCCCTGACCAGGGATCGAGCCAATGCCCCCTGCATTGGGAGTGCAGAGTCTTGACCACTGGACTGCCAGGGAAGTCCTTCCTTTTTCTTTTTTAAAGAAAAAATGTATTTGCTATAGTCCAAAATAATGTGAACAACAGAAACGTACATTTCTAAGAAAAGGTACAAATGGCTTAAAAAAATATCAACCTTAGTAATTAAAGAAGTCCAGGGAATTCCCTGGTGGTCCGGTGGTAAGGGCTCCACGCTTCCACTGCAGGGGGCAAGTGTTCGATCCCTGGTCAGTGAACTAAGATGCCACATGCCATGCAGCGCAGCCAAAAAAAAAAAAAAGAATAAAGAAAAAAAAAAGTCCAAATGAAGTTATAAATGATATATCAGTTACATCTCATAAGTTAAAGAAGGAAAGAGAATATCCAAGCCCAGCCAGAGTTATTAAAACTAAACTCTCGGGCTTCCCTGGTGGCGCAGTGGTTGGGAGTCCGCCTGCCGATCCAGGGGACACAGGTTCGTGCCCCGGTCTGGGAAGATCCCACATGCCGCGGAGCGGCTGGGCCCGTGAGCCATGGCCGCTGAGCCTGTGCGTCCGGAGCCTGTGCTCCGCAACGGGAGAGGCCGTGACAGTGAGAGGCCCACGTACCGCAAAAAAAAAAAAAAAAAAGAAAACTAAACTCTCGTTCACTAGTTCTGGGAGTATAAATTGATAAATTATCTAAAACAGTTTATCCCAAAGAATTAAGGCCCTTAACAGTTTTTATGTACATTGAATTGATAATTAGACATAACTTAGTAAGAACATAATATGAAATGCAGATAGAATTTAATTTGTCATGTCATGAAATGCAGTTAAAGGCATAATTAGTTAGTGTCTAAAGATTAAAAGAAACATTCCTAAATGAGTGAAAAATGGTATATTAATACAAAGTGATATTATTTCATACTCATTAGGGTGACTCTCAGGGATTTTATTCATTATTGTTTTCTTTTGGTAATGAGAGAAAATTCTCAAGCTGTTAAATGCCAAGAATGAGGTGTTAACAGGATGTAAGATGTGCTACAGGGACTCCCCTAGCAGTCCAGTGGTTGGGACTCTGAGCTTCCACTGCAGGAGTCACGGTTTCCGTCCCTGGTCTGGGAACTAGGACCCCGCAGTCTGCGCGGCCAAAACAAACAAACACACAAAGCACGCTACAAATATTAACCCTGTGGACCTTTTGAATTTTTCTCCTGATGTCCCCTAACTACTCCTACTCAGACTATAGTTCTTGCTAATTGCCCACCCACCAAAAATAATTTAAATAAATAAATAATATACTTAATAGTAAAATACATCTAAGGAAGTGAAAAATCTCTAATTTTTTTCTTGATGTCTACCTCAATTTTAAAAATTTTCTTTCCACGGCTTCCCTGGTGGCACAGTGGTTAAGAGTCTGCCGGGGGATGCAGGTTCGAGCCCTGGTCCGGGAGGATCTCACGTGCCGCGGAGCGGCTGGGCCTGTGGGCCATGGCCGCTGGGCCTGCGCGTCCGGAGCCTGTGCTCCGCAACGGGAGAGGCCACAACAGTGAGAGGCCCGCGTACCGCAAATAAAAAAAAAAACACAAAACTTTTCTTTCTGAAAATTTATTTTTAGTGTGCTGGCTTTGCAGGTGCCTTCAGCAAATTTATACTCTATTTATTTGGGTAAAATCCCTCATTGCTGCGCCATTCCTCTCTTCTCTAAAGACTACTAAGAGAGTTGTGCGTGGTCACCAGGGTGTGGGTTATAATTAGTATGAGAAATCTCAATGAATTTTCCTTAATTCTTGAAGAGTCTTCTCAGCTTTTCTATGTCCACACTAACGCTATGGCTTGCTATCATGTTTAGAGAGGATGGAGGATGTGTCCACAATTCAGCTGAGTTAGAAAAGGTTAAAAGACAAAAAACAAGACAAAACAAAAAAACCCAGGTCTTTTTATTACAAGAAAAGGAGCTCATATATGTACAAATATCAGTAGGAGGGTGTGAGTGAGGTAGAGCATCACGGTTGGAGAAACTTCATTATTTCTTTGAAGTTCTCCTTAGTTCTTAAAATGTTTCCCCAGTTCTTTACCTATGGGACTTTGTTTTGCCACTTCTATGTCCCTAATACTTACAACAGTTTTTTTAGACACTCAGTAGATATTTGTTCACTGACTGCCAGCAGCATCCAATTCACTTTGTGCTTTGGTGGTCAAGACTATGTTGTTTAAGTAACTTTTTGCTGATAATAAAATTCAAAAAACATTTGTTATAAAAATTTGAAAAATACAGAAATTTACCAAAAAAATTACTAAAAAATAGCAATTGTTAATGTATTGATATCCATCTTTCCAAATATTTTTCTGTACACACTTTTATAAAATTGGATTATTTTCTATATATTTCTTTTTCTTTTTTTTTTTTTCTTACATTACTAAGGATAAGTTTTTCTTTTTTTATTTCTTTTTTGGCCACGCCACATGGCTTGTGGGATCTTAGTTCCCCAACCAGGGATTGAACTCGGGCCCTCAGTGGTAAGAGTGTGGAGTCCTAACCACTGGACCGTCAGGGAATTCCTAAGGATGAGTTTTTCATGGATTAGTTTTCACGCTATTATGTATTCTTTTACAACATTATGTATGGCTGAGTAATAATAAAACTTATGAATGTTCTGCAGCGCATTTACTGTTGTACAGTTAGGTTGTAAGTTTTCTCTATAGTAAATAATACTAAAATGAATACATTTGTAATTTTTTGTCCACTCTCATTACTTAATTCACTCAACAAATATTTATCAAGTACCCATCATCTGTCCCTGCCCTTTTGTAGTTTATATTCTAGTGGTTAAGAATAATATTCTAGCGCAATTCCCTGGCGGTCCAGTGGTTAGGATGCCGTGTGTTCAGTGCTGTGGGCCCAGGTTTGATCCCTGATCGAGGAACTAAAATGCTGCATGGCACAGCCAAAAAAAAAAAGAAAAATATTCTAAAAGTGGAATTTCTGAGCAAAGTACATGAGCAGTTTTTTAAATTATTTTTAAAAATTTTGGTAAAATGCACATAATATAAAATTTATTGTTTAATCATTCTTAAGTGTATGGTCCAGTGCAGTAGGTACATTCACATTGTGCTACCATAACCACCAGCCATTTCCAGAACTGTTTTCATCTTGCAAAACAAAAACTCTATATCATTAAACCGTAACTCTCCATTCCCCATTCTCTCCTCCCCCAATCCCTGTAACCGCCATTCTGCTTTTGTCACTATGAATTTGACTACTCTAGGTACCTCATATGAGGACACAATAGTTTTAAAACTTTTAATATATTTGCAAACTTTTATTCTAGGTATGTTATGTTAATGTATATATATACATTAATATATATTATATATATATAATATACATATTAATGTATCAGAGCTGAGTGTAATATTTGTTTCCTTGCTTCCTCATTTTTTTCACTTTTCTAATTGGATAGACAGACAATGTATTGCTTTAATTTGCTTCTTTTTTTTTGAATTTTATTTAATTAATTTGTTTATACAGCAGGTTCTTATTAGTTATCTATTTTATACATATTAGTGTATATACATCAATCCCAATTTTAATTTGCTTCTTTTGTTTATAAAGTCTCTCTTTTTCTTTTTTTTTTTTTAGATTGAAGTATAGTTGCTTTAGTTTCTGGTGTACAGCAAATGATTCAGTTGTATATATATATATACATTTGTATATTCTTTTTAATATTATTTTCCATTATAGGTTATTACAAGATATTGACTATAGTTCCCTGTGCTATACAGTAGGACTTTGTTGTTTATCTGTTTTATATATAGTAGTTTGTATCTGCTAATCCCAAACTCCCCTTCCCCTCTTTGGTAACCATAAGTTTCTTTTCTATTTTCTATGTCTGAGTCTGTTTTTTGTTTTGTTTTGTTTTGTTTTTTTTTGTTTTTGGCCACACTGCATGGCTGGTGTTGCCCAGCCCAGTATTGAACCCGTGCCCCTGCGTTGGACGGGTAGAGTCCTAACCACTGGACTGAGAGGGAATCCCACGTTTCCGTTTTGTAAATAAGTTCATTTGTACCATATTTTAGATTCCACATGTAAGTGATATCGTATGATATTTGTCTTTGTGTGGTTTACTTCACTTAGTATGATAATCTCTAGGTCCATCCATATTGCTTAATTTGCTTCTTTTTACGATTGAAGTTGAATATTTTTTATGCTTATGATCACAGTAATTCTGTTGAACTGATATATTTCTCATTTTATTGATTAGAAAACCAAAGGCCAGAGAAACAATTTTTCTAGGACCTCACTGCCAGTAAATGATAGAGCTGAGATTTTAATCCAAGTCCATGACTTCAGAACTGGTTCTATAATATTTAGCCATACTGTCTTGCTTTTGATTTTCTAATTAGGGCTGAAAGTCCAGAATTACAGTGTTTTTTGTTTGTTTGTTTTGTGTGTGTTTTATTTTTTAATTAAAATTTTTTTTATTTTATACAATTTTGAAAGGTTACTTTCCATTTACAGTTATTACAAAATATTGGCTATATTCCCCGTGTTGTACAAAACATCCTTGAGCCTGTCTTATACCCAGTAGTTTATACCTCCCACTCTCCCACCCCTATATTGACCCTCCCCACTCCCCTAGAATTATAGTGTTTTTGTTTGTAGAACCCTTAAAGAAGGTCAAATTTAATGCTGTAATTTTATAGGGAAAGAAAGTGAGACCCTTCATGATATCTCAGGCCATTCATCTTCTATTTAATAAATGGCCATGCTTGTATTCAAGGAATGATTTAAATGAACTCAGACTCTTGCATCTTCCCATACAGAGGAGAGTGCTAACTTCATTAACTTGAGATGTCTGTGTTTTTTTTTTCTTTCTTTCTTTTTTTTTTTTTTGGCCGTGCCACATGGCATGCGGGATCTTAGTTCCCCAACCACAGATCGAACCCACACCCCCCTGCAGTGGAAGCCTGGAGTCTTAACCACTGGACTGCCAGGGAAGTCCCTGTTTTTCTTTAATTAACAATAATCTTTTGGGTTTCCCTGGTGGCGCAGTGCTTAAGAATCCGCCTGCCAATGCAGGGGACATGGGTTTGAGCCTTGGTCCAGGAAGATCCCACGTGCTGCAGAGCAACTAAGCCCGTGAGCCACAACTACTGAGCCTGTGCTCCAGAGCCCGCGTGCTACAACTACTGAGCCTGTGTGCCACAACTACTGAAGCCCATGTGCCTAGAGCCCACAGTCTGCAGCAAGAGAAGCCACCGCAATAAGCCTGCGCACTGCAACTGAGTAGCCCGCCCCTCCCAAAAAAAAAGAGTAGCCCTTGCTCACTGCAACTAGAGAAAAGCCTGCTCACAGCAACGAAGACCCAATGCAGCCAAAAAAAAAAAAAAAATAGGTGGGAGAGAAACTGACCAAGATTCAGAGAGCCTGATGTAAAGGGTTTGAGTTTATGAATGGTTATAATTTCAGGGCAATGATTTGTGACCCCAAATCATTCATGACACTAGAAACCATCCCCCTTCCCACCACTCTCAATTTAAAAGGTTCAAATGATAAATTTTCATAAAACAGTTGCTTACTGTTTATAAAAATGAAAGGCAATCAAATATATATCTATATATACTCTTTCCATCTACAAATACTGCAGTAATAAAATTTATCAAGATAAAAAAATAGGTGGTATAAAATAATGTAAAATGATAAACTGTCTGTTCTCAAAAAGCTTGAAAATTATTTGGGTGACAAACAAGCTAATTCTTCTATAGCATTTGAAAAATCTCGTAATGGTTTGGCCAAAACAAAACATAGAACCAAAACAGAATGATGTATGCTGCCTTGTTTAGACTGCTCAATAACCTACTTGCCTTTACATGTGTAGTTCCTTCAGCCCTGAATGTCTTACTGAAAAATGTCTGCTAAGCTTTGAAGTTTTCTCCACTGTGAACACTTTGTGTGTGCTTACCTTCTGGCAGGCTCTGTGCCGAGCACTTTTAATACATCATCTTATCAGATTTCTATGGCAAATTAGAAGGCAGGTTTTTCTTTTCAGTTGAGGAAACAAAATTTAGGAAGGTTAAGTGACATGTCCAATGTCACAGAGCTAATAAGTACGGGAACAGAAATTACCCAGTCAGTCTGATTTCTGACTTTGAATCAGGAAGGTCAAAGTTAGTGGAACAAAATTCAGTCCTAGAGCTGGAAACAGATGGGGAGTGTAGATCAACCTCCCAGGAGGGGTTTTCCCTCCCCGGTTTGGTTTTCCACCTGGCTGTGGATATAGTTTAGTAGAACTCTACCTGTGTATTTGTCTAATTAGACTATGAATGACAAGACTTTAAATTACTAATAATATGTTCCTAGCACCCATCTCAGCGCGTTGCACATAATAAATGCTTAATGAGTGTTTGTTAAAAAAATAAATGTGTATCTGCTTTCCACTCAGTCTATTGCTGACAAATCTCAGATTGTTGTAGAGTTAGGTCCACGCATGGGTAATCTTTCTTTTGTGAATTTTTTTCTGGGAGAGCAGAACTGGGGAAGAGAAAAAAAACAATCTGTGCTTTTGTATCCAATTGCCTTTGAGGAGCTGGGAAGAGAGCAATTCACACCTGATTATCTTACTCAGATAAATTAGCAGCACCTGAATTGCTGGGCAGTCAGGCGCTAGAGCTCTCTGCAGCCCCACTAGCCAGCTTCACCTCAGCTCAGGGGCCATGCTTCCTTCGCTGCCAGGCTTGGCTCTAGGCCTCCTGTTAATCCTGGCCTTGGGCCAGACATTCCAAGAACGTGTCTTTCTCCAGTCTCTGGGCTTAGGCAAAGAGCCTTCACCCAAGAAGTTCCAACCTGTGCCTTCCATCCTGAAGAGAATTTTCCAGGATCAAGAGGCAGCAGCAACCACTGGCGTCTCTCAAGACTTGTGCTACGTGAAGGAGCTGGGTGTCAGTGGGAACATACTCCGACTTCTCCCAGATCAAGGTGAGGACATTGGAGTCTTTCCTAGAGATGAATCTGGTGTGAAGAAAGGAATAAAGGGGAAGTAACAATTACCGAGGGGTTCATGGACGGCCACGTACTGGTAATTTACACATTTTATCTTACTTAATCCCAACCACTGTCCCGAGAGGAAGGCAGGTATTCTTATCAAGTTTTTAACAATAAGGAAATTGAGGCTCAGACAGTAGATAACCTGTAACCTATTCGAGATCATACAGCTAGTACGTGAACAAAGCCAGGATTCAAAATGGTTTTTTCTGAGTCAACAGCTTTGAGCTACAATTTAGGTGGAGGTGTGAGGGTGGAATTAGGGCTCAGTCTCCCACTCCTGAGCCCCAAATTTACTCATCCTGGTCCTCTGGGCTCAGTTTGCCCGGGACTTTTGCTTCCTGCTCCGTACCTTCCCATTACTTTTGATGGGTAGAAAAGGCTATTCTTGATTTGTAAATACAAGGCGATAATATATGCCATCGTCATACCCTTCAGTTAATTCAGTAATTTGCCAAACTGACCACCCACCAAAAATTATGCAGATCAACTGTTACAAGTTGATTCTCCAGCCTAGTTCCTGCCCCTCACGCCCCGACCCGATTCTTTCTTTTTAATGTCTTTTAAAAATTTATTTATTTATTTATTTACTTTTGGCTGCATTGGGTCTTCGTTGCTGTGCGCGGGCTTTCTCTAGTTATGGCGAGCGGGGGCTACTCTTCATTGTAGCGCACAGGCTTCTCATTGCGGTGGCTTCTCTTGTTGCAGAGCAGGGGCTCTAGGCGCATGGGCTTCAGAAGTTGCGGCTCGCGGGCTCTAGGGCACAGTCTCAGTAGTTGTGGCGCACGGGCTTAGTTGCTCGGTGTCATGTGGGGTCTTTCTGGACCAGGGCTCGAACCCGTGTCCCCTGCATTGGCAGGCGGATTTTCATCCACTGTGCCACCAGGGAAGTCCCCCCCACCCGATTCTTATTCAAAGTCAGAGATGGGTGTTGTAATCTGCATTTCTATATAGCCTCCCAGGTGGTTGAGGTGGGAGGAATTGAGAGCCCTGGCTGGTTAGTTTTACAGCAACTGGAAATAAGATTTGAGTCCAAGAAGCATTTATTGGATGCCTACTAAGTGCCAGCAACTGTGTAAGACCATGAGAGTACAGAGATGAATGATAAAGTCAGCTTTTTAAGAGTTTATAGAAGACACATCAACAAACAGATGACTTCCATACATTGTGCTAAGTGTCACATTAGATGCCTTGGGGGTGGGGCTTCAGGGACAATTCCTGGAGGAAGGTTAAGAGGTGAGGGGAGCTGGTGTGAAGGGTTTTCCAAGGAGAGAGTAGGAAATAGCTGAGGCTACTTCCTTCCCTTCACCATGGAAAAAAAACTTTTAATTTTTGTGATGATCAAAATTCTATCTAATGGTACAGGAAAAGGACACGATCTCATTATCACTCTTCCCTAATGCTCCCCCTAGAGAAAACCACCATTAATAGTTGATGTATATTCTTCCAGACTTTTCTTCTTTGCATATATATAATATAAACTTGTAATTTTTTTATAAATGGGATCATACTATACATTCCTCCAGTATTATGAACATTTTGTTCAAGTCAGAACATATAGTCAACTTATCCCTGTTTTAATGGTTATATGATATTCCATTGTATAGACATGCTACAATTTAAGTAACTGATGTCCTGTTGATGAACATAAACATATTATAATAGTGCAGCTTTATATCTATTTGCGTGTGTGTGCGTGCGCGCACTTTTTCTATTATTTCCCTGGATAAGTTCTTAGAAGGGGATTGTTGTGTCAAAGGGTAGGCACATTTATACTGTTTTGTTTTTTTTTTACATTTATACTTTTGATGTACAGCAAATATCCTTTAAAATTTATACTCCACGTTGAGTGTATGAGAATTCTCACTTACTTTGATGGTAGTCTCTTTAAAATAGAAACTTATTGAAGTAAAATGTACATTCAGAAAAGTGCATAAATTGTACAGAACAGCTCAGTGAAGTTTTGCAGAATAACTAGCACCCAGATCAAGAAACAGTACGTGACCAGCACCCTAGAGGATCCTTCATGCCCCCTTCTGTTAATCACTACTTCTCTACAAGGGTAACTGCTATCCTGACATCGAACATTACGTATTAGTTTTGCCTGTTTTTGAACTTCATGTAAGTGGAACTGTGGAATGTATCCATTTTCGTGTCTGTCTTCTTTCATTCAACATTACACTTGTGAGATTTATCCATGTTGTGTGTATTTGTAGTTCATTTTCATTGCTGTCTAGGATTTCATTCTGTTAGTATATGACAGTGTACTTATCCGTGCTGCACTGGGTGGCCATTAGGTAACAACACTCTTTTAGCTTTTAATTTTTGTGAATCTGGTAGCAAAACATGACCTCGTTGTTTTAATATGTTTCTTTAATAAGGTGGAACGATGCCCTTTCAAATGGATAATGAATCATTTATTTATTTGCTTATTTGTTTAAGACTTAGAATATAGTCTTTTATTTTCTTCCAGCTTTATTGAGATATAATTGACATACAGCACTGTATAAGTCTAAGGTGTACAGCACAATGATTTGATTTACGTATACCACAAAACAATTATCTCAATAAGTATAGTGAGGGAAGTCCCTGGTGGCCCAGTGGTTAGGACTTGGTGCTTTCACTGCCATGGCTTAAGTTCGATCCCTGATTGGGGAACTAAAATCCCAGAAGCCGCGCTGTGCAGCCAAAACAACAACAACAACAAATCCAATAAGTATAGTGAACATCCACTGTCTCAGATAGATACAAAGTCACAGAAACAGAAAAAAATTTCTTTCCTTGTGCTAGAAACTTAGAATTTACTTACTCTTTTATACACGACATACAGCAGTATTGACTATATTTATCATGTTTATTATCTTAAAATACGAATCATTCATTTTTATTTTTCAAATAATTGTATTATTATTTGAAAATTTATACATTAAATTTTCAAATTTATACATTAAATTTATACATTAAATAATGTATACATTATTTACACATGATGACCCTTTTCCTGTTGAGGATTCTTTTCCTTAATGATTTGTGAGTCTCTTAATCATTTGTAAAACTCTTTATATACATATTACAAGTATTCTTGGTTGTTCTTTCAGCTTTTAATTTTGTACATGATGTCTTTTGAATATAGAAGCTTTTTAATTTTCATGTTTTCAAATCTGTTCATCTTTTCCTCTCTGTCTTTTGGGGTTTTTTTCACGCCTAAGGAATGTGATTTAGTGATATGAGTAAAAAGTGAGACTAATACGTTAGAATTAAAGCTGTGAACAGGAGAGATCAACTGTTCACTGAGGTTGAGAAGGATAAGCCCTGTGAAAACATCCCTGCATTTGCTAGTTAGTCAACACTTAAAGATGTTTATTTCAGTGGACCAGTAAGGGTAAGAGAGTTGGACAATAACAAGAATATATGGTAAGCAGTAGAGACAGCAAACATAGACTAATCTTTTTAAGAAGATGGTCAATGAAAAGAAACGGAGAGATGATATAGTAGACTTGAACAGGAACCTGGGTCATTTTAAAGGCTTTTTAATTTTGTTGTTTTTTAAATGAGCTTGAAGAGGCATTGTGGTGGAATGGTTAGAATACCTGGGTTTCCACTGTAATTTCTCCACAAGCTGAATGAGCTTAGAAGATCTCTTAGGGTAGAGCCACCCTACCAAACAAGATGGTGGCATCAGGTCAAAGAAGTTATTTGTGGAGAGAAATTGAAGATGCAAAGCAAACAAACAAAAAAAGGGTAAATGTATCCTCTATTGGGCCTTTTCCTAGAGGAGTAGGTGATGTATGAAAATCTAAGCAGAGAAGTTAGCTTTGCAAACAGGCAGAGTTCAGCACAATTTCAAAAGCTACAGAGAAGGGGGTCCATGTGGAGAAATAGAAGAATCACATTGCATCTCAATTTCCAGTGAAGTGGGAGAAGTATTCAGAAGTATAAGACTAGAGGGCTTCCCTGGTGGCACAGTGGTTGAGAGTCCGCCTGTCACCAGGGAAGCCCTCTAGTCTTATACTTTTGAATACTTCTCCCACTTCACTGGAAATTGAGATGCAGGGGACACGGGTTCGTGCCCCCGTCCGGGAAGATCCCACATGCCGCAGAGAGGCTGGGCCCGTGAGCCATGGCTGCTGGGCCTGCGCGTCCGGAGCCTGTGCTCTGCAACGGGAGGGGCCACAACAGTGAGAGGCCCGTGTACCGCAAAAAAAAAAAAAAAAAAAAAAATTAGAATTTTAAAAGAAACCAATTAAATACTGAAATACATTTATAGAAATATTTAAAAAATGAATGTGTGTATAGTAATGCATATGATATTTTATTCATGCAACAAATAACAAGATCTAAAGAAGGGACTATACCATCAATTCAAAGTAGTTCGAGCATAAATGTTATTTTAAGCTATTTGCAACAACTTAATATATGAACATACCTATGATTTTTATTGGTAACAGTGTCATAGATGCTTACAATATTATTGGGATTTGTCGCCTATATTCATAATTTAAAGAAATGCTAAATGTCACTTAGAGTTTAGTGAAGATAAAGATGTGATTCTTTTTCCCATCCAAGATTATAGACCTTCTAAATTCTATTCAGGGTCCCTTGGGGACCTGCAATATGAAGATAAGAACCTCTGGCCATAAATGAGGAGTGAGAGAAACAAATCCTCCCAAATGGCTGAGTTTAAGTATAGCTGAGAATTTCCTGCCCTTGTTTTGTATATGTGGATATACATATAACATTTGACATTTACATCACACAGGTGGAGGTGACTCACATCTCTCTGTCCCCATCTAGGTTTCTTTCTTTACTCCGAGAGCCTTTTCCAAGCTTCCTCCCACCTACAGAAGCTCCTCTCCTTTAACCTGTCTGCGATTAAAGATGGGGAACAGTTAACAATGGCCCAGCTGGGCCTGGACTTGGGGCCCAACACTTACTATAACCTGGGGCCAGAACTGGAATTGGCTCTGTCCCTGGTTCAGGGGCCACACGGGCGGGGCCGGGCCACGCCAAAGACAGGTAAAATGTTTGCACTGCAGTCAGTACCATGGCCTCAAGGTGTCCTTCACTTCAATCTGTTGGATGTGGCTAAGAGGAATAGTTACCCCCGGAAGAATTTAGGCTTGTTCCTAGAGATACTGGTCAAAGGAGGCAGAGCCTCTGGGGTGAATTTTCAGCTTGAGGACACTTGCGCCAGACTGAGACGTTCTCTTCACGCTTCCCTGTTGGTGGTCACCCTCAACCCTGAGCAGTGCCACCCTCCTACCCGCAAAAGGAGAGCAGCCATCCCTGCCTCTAAGGCTTCTTGCAAGAACCTCTGCCATCGTCACCAGCTGTTCATCAACTTCCGGGACCTGGGTTGGCACAAGTGGATCATTGCCCCCAAGGGTTTCATGGCAAATTACTGCCACGGAGATTGTCCTTTCTCACTGACCACCTCCCTCAACAGCTCCAATTATGCTTTCATGCAAGCGCTGATGCACGCCATTGACCCAGCAGTTCCCCAGGCTGTCTGCATTCCCACCAAGCTGTCCCCCATCTCCATGCTCTATCAGGACAACGATGACAACGTCATTCTACGGCATTATGAAAACATGGTAGTTGATGAGTGCGGGTGTGGCTAGACTCTCAGTAATAGAACAGAAGGGGTGTTCTTGGGGTAAATGTTCTAATAAAACTATCTGGCTTATGACCTTTGGATTGAATTGTCAGTATATTTATGTTTACAGTTTGTCTTCTTGGAAAATCCATCCTGATTAATGATGTCCCGAGTTACACACACACACACACACACACACACACACACACACACACACAGCCTTAATGATCTTAGTTAATTTTCTGCATTACGCTCATGGGAGTATATTAGATTCTAGATAGAAGGAAACAGTCATTTATTGATCTTCTATTATAGGCAGGCATTATTCTACGTGCTCCTTATAAATATATTCCACTGGTCTTTGAGGTAAACATTATTATTTATGTTTCATAGATAAAGAAGGTGAGATTTAGAGCAGCTAAATATCCAATTCTTCTAAAGTCATCTACTTTGTGAATTCCCTGGTGGTCCAGTGGTTAGGACTCAGCACTTTCACCACCAAGGCCCGGGTTCAGTCCTTAGTTGGGGAACTAAGATCCCACAAGCAGCGCGGCACAACCCCAGAAAAATAAATAGAATAGAATAAAATTTAAAAAAATAAAATAAAATCAACTTTCTCTGCCAGACCTCATATGCTATGCTAACAGTGTTACTTAAAATATATATATATACATATATATATATATGTATGTATATATATATAGGGACTTCCCTGGTGGTAAGTCTCCGCACTCCCAATGCAGGGGGCCTGGGTTCGATCCCTGGTCAGGGAACTAGATCCAGCATGCTGCAACTAAAGATCCCGTGCACCCAAATAAATAAATAAATAAAATTAAAAAAATATATATATATAATAATGCAGAAAAATATATCAAAAGAGTACTTGAAATCTATATTGATATCTATATTTCCTTCTGGTCTTTTATGAATATTATATATCCTATAGCTAAGATCAGAGCATACATATAATTTTGTATCTTGTATTTACTTATAGAAATTTTTTTCAAATCACCAACATCTACATAGTTAATTTAATGACTGTATTATATACAATTATTTAGATACATATTTTACGTAAAAGAATGTTTATCATTGGACATTGTGTTATTTGCAATTTTCATGGTGGAATAGTGTTATGACTGTTCACAAATCATTCTCCACATTTTGTCCCCATCTCCATAGAAAAATTTCAGACGTGAAATTACAGGGTTAAAAGTATAAGTTGACTCTTCTATAATTAATAGAAGATATATATTAAATAAAATATATTGATCTTAAAACAAATATGCATATATTATGGGGTAAAATGCAAAATTCACATGGACTTCAAATGTAAAACTCTAGAGTTGGTAGGATACTTCGGGTTATATCAGGAAGTATGAAGTCACTTCTCTTGTTTGGAGAATTAAAGAGGAAAAGTCTGTGAATCACTGGTTTATTTAGTCGTTTCTTTTCTTTTTTTTTTTTAAGTTTTTACTTCCCTTCAATGATGATAATAGCTACTCGGCTTTTTAAAATTATTAATTAATTTATTTATTTTGGCTGCGTTGGGTTTTCGTTTCTGTGCGAGGACTTTCTCTAGTTGGGGCAAGTGGGGGCCACTCTTCATCGCGGTGCGCGGGCCTCTCGCTATCTCGGCCTCTCTTGTTGCGGAGCACAGGCTCCAGACGCGCAGGCTCAGTAGTTGTGGCTCACGGGCCTAGTTGCTCCGTGGCATGTGGGATCTTCCCAGACCAGGGCTTGAACCCTGTCCCCTGCATTAGCAGGCACAGATTCTCAACCACTGCGCCAACAGGGAAGCCCTAGTCGTTTCTTTAATTCCAATTGTCACTACCTTAAATCATCCTCACCATTCTCATCTGTATTATTGCTATCATTTTTAACCTGATCTTTTGTTTTCATTTAAAAATTTTAAAATGTAGATTATTATAATTTAACTATATTATGTATATATGCAAAAACGCCTGCATAACCCTCCCAGTCCCTTTTCCCATCCTCCTAATGAAACCACCATCCTGAGTTTGGTGTCCACCTTTCCCATTCATTTCTTTATAATTTTACTACATATATTTGGATCCATAGACATTATAAAGTGTTGCTTCACAAATATGTAAACTTTATAGAGACGATATTGCAGTGTATTTTTCTAACCCTTTTTTTTTTTTTTTTTTTTTTGCGGTACGTGGGCCTCTCACTGTCACGGCCTCTCCCGTTGCGGAGCACAGGCTCCGGACTCGCAGGTTCAGCGGCCATGGCTCACGGGCCCAGCCGCTCCGCGGCATGTGGGATCTTCCCGGACCGGGGCACGAACCCGCGTCCCTTGCATCGACCGGCGGACTCTCAACCACTGTGCCACCAGAGAAGCCCTCTAACCCTTTATTTCTCTTAATTTATTATTTCAGAAATTCTTATAGGTTGATACAGGTATGAATATAACTGATTTTTTCCATAGCTGGATAGTAATCCATTACATGCATATTACACAACTGGTTTACCCATTATGCTGTTATTGGACACTAAGGACATTCACACAGACTGTTAACAATCATTTGTGTAGAGTGAATACAAAATCTCTTGGCAATCTATTTGTCTAGGACTTCGGTGTAGGGCAGCCGTGAATATACACAATTTGTAAGGACAACGGAGAAGAAGCTACAGAGATTGTAACAACGAGATTGTAACAACTCTAAATGCACCTCTTGAACACAAACAAAAGTGATCTTTATTTATTTTAAAAAAAACTTTATTGGAATATAATTGCTTTACAATGGTGTGTTAGTTTCTGCTTTATAACAAAGTGAATCAGTTATACATATACACATGTTCCCATTTCTCTTCCCTCCTGCATCTCCCTCCCTCCCACCCTCCCTATCCCACCCCTCTAGCTGGTCACAAACCACCTAGCTGATCTCCCTGTGCTACGCGGAGGCTTCCCACTAGCTATCCACTTTACGTTTGGTAGTGTATGTATGTCCATGCCACTCTCTCACCTCGTCACATCCTCCCCCTCCCCCTCCCCATATCCTCAAGTCCATGCTCTAGTAGGTCTGTGTCTTTATTCCCGTCTTATCCCTAGGTTCTTCATGACCTTTTTTTTTTTCTTCTTAGATTCCATATATATGTGTTAGCATACGGTATTTGTTTTCCTCTTTCTGACTTACTTCACTCTGTATGACAGACTCTAGGTCCATCCACCTCACCACAAATAACCAAAAATGGACAGAAGACATAAATAGACATTTCTCCAAAGAAGATATACAGATTGCCAACAAACACATGAAAGAATGCTCAACATCATTAATCATTAGAGAAATGCAAATCAAAACTACAATGAGATATCATCTCACACCGGTCAGAATGGCCATCATCAAAAAATCTAGAAACAATAAGTGCTGGAGAGGGTGTGGAGAAAAGGGAATCCTCTGCACTGTTGGTGGGAATGTAAATTGATACAGTCATTGTGGAGAACACTATGGAGTTCCCTTAAAAAACTGCAAATAGAACTACCATACGACCCAGCAATCCCACTACTGGGCATATACCCTGAGAAAAGCATAATTCAAAAAGAGTCATGTACCAAAATGTTCATTGCAGCTCTATTTACAATAGCCAGGACATGGAAGCAACCTAAGTGTCTATCAACAGATGAATGCATAAAGAAGATGTGGCACATATATACAATGGAATATTACTCAGCCATAAAAAGTGATCTTTAAAACGCACTCAGCATGCTTCCCTGGTGGCGCAGTGGTTGGGAGTCTGCCTGCCGATGCAGGGGACATGGGTTCATGCCCCGGTCTGGGAAGATCCCACATGCCGCGGAGCGGCTGGGCCCGTGAGCTATGGCTGCTGAGCCTGTGCGTCTGGAGCCTGTGGTCCACAACAGGAGAGGCCACAAGAGTGAGAGGCCCGTGTACTGCAAAAAAATAAATAAATAAAAAATAAAAAAAATAAATGCACTCAGGGACTTCCCTGGCACTCCAGTGGTTAAGACTCGGTGCTCCCCCTGCAGGGGGCATGGGTTCGATCCCTAGTCAAGGAATTAAGATCCTGCATAAGCGCAGCGCTGCCCCCCAAAAAAACGCACTCAGCTTGTCAAGCGTGTCATTGGAATGAGAAACACTGTTCTGATGGTATCAGTGAGAAGATGACTTTGGACAAACCATCATTCAGAATGAGTTAGTAGAACAACCGAGACAAAGCCAACAGTAGGAACCAACATGGTTACAAAGCACTTTCAAATTATATTTGTTTAAGAGCTAAGAAATTGATGGAACAGAAGAAAGATCAATCGATGGTTGTTTTGCTTTGCCACTGCGGTCCAGCCGTATCCTCTGTTTTGAGGGGCCAGGATTTTTGGATGCACCCTCAGACTTGAACAAGGACGTCTGATTAGCATAAGCAAAAGTCATAAAAATTTCACATGTGAACCTGTTATCAGTGTGTGAGTGTACGATAAGATGCCAAGGGAAGAGGGCCAGCCAGCGTACTGGGTTTCCTTAAAAGTAAAAGGGCACAAGTAGTCATCCGAATGTGTATTAGGAAATCAGAGGAAGGGAGTTAGTTGAAGTCTAAATGGCAAGCAAGGTTCATGAACGTCCAGATCCAGACACTAGAGGAATTCTAGTCATCTCAGACCATGCCGCTCCTATGAATATTCTTCAGGAAGGACTCCAACAACATGCTTGGTTGAATTCTGGCTCTTTTATTTGTAATACTCCACATGCCAGGCCTATTTTCTTGAGTATGTAAGCTGATCATATTGATTGGGGTGATCCCATTACAAATCATCCTGTTGGGCAGATTATTTCTGAAGTAAATTATCTCTAGTTTTACTTTTATTATTTATTGAGTGTCTATTATATGCCAATTACTGTACTAGGTCTTGGGAAATAAAGATAGATGGTCACTTTCACCACAGTGCTTAAAATCTAGCTTATTTGGCTATAAATTATTCAAATATCTATAAGTGAAAATTAGCATATACCCCAATATGTGAATATTTAATTATTCAAATCATAATGATTAATGGCTATGTCACTATATTGAATATTAAGTGAAAATTAGCATATACCGCAATATATGAATACATGATTATTCAAATTATATTAATTAACTACTATATTAGTATATGGTACTTTAAAAGTTTTAAACAGAAGTTCTAATGCTTTCTTCCCTCATCTCAGTGTCTCAGGGATAGAAGTTCTAATATTTTCTTTCCCCCACCCAGATGTTTCAAGGTGTATGTCCCCCAGGCTGCATGCACCTCACCTTCGATACTACTTTTTTTTGGACCGTGCCTCGGCTTTCAGGATCTCAGCTCCCCAGCCAGGGATTGAACCCGGGTCACAGCAATGAAAGCCTGACTCCTAACCACTAGGCCACCAGGGAACTCTCTACTTTTTGGGTTTTTTTTTTTGACTGAGTACGACATTGACTATGATAATCCTGTTCTGACATTAGCGTGATGATGATCAACCTTTCTTTCATGACCTTTCTTACCTTAAAACTTGAGTTCTTTGGGTTAATTACTGAAATTGCAAGAATGTATCACCAACCTGACTGACCACAATTCCTGAGGCTGCTTTGCTAAATTTACTTCTGAATTGAACTGAACTGTTACGGATTTCCTGAGTTGAAGAAATAGATTTTGATTTGGGGGGGCGGGTGGTATCTGTGTTTAATACCTTCATGTTATTTTTTTAAATTGTTAAAAAGATAGTGGCTACTTCCTTCCGCTAGTAGTTCTGCTGCTGGCAGGTTTATTCACTCCTGAGTTAATCAAGTCATCTCCTGAGGTCACACACGAACCTAGAGAGAAACATGCATTCCTGGCCTCCTGGCTTTGTTGCCACATTACCCTACTTCGTTTTAGAATCTTAAAGGTCCAGTTAGATCAGTCTGTAAATAGGCATGTGCCAGTGAGTCGAGCTGTACGCTGTGATTTGGGCAGAACGGCGCAAAATAGAAATAAATTATACACAACATGTATAGCACGTGTATTTCAGGACATTTCAAGACTCATGATCTTTAATGGCAGGCCCGTCCATGTGCCACAGGCCGGTTTGGTTTGAAATTTCACCATCAATTTAATTCATTTCAACTTGACATTTATTGAATGCCTTGAAAGGTGGAAAGAAGGGCACAGATTCTGCCTTAGGGTAGTTTGTCATCATATGATGTTCCAGCTAGATTGCTAAAACCTAATTAGAATAGCCACCATCTTGCTCTGACCTGTTTTAACTAACTCACTTTGACTTGCTTTTCAGATGACCTATTTGGTTTCTGCTTAGTTTTATCATTGCACCTAGTATTTTTCTCTTTTGAACACTCCCCTTTACACTCCCCTCTTTGTAAGCATTCCTCATCCCAAAGAGAAGGTAATAACCTCGAGAATCACAGAAGCCCATCACGAGACCACCTGATGCCAGCCTTGACGGTCTTCAGATGATCTCTGGATGGAAAAGAATGCAGACCCTGCACATACCCTGATCTTTATCAACCACTCTGCGCCTTGAACCGTTACTCCTCACTGCCCCCTCCGAGGAAACACACAGTCTTGAGGGCATTAAGCCCACAGTGGCTCCCTTTGCCTGGCAAAGCAATAAAGCTATTTTTTTCTGCTTCACCCAAAACTCTGTCTCTGGGATTCAATTTGATCCCAGTATACAGAGTCCGGGTTTAGGCAACAAATTTGGTGGCTCGTATGGGGGAAAAACTCAGGGATGGCCCCACTGGGGTCCCTTGGCTCAGTCAGAAGCTCTGAGGTTCATGCCGGCCTCTTATACAGAGCGGAGGGTTGGAGGACTCCTTAAAAGGCCAGATCGCCTGGGACCTGGTGTTTGGAAAGGTCGAGCCCAGGTTACACCCAGCCCACCATGCTGGCAGTCAGAACTCCAGGGCGGAGTGGAGGGAGAAATGGGGTCGCCCTAGCAACCGCCAAGGCCACCTTCGCCTCAAGGACACTCCTTGCTTCCTCCTCCCCACGCCAGCCTGAACCTCCTACTCTGAGGAATTATTTGGGGGAAGGAGGAAAACAGCATTTGGAACGCTGTCACACCTTGGCCAGCATTAGGGTAAGTCCCCCAGCTTGCACGCCGAGGCCCCTTTGGCCTTGTCTGTTTGGGGAACTCCTGGTTCCCACTGGGGGGATTCCCCATTTTAGGAATTCCCATTTGGAAGGTGCCTCTGGGACTAAAGTCACGGGCTTAGTGGGACTTGGAAGCCAATTTGAGCTTTGTGCTGTTTGGTTTTGTTGTTCTGGTTTGAGGCTCCCGTTTGCTGGTGAGGATTCTGATTTGCTTTTGGTCTGTGCCCGCATGAATGTTTTTCTGATCGAATATGGGAAGCACTTCTTTGATTCCATCCAACAGCCCCCTGGGGAAAATTCTGGCAGGCTGGTGGACCTATAGTTATAAACCTATGACTAAAAAAAGAATCATATTTGATTGTAATGCTGTTTGGACAATGTACATTCTTGAAAGGGAGTAGAGGTGGCCTTTGTATAGTAGCCTAAATTTTTGTATCATTCTCCAGCTAGAATTGTTTCGTCACAGGAATGGAAGGCAAGGGAGATCCCGTATGTTCAAGCATTTATGCAATTACATAATAAAGAAAGTGAGGGAATTCCCTGGCAGTCCAGTGATTAGGATTCTGCACTTCCACTGCAGGGGGCACAGGTTCTATTCCTGGTTGGGGAAATAAGATTCCACATGCCACGAGGCACGGAAAAAAGAAATACAAACAAACAAAAAGTGAGTAGCCATGGGCTTCCCTGGTGGCGCAGTGGTTGAGAGTCCGCCTGCTGATGCAGGGGACGCGGGTTCGTGTCCCGGTCCGGGAAGATCCCACGTGCCGCGGAGCGGCTGGGCCCATGAGCTATGGCCGCTGAGCCTGCGTGTCCGGAGCCTGTGCTCCGCAATGGGAGAGGCCACAACAGTGAGAGGCCTGTACTGACAAAAAGAAAAAAAAAAAAAGTGAGCAGCCAGGTAGTAGACTGATGGTACAAAGAGAAAAGAAAAGTTCTCTTCCTCCAATGGTGGAGGATTCCAGGATTCCAAATGAAAAGTTGGATGACAATTTTACAACGCGGGCTGTTATGAATCCATTGTAGCCCTAATTTTGCCCAGCACCACCTGCTCCTCTCTTGTTGATGGAGGCCTCCCGGGGCACCTCCACCACCACCTCCATCACTGCAAGCACCACTTAGTAACCTATCTGTGCCCATCTGTAACGGGGAAGAGCAAAATCTATTTCTTTTACCTTTGCTTTTTGTTGCTTTTGTTATTATAATCACTAAAAGGATGCTGTCTATAGCTGTAACATACATAATAGCCTGCCACAGGGAACCCTGCCCCTCTGCCTGAATGTTAAATAAACTAAAGTGCCTTGCAGATTGGTTCAAGATGGCAGAGTAGAAGGACCTGCGCTCATTCCCTCTTGCGAGAGCACCGGAATCACAACTAACTGCTGAACAATCATCGACAGGAAGACACTGGAACTCACCAAAAAAGATACCCCACATCCAAAGACAAAGGAGAAGCCGCAATGAGATGGTAGGAGGAGCACAATCACAATAAAATCAAATCCCATAAGGGCTGGGTGGGTGACTCACAGACTGGAGGACACTTACACCACAGAAGTCCATCCACTGGAGTGAAGGTTCTGAGTCCCACGTCAGGCTTCCCAACCTGGGGGTCTGGCAACGGGAGGAGGAATTCCTAGAGAATCAGACTTTGAAGGCTAGCGGGATTTGATTGCAGGACTTTGACAGGACTGGGGGAAACAGAGACTCCACCCTTGGAGGGCACACACAGAGTAGTGTGCGCATTGGGACCCAGGGGAAGGAGCAGTGACCCCATAGGAGACTGAACCAGACCTACCTGGTAATGCTTGAGGGTCTCCTGCAGAGATGGGTGGTGGCTGTGGGTCACCATGGTGACAAGGACACTGGCAGCAGAAGTTCTGGGAAGTACTCCTTGGTGTGAGCCCTCCCAGAGTCCGCTATTAGCCCCACCAAAGAGCCTGGTAGGCTCCAGCACTGGGTCGCCTCAGGCCAAACAACCAACAGGGAGGGAACCCATCCCCACCCATCAGCAGACAAGGGGATTAAAGTTTTACTGAGCTCTGCCCAACAGAGCAACACCCAGCTCTACCCACCACCAGTCCCTCCCATCAGGAAGATTGCACAAGCCTCTTAGATAGCTTCATCCACCAGAGGGCAGACAGAAGAAGCAAGAAGAACTATAATTCTGCAGCCTGTGGAAGGAAAACCGCATTTACAGAAAGATAGACAAAATGAAAAGGCAGAGGACTTTGTACAAGATGAAGGAACAAGGTAAAACCCCAGAAAAACAACTAAATGAAATGGAGATAGGCAACCTTCCAGAGAAAGCATTCAGAATAATGATAGTGAAGATGATCCAGGACCTCAGAAAAAGAATGGAGGCAAAGATTGAGAAGATGCAAGAAATGTTTAGCAAAGACCTAGAAGAATTAAAGAACAAACAAACAGAGATGAGCAATACAATAACTGAAATGAAAAATACACTAGAAGGAATCAATAGCAGAATAACTGAGGCAGAGAATAGATAAGTGACGTGGAAGACAGAATGGTGGAATTCACTGCTGTGGAACAAAATAAAGAAAAAAGAATGAAAAGAACTGAAGACAGCCTAAGAGACCTCTGGGACAACATTAAACACAACAACATTCGCATTATAGGGGTCCCAGAAGAAGAGAGAGAGAAAGGACCCAAGAAAATACTTGAAGAGATTATAGTCAAAAAGTTCCCTAACATGGGAAAGGAAATAGCCACCCAAGTCCAGGAAGCACAGAGTCCCAGGCAGGATAAACCCAAGGAGAAACACGCTGAGACACATAGTAATCAAACTGACAAAAATTAAAGACAAATTATTGAAAGCAAAAGGGAAAAATGACAAATAACAAACAAGGGAACTCCCATAAGGTTAACAGCTGATTTCTCAGCAGCACTCTAAAAGCCAGAAGTGAGTGGCACGGTATATTTAAAGTGATGAAAGGGAAGAACCTACAACCAAGATTATCCCACCTGGAAAGGATCTCATTCCAATTCGAAAGAGAAATCAAAAGCTTTACAGACAAGCAAAAGCTAAGAGAATTCAGCACCACTAAACCAGCTCTACAACAAATGCTAAAGGAAGTTCTCTAAGTGGGAAACACAAGACAAGAAAAGGACCTATAAAAACAAACCCAAAACAATTAAGATAATGGTAATAGGAACATATATATTGATAATTACCTTAAACGTGAATGGATTAAATGCCCCAACCAAAAGACACAGGCTCGCTAAATGGATACGAAAACAATACTCATATATATGTATATATGAGTCTACAAGAGACCCACTTCAGACCTAGGGACACATACAGACTGAAAGTGAGGGGATGGAAAAAGATATTCCATGCAAATGGAAATGAAAAGAAAGCTGGAGTAGCAATACTCATATCAGATAAAATAGAGTTTAAAATAAAGAATGTTACAAGAGACAAGGAAGGACACTACATAATGATCAAGGGATCAATCCAAGAAGACATAACAATTATAAATATATATGTACCCAACATAGGAGCATCTCAATACATAAGGCAACTGCTAATAGCTATAAAAGAGGAAATTGACAGTAACACAATGATAGTGGGGGACTTTGACACCTCACTTACACCAGTGGACAGATCGTCCAAAATGAAAATAAATAAGGAAACACAAGCTTTAAATGACACAATAGACCAGATAGATTTAATTGATATTGTAGGACATTCCATCCAAAAACAGCAGATTACACTTTCTTCTCAAGTGCACATGGAACATTCTCCAAGATAGATCACATCTTGGGTCACAAATCAAGCCTCAGTAAATTTAAGAAAATTGAAATCATATCAAGAATCTTTTCCAACCACAACATTATGAGATTAGAAATCAGTTACAGAGAAAAAACGTAAAAAACACAAACACATGGAGGCTAAATAATACGTTATTAAATAACCAAGAGATCACTGAAGAAATCAAAGAGGAAATCAGAAAATACCTAGAGACAAATTACAATGAAAGCACAACGATCCAAAACCTATGGGATGCAGCAAAAGCAGTTCTAAGAGAGTTTATAGCAATACAAGCCTACTTCAAGAAACAAGAAAAATCTCAAATAAACAATCTAAGCTTACACCTAAAGGAATTAGAGAAAGAAGAACAAAGAAAACCCAAAGTTAGTAGAAGGAAAGAACTCATAAAGATCAGAGCAGAAATAAATGAAATAGAAACAAAGAAAACAATAGCAAAGATCAATAAAACTAAAAGCTGGTTCTTTGAGAAGATAAACAAAATTGATAAACCTTTAGCCAGACTCATCAAGAAAAAGAGGGAGCGGACTCAAATCAATAAAGTTAGAAATGAAAAAGGAGAAGTTACAACAGACACCGCAGAAATACAAAGCATCCTAAGAGACTACTACAAGCAACTCTATGCCAATAAAATGGACAACCTGGAAGAAATGGACAAATTCTTAGAAAGGTATAACCTTCCAAGACTGAACCTGGAAGAAATAGAAAATATGAACAGACCAATCACAAGTAAGGAAATTGAAACGGTGATTAAAATTCTTCCAACAGGGCTTCCCTGGTGGCGCAGTGGTTAAGAATCCGCCTGCCAATGTAGGGGACACGGGTTTGAACCCTGGTCCAGGAAGATCCCACATGCCGCAGAGCATCGAAGCCTGTGCGCCACAACTACTGAGCCTGCACTCGAGAGCCCGCGAGCCACAGCTACTGAAGCCTGCGTACCTAGAGCCCGTGCTCCGCAACAAGAGAAGCCACCGCAATGAGAAGCCCGCTCACTGCAATGAAGAGTAACCCCCGCTTGCCACAACTAGAGAAAGCCGCGCACAGCAACAAAGACCCAACACAGCCATAAATAAATAAATAAATAACAACTTAAACCCGCCTCTGGCCTATCCAACTCCCCCACTGGCTGAACAGGCTGCATTGGCAGTTGTTCCAACTGCCCCCACCATGCCGTCAACATATTCACTCCTTTCACGGCTTCCTGTTTCCCCTACCCATGGGGAGAGAATAGAATTTTCTCTGTTAACCCCTGGGGCACAGGGATCTGGTTTAGTATCACCATCTAAGACCCAACAGGGCACCGAATTTGAACCGGGAGCCACTTCCGCAACAGTGCAATTTCCCTTGTGCCGAGGAGGCCTTAATGCAAATGGCCAGCCCACTGGGTTCCTGTGGATGTGCAATCCATTCTCTACTTTGGATTTGCTTAACTGGAAAAACCATAACCCTGCTTACCAAGAGGACCCCCTCCGTGTGACTGAACTTTTCCCCTCCATATTTGCCACTCACCATCCCACTTGGGCGGACATTCACACTCTTATGAATATAATGCTTACTGAGGATGAAAGGAGGATGGTCATTGACAAGGCTAGAGAGGAAGCACACCAGCTCCACCTAGTGGATCCAAATGGAACTCCAGAAGCAAATCTGTCAGTCCCTATCGCTAAGCCTAACTGGGATCCTAATAGCGGGGGCATGCCACTTCTAGAACATTATAGGAGGTGTGTCTTAGTGGGTCTTCAAAAGGGGGTACCTAGACAAAAGAGGTTAAGCAAGATTCTGGAGATAAAACAAAAGCCAAATGAGGATGCAGCAGAGCTCCTAGAAAGGATTTATCAAGCTTATATGTGCTACACGGATGCAGACCCTGAGGCCCCTGAGAATGTAAGGATGATAAATATGACTTTCATTGGGCAAAGTGCCCCAGATATAAAGAAAAAATTACCGAAGTTAGATGGTGCATTTGGAATGAACCCTTCTCAATTAGTAGATGTTGCTTTTAAATTATTCAACAACAGGGAACAACGACAGAAGCAAGAAGATGAAAAATTGAAGGCAGTTTCTCTGGCAGCAGCACTGAATTCCCGGAAGGCGAGCAACCTAAAGGAAGGGAAACCACCATTGAAGAAGGAACAATGTGCTTATTACAAGGAGGAAGAGCATTGGAAAAGAGATTGACCTAGGCTAAAGAAAAAGAAAGAAAATAATAAAAAAGGAGACAGGAGCTGCTCATATGGTAGAAAGAGAGGAACACTGACATTGAATGAAGAGGCCCGAAGACTCCCTTGGACTTGAGGCGTCCAATTCTAAAATCCCCACAAGAGCCCTGGGTAACGTTGACAGTGGGGAACAAGTTGATTGACTTTCTAATAGATATGGGTGCCACGTATTCTGGAAGGACCTTGGAAAAAGAAATGTCCTAAATTAAAGACGGAATGCACCAAAAAACAGAGGGACCCTCCGGTGGAGGTTATGGCCACCAGGAAGGAAAGTTCTGAAGAAGAATATAGTGACTGATGGGACCCGGGGCTTCTCGCCATGCTGGTGGCTTCAGTGGCTATAGCCCCACAGGAGCCCCGGGTACAATTAACAGTGGAGAATCAACTAACAGATTTTTTGGCAGATACTGGAGCAAACTACTCGGTTCTAAATTGTAAACTGGCCTCTTTGAGCAAGTCCACAGTGCCAGTAGTGGGACGTTTCAGGACAAACTCAGCAACGTCCTCTGCTCCAGCCCCTGGAGTGCAAAATAGGACAAGAGAAATTGAAGCATAATTTCCTGTACGTATGGGACTGTCTGATCCCTCTTTTAGGAAGAGACTTGGGCAGAGTAAATGTGCAAATAACATTTTCACCTGAGAAACAACTTCTGCCTTTAGAAGTGCCACTGGAAAATGCCCTAAGACTCCAAGAGTCGCTCGAACAGCCAGGAGAGAAAGCAGCTGAGCCAATTCCAGAAAGGATCCAGGAAAAAGTGAGTAAGGCTGTCTGGGCTAACGGGGCACCCAGACGGGCCGGATTCACTGCCCCGATTCCTATCATTGTAAAGACAGGAATGACTTGTCCAAGGAAAAAACAATATCCTCTTAAAAAGGAAATTATACAGGGACTTTCCTGGTAGTCTAGTGGTTAAGACTCCACGCTCGCAATGCAGGGGATACGGGTTCAATCCCTGATTGGGGAACAAAGATCCCCCATGGTATGGACAAAAAAAAAAAAAAAAAAAAGGAAGCCATGTAAGGAATCCAGCCAGTTCTAGACCGGTTTTTGAAGTACGGACTAATTAGACCTTGCAGATCTCCTTATAACACTCCTATTTTGCCAGTTTAAAAAGCCTCACAAGGGCTTCCCTGGTGGCGCAGTGGTGGAGAGTCCGCCTGCCGATGCAGGGGACATGGGTTCGTGCCCCGGTCTGGGAAGATCCCACATGCCGCGGAGCGGCTGGGCCCGTGAGCCATGGCCGCTGAGCCTGCGCGTCCGGAGCCTGTGCTCCGCGGCGGGAGAGGCCACAACAGTGAGGCGCGCATACCGCAAAAAAAAAAAAAAAAGAAGAGTATGTAGATAGACTAGATTAGTTTTTTCGGTGTGATTATTTACTCAATTTCTTTGTCCTAAACAATTGGTCTTGAAAGTGTGGCTCTCCACATAGAGGTACTAGCCAAAATTACAAAGCAAGCCCTTAATGACAGCCCACAGAGCTTGACTTTGTTAAACACTGAGGACTCATTAATGGGAAAAGCTGTGCTTCAGAACCAGATGGCCCTGGATATCTTGACTGTCTCACAGCGGGAAACTTGTGCCTTAATTCATACTGAATGTTGTATAATACTTTTATACCCGATGAGTCAGGAAACATAACAACGCTTCTTAATGACGTGAAATCTCCCATCCAGACAGTAGATAATTCAGATGCTTATGCCTGTGAAGTTGCTTCCCGAGTCTCCAATTGGTTTTCAAACTTGTTTTCCTGGATCCCACAGGACCATCCAATCTATCTTCTCAGGAGTTTTCCAGTTCTTACTTTGTTTTGTTGGTTGCAATGGGAATATATGTTCTAGCTAGAATCATGACTTGTTGCCTGTCGTATTTCTGCAAAACTACCACCAGGGCTCTTGTCAAACCGCCTGCCAGTTGACATGAGAATGTTCATTCCTTCCATAAGAAAAACCCCTTCTTGCCGTCCCCGCCCTCCACCCCCCACCCGCCCCCGCCCCCGCCCCTCCCCCACCCAGCTTCAGCAAGAAACGGCCAGATGAGATTGATGCCCACTTGCCTTTTTCCATTGAAATGGAAGGAATAAATTAACAGTGGGGTTTTTATTCCAGCTAAATTGATAAGAACTAGTTAAAATAGCCTCCATCAGACTCTGATCTGTTTTAACCTCACTTCGACTTGCTTTTCAGATGACAGTTTTTGTTGTTGTTTCTGCTTCCTTGTATCATTGCACCTGGTATTTTTCTCTTTTGAACACTCCCCTGTACATTCCCCTCTCTGTAAGCATTCTTCATCCCGAGAGAAGGTCACAGCTTGATAACCTCGAAAACCACAGAAGCCCATCACGAGACCACCTGATGCCGCTTTGATGGTCTTCAGATGATCTCTGGATGGAAAAATACGTAGGGCCTGCATGTACTCTTTCCTTATCTACCACTCTGCTCCTCGAACCATTACTATAAGACTCCTCACTGCCCCCTCCAATGGGGACACACAGTCTTGAGGGCATTAGCCCGCTGTGGCCCCCTTTGCGTGGCGAAGCAATAAAGCTGTTGTTTTCTGCTTCACCCAGAACTCTGTCTCTGAGATTCAATTCAGTGCCGGTGTACAGAGGCCAGGTTTCGGCAACAATGACACATCCCCAAATCAGGTCAGGCCTAAATTTTCTTTTAAAATAAGAAAATACGGCATAAATATCAGGACATCAAGTGTTGTTCATGGGTTATTTCTTTAGCACTTTATTTTCTACTCAAGACAATATCAAGCACTTCAACTATTATCACAAAGTTTCTTTCTTTTTTTTGACCACACCATGCGGCATGTAGAATGTGGGATCTTAGTTCCTTGACCAGGAATTGAACCCGTGCTCCCTGCATTAGAAGCATGGAGTCTTAACTAGCGGACCACGAGGGAAGTCCCCTTTTAAAAAATTTTATTGAAGTACAGTTGATTTACAATGTTGTGTTAATTTCGGCTGTACAGCAAAGTGACTGAGTTATATATCTACATATTCTTTTTTCACAAAGGTTTCTGTACTTTGCTTGTGAGTGGAGCAGTCAGAGTGCATGTCTGAGATCTGAATCTGTTAATTTTTTTTTTTTTTTTTTTTGTGGTACGCGAGCTTCTCACTGTTGTGGCCTCTCCCGTTATGGGGCACAGGCTCTGGACGCGCAGGGTCAGCGGCCATGGCTCACGGGCCCAGCCACTCCGCGGTATGTGGGATCCTCCCGGACCGGGGCACGAACCTGCGTCCCCTGCATCGGCAGGCGGACTCTCAACCACTGCGCCACCAGGGAAGCCCTGAATCTGTTAATTTTTGAGGAGTGTTTGACTGAAAATAGGCATTTGCTTCCCGTTTAAAAGGCTAGGGGAAAAAAAGAGCTAGGATCTGTTGCTTTTATCACCTTTTCTGGGCAGAATTGATTGGCAATGATTACATGTAATCATAAATACATTCCCTAATTTTAAGTGGGCTTTAAAAGCAGATAGTCCGCTCTCACTCTTGTTTGTTTGTTTAACTGTTGCTTGACAACGTTAAACAGCAAGCTGGTATGACTATTTTGGACAAAAATGTATCACAAAATTTGTAACCATAACCTTTGCTGTGTCCCAATAATGTAAATTTATCTTATTGAGAAAGATGCACACAGATCTTAGAGAAAACTATTTAAGGACTCCCCTGGTGGCGCAGTGGTTGAGAGTCCGCCTGCCGATGCAGGGGACACGGGTTCGTGCCCCGGTCCGGGAAGATCCCACATGCCGTGTAGCGGCTGGGCCCATGAGCCATGGCCGCTGAGCCTGTGCGTCCGGAGCCTGTGCTCCGCAGCGGGAGAGGCCACAGCAGTGAGAGGCCCGCGTACCGCAACAAAAAAAAAGTTTTTAAGAATGATTGTTTTAGCCACAATCTATTATTTTTGTCCTTAAACCCTGTCCTTCAACAATAATAATAAAATCAATAGCTATTTTGAAAGGAAGACTATAGCTACCACAGGTATAAACAGAATGCAAATGGAATATGAGAGGAGGATTGAATCCCTCTAAATTATGGAAGTGGGGCTGCATTGATATCGGTAGTCAGAGATAGTAGGACATTTATGGATGAAGAGGGGGCTTGCAGTTAGGGAATTTTAGTTTAGAGGAGAAGGTAGAGCAAAGGAAGAAATAGATGGCAGAGATTGAGAAGGACTTGAAGAGTCTTAGAAAATTATGTACTGGCGGTTGGCTCTGCTAATTGTATTGCTTTTCTGCCCTCTGTTGATAAAAACAGGGAAGAGCAAATTTATTAAACCATATATGGTTCCTTATATCTAGAGGATCAAGGGTCTTATTGAGAACCTGGTAAAACATATAGATTCTCCCCCAGAAAATAATACGCGTGAACACACAATGTTTTGCATATAACTTCAGTTGCTTCATGGAATCCTTGCCATCAAACTGTGGGATTGTGAAGAACACTTTTCTCTTGAGCCAGGTATTTTTCCCCTTTGTTGGTCTCTGTTTATGATCCTGTGTGTATGAGTACACATGAACTCTTTTGTAATATTCAGTTCCTTGTAAGGGACCTATTTCTCACATTGTCAATTTCTTTCCATCCTCATATCTCTATGGTGGGTTTATTATTATAAATGTCCCTTCAACTACTGAGACCCAATTTTGTTCATGTCAATTCCTTGTGCTAATGAATTCTGTCTAGCCCCAGGCAAGACAATCCCCTGACTTTCCTTGGAGCACTTTTGCTTTGGTTTGGTTTGCTTTACTTCAGTTAACTTTTTTATTATGTCTTAAAAAAAAATGGAGATATAATTCACATACCATACAATTCACCATTTTAAAACATAAAATTCAGTGGTTTTAAAAATTATATTCACAAGATGTACAATCATCACGACTATCTAGCTCCAAAACGTTTTTATTGCCCCCCAAATAAACCCCGTATCCATTATCAGACACCCTCCAAGTCTTCTCCCCCAGCCCACTCCCCATTCTCTGGCAATGCTAATTTACTTTCTATCTCTATGGATTTGCCTATGCTGGAAAGTTCATAAAAATGGAATCATACACTCTGTGGCCTTTTATGACTGAGTTCTTTCACTGAGGATAATGCCTTCAAATTTCATCTGTGTTTTAGCGTGTATCAGTACTTCATCCTTTTTATAGCTGAATACCATCCCATTGTGTGGACATCCGACAACTTATTTATCTGTTTATCAGTTGATGGACATTTGAGTTGTTTCCACTTTCGTCTATTATGAATAATGCTACTATGAACATTCATGTACAAGCTTTTGTGGGAATATATGTTTTCAATTCTCTTAGAATTGCCAAATCATATGGTTGCTCTATGTTTAATGTTTTGAGGAGCTATCAAACTGTTTTCCATAGTGGCTGCAACATTTTATATTACTAACAGCAATGCATGAGAATTCCAATTTTTCCATATCCCCACCAATACATTTTTTTTTCTTTTTTGGCCGTGCCGTGCTGCTTGTGGGATCTTAGTTCCCCCATCAGGGATGGGACCCACAGCCTAGGCAGTGAAAGCTCGGAGTTCTAACTACTGGACCGCCAGGGAATTCCCCCCACCAATACTTTTAATTTTCAATTGTTGGTTTTTTTTAAAAAATTTTAATTTATTATTATTGTTTTGTTTTGTTTTGTTTTTGTTTGGGTTTTTTTTGCGGTACGCGGGCCTCTCACTGTTGTGGCCTCTCCCGTTGCGGAGCACAGGCTCCGGATGCCCAGGCTCACGGGGCCCAGCCACTCCGCGGAATGTGGGATCCTCCCGGACCGGGGCACGAACCTGCGTCCCCTACATCGGCAGGCGGACTCTCAACCACTGCGCCACCAGGGAAGCCCTCAATTTTTCTTTTTTTATTATAGCCATCCTAGCAGTTAGGAAGTTGTATCTCATTGTGGTTTTGACTTATAGTTTCCTAATGATTAATGATGTTGAGCATCTTTTCATGTGCTTATTGGTTATCTGTACATCTTCTTTGGAGAAATGCCTATCAAATCCTTTACCCATTTTAATTGGGTTATTTGTCTGTTTATTGTTTTTTTTTTAATTTGTTTATTTTTGGCTGCGTTGGGTCTTCGTTGCTGCGCAGGCTTTCTCTAGTTGAGGCGAGCGGGGGTTACTCTTCTTTGCAGTGCGCGGGCTCCTCATTGCAGTGGCTTCTCTTGTTGCGGAGCTCGGGCTCTAGGCGCGTGGGCTTCAGTAGTTGTGGCACGCAGGCTCAGTAGTTGTGGCTCGTGGGCTTAGTTGTTCCATGACATGTGGGATCTTTCCAGACCAGGGATTGAACCTGTGTCCCCTCCTGGCAGGAGGATTCTTAACCACTGCACCACCAGGGAAGCCCCTGTCTGTTTATTGTTGAGTTGTAATAGTTTTTTATATAATTGGGATGCTAGCCCTTATCAGATATATAGCTTGCAAATATTTTCTCCCATTCTGTGAGCTGTCTTTTCACTTTCTAGATAGTGTTTTTTTGTAGCACAAGTTTTTAATTTTGATGGAATCCAATGTATCAATTTTTTGTTATTATTGTTTGTGCTTTAAGTATCATATTTAAGAAACTGTTGTCTAATTCAAAGTCATGAAGATTTACACCTATGTTTTCTTCTACGAGTTTGAATGGTCTTGGCATCCTTCTTAAAAATCAGCTGACCACATATTCGTTGCGAGAGCCACTATTAAAACAACAACAACAGAAAATAAGTCTTGGTGAGTTTATGGAGAAATTGGAGCTCTTGCATGGCTCAGCTGATATGGAAAACCGTATGGACTTTCCTCAAAAAATTTAAAATAGAATTATCATATGGTCCAGTAATCTGATGTCTGGATATATGTGCAAAAGAATTGTAAGCAGGCATGGGATTGAAAGTGACTTTTGCACACCCATGTTCATAGGAACACTATTCACAGTAGCCAAAAGGCAAAAGCAACCAACTTGTCCATCAACAGATGAATGGATAAACAAAATGTACTAAATACATACAATGGGATATTATTCAGCCTTAAAAAGGAAGGAAATCCTGTCACACATTACAACTTGAATGAAACTTGAGGACATTATGCTAAGTGAAGTAAGCTAGTCACAAAATGACAAATACTGTATGATTCCACTTACATGTGATATCTAAAATAATCAAATTCATAGAAACAGAAAGTAGAATGATGGTTGCTCAGAGCTGAGGGAGAAGAAAATAATGAGTTGTGGTTTTCAGAGTTTCGGTTTTGCAAGATGACAAAGTTCTGTGGCACAACAACGTGAGTATACTTAACACCAGTGGACTGTATACTTGGAATGTAATCACAGTATACTCGAAAATGGTTAAGATGGTATAAAGGAAAAACACTTCTGTGTTTCAACGTTTCATACTGAACACTTCTGTGACCCGATGTGTAGAGGTTTTCCCACACCAGGCAATACTCTAGTTCTCTGTAGACACCAGTGCGGTGTCCTACAATTCAATTCAGTTCTGACATTGTCTACCTGAAGTCAACATCAGATCCTACGGGTTAAGTTCCTGTCTGTCACAGGCCCAGGGGTAGGTCCAGGTAAGTTGGAGATATAAGGAATGTAGCCAGTACTCAATGCATGAATCACTCAGTTTTACTGCACACAATTAGCACATAACACAGGTTAGTCAAAGTAAGGAAAACAGAGAAGGGAGTAACAAGCCACTCCAAGGACAAGTCCAGAAGGAGGCGTCTCAGCACAAGCATCATCATCGGTCTGGCAACTGTGACAAGTGAGAGTGGGAAGTTGCTTCTGCTCCAGCAGAGCCTCCGCCCGCATCCTGAACAGCTGGATCAGCTCTCAGCAGCGTGGAGTCGGGGCCTCCAGTGAAGGGCCTTCAAGTCACTCGGCTCAGTGGTCTCTTTTTTTTTTCTTTTTTTTTTTTTGCGGTACGCGGGCCTTTCACTGTTGTGGCCTCTCCCGTTGCGGAGCACAGGCTCCGGACGCACAGGCTCAGTGACCATCTCTCACGGGCCCAGCCGCTCCGCGGCATGTGGGATCCTCCCGGACCGGGGCACGAACCCGTGTCCCCTGCATCGACAGGCGGACTCTCAACCACTGCGCCACCAGGGAAGCCCTCAGTGGTCTCTTTTTAAGGAGCAACAATTATGCCCAGGGGAGGGGTCTTGTCTCCATCAGTTTCTCCTTCTGTTCCAGTGACATAAATTGCCCGACAAATTTCTTATGTAAAGTAACAGTTCATCACTCTAAGACAGTCCTATAGTGGACGTTTCAAAACAACTAAGATTACATTGGCCACGGTGAGTCGATTTTGAACAACTTAACATAGTTTAACGTAGCGTAATTCCTACGTTTCACACTTGATAAGCAGGAATCATAACAGGAAAGAAATCACATCATAATGGTCCTACAAGATTGCCCCTTTCCCCCACCTCAGATGCCAATAGCAAGTCCAGGCTGTTACCTCAGGTTCTCACCAACTGGCTATAAATCCAAGGTTCTGAGCACCTGCCCCTTGTGTTTGATTAATTTGCTAGAGTGGCTCACAGAACTGAGGAAACCGGAGAGATTATCAGTTTATTACAAAGGATATTAAAGGATGCAAATGAATAGGCAGATGAAGAGGTACATAGGGTGAAGCCTGCAAGGGTCCTGAGCACAGCAGCTTCTGTCCGGATGGAGTTTGGTGTGTGCCACCCTCCCGGCACGTGGACGCGTTTTTGTCCATAAACCCAGAAGCTCTCTGAACCCAATCCTTTTGGGTTTCTATGGAGGCTTCATCACATAGGCATAATTGATTAAGTCACTGGCCATTGGTTATAGGTTCAATCTCCAGCTCCTCTCCCCTCCCTGGAGAGGGAGTGATGGGGTAGGGCTGAAAGTTCCAAACTTCTAATCACGTGCTTTATTCCCCTGACATCCAGCCCACGATATTAGATTACCTAGTGACCTTCCCAAAGCCCCCTTATCAACGTAATAAAGAACAGCTTTATAGCTCTCACCTCTTGGATCATTCCAAGGGTTTTAGAATCTCTGTGCCAGGAACAGGGAGAAAGACCACACATATATTTCTTATTATAAATCAAAATATTACAATACCTACCCCCTTAGAACTTGGGTTCCTTACAGCAAAACAATCATACAAATCAAAAACTATGGTCAGAGACTTCCCTGGTGGCGCAGTGGTTAAGAATCCGCCTGCCAATGCAGGGGACACGGGTTCGAGCCCTGGTCCGGGAAGATCCCACATGCTGCGGAGCAACTAAGCCCGTGCACCACAACTACTGAGCCTGCGCTCTAGAGCCTTCGAGCCACAGCTACTGAGCCACATGCCACAACTACTGAAGCCCGTGCGCCTTGAGCCCGTGCTCCGCAACAAGAGAAGCCACTGCAACGAGAAGCTCGCGCACCGCAATGAAGAGTAGCCCCCTCTCACTGCAACTAGAGAAAAGCCTGCGCGCAGCAACGAAGACCCAACGCAGCCAAAAATTAATTAATTAATTAAAATAAAATAAAATAAAAACTACGGGCACATTATCAAAGTTCCATTTTGTCATTAATAATTAGTCCAGTCCATTATCGTATCATATGAAAATGTCTCTCAGGCGGAGGCCGCTTAGGTTTGCAGGCCTCCACTGGAGATCTTGTCAGGATCCCCAAAGCAGGAGCGATCTCAGGAAACTTGCAGCTTCACCCTTTCAGATATCTGGCATAATTGAGCTAAGAGACACTATTAGCTCTTGCTCTGAGCCTTTTCTGAGGTGTTTATTAATATTGCATTTTCCTTATTATATAACCCAGGTATTCATTCCTTTTCCTTCAGCGACCATTTCTCCTCTTCAGATAGTAAATTGTACGTTATGTACTTTTTTGCCTCAATTAAAAATTAAAAAAAAAAAATACAATCAATTGACTGTAGATGTATGGGTTTATTTCTGTGTAGAGGTCTTGCACATGCTTCAAAGTATAAAAAGAGAAGGGAATTCCCTGACTATCCACTGGTTAGGACTCGGTGCTTTCACTGCCATGACCTGGGTTCAATCCCTGGTCAGGGAACTAAGATCCCACAAACCACATGGCACAGCCAGAAAAAAAAAAAAAAAAAGAATAGCTGAATGCTTTCCCCTGTTAAAAAAAGAACCTGTAAGTCCCAAATGTAGTCATGTGTGCTAAGCCCATATCATCAGACCAAGACTTGAGAGCTATCTAATCTAAATGCAGTTTCAGCTTTGCCCAGGAATGTAAACGTAACAGGTCAGTCTGGAATTTCCTTGTCAGAGCCAGTGAAGTAATCTGCCTAATAGACACTTTTGTCCCCCAAAGGAAGGTAACCTTGCCAGAAATAACCCTTTTTGTTTGTTTATGATTTCTTTGTCCCACCCCCTCCCTGCTTTTAAAAATCTTTCCTTTTCTGTAGCTCTTTGGAGCTCCTTTTTATTGACTGGCCAGACGGGATGCTGTCCAATTTTGAATCTTTTAATAAAGCCAATGAGCTCTTCAAATTGATCAGGAACAAGGCAAGGATATTCACTCGTACCTTCTCTCTCTTTTTCTGGCCGTGCAGTGCACGGCTTGTGGGATCCTAGCTCGCCAGCCAGGGATTGAACCTGAGCCCCCTGCAGTGGAAGTGCGGAGTCCTAACCACTGGACCACCAGGGAAGTCCCTTACCTTCTCTATTGAACATTTTATTGGTGTCCTTAGCCATTCCGAGAAGGCAAAAAGAAGAAATAAAAAGACACACATGTTGGAAAAGAAGTAAGATTGTCTTTATTAACAGACAACATAATCCTTGGAAAAGCCTAAGAAATCTACAAAAAAGAATTAGAAATAAGTGAAGTTAGCAAGTTCACAGGTTAGTTATGTAGGGGAGCAAAATTTGCCACCCTAAAATGTCTCTGGCATGTGGATTATTTCAGGCTGAAAACAATCAAGGCCCAAAAGACTCAAGGAGAAACTTTGACCTTCCCCCTTAGCTGCCTAAAGAATTTAGATAAAGGGCCAGTTCCCAGAACAGAGCTGTCACCAGAGAGCTCTGCAAAGACTATGGGCTGAATGTGGTGGGGAAACTCGGCAGGGCCTGGAGATCAGAGTCCACTCTGGGTCCCATTGTCTAGGGACAGCCCAGCAAATATTTGTTTATCATTGGCTTTTTCATTTCCATGTGAATTGCCTTCCTCTCCTTTGAGGTCCCAAACCACTACCCCCAACATCTTCTTTTGTCTTTAGCTGAAGATGGTATTTAAGGTCAGGGCTTCAGCCATTTTGACGGGTTACTCAGTTTTCCTGGGTCTCTCCCATGTATACATGTTATCAAACTTTGATTTTCTCCTGTTATCTGTCTCATGTCAATGTAATTCTTAGAACAGCCAGAAGAACCTAAAAACAGTAAAGGAAAATTTCTTCCCCAAAGTTACATGGTCAATATACAAATCAATTCTATTTCTATATGCTGTCAATGAAGGGATAGGAAAAGAAAACAAAAACAAAAAAACAAAACACCAATAACACAATCAAAGTAAAACCATGCAATATTAAGGGATACATTTAATAAACTATACAATACACACACTGAATATCACAAAACATTGCTAAGTGAAATCAGTCCTTAAATAACTGAAAGAATATAGCATGTTTGAGATTTAGAACACACAATGTCTTAATGTTTCAATTCTATTCAAGTTGATCTATAAATTCAACACAATACCAATCAAAACCGCAGCAGGCATGTTTGTAGACAATGACAAACTAGAATTTATATAGCCAAAGCACTCTGGGGAAATCCGAATGTACACTACCTGATTTTGCAGGGCAGGAAGAGAGATGTAGACGTAGAGAACAGATGTGTGGACACCGGGGTGGGGTGGGGTGGGGGGGATTGGGATGAACTGGGTTATTGGGATTGACATATGTGCACTGCCGTGTGTAAAACAGATTGCTAGTGGGAACCTGCTGTGTAGCACAGGGAGCTCAGCTCGGTGTTCCATGGTGACCTACCTAGGTGGGTGGGATGGGGGTGTGTGTGGGAGGGAGGTCCAAGAGGGAGGGGATTTATGTATACACATAGCTGATTCACTTCATTGTACAGCAGAAAGTAACACAACATTGTAAAGCAACTATACCCCAATAATAATAATATTTTATTTAATCCAACATAAAAAGACATTATTAATCTATAATAATTATAACTGTGATATAAGCATAATTATGACATATAGATCAATGGAATGAAAGAGAGATTTCAAAAATGAATTTACACATATGTGATCAACTGATTTCAATAAAGGTGCCAAGGCAATTCAATGGGAAAAGTACAGTCTTTTCAACAAATGGTGCTACCAAAACCAGTTATCCATATGGGGAAAATGATATAGATACCTGTTATGGGCTGAATGTTTGGTACCCCTTGATTCTTATGTTGAAGCCCTAACAGCCAGTGTGGCTATATTTGGAAATGGGAGCCTCTGAGAAAATAATTAAACTTAAATGAGCTCATGAGGGTGGACCCCTGATCTGATAGGATTAGTGTCCTCATCAGAAGAGAGCTCCCCACCCCTGCAGGGTGCACACACACGGTAAGGTCAGGTGAGCGCACAGCAAAAAGGCAGTGTTTACAAGTCAGGAAGTTCTCACAAAACCCCAAATTGGTTGGAACTTTGATCTTGAACTTTTAGCCTCCAGAACTCTGAGAAAGTAAATTTTTATTGTTTAAGCCCCCAGTTTGTGGGATTTGATTACGGCAGCCCTAGCTGATTAATATCATATCCACGTGGACAAAAACCAACCCTGACTCTTACATCACACCACAAGCTCAAAAAATGGATTGCAGGACTTCTCTGGTGGCGCAGTGGTTAAGAATCCAGCTGCCAACACAGGGGACAAGGGTTCGATCCCTGGTCCGGGATGATCCCGCATGTTGTGGAGCAACTAAGCCCAGTGCCGCAACTACTGAGCCTGTGCTCTAGAGCCCGCAAACCACAACTACTGAGCCCGCGTGCCACAACTACTGAAGGCTGCACGCCTAGAGCCCATGCTCCGCAACAAGAGAAGCCACCACAATGAGAAGCCCGTGCACAGCAACGAAGAGTAGCCCCCGCTCATTGCAACTAGAGGAAGCCCGTGCGCAGCAACGAAGACCCAATGCAGCCAAAATAAATAAATAAATAAATGTTCCTTTTAAAAAAAATGGATTGCAGACCTAATGTAAAAGCTAAAACCAAAACTATGAGTACTAGAAGAAAATATAGGAGAATATCTTCGTGTCCTCTGTCTATGATTTTGTAGACAAGATCTAAGAAGCACTAACCATAAAAAGAAAACTGATAAATTGAACTTCATAAAAATTGAGAATATCTGTTCCTCAAAAGACACCATTAAGGAAATGAAGAGTCAAGCCAGAAACTTAGTAAAATATATATAAAGATATGACAAAGGAATGGTATCCACAATATATAATGAATTCTTACAACTCAGTAAGGAGACAAAAATAAAATTAAAAAATGGACAGGATACTCAAACAGGCTTGAGAAAAGAAGATATATAAATAACAAGCACATGAAAAGACGCTCAACATCATTAATCATCAGGAAAATGCAAACTAAAATCCACATACCCACAGAAATTACTGCAACTAGAAGGGCTGACATTACCAAGTGTTGGTAAGGATATCAAGCAACTGGAACACCCATTTCCTCCTGGTCGGAATGTAAACTGTTATAACTGTCCAGCATTTTCTTAAAAGTTAAATTCACACTTACCTATTTGATCTAGCAATTCTACTCCCAGGTTCTTTGATCAAGAGAAGAAAAAAGAAACTCCTACACAAAGAGTTGTACACAAATATTCGTATCATCTTTATTCACAATAGCCTAAAATTGGAAAATAACCCTAAGTCCACCAAAGGATAAATGAATAAACAAATTGTAGCATACCCATATGATGGAATTCCACTCAGCAACAGAAAGAAATGAACCACTGATACACCTAATCATGTAGATTAATTTCACAGGATACTGAGCAAAAAACGTGTCAATGAAAAATTTATCAGTCAATCTAAGAATTGCAAAATTTTATTTGAGGTAAATTCGAGGATTTTAACCCAGAAGAGCATCTCAGAAAGCTCTGAGAACTTCCACCCCTTAGAAGTCAAGACACAGTGTGGGATTTCCCTGGCAGTTCAGTGGTTAACCCTCCGTGCTTCCACTGAGACGGGTGGGGCATGGGTTTGGGGGGCACGGGTTCTATCCCAGGTCGGGGAATTAAGATCTCACTGGCTACTCCACACTAGAAAAAAAAAAAGAAGTCAAAATACAGTTTATGTAACCTTTTTGAGACAGAAGACTGTACATTAAATGAGGTATTGACAGTTTACCTAATCCAGATTTAAGCACCATTGTCGTGGGTCTTGTGATCCTTTACACATCAAGAAGGAATGTTTACTTTTAAGGAGATGTCTTGTTGTTGCAAGGAGAATGTTGCTGTCTATGGTTGAGCTGCTGATGGGGGAGGTTTGGTCAATGCATAATGTGGATACACAATGCACAGTGGGGCAAGAGGGAAGGCCAAAGGGCAGAGAAGAAATTTTATGTTTAAATTTTTCTTGTCTCGTCATAAATATGAATTTTATTTCACAAAAGCAAACATAAAAGCTTACGCATTATATGATTCCATTTGTATGATATGTAGAACAGTCTAAACTAATCTTTAGTGACAGAAATATCAGTGGTTGCGTATAGGACTGGGAGTTGGAGGAATGACTGCAAACAGACACAGGGGAATTTTCTGGGTGATGAGAAGCTTAAATATCTTGATTGTGGAGGGGATACAAAGGTATATGTATGCATTTAAAAAAATGCATAACAGGAACAGGACACAGATCTAAACTGAATAGTAACATTTTATAGTTGATTATCTTTGACCTCTCTTACACATGATGAATGCATGACAGTCTATCACATGTGTTAGTTCTGAATTTCCTAAAATAATACAGAAGATGGATCAAGCATTCAGTAGGAGTTCTAGTAGAAACTAACTCAAATTATATACCGCCTTACCTGTTACATATGTGCCTCTCCCGAGTCTGTCTTGCTGTATTAGTTTCCTATTGCTGCTGTAACAAATGACCACAAACTTAGCGGTGTAAAACAATGTAACGTATCTATCTCACAGCTCTGGAAATCAGAAGCACAAAATAGGGTATCACTGGGCTAAAATCAAGGTGTCAAAAGGGCACCATTCTTCTAGGAGACTCTAGGGAAGAATCATTTCCTTGCCTTGTCCAGATTTTAGAGGCTGTCCTCATTCCTCGACTCACGGCACTCCTCAGCCAATAACCACATCATACATCTTCTCTTTTTTGTTTTTCTCCCCCCCACCCCGACACATCTTTTTCACATGTCCTTTTCTGACTCTGCCTCTGCCTCCCTTTTATAAGGGTCTTTGAGACTAGATTGAGACCAGCCAGATGATCCAGGATAATCTTCTCACCTCAAGATTCTTAACTTAATCACATCTATCACATCTGCACAGTCCATTATGCTATTGTAAGGTAACATATTTATAGGTTCCAGGGATTAGAAGGTGGACACCTTTGGGGGGCCATTATTCTACCCACAACACATGCCTCACTGAAACACTTGGCTTCTGAAGGACCTTTTTTTTTTAAAAAATAAATTTGTCTATCTATTTATTTTTGGCTGCGTTGGGTCTTCGTTGCTGCGCGCGGGCTTTCTCTAGTTGCTGCGAGCAGGGGCTACTCTTCATTGCGGTGCGTGGGCTTCTCATTGCGGTGACTTCTCTTGTTGCAGAGCACAGGCTCTAGGCACACGGGCTTCAGTAGCTGTGGCGCAGCAGTTGTGGCGCACAGGCTTAGTTGCTCCACGGCATGTGGGATCTTCCTGGACCAGGGCTCGAACCCATGTCCCCTGAATTGGTAGGCGGATTCTTAACCACTATGCCACCAGGGAAGTCCCTGAAGGACCTTTACTTATGATGAGGCACTTCTGTCCCTTCTTCAAAAGTATCACCTGCCACTCCCAACAACTGCTTCATCTTGTCCAGGCTCCAGCTTCATTTCATGATTAAGGAAAGTCTTATATTTAGGGATCAGGTGTAGGGTTCGTTGAATTTGAGACTCAAAGTTCAGGGGCTCTAGATTTGAGACCTTAGAGGGAGAATTAGGTCTTGAGAGTGACCTCAGTTCTGGGAGTGTGTGTGCTCAAACCCAGAGGAGATTGACTCAGGGTTCAGGCAACAGGAGACAATGGCAATAGGGAGTATAGTATTCATTTTCTCAAGGAAGAAAAAAAGCGGAAGTGGACTGGGCTTAACGTTAACCTTAGCTTCAAGAAGCAAGAGAAATCACCTGAAACTTGTACTCTAATTACGTGACTCAGAGACCAAAGTCCTTTTGCTTTCGCTTCTAATAGCGCCCCTCCCCTTTCCAACAGAATCTAGGGTGAAGAGCAAAATAAGGGGAAGTTAGAAATAAATAACAGCTAAAGGGCGAGGCCTCACTGTCTTCACCAGGCAACAATGAAAACATTCACGTCATGGAAACAGGCCAGTTTTCTCTTCCCTTTCTTCTTCCTCTTTTTTTTCCAGTAAAGAATGATGCGTCAGTCTTGCTTTAACTTTTAAGGGAAATGTTCCTACATTCTGAGTTATCACGCAAAAACTTTGAAATTTGGATGTTCTCAATGAATTATGCTACAGAATTAACTATCTGCGTCGTAGGCTTTCGTCAACCTCCAGCAACTTCCCTCTTCACCTGCTACCTGTCTGTGCAGTCTAGATACCCAGTATCGGCCTGAGACACAGGAATGAGTCATCCTCTGCCCAAACAGGTGGCAGTGGTCACACCCGCAGAAACAGTGTGAGGCAGGTTGCTGGCAGCACAATATATAGCTCCAGGGGAAAAAGTCCAGTGACAGAGCAGCATGGCTTCTGACAGAGGTAAAATGGATGGGGGCCTGAAAGCTACATGTTCTTGAAAAATGCGAAAACTCTGTGTGTGTGCTTGCATGTGTGTGTGTGTGTGTGTGCGTGCGTGTATATGTGTCCTGCTTCTGTTTGTATCCTTGGACATTTTCCAACTTTCCTATTTGTTAATATTCTTAAACAGGATTTATTATTATTATTGTCATTATTATTAATACCAACTGTTCACATCCAAAAATGATTTTGATCAGATGGCACTACAGCAATGCTTGTTTCACCATAATAAAAAATTAAGTAAAAGAAATACAACTGTTAAATAAAAGTTTAAAATAACAGCAGAAGTGATAGCACAAGGGCAAGTTAATGGATAATTTAAGGTTCCGTTACTTAATGTTAGAAAAATTCGTGGGAGAGGAAAAACACTCAGGTTGTGGAAAGTGATGATTTTCAGATGAGGTGGAATTTGAACTGGATCCTGAAAGGGCAGAATTTGAATTGGCAAAGAGGAGGAGATTCCAGGTTGATTGACACTGAGAGTTTAAGAGAATTTACAAAGATTGTGTGCGGAATATAAAGAATAAATTGGTTAAGATAGAGAAGAGTTTTTGGAAACAATCTGCAGTGAGATTAGAAAGCAAATTTGTTTGTTTGTTTTTAATAAATTTATCTATTTTTGGCTGCATTGGGTCTTCGTTACAGTGCACAGGCTTCTCATTCTGATGCCTTCTTGACTGAAAGCAGAAAAGACAGGAAGAAAGGAGGCCAGTGAAAAGACTATTGCAAGAGTGTGGGCATCATGTGATAAGACAAAATGCAGGTGTCAGTCTTAGGTTTCAAGAAACAATATTTTTTCTCCATTATATTTTCCCTCTATTAAAATTCTCTTGTGACTGGTATTTTGGGAAAAAGTGTAAAGACTTTATTTAATTGAAATATCTGGGTAATTTCCCTTGAAGGTGGTATGTTTTATCCCTCAAACCACCCCTAGTCCTGTACCTAGTGTTCTTGCCTGGCACCACATGTGTAGCTGCTGAGAATGTTTCTCAATCTCTCTTTCTGAAGTTCTCACTGCTGGTTCACCTCCTCATAGAGGTATGGCCTCTGTTTCTACAAGGCCCTCGCTGAGTAGACCAGCTGGTTCAAAGGCCCCAATTTGGTTTTTTTTTTTGTTTTCGTTTTGTTTTGTTTATTTACTTATTTATTTTTGACTGCGTTGGGTTTTTGTTGCTGCGCGCAGGCTTTCTCTAGTTGCTGCGAGCAGGGGCTACTCTTCGTTGCGGCGTGCGGGCTTCTCATTGCAGTGGCTTCTCTTGTTGCGGAGCACGGGCTCTAGGTACGCAGGCTTCAGTAGTTGTGGAACGCAGGCTCAGTAGTTGTGGCTCACGGGCTCTAGGCGCGCGGGCTTCAGTAGTTGTGGCGCACGGGCTTAGTTGCTCCGCGGCATGTGGGATCTTCCTGGACCAGGGCTCGAACCCGTGTCCCCTGCCTTGGCAGGTGGATTCTTGACCACTGCGCCACCAGGGAAGTACCTTGATGGGGACCATTTCTAAAGTCTTTATTGAATTTGTTACAATATTGCTTCTGTTTTATGTTTTCTTTTTTTTTGGCCGCAAGGCATGTGGGATCTTAGCTCCCTGACCAGGGATAGAACTCTCACCCCCTGCATTGGAAGGCAAAGTCTTAACCACTGGACCGCCAGGGAAGTCCCAAAGGCCCCAATCTGAAGTAAGGTCTGAGAAGTGCCCATTCCAAGGTGTTAGCCATCCGCTTTCTCCTCCATCTCATGTCAGATTCCCTGCATATTCTTCTAAGGATGAGAAGTTTATTCTTCATGTTACACTTAGAATAGTATTTACTGACTCTGTCCTCTTTCCTATATATCTTGCTGATTTATCTTTTCGGTCTCACACACGAGCTAGAACCATTTTTCACCTACAGGAAAGTGCCATACACAGTGTCTCTCCATTTAGTACAAATGCACAAACAGACACACACGCACACACACGCGCATACACATGCACGCACGCACACACACGCACACACACGCGCACACATTGTTTAGGAAGAAAATCTTTTCCTCTACCCTCTTAGATTTTGTTCTGGGAGGGGGCACTGCAAATTAAACCGACAAAAAAAAAAATTAAACCGACAAAAGACAGATTAGCAAAAAAAAAAAAAGACAAAATTACACAGAGGAATTCACAAAAATGTGACTCAAGGACTTTGGTTAGAATTAAGATGGCTTATATATCATCTTTTTTTTTTTTTTTTCGGTACGCGGGCCCCTCACTGCTGTGGCCTCTCCCGTTGCGGAGCACAGGCTCCGGACGCGCAGGCTCAGCGGCCATGGCTCACGGGCCCAGCCGCTCCGCGGCACGTGGGATCTTCCCAGACCGGGGCACGAACCCGTGTCCCCTGCATTGGCAGGCGGACTCTCAACCACTGCGCCACCAGGGAAGCCCTAACTGCATTTTCTGATATGGTTTGTGGGTTTGAAGAATAGAGCGTTTTTTCTTAGTAATTCAATTTGTATATGGGTGTTATCTGACATGATCATCTGTTGGTCAACAGGTCCTTCAGCTGGAGATGCTACCTTGAGGTAAGAATTATACTATCATAGTGCACATTTAATTCAACCAAGAATAGATGGATATTTAAGAGATGGAGGACTATAGCTTTCCTTATTGTTCCTTACTTATTCCACGCTCCCATTTTTTCTTTTGCTTTTTCTCTCTCTATCCTCTATGATTATTATTGCTTTCTGTATCTTTGCTCCTATGGCTTTTGGTTTCTGTTGAAAAAAATTACCTTCCAGCTTTGTTCTGTTATCGTCTTACTATTGTTCTTCTCTCTTTAAATCACAGGTTTTCATAGGCATTAGTGAAAAGTCCAGGGAACTCATTTGTCACTTTGATTTCATCTTCTTATTCCATACTCTATGCCCATTTTCTAGACTTTTTTTTTTTTTTGGCCACATCACCTGGCTTGCGGGGATCTAAGTCCCCCGACCAGAGATTGAACCCAGCTCCCTAGTAGTGGAAGCGTGGAGTCCTAACTACTGGACCACCAGGGAATTCCCTACACCTATTTTTTTTCTTTTTTTGAAGTTCCAGGAGAGCAGAGATTGGTTTTATTTTGTTCATGGCTGTATCCCCAGGTTTTAGAACACATAGCAGAGCACATACTAGATTCTCAATAAATGTTTGTAGAATGATGGACATAATAAATGAACATTTTGCACAGTTTTCAAAAAAAAACAAAAACAAGTAAAGGCATCTGGGGAGGCTGGGTCTTGCCTCCCTGGCACCTAGACCTATTTTTATAACAGGGAGACTTTTGTCAGGGAGCATATTTATCTCGTGATGGGTGGGTGGAAGGATTGATTTACATAATAAATGAAGTGATTCTTTAGGAATGAGTGGAAAATATGATGATGTAATAAACTTATGACTCAACCATATTGCAAGGAAGAGTCCTCAGAATAATTCTGAGTCACAGCTTTGACCCACAATGAGGGTGGTTATCCAAAGATGCCCTTGAGAGAAATTTGAATTTATTTCTTTTGAGGAAATAGTGTACAGAATTGAATGTGGATGAAGCCTGAGGTTAAATTAGTCTCTTCTCAGAGTTGGGAATAGAATCCTTTTGGCAATTTGAGACTTCCACACCTGAAAAAACTCTAGCTAGAGTCCCCTGAGGAATAGTGAAGATTAATGAGTGGGACAGGTCACCTCTAAGTGTGAGATAGAGAGATTAGAGGGAATTCCCTGGTGGTCCAGGGGTTTGGACTGGGCAGTTTCACTGCCGAGAGCATGGGTTCAATCCCTGGTTGGGGAAATAAGATCCTGCAATCCGCACAGCATGGCCAAAAATAAATAAAGTAAAAGAAAAAGATAAAATAAGATTAGAATATAATGAGAAACGTTTAAAAGAGGAACAAGGACACACTTATACCTGAATTCAAGACCACCAAGCAATGGTATAGAGAGTGGTAACCAAATAACATGAGCTGGGAAAAATCTCTTCACTATGTTTGTGAGAGAAAATTTAATAATCCAAACGGACCTCCCCAGATAACTTTGAGATACAGAATAGAAAAAAAAAAGTTTCCTGAGATGTCATGTTTTAAATATTTATTTATTTAGGCTGTGAAGGGTCTTAGTTGCGGCCCGCGGGATCTTTACTGGGGGCATGTAGGCTCTTAGTTTCGGCATGCATGTGGGATCTAGTTCCCTGACCAGGGATCGAACCCCGGCCCCCTACATTGGGAGCACAGAGTCTTACCTACTGGACCACAAGGGAAGTCCATGAGATGTCATGTTTTAGATCTGCCTGATCCAGAAGGAGAAGATGAAATTATTTCTAGGGTCCCTCAAATGATGACATAACAACACGGGTGATTTTTTATATTTCAGGAGAAGAATTGAACCCTGGGAATTTGAAGTCTCCTTTGACCCCCGAGAACTCTGTAAAGAGACCCGTCTGCTCTATGAAATCAAGTGGGACAAGAGCCAGCGCGTCTGGCGACACTCGGGCAAAAACACCACCAAGCACGTTGAATGCAATTTTATAGAAAAAGTTACTTCAGAAAGAGGTTTTCACCGATCCGTCAGCTGCTGCATCATCTGGTTCTTGTCCTGGAGTCCCTGCTGGGAATGCTCCAAGGCTATTCGGGAATTTTTGAATCAGCATCCTAGAGTGACCCTGCTTATTTACGTAGCACGGCTTTTCCAGCACATGGACCGGCGAAACCGGCAAGGACTCAGAGACCTGATTCGCAGTGGTGTGACTATCCAGATTATGGGACCCAGAGGTGAAAACAATAAACCAGGAATCTTAAGTGTTTCTTAGAGACTGTGGTGGTGGTGATATGTTTCTAGGCCAGGAGACTGATTACCCCAGAACTGAAGTCTCAGAAGTTAAAAGTCCAAAATAACAGGAGAAAGGACCAGGTCTGAAATTCATAGCAAGGAAAGCACCAAAGATATGACTCCTTTCCCCACTCCTGTCGCTATGGCCTCTGTGCCATCTTCAAATAAATTGCTGAGTTCCTTTAAAGTATTCTGGAAGAGTCTAGCCTTCTCCAGCAATAAATAGGCCAGAGAGATTTTATATCTATTGTATTTTTTAAAAAATAAATTTATTTATTTATTTTTGGCTGTAGTGGGTCCTCGTTGCTGTGTGCGGGCTTACTCTAGCTGCGGCGAATGGGGGCTACTCTTCATTGTGGTGCGTGGGCTTCTCATTGCGGTGGCTTCTCTTGTTGCGGAGCACGGGCTCTAGAGCGCAGGCTCAGTAGTTGTGGCGCACGGGCTTAGTTGCTCCGCGACATGTGGGATCTTCCCGGACCAGGGCTTGAACCCGTGTCTCCTGCATTGGCAGGAGGATTCTTAACCACGGCGCCACCAGGGAAGCCCCATAGTATTATTATTTAATAACAATAATTATTAGTATTATAATTATTATTATTTTTAAATTGGGCTCTCTTTAACTTTCTGTTGTATGTGTTGACTGAACCAAGATTTGTGTTTCCTTAGAGTATGATTACTGCTGGAGGCATTTTGTCAACTACCCACCTGGGAAAGAAGCTCACTGGCCAAGATACTCTCCTCTGTTGATGAAGCTGTATGCACTGGAACTCCACTGCATAATTCTAGTAAGTTACTATAAGGGAAAAAGATTCTGATGCAAAAAGAGGCATCTGTCTTCAGACTTCCCTCTTGATTACGTTGACACATACTCTTCTCACCATCACTTTGCCATTTATATTGACATTTAGTTATTTACCTGACATCTTTAAAAATGTGAGAACAAGACAATCTCTTTGTGGGAAATAAGTGGGAGAAAGGAACGGATAAACTGGTCTAAGATATATGTGGACTCCATAGGAGTTAGATTTCATCATCATCGTTACTGTTGTTGTTACAGCACATACTTGTCACACCAGATTGCACCATTCTTCCTTCCCTTATTGGTGTGTGTCATCTTACTGAAGGAATGTATGTGTCCCACTTGTATTCTCTTGCAAGTAGTTCAGTGGTCTTTCAGATGATGTTTTGAAATGTTTGTGAAATATTACCCTAACTTCTTTTTTATTTCAGGGTCTCCCTCCCTGTTTAAATATTTCAAGATGTCAGAATCAGCCGACCTTGTTCAGACTTATTCCTCAAAATTGCCATTACCAAATGATTCCACCCCATATCCTTTTACATACAGGGTTGATACAACTTCCTTTGACTTGGAGATGAATAGAGTATATACTGTTTCATGAACAGGAACTGATGGCCCACTAAAGAGTACCATTAGAATCGAGAAATTTTACGTTTGCATTTCTATACACTAACAACATGTTATCTGGAAAAGAAATTTTAAAAAAAAATCGCATTTATAGTAGCAATGAAAAATGATAAAATACTTCGGAATTAATTTGACCGAGGAGGTGAAAGATCTGTACACTGAAATCTACAAGAGAGATTGAAGAAGACACAAACAAATGGAAAGACATCCGATGGTCGTGGATGGAAGAAATAATATTGTTAAAATGTCCCTACTGTACAAAGCCATCTATAAATTCAATGCAATCCCTATCAAGATTCCAATGGTATTTTTTACAGAAATGAAAGAAAAATCCTAAATTTCATATGGAGCAACAGAAGACCCTGAATAGCCAAAGCAATCCTTATGTATCTGAAGGAAATGAAATCATTTTCTCAAAGAAATATCTGCACTTCTGTGTTCATTGTAGCATTATTTACAATAGCCAAGACCTGAAAACAATCTAAGTATCCACCAACAGATGAATGGATAAAGAAGATGTGGTATATATACATATATACACACACAATGGAATATTATATAGCCATAAAAAGGAAGAAAATCCTGCCCTTTGCAACAACATAGAAGAAACTTGAAGGCATTTTGCTCTTTGAAATAAGTCAGAGACAGACAAATACTATATGATCTCACTAATATGTGGACTCTTAAAAAAATCTGACCTCAAAAAAAAAAAAAAATCTGACCTCATGGAAAGAGACAAAATTAGTGGTTGCCAGGGACAGGAGTGAAAGTGGTCAGAGGGTAGAAACTTTCAGTGTTGTTTTTTGGGTTTTTTTGACTACACCATGCGGCTTGTGGGATCTTAGTTCTCCAACTAAGGATTAAACCCAGCACTCGGCAGTGAGAGCGCAGAGTCCTAACCACTGGACCGCCAGGGAATTCCTGGACAAACTTTCAGTTTTAAGATGAACAAATTCTGGGGATATAAGGTACAGCATGGTGATTATAGTTTATACTGTATTGTGCAATTGAAATTTTCTAAGAGTAGATCTTAAATGTTCTTGCCATACACAAAGAGGTGTAAGTCTGTGTGGTGATGAATGTGTTAACTTACCTTATTGTAGTAATCATTTTGCAATATATACATATATCAAATCATTACGTTGTACATCTTAACGTAGTGGGGCTTCCCTGGTGGCACAGTGGTTAAGAATCCACCTGCCAATGCAGGGGACACAGGTTCGATCCCTGGTCGGGGAAGATTCCACGTGCTGCGGAGCAACTAAGCCCATGGGTCACAACTACTGAAGCCCGCGCACCTAGAGCCCGTGCTCTGCAACAAGAGAAGCCACGACGATGAGAAGCCCACGCATCACAGCGAAGACCCAACACAGCCCAAAATAATAACAAATAAATAAATAAATTAATTAAAAAAAGACTTACACAATGTTATGTCTCAATTATATTCAATAATACTGGGGGGAAAAGAGATTAAAACAAAAGAATATAGAAATTTTCACAAATAACAGTATCACGGATAGCATTATCTACTGCTGTTATCACAAATTACCCCGCTACTTTGCAGGCTGAAAACAACAATAAATATTTACTATGTCACAGTTTCTCTGGCTCAGGAATTCAGGAGTCCCTTAGTGTGTTCGTGTCTCAGGATATCTCAGGAGGTTGCTGCCAAGCTGTCAGCCAGGATTGCAGTCATCTCCAGCCTTGACAGAGGCTACGGAATGTGCTTCCCAGGTGGCATACACACGTGGCTGCGAGCGGGCACCCGTGGATGGTGGGAAGTCTCAGTTTTTCATCATGTAGGCCTCTGCACAGGGATGCTTAAAAGTCCTCATGACTTTGTGGCTGGCTTCCTACAGAGCAAGTGGCCTAAGACAGACCAGGGCACAATTTGCCATGTCTTGGAATCATACACTATTTCTTCTGCAGTGTTCTTGGGTCACACTGGCCAGCTACAATTCAATGTTGAGTGGGGGGAACCACACAAGGACTTGAATTCCAGATGAGAATCATTGGAGGCCATCTTTGGGTTTGACCTGTAGGGACATTTGCTGTGACTTCAGGACAAATAATTCCATGGAGCCAATTTCTCAGAAGATGCTAAAGGGAAACAAAGGACAAAGTAGCATCTAAATACAGAAAAGGGTTATTTCTCGCTCCCGTTGCAAGGCTAATGTCATTTGGGTGGAACGTTTTTGCTCTCTGTGGTTACTCAGGGACCTCATTTTCTACCATCTGGTGACTCCACCATCTCCTATGGCCTTGAAGTCCTCTGCTGAATTCTCTACACTCAGCTGGCCCACAGGAGAGAGAGAGAGACAGGGGCGCACAGAGAAGGAAAGCATTAAAGCAGTGTGAAAGGGTTTTTTTAGAATCAAGGACTGGAAATGGCAAACGTCACTTCTGACCTGATTCCTCTAAGCCAAAATCAGACCCGTGACCCCACCCAGCTTTAAGGGAGGCTACAAAACACAGTCCAGCCACGTGCCCTGGAAGGAGAGGAAATGGGGTTTGGTTGAACACATGACGTGTCTGTACAAGGAGGAAACTAGGAAACAGAAACTTTGTGGCCAGGGTCAGATAGGCAGTACCACGGCAGAAATGAAACTAAAAGGCAGTGTGCTGTGGTTTTTGTTTCCTTTCCTTGGCATTCAGGATATGCTGGTAACCAAAACATGACTGCTTTTCAGAATGGGCTCAGGCTGCTCAGTCGTTCGCCTGGCTTGCCTTCCTGGGGTGGCGTGGGGATAAGGCAGTCTTCTCTGGGAGGCATTAGTCGGGGCTGCCACCTTATTAGATGTCTGTGTGAAGACTGTCTATGCATATTTAAAAACTGCTGTGGAGGAGTTAGCGACAGGGAGGGCGAGGGCCCTGGGCTTAGTTTTGGGGGAGGAGGTGGCCAGTTTAGGGTCTCAGGGGACAGGTGGGGGAGATGGCAGAGTTAGATGGGGCTGGGGGGGTGGGGGGGTGCCAGGAGAAGGAAGGTTGAAGGGGAGACTAGATGTTGGGGGAACTGTGCTGGGAAGAGCTGCGTCGGAAGTGTCCACAGTAACCCGTGGGGGAGGAGAACACCCCAGGCCTGGCTGTCGCAGCTGCCTGCTGGAGAAGGGGGGCCTGACCTCTAGGAGGGCGCCGCTCCTGTACAGAGGGTTGTGAACCCGCCTGGGGATGAGGCCTGGTGTTGTGGAAACTGAACTTAGCTTCGCAGGGCTGACAGTTCTGGCCCAGGGCGGTGGCAGTGCACCCCTTTGGACTTTTCCTCTAGGTTCCATGCTTACCTCTTCTGTGACCTCACTCTGCCCTTCCTCCTCCCTCTTAACTCTCTCGAGGTTACCCCTTCACTTAAAACGTTGCTTCTGGTAATCTGGTAAGCCGGGAAAGTTGCTGGAGTCCCTGCCGGAGTCGGTATTGTCGGTAATCCCGAAGGAGGAGAGGCGTCCCCAGCGGAGACTCTGGGTGGGCGGGTTGGTCTTGCTTGCCGGTGGAGAGGGTGGGGATGGAAGGTGCACCCTTGGGTGGGCCCACAGCGATGGTACCAGCTGAAAGCTACAGAAATGCTTCATAGACCGTGGTTTGTTACTGTAGTGTTCATCATGGCAAGCCGGTGGCACCAGGAGAAATGGAGCCCCTGGCCAGTGTGAGTCGTAGCCGTGCAGGAGGGGAGACCCTGGAGGAGGAGAGAGCCCGCCTAAATTGATGTCTACAGATTGAATTTCCAGAGGCTTAGGAGGAGGAGTTCTCCAATGTTCTGTTTCCAGGCCTTGCTCAGGAAGCCCTGTATTCATTCAGGAGACCACCCTTTAAGGTTTTCAGATGAGCTTACGAGGGGGCAATCTTTAAAAGTCCAAAGCAGATGCATCCGGGGCCTTCAGCAGATGCGTTGCTTTGAGTGTGTAATCCGGGAGCAGCGATCTCTGGGCACGTGAATGCCAGCAGGCACCTGTCCTGTTCCGGGGTGGAGGTTTTCAGATGCTGCATCTTCTCAATTCAGCCTCCTGTTGTACTAGTTCTGTGCTACGCACCTTGCTCCCAGAGGACTCGTAAGCTGTAGAACATTTTAACGCGATGCCACAACACAGAGTGCTGCCTTGTAGACGGAGCTTGCAGATGCATTCCCGTGACCCTCTCATCTACCCGCCCACCTTCCTGCGCAATGGTCGGAGGAATTCTTAGTGTGATGATATAATCTGTGTGTTAGGAAAGTGTTCAAGATTGAATGCCTTAGGCAAATACTTAAATGAGCCAACTGGCAAATTGAGGGGGTCATTGTACTGTGCTGGAGGTACGGGTTGGTCATGCCCCAATTGTGATAGAAATGGCAGGTCTAGTTTGGGCATTCCTACTAAGAAGGGAGTGGTCGGGGTACCGATAGTGATCTTTGATTCATCTTGCTCTTTGTGTTTTTTAACTTCAGTTTTACTTGATCAGATTTGAGAGTAATCTTAGTGTTCAAATGGGAGGACCCTGAGGTGAGGGGTGGTGGGGAGGGAAAAGCCTGCCGCAGGTGCTGGGAGGGGTGGGAGGGGTGGGCGTGAAGAAAGGGAGAAGGGGGGAGGGTTGTGGTTAGGTGTGGGTTGTAGAGGGTGGGAGTGGTAGGGAATGTGGGTTGAAGGGAATTCTCTGGAGAAAAGATCAGTGGACAGAGCTCTGGGGAATTATATAGAGCTCATGGGCAAAGAAATTACTAGTTAATAGTAAATTGTTAATGCTAGTTAAATTATCTCTTGTAAGCACAGAAAACAGTTGCTTGGAAACTTTCTAAAATGCTTAAAACTCTGCTAAGTGCAGGGGAAAAAGCAAAACTACTTTGCTGCAAGATGGGGAAGACGGAAAAGGTAACTGAAGACCTGGTTATTGGTGGCTTGAAAGATGGGTGTCAGAAACTTGCATCAGCAGGTTAGCATCCTTCGCTGCTTTCAAGCTTCTTACGTGGTTCATCTGGAGATGTGTGGTATTTGGGAGAGGTCTTCGAAAAGACTTTAAATACCCATATTGTGGGCTTTTAAAGTAAGCTTGAGATTTTGGAGTGCACTTAAGATGGTGAGATGTACTCTTCTGGGTTTGCAACATTGTTTTTCACTGAGGTTTTGCAGTTGAAAACTTGAGCAAAGTGAAAATGCAATGAATTCTAAAGCAATTTTGTGTTACTTCCTGCCTTATAAGCACATCTCTTCTTTGTGATGAGTATTCATTAGAAACAGCAAGAGTTTTTACTTTTCGTCGTCATTGTAACAAGGAGAACCTAATGACTTTGTGATCACTGTGAAATTACTGTAATATTTGGGAGCAAACAATCCATGTAGGCTTGCCAAGGTTACAGTTAGTAATCCACTGTCTCTTTAGTTTGAATGTTTGTGTTTTTTAAGTGATAACCATATTAGAGAGGAAACTATCAGCCAAACTCAGTTTGGGAAATAAGCAAAACTGGGGATGGGGAGGTGCTTTATTACTAGATTATGGTGTGTTTGTGAAAATTCAGGGAAAGATCCGAATCCTTTGTGATAAAGTAATACCAGTGGCTTTTTTATCTTGTCCCTCTTCCCATTGAATTTCACTTTGAAAATTTTAAATCCCCAATATTTATACACTTGGGATCTTTCTGGGTTCTCTTTTTAATGTTTAAAAATATGTTGATATGATAGTTCAGTTCTTAACCCGTGATTTGGGCATGATATAGTAACTGTCATCGGAATTTAAAGAATACTAGTCATGCATGTATGGGGAAATGGTAAGCTGTTGTGAAATTGAAACTGAAATAAAAGTAGGAGAAAAAGTAAAAAAAAAAATAAAATAAAAAAATAAAAACTGCAGTGATGGGAATTCCCTGGTGGTCCAGTGGTTAGGACCCCACGGACTCTGAGCTTTTTTCTGCTGGGGGCCTTGCTGCAAGGCCAAAAAAAAGAAATAAAAACAACTTTTGTGAAAGCTACCCTTTACTTGTTCTTATAAAAAATGGGTATTAGGGAAAAAACCCTTCAAAGACAGGATGCAGTTTCTCACATGTATTTTCTTTTGTTATACAGGAAGAATAGTGCAAACCATTACTTTCTTTTTTTTTTTTTTTTTTGCCATGTGGCATGTGAAGTCTTTGTTCCCCAACCGGGGTTGTTCCCTGACCCACAACGCCTGCATTGGAAGCGTGGAGTCTTAACCACTGGACCACCAGGGAAGTCCCACAAACCATTAATTTTTTTTTTTTACATTTTTATTGGAGTATAATTGCTTTACGATGGTGTGTTAGTCTCTGCTGTATAACAAAGTGAATCAGCTATACATATACATATGTTCCCATATCTCCTCCCTCTTGCGTCTCCCTCCCCCCCACCCTCCCTATCCCACCCCTCTAGGTGGTCACAGAGCACCTAGCTGATCTCCCTGTGCTATGTGAAGACTCATTTGTTTTAGTTCTCAGGAGGCTGCGAGCCAAGTTTCATATACTACACCTGTTGCTTTGTCTCATATGGAACATATTCCTCCGAGCTCGGCACCCCAATCCCTTACCTTTTGTCATTTTATTCTTGCTTTAAAAGCTTTTTACTGGGCTTCCCTGGTGGCGCAGTGGTTGAGAGTCCGCCTGCCGATGCAGGGGACACAGGTTCGTGCCCCAGTCCGGGAAGATCCCACATGCCGCGGAGCGGCTGGGCCCGTGAGCCATGGCCGCTGAGCCTGCGCGTCCGGAGCCTGTGCTCCGCAACGGGAGAGGCCACAACAGTGAGAGGCCCGCGAAAAAAGTTTTTACTAATTTGACTATTAAATTTATGATTTGGGAAGGTGGTATAGTTCAGTCATAAAAATGTGAATGATAAGCAACGTAAGAACTACACGATAAAATTATGGGACAATATAGGAAGGACCTAAAATTTGAAATAAATAGATAACATTAAATAATTATATGCCTATGATCACTATATTTCTAGAAGAAAGATAAATCTGGTTTGACCCTTGACTAATCTCTGAGGTAGATATAAATTTTCTCAATATTGAAACTTTTCTCTTGCCAAAATACTTTTGTTGCTTTTCCTTTCTTTCTTTTGAGCCTTCTCACATCCACAACTCTCATCAAAATGATCCCGGTACTATTCCATCATCTCCCAGTTCTGCTTCATACTGAATCCACTTAATTTGCCTCATCCACCTTTATATCAACAGTGCCTAGGTTAGTGGCTAATAGAGGACCTGTCATCTATAGCAGTCAATTATCAAAAAATAAATTATTTGTCGGTATTAAAGGTAACATGAGAGAGTACAAAGAACACTGTCTGCATGTCAGAAAACCCCCAAATGTTCATAGCACTGTCATTTAAACGGTGTAAACTTGAATGAGTATATTAACTTGTCTGAGCCTTAAATTTACACATCTAGGGCTTCCCTGTGGTGCAGTGGTTAAGAATCCGCCTGCCAATGCAAGGGACGCTGGTTCGAGCCCTGGTCCAGGAAGGTGCCACATGCTGCAGAGCAACTAAGCCTGTGCGCCACAATTACTGAGCCTGTGAGCCACAACTACTGAGCCCGTGTGCCACAACTACTGAAGCCTGCACGCCTAGAGCCCGTGCTCCGCAATGAGAGAAGCCACCACAGTGAGGAGTCCGCGCACAGCAACGAAGAATAGCCCCCGCTCGCAGCAACCAGAGACAAGCCTGTGCGCAGCAACAAAGACCCAAAGCAGCCAAAAATAAATAAATAAATAAAAATTTACACATCTATAAAATCTGGATGATTATGGCTTAAGGAAAAGGAAGATTGAAGCCAGAAACTTCTATTTCTCTCTATTGAATTAGTTATCTATTGGTGTATAACAAATCATCCCAAAACCTAGTGGCTTACTCAAGACACATTTATTATCTCACAGTTTCTGCATCAGGAATTTGGGAGTGATTTAGCAGAGTGGTTCTTTAATATTTATTTATTTGGTTGCACCGGCTCTTAGTTGTGGCAGGCAGACTCCTTAGTTGCGGCAGGTGGGCTCCTTAGTTGCGGCTCGCCACCTCCTTAGTTGTGGCATGCATGTGGGATCTAGTTCCCTGACCAGGGATCGAGGGATTGAACCCCACACCCCCTGCACTGGGAGTGGGGAGTCTTAACCACTGTGCCACCAGGGAAGTCCCTGCCTTCCACACTTGAGGTGGGAAATCCCCCAAATATAGACAGAGTGGCCAAAAGCATGGCACATGTTACCCACAGGTAATCTTTAGATAAATCAGAGGGACAAGGATGGCCCTTCCAGGTGAAAGGGTCTCAAAAGAGAAAGTATGGTGAAGTGATAAAGAGTGCAAACTCCAGATGCAAATGGTCTGGGTTGGAATTCTTTTTTTTTTTTTAATTATTTATTTTTGGCTGTGTTGGGTCTTCGTTGCTGCGCATGGGCTTTCTCTAGTTGCTGTGACCGGGGGCTACTCTTTGTTGAGGTGAACAGCCTTCTCATTGCGGTGGCTTCTCTTGTTGCAGAGCATGGGCTCTAGGCGTGCGGGCTTCAGTAGTTGTGGCACGTGGGTTCAGTAATTGTGGCTTGCGGGCTCTAGAGCTCAGGCTCAGTAGTTGTGGCGCACGAGCTTAGTTGCTCCGCAGCATGTGGGATCTTCCCGGACCAGGGCTCAAACCCATGTCTGCTGCATTGGCAGGCGAATTCTTAATCACTGCGCCATCAGGGAAGCCTTTTTGTTTTTTCTTTAATTTTAAAATTATTTTTATTTTTTTGGCTGCATTGAGTCTTCATTGCTGCGTGCGGGCTTTCTCTAGTTGCAGCGAGCAGGAGCTACGCTTCGTTGCAGCGCATGGGCTTCTCATTGCGGTGGCTTCTCATATCGCAGAGTACAGGCTCTAAGCGCCCGGGCTTCAGTAGTTGCAGCACGTGGGCTTCAGTAATTATGGCGTGTGGGCTCTAGAGCGCAGGCTCAGTAGTTGTGGCGCACGGGTTTAGTTGTTCCATGGCATGTAGGATCTTCCCAGACCAGGGCTCGAACCTGTGTCCCCTGCATTGGCAGGTGGATTCTTAACCACTGCGCCACCAGGGAAGTCCCCAAGAAGGGTGACTGATTGAACACGGAGGTTGCAGAAGATGGAGGTGTCCTTCTATTTTGCAACTGAAATATTAGTGCAATCACCGTGTTATTCACCGACATAAAGCACATGGTGAATATTTGTTTGATGTTTCTTCAAATAAATGCTTTTATTTTTGGCACAGGGTGTGCGGGATTTTAATTCCCCAACCAAGAATTGCATTCGTGCCCCCTGCAGGGGAAGTGCAGAGTCCAAACCACTGGACCACCAGGGAATTCCCCAAAAGTACTTTCTAAGCCTGCAATTGCTAAATTGCATTCTGTGGTGACTAGACTCTCTTAAAGATTTTTTATGGGCAATTATTTTTTAAATACATATTAGGAAACTTTAAGAGATTCTGTGCAGAATTTTCCAACTTCTTAAGAACTAAAGCTTTTTTTAAAAGATGCATATTTGAAACTCATGTAAAAATAGAGTTCCATGAAACACACTTTGAGAAATGGAGAACATCTGTAAGGAAACTGAAAAACCTAGGAAGGAAACCCACTTCCTGCAGAGTGATCCAGATTTAAAGCATTAACAAAACTGCAAATGTTTGACCGATGGCAGGCGTATTATAGGTTTGAAAGTTCTGCCCAAGCAAACTTTCAAAAATCAGGTGAAGCTGGACTAGGCTGAATCAAGAAATCCTTACTCGGGCTTCCCTGGTGGCACAGTGGTTGAGAGTCCACCTGCCGATGCAGGGGAGGTGGGTTCATGCCCCAGTCCGGGAAGATCCCACATGCCGTGGAGCTGCTGGGCCCATGAGCCATGGCCGCTGAGCATGCGCGTCCGGAGCCTGTGCTCCGCAATGGGAGAGGCCACAACAGTGAGAGGCCCGCGTACTGCAAAAAAAAAAAAGAAATCCTTACTCGTTGTCCATGCTTTGTGGAAGTCAGGAAATTAGCCAACCATCAGAGTGGCTGGAATAAAGTTTCTTTCTTTAATAGACAAATATTCTAATTATGCTCTCTCTAGTTATGACAGTTATCCCTCTGCCATCAACAGATGAGGGAAGCTTTAAGATAATTGCAGCATCCAGAAAAGTAAAGTCCCACTGAATGCAACGGGATACATAACCACTTGAGATAATGGGAAAATTGGTATTACAACTGCCCTACAGTAAAAAAAAAAAAAAAAAAAGTAATTTGTTACTGATGCTGAAAGCTCAGCTTCTCTGTACACCAGGGCCAAATTAAATCTTGGAGAGAGAGTTTGGGGTGAAGTAGAAAAGGATAGCTTTATTATTCAATACTCTACCAGGCAAAGGGGAACACAGTTGGCTCCTGCCTCGAAAGACTATGTGTCCCAACTTGGAGAGGGTAGTGAGAAGTGTTTTGGGGGTTTTTTTGGTTTTTTTTGTGGTACGTGGGCCTCTCCCATTGCGGAGCACAGGCTCTGGACGCGCAGGCTCAGCTGCCATGGTTCACGGGCCCAGCCGCTCCGCGGCATGTGGGATCTTCCCGGACCGGTGCACGAACCCGTGTCCCCTGCATCGGCAGGCGGACTCTCAACCACTGCGCCACCAGGGAAACCCGGTGAGGGGTTTTATAACAATATTACCCAAGGCTGGGTTGCTGACAAGATGAGGGTGTGTGCAGGGTTTCAGGTGGTCGGGTCTCCTAATCTTGATGAGCTTCTCTGGTCCCTTTAATCTCGCCTCAGGTGGTTTCTTGCCTGTTCTCCCTTGATTAGCAACTGTTTGAATCCACCCTTTGGAGCTCAGCGTAGGTCGTGGAGGCTGGAGTCTTGCCTACAAAAAATCGGGGGCCAAAAAGGAGCCTCCATGCCTGGGAGCCTCACAGGGCCCCACTCGGTTTCATTACCTGCCACAATCAAAAATCTAACTCCATTCTCAAAATCTAACTTCCAAATGGCCCTACTTACCTCTTTTAGATTTTTCAGTACCTTGTAGATTTTCTGCTTTATTTGCTTGGTTTGAATTCCATAGAATTTAGAACCAAAAAATGTGATTTTACAGACTGAAGGTGAGCAAAGTCCTAGTGTCCAGCTTTCTACATGAAAAAAGACCCACACTGATGCACATCGACCACGTGGAATTTCAACATATGTTTAAAAAGAGAATCCTAACAGCTTGGGGGTGAGGCAGGGGGTGTTACATGCAAAAGATAAGAAGATTATTGTCAGTCTTCTGAAGATCAGCCTTGAAATCTAGAAGAAGCTTGACCCATACTTTTAAAATTCTGAAGATAAAATGTTTCTCAGCTGACTTCTACAGTCGGCCAAGCTATCTAGAGGAAGTTGTGAATAAAGACATTTTCAACGTGCAATGTATCCAAAAAAATCATTTCCCATGCTTTCTCAGGAAGCCACTGGAGGATTCACTACCTCAGAATGAGGGACTAAACCATAAAAAGAGAGTGCTTGGAATTCAGAACACAAGTAATTCAACACAGAAGGGAAGAGAAAAAAAATTCCCAGGATGATAGTGAAGGGAGATCCCAGGGTAACAGAAAGTAATGAGTTTGGAGAAAGAGGATAAAGACATCCAGAAGAATGTATCCAAGAAAAAAAAGTGAAATTCCAGTTTTCCTACATCCTTGCCAACACTGGATAATGAAAAAACACAGTCCTCTGTGTCTTTCCTTTACTCTCACCCTGCTTTGCTACTTCACTTTTGACACCAACTGTGTGGGTTTTCCACACGTAAAGCAATTCTTTGATTCTCAATTCTGATACTATCTTGTGTCAGATCCCGCTGGTTAAGGACTCAGTCCCGCGAGACTGCCCCCACCTCGGATGCCAGTTGAAAGTCCAGGTTGTTACCTATGTTTCTGACCAACTGGGTATAAATTGGAGGTTCCCTTGACCCACTCCTGGGGTTTGATTAATTTGCTAGAGCAACTCACAGTATTCAGGAAGTCAGTTGACTTACTAGATATCTGGCTTATTGTGAAGGATATTAAAGGATACAGATGCTGGGACTTCCTGGTGGTCCAGTGGTTAAGAATCCTCGTTTCCACTGCAGGGGGCACAGGTTTCACCCCTGGTCCTGGAACTAAGATCTCGCATGCCCTATGGCGCGGCCCCCCCCCCCAAAAAAAAGGGACACAAATGAACAGCCAGTTGAAGAGATACATATGGCAAGACCTGGAAGGGTCCTGAACAAAGAAGCTTCTGTCCCGGTGGAGTTTGGGGTGCACTACTCTCCAGGGATATGGTTACTCTCTGGCTCACCAATATGAAAGCTCTCAGAAACCCCACCTTTTGAGTTTTTATGAAGGCATCATTACATAGGCATGATTGGCCATCGGTGATTGAGCTCCGTTTTCTCCATCTTCTCTCCCCCAAGGTCAGGGGCTGAACTGAAAGTTCCAGCCTTCTAATCGCATGTTGATATTCCTGGCAACCAGACTTCACCTTTAGGTTACCTAGGGGGATTCCAAAAGTCACCTCATAAACATAACAAAAGACACTTACTGTGCTCAACATTTAGGAAATTCCAAGGGAGCTTTGTGCCGCGAACAGGGTGAAGACCAAATATATATTTCTTATTATAAATCACAATGTCACATGGGTATGATCAATCTCTTAAATCTTTGACAATCTGATGGATGAACAATGGTACTTTAATTTCTAATTCTTTAATTTGTCGTATTTGGCATTTTGTGTGTGGGTATTCATTGACTCGGAATTATGTTTTCCTGTTGCGGAGGAACAAATTTCCCTCTACCCTTCTAGTTCTTCTGGATGGTCTAAGAATTGATGTGACATGATATAGATAACAGGAGAAAATCAAACAAAAGTTTGATAACATGTATACATGGGAGAGACCGAGAAAAACTGAGTAACTCACCCAAATGGCTGAAGCCCTGACCTTAAATACCATCTTCAGCTAAAGACAAAAGAAGAGGCTGTGGGTAGTGATTTGGGACCTCAAAGGGGAGGAACGCAATTCACAAGGAAATGGAAAAGTGAATGGGAAACAGATGTTTGCTGGGCTGTGCAGAGACAATGGGACCCAGAGTGGACTCTGATCTCCAGGCCCTGCCGAGTTTCCCCACCACACTCAGCCCATAGTCTTTGTAGAGCTCTCTGGTGACAGCTCTGTTCTGGGAACTGGCCCTTTATCTAAATTCTTTAGGCAGTTAGGGGGAAGGTCAAATTTTCTCCTTGAGTCTTTTGGGCCTTGATTGTTTTCAGCTTGAAATAACCCACATGCCAAAGAGATGTTTTAGGGTGGCAAATTTTGCTCCCCTTCAATCCTTTGCCCTTTTTTTCTATTGGTTTGTCTTCTCTCCTCTATTAATTTGTGAGAGAGATTTGTACATTAGAGGAAACGTCCATTTCTCTCATATGTATTTTTCCCAGTCTTTTGACTTTATTGAAACAGAGCCGGACTCTGTGGGGCCCTCCTAGGTACAAAAGCCCCTCTGTGTCCCATGGTTTCTTGTTTCGTGGAAAAAAGCTTTAGACTCCTAGGCCTCCCCTGACTTCCAAAGTGCAGAATCTAAGTTTCTAATTGGGAGGTGAGGGAATGCAGAAACTCAGGAAAAGCAGTCCAGAAGCAATAGTGCAGCAATAAAAGAGTCTGAGTTCCTCTCAAGGGATATATATAACAATCTGCTGCATATCTTTGAATTGCTCTGCAGAAAATAACACCCCAGCCCAGGTGGAGGATGGTGACTACATGCCAACCACAAACATGTAGACCCCAGACTGGTTGGAACCAGAAGGTCGATGATTAAGGTTTCTGAAACACCACCCTGTTACCTCACCAGCAACCAATCAGAAAAAAGTCATGCCCTCTGCAACCCTCACCCCAAATGTCACCTTTAAAAACCATTCCCTGAAAGCCATCTGGGAGTTCAGTTCTTTTGAGGATGAGCTACCTGTTCTCCTTCCTAGGTGCCCTGAAGTAAATGCGGTACTTTCCCTCACCACGTCCCCGTGTCAGTAAATTGGCTTTGCAGGGAGGCCGGCAGATCCAAGTTCGATGCGGTAATGTTATGACTTTTTTTCTTAATTTAAAATTTTATATAGACAAATACATACTTTGTAGTTTCTACAGTATGCTGATAAGGATAATTTGTATATCGGGACTGGGATGTTAGGAATTATGATGTGAATTATAATAAGGAATATGTATTAGGGCTTTGTCCTGTTTTCTACGACTGAGCTTCTAAAACCCTTGGGATTTCCTAAGTGATGAGAGAGAGAACGGTGTTTTGCTATGTTCCCCAGGCAACTTTTGGAATGCCCTTATGTTGCCTAAGGATAGGGCTGATTGCCAAGGGAGATAACCCTGTGTTTGTAGGGTTGGAACTTTCTCTTCCACCCTTGCACCTTCTAGGAGGGGAGGGGGGACCAATGGCAAAAGATTTAGTCAATCACGCCTGTGTAATGAAGTCCTGTAAGAAAAATCCAAGACAGTGTTTGGAAAGCTTCCAGGTTGGTGGAGATGTGGGGAGAGGGTGGCGCTGGGAGAAGGCATGGGCACCCCATACGCTTTCTCCAGACCTTGCGTTATGCATTTCCTTTATCTGTTTTTTCCTGGTTCATATAATAAAACGGCAATCTAGTAAGTAAAACGTTTCTCTGAGTTCTGTGAGCTGCTCTAGCAAATTAAACGAACCTGAGAAGCGGGTTGTGGAACCTTTTTTTTGGCTGTACCGTGCAGCTTGTGAGATCTTAGTTCCCCGACCAGGGAGCGAACCCGTGCCCCGCCATGACCTCGCCCCCCCCCCTGCAATGGAAGCGCGGAGCCCTAACCACTGGATCGCCAAGGAATTCCCAGAAACTTCTGATTGATAATAGCCAGTCAGTGAGAAGTATCAGTGATAACCTGGACTTGAGATTAGCATCCTAGGTTAGAGGGGATCTCTGGAACCTCTAATTTGTAGTCAGTCAAAAGCGCAGGTCATTTTGAGCTTGCAATTGGTGTCTGAAGGACAGGGTTGGGAAGTAGTCTTGGAGAACTGAGCTCTTAACCTGTGGAATCTGATGCTGTCTCCAGGTAGATAGTGTCATAATTGAATTGAATTGTAGGACACCCAGCTGGTGTACCAAGCATTGTTTGGTGGTGTGTATGTGTGTGTGTGTGTGGCGGGGGAGAACTTCCCCTAGCAGTGGAATGGGTCTAGGACCTAATTTAGGGACCCAAGAAATAGAGGATGGTCCACATCACAAAACTTCAGTTTTCAGCCCACACTTAAACAGGAAATGCCCCACTGTTCAAGAAACCTAATACACACCAGCCACCACCCTCCCACTCAGCTTTAGTTTACCTTACCCGAGAAAATACGACCTCCAGCCTTACAAGGAAACCCTTGACCTCCCAGCCAATCTCACATCCCCTGTCTCCAAGCTGCTGCTTCTAACACTCACTCTTGCCTAGACCTCCCTAGGAAAAAAAAAAAAAAAGAGGGCTCCAGGGCTTCCCGGGTGGCGCAGTGGGTGAGAGTCCGCCTGCCGATGCAGGGGACATAGGTTTGTGCCCCGGTCCGGGAAGATCCCACATGCCGCGGAGCGGCTAGGCCCGTGAGCCATGGCCGCTGAGCCTGCGCGTCTGGAGCCTGTGCTCCGCAACGGGAGAGGCCACAGCAGTGAGAGGCCCGCGTACCTCAAAAAAAAAAAAAAAAAAAAAAAATGAGGGCTCCACTGCTTCGAAGGCACTGTATTCCCCCAGTTCATGGTTTGTTTTCCTTTGAGTAAAGGACATCAAACTGGTTACTAAATTGTTTTATTTTTGTTATTTGACAATGATTAGACTTTTCCCTCTACCAGAGTATAAATACATTTGCTCACCTCTACCCCCTTACACCCAAGGTGGTGAGAGTGAGTTGACAAGGGGAGTCGAGTAGATTCGCTATCCTTGGTTATAAGGGCCCCTTTGGGATACTGGAGATATATTTACAGTCCTTAATCTGCCCTATTGGAATTCCCTGGTGGTCCAGTGGTTAGGACTCTGTGTTCTCACTGCCGTAGCCTGGGCTCAATCCCTGGTTGGGGAACTAAGCTCCCACAAGGCACATGGCGTGGCCAAAAAAAAAGAAATCTGCCCTATTGTGTGGAATTTTCCCGTTGAACTGAGCTGCTAAGGTGCTGGCGTGGAGGATGCTGATAGCCAGTTTTAGGATTTGGGTAGATGGGAGCAATAAAAAGAGGCAGAGGGGCAAAAATGAGTCAATCTCTGAGCTGAATAAGAAAGAAAATGAAGAAAGAAGAGGGCTGGTGGGTTGGGAAAAGTCAGAAAGGTCACTGAAGTGGAAATCTTGATAAGATTAAATAGGTATAGTGGGTGTATTTAAACAATCAAGCTTGAAGAATAATATATTATGGTCAGAAACAGGATGGATTAACTATTTTTAAAGTGAAGTTAGAATAGAAAAGTGGAAAGGAGATCAAGGAGGTATGAGCCATCATTCTTTTTCTTTTCTTTTTTCTCGTTTTTTTAGTAATTGGAGTATAGTTGATTTACGATGGTGTGTTTTTGCTGTACAGCAAAATGAATCAGTTATACATATACATACGTCCATTCTTTTTTAGGTTCTTTTCCCATATAGATCATTACAGAGTATTGAGTAGAGTTCCCTGTGCTGTACGGTAGGTCCTTATTAGTTATCTATTTTATATATAGTAGTGTGTATATATCAATCCCTATCTCCCAATTGCTGCCCATCCTGCCCCCATTATTCTTTTTCTTTTTCAGAGTTTTCTTACGTTTCTTTTACTAGATAAACTTTATGATTTTTTTTTTTTTTTTTTGCGGTACGCGAGCCTCTCACTGCTGTGGCCTCTCCCGTTGCGGAGCACAGGCTCCGGACGCGCAGGCTCAGCGGCCATGGCTCACGGGCCCAGCCGCTCCGCACCGGTCTTCCCGGACCGGTGCACGAACCCATGTCCCCTGCATCTGCAGGCGGACTCTCACCCACTGCGCCACCAGGGAAGCCCCTAGATAAACTTTAGAATAATTTTGTGGGAGTTCCTAAAGAGCCAGCAGTGTTTTCAAAATGTCACTAGTGAAACTCTAAATGCCAGATTAAAAAGGTAACCCTCCCTCTAGTCTCCAATTATGTGTTACTCTTGTGCAACCATTTCTTCCCAGCCAAGTTTCTTGAAATAGTAGTGCAGACTCATTATTCTATTTCTTTTTTTTTTGTGGTACGCAGGCCTCTCACTGTTGTGGCCTCTCCCGTTGCGGAGCACAGGCTCCGGACGCGCAGGCTCAGCGGCCATGGCTCACGGGCCCAGCTGCTCCGCGGCGTGTGGGATCTTCCCGGACCGGGGCACGAACCCGCATCCCCTGCATTGGCAGGCAGACTCTCAACCACTGCGCCACCAGGGAAGTCCATCATCATTCTATTTCTTTATCTTCTGCTCCTCAGTTGCTTTGTAAGCCTTTGCTAAGGACACCAATGGGCTGTCTTCAATTTTGACTTCTTTTGTCTATTTGTCTTCTTGTGTTTGATCACATTCTTCTCAGAACTCTTTGATACCCAAGACCTGTTGTCTCCTGGTTTCCTTCTCAGTTTTCTTCTTAGGCGTTTCTTTGTCCACCACTGAAATATTGGTGTTTTATAAGATTATCACCGCTCATTCATTCATTCATTCATTCGATAGATTGAGTAAAACCAATCTGGTAACAGTAGTAAATAAAAGAGACCCTATCTTTCATGGAGCTCAAATACTAGTTTTCTCATATCGTATAAATATTACTGAGTCCAAGCTCGCTCTGCTCGCCCCACGACAGGCCAATGAATAGAAGGTGTTTATTCGGAAAGCTGGCAGACTGGTGTCTCTGAAAAACCATCTTATGGGGTTTGGATGCCCGTTTCTTTTATAGCACAGAGAGGGGGAGGAGATGAGGAAGTAAAGTAAAAAGGCCATAATTTTTGCAGATATCTCCTGGAATGGCCAGCCTCCGGGAGGGGATGTGTTAATTTCTTCTTCCTTGCAGCCATCCACAGGTGGAACGGGTCTGGATGTTTCCCTGAACAAAAGCACTTTGGTTTAACATTCAGGCAGAGGGTCAGTGTTCCCCTAGGCAAGCCATTATGTAGAGACAGTGAACAAAAGCAGCAGAGAGCAAAGGTTAAAGTGAAAGAAACAGATCCAATGTGTAGTCCGATTTGGCCCTTCCCTGTTACCTAAACACTTCCCAGGACATCTCATTCATTTCCGTGGCTTCAACTACACCTGTAATCAGGCGTGATATAATATGTTAACAATGGAATCATCCTAGCACCAACTAAGTCAGAAGAGGGCGTCAACCAATCAGACAGACGGTCTGGCTGTACTCTGTTGTACTGGCTGAATATCAGCGCAACCTATAATATATAAATATGATAATATGATGTCTGGTAGTTAAGAGGACAGTCTAGAGCCTAGAATCTCCAAACTGCTCAAATTCTAGCTCTGTTACTTCTGCTGCGTGACATGGGGCAAATTACTTCACCTGTTTGTGCTTCAGTTCTCTCCTCTATAAAATGGCATAATAGGGCTTCCCTGGTGGCGCAGTGGTTGAGAGTCCGCCTGCCGATGCAGGGGACACGGGTTCGTGCCCTGGTCCGGGAAGATTCCCACATGCCACGGAGCGGTTGGGCCCGTGAGCCATGGCCGCTGAGCCTGCGCGTCCGGAGCCTGTGCTCCGCAACGGGAGAGGCCACAACAGGGAGAGGCCCGCTTACTGAAAAAAAAAAAAAAAGGTATAATAAAGTACCTACACCATACGGTTGTTACAAGAGTCATACAATATAATACATGTAAAGCATTTAGAACAGCCTGGAATTTTTTTGAAGTGATTTAAGATTTTATTTATTTATTTATTTATTTATTTATTTATTTATGGCTGAGTTGGGTCTTCATTGCTGCGCATGGGCTTTCCCTAGTTACAGTGAGCGGGGGCTACTCTTCGTTGAGGTGCACGGGCTTCTCACGGCGGTGGCTTCTCTTTGTTGTAGAGCATGGGCTCTAGGCACGCAGGCTTCAGTAGTTGTGGCTCCTGGGCTCTAGAGCGCAGGCTCAGTAGTTGTGGTGCATGGACTTAGTTGCTCCACAGCATGTGGGATCTTCCCGGACCAGGGCTCGAACCTGTGTCCCCTGCATTGGCAGGCGGATTCTTAACGACTGCACCACCAGGGAAGTCCCTAGAACAGCCTGGAATATTGATAAACACTCAATAAATGATAATTATTATTATTAATTATTTCACAACTATGTTTCTAATCCTGACTTTTCCCCCCTTGAGCTCCAAAGTTATAGATTAAGTGGTTTTTCTTCCAAATATACCATAGGTGCTTGGGAAACCTACAAGGTTCAGTATAGTTAGTCAAGGCAGCCTTGTAGACAAATAGGGCAATCAAATTTTATAAGTACTAGGTAGAATGGGGAGAAATAACATATATATACATTTATATATATATATATGCATAAATACATACCTATATATACAGTTGTAAGTGGTTTATACATGTGAACTCATTTAATCTTAACGACTGCCCCCACTAAGTAACTACTATCATTATCCCCACTTTATAAATGGGAAAACTGAGGCACATAGGTTCAAATGACTTGAGAAAAGTCACATAGCTACTAAGTCTAAACCCACTCTTCCTCCAGAGTTTAAGCTCCTTGTCACGCCACTATACTGCTCACCAAAGAGGAAGCCTTCTTGTGACAAAAAGAGCATTTCTTATAATTTTCTTTACGGATCAGATCTATTTCCCTTCAGATTTTACAACTTAAAAACATCCCTTGGAGGAAACATGCTGTGGGTTCTTGTTCTGCTAGTTTGTACATGTCTTTTTCATTATACTTGGAATCAGCACCCTAGTGCAGACTTGTTTTCTGAGCTAATATTTTTATTTTTTATTTTAAAAATTATTTATTTATTTTGGCTGCAGGGGTCTTAGTTGTGGCACTCGGAATCCTCATTGCGGCATGTGGACTCTCAGTTGCAGCATGCAGGCTTCTTAGTTGTAGCATGCATGCAGGATCTAGTTCCCTGACCAGGGATCAAATCCGGGCCCCCTGCATTGGGAGCACGGAGTCTTACCCCCTGGACCACCAGGGAAGTCCCCTGAGCTAATATTTTTAAACATCTGATCCTTCTTCATGAAAGATCTATTTCTTGCTTTAAAGTATAAAATGAGTTTTCTGAGTCTGAAGAGTTTCCATGGGCTTGGACAGCCCTGCTTCATTGCCTCATTACTAAAACTAACAAATTCCATAGGAGCCAGAGACAAAAGAACCAACAAACCCAAATCACTTCCTGTACACCTACCTCCTTGTCCCAGCACTCAAAGTGAGTGAACGCAGATACGTGTATCTGTACAGACCTGGATGATGAGTTTTGACCTGCACACCAAAAAGTATCAAATTTTTACACAATATAATAAGAATGCTATCTATGTTTCTAGTGTTCTTGACAGTTTCACTGAGACCCTATACTTGCTGAGAACAGGTATCCTCTGAAACTGGCCAAGTCAGTATTTCTCAAACTGAGGTTCTTTACTTTTTTTTTTGGCTGCCCCCTGCGGTGTGTGGGATCTCAGTTCCCCAACCAGGGATTGAACCTGACTGAGCCTCTTGCAGTGGAAGCCCGAGGGTTGTAACCACTGAACCACCAGGGAAGTCCCTAAGAGGTTCTTAAAGGATCAGAGATAAAGTACAGACTTTCATATAAGAATAGGCTAGACTATCTGGAATAACTATTTTATAACTGATAATTGTCAATGTCAAGAGCAGCGTGGGGACTTCCCTGGTGGCGCAGTGGTTAAGAATCCACCTGCCAATGCAGGGGACACTGGTTCAAGGCCTGGTCCGGGAAGGTCCCACATGCTGCAGAGCAACTAAGCTCGTGCACCACAACTACTGATCCTGAGCTCTAGAGCCCACGAGCCACAACTACTGAGTCCGTGTGCCACAACTACTGAAGCCCGCATGCCACAACTACTGAAGCCTGTGTGCCTAGAGCCCATGCTCCACAACAGGAGAAGCCACCACAATGAGAAGCTGGCGCACCACAACGAAGAGTAGCCCCTGCTCGCCACAACTAGAGAAAGCCCACGCGCAACAATGAAGGCCTAATGCAGCCATAAATAAATTAATAAATTAATTAATTAAAAAAAAAGAGCACCAGGTATGCCAAAGAAAGATTCGCAGTAACTTGAATAAATTAAAATTCGCGGTAACTTGACAGCTGACCCACAGACATAGAAAACAAACATATGGTTACCAAAGTGCAAAGGGTGGGGAGGGATAAATTAGGAGTTTGGGATTAACATACACACAGTACTATAAAAAATAGATAACAACAACAACAAAAATTAGGGGACAGCTGATTCATCCTGGGACACAAGATGGAATTCTGAGCCCGTTTCATTCCTATGTAAGTTATTGGCCATTTTTATTTTGTAGTAAATACTTATGAAATCTCATCTTTGCGTGAACCGCTCACTGATTTTGATATACTTTATCCCTCTTAGCTTAATTTTGGATTCAGATCTCATCTATGGTAAAGGGTACATGAAGTCCCCATGGGATATAAAATTAGAAGGAAAAAGAAACCAGATTTCATGGACCATGACAGCTTTAAAACCCTAGGGGCAGAATTTATTTGATTAACACTCAGAGGTGGTTATTTGTACTGTGTAGGTTTCATGGTCCAAAGATTAGAACAGCTTGTTATGCATTAAGCTAGCTAGGCTTTGTGCCTATTTCCCTGGTGGCCTGACTTAAGACAAGTTCTTTCTTTTTTTTTAATTTATTTTTTTATTTTTTAACATCTCTATTGGAGTATAATTGCTTTACAATGGTGTGTTAGTTTCTGCTTTATAAAAAAGTGAATCAGTTATACATATACATATATTCCCATATCTCTTCCCTCTTGTGTCTCCCTCCCTCCCACTCTCCCTATCCCACCCCTCTAGGTGGTCACAAAGCACCAAGTTGATCTCCCTGTGCTATGCGGCTGCTTCCCACTAGCTATCTATTTTACATTTGGTAGTGTATATATGTCCATGCCACTCTCTCACTTTGTCACAGCTTACACTTCCCCCTCCCCATATCCTCAAGTCCATTCTCTAGTAGGTCAGTGTCTTTATTCCCATCTTGCCCCTAGGTTCTTCATGACCATTTTTTTTCTTAGATTCCATATATATGTGTTAGCATACGGTATTTGTCTTTCTCTTTCTGACTTACTTCACTCTGTATGACAGACTCTAGGTCCATCCACCTCACCACAAATAACTCAGTTTCATTTCTTTTTATGGCTGAATAATATTCCACTGTATATATGTGCCACATCTTCTTTATCCACTCATCTGTTGATGGACACTTAGGTTGCTTCCATGTCCTGGCTATTGTAAATAGAGCTGCAATGAGCATTGTGGTACATGACTCTGTTTGAATTATGGTTTTCTCAGGGTATATGGCCAGTAGTGGGATTGCTGGGTCCTATGGTAGTTCTATTTTTAGTTTTTTTTTTTTTTTTTTTTTTTGAGGTACGTGGGCCTCTCACTGTTGTGGCCTCTCCCGTTGCGGAGCACAGGTTCCGGACGCACAGGCTTAGCGGCCACGGCTCACGGGCCCAGCCGCTCCGCGGCATGTGGGATCTTCCCGGTCCGGGGCACGAACCCGTGTCCCCTGCATCGGCAGGCGGACTCTCAACCACTGCGCCACCAGGGAAGCCCTATTTTTAGTTTTTTAAGGACCCTCCATACTGTTCTCCATAGTGACTGTATCAATTTACATTCCCACCAACAGTGCAGGAGGGTTCCCTTTTCTCCACACCCTCTCCAGCATTTATTGTTTGTAGATTTTTTGATGATGGCCATTCTGACTGGTGTGAGATGATATCTCATTGTAGTTTTGATTTGCATTTCTCTAATGATTAATGATGTTGAGCATTCTTTCATGTGTTTGTTGGCAATCTTTATATCTTCTTTGGAGAAGTGTCTATTTAGGTCTTCTGCCCATTTTTGGATTGGGTTGTTGTTTTTCTGATATTGAGCTGCTTGTAAATTTTGGAGATTAATCCTTTGTCAGTTGCTTCATTTGCAAATATTTTCTCCCATTTTGAGGGTTGCCTTTTTGTCTTGTTTATGGTTTCCTTTGCTGTGCAAAAGCTTTTAAGTTTCGTTAGGTCCCATTTGTTTATTTTTGTTTTTATTTCCATTTCTCTAGGAGGTGGGTCAAAAAGGATCTTGCTGTGATTTATGTCATAGAGTGTTCTGCCTGTGTTTTCCTCTAAGAGTTTGATAGTGTCTGGCCTTACATTTAGGTCTTTAATCCATTTTGAGTTTATTTTTGTGTATGGTGTTAGGGAGTGTTCTAATTTCATTCTTTTACATGTAGCTGTCCAGTTTTCCCAGCACCACTTATTGAAGAGGCTGTCTTTTCTCCACTGTATATTCTTGCCTCCTTTATCAAAGATAAGGTGACTATATGTGCGTGGGTTTATCTCTGGGCTTTCTATCCTGTTCCATTGATCTATATTTCTGTTTTTGTGCCAGTACCATACTCTGTTGATTACTGTAGCTTTGTAGTATAGTCTGAAGTCAGAAAGCCTGATTCCTCCAGGTCCGTTTTTCTTTCTCAACATTGCTTTGGCTATTCGGGGTCTTTTGTGTTTCATACAAATTGTGAAATTTTTTGTTCTAGTTTTGTGAAAAATGCCAGTGGTAGTTTGATAGGGATTGCATTGAATCTGTAGATTGCTTTGGGTAGTAGAGTCATTTTCACAATGACTTTCACAATGATTCTTCCAACCCAAGAACATGGTATATCTCTCCATCTATTTGTATCATCTTTAATTTCTTTCATCAGTGTCTTACAATTTTCTGCATACAGGTCTTTTGTTTCCTTAGGTAGGTTTATTCCTAGATATTTTATTCTTTTTGTTGCAATGGTAAATGGGAGTGTTTTCTTAATTTCACTTTCAGATTTTTCATCATTAGTGTATAGGAATGCTAGAGATTTCTGTGCATGCATTTTGTATCCTGCTACTTTACTGAATTCATTAACTCTAGTAGTTTTCTGGTAGCCAGTTCTTTCTTAGCTGGTTCTCTCCCTACAGCTAATTCTTCCAGATCCTGGTAATATACCTTTTCTGGCTCTCAGCCACGAGATGGGACAGCTCCCGTGCTGTTACTAGCCCCAGGACACTTCACTATCTCTTTTTGGCTCCCTTAAACTCTATTCTCACTTGTAGTGAAAGTGTGCACTCAGTTCCTGCCAGGATTCTGACTGTTTTTATGAAATCAACAGGAAATACACTCTGCTCTTCCCAGATTTTGTAGGCGTTGGCAATATTCATGGTTGTGTTTGTGGACCAGCATTTATTAGTGAGCTGTGGTTTACAGAGCCAGGAATAAAGCAGAAACCACCTCTCAACTTGGACACCTGTATGGAAAGGAAACTGGGGACAACTTTTTTTCTTTTTTTTTTTTTGGTGGTACGCGGGCCTCTCACTGCTGCGGCCTCTCCCGTTGCAGAGCACAGGCTCCGGACGCGCAGGCTCAGCGGCCATGGCTCACGGGCCCAGCCGCTCTGCGGCATGTGGGATCTTCCCGGACCGGGGCACGAACCTGCGTCCCCTGCATCGGCAGGCAGACTCTCAACCACTGCACCACCAAGGAAGCCCGAGGACAACTTTTTGTACCTAGTTCTGGAGTGCAAGTACCCAGGACCTGTCTTTAGGTCACATGCCCTTCCCATAGCACCAAGTATTGGAGATGGCAAAGGATTCAGAAGTACTTCCTCCAAGCATCTGCTCTTTTGTGTATATTTTTCTTCATTTTTATTGGTGCTGGATGCTGGTTTCTGAGCTAGAAGATCCAGGAAGGGTGTATCTGAATAGAGAAGAGTTGTTGAAGATGAGAATCTAAAGGTGTTATTAACTCTATCACCTTCAGTAGCTTAAAAGAAAAAGAAAAAAAAAAAGAAAGAAAAGGGGCATACTTCCAGTTTGGACTGGAGATGTGAGAGAGACACACGAAGAAGCAAACCAATCAATATCTCTAGCTTGTATTTTCTCTTGGTAACTGATGCTTTCACTTTATGCAAAAACTTATGAAGGATCTTAGAAACTGGTTGGTCGTCTGCAGCTCTTCCTGGCCTTGTTATAGTGCATGGTAGTATGAGCAAGTTGCTAGGATAAAACCATAGTTGCTGTACTACAATATACTCTTGGTAGAGGAGGGAATTATTTTATGGGATTTCTGTGAAGGCAGTGTTGGTGGGTCGATCACATTCTCTGACAGACAAATGGCAGAGATATTCTCCCAGGTTTTGACTAGTCATCAGTGAGAGGACTCAAACAGTACTTTCTAGACTGATGATATCAAAAGAGCTGAATTGAATGAGAGATTATATAGCCAGGTAAGCAGTGGAGGTAAGATAATCCAGAGTCTTTTTTTGGGCCGTGCGGTGTGGCCTGCAGGATCTTAGTTCCCCAACAAAGGATCGAACCTGTGCCCCCTGCAGGTGAAGCACGTAGTCCTAACCACTGGACCTCCAGGGAGTTCCCAGAGTCTTAAAATAATAAGGAAAATTACTCCATATCTTCCTGAATCCCCAAATCCCTGAATATGGAAATGTTTGTACAATTTCCCAGCTGTATCCCAAATCAAATTTCCATGGAGGGTCATATGTTTCCTACAAATATCCTTATACCACAAGGTAATAAATTCTTAACCTTCAGTAAAGTTTTATATATTACCTCAAGGCAATGTTTTCCCACAAAGAAACAAGTTACCCTCTATATGATGCATAAAAAATAATAAAGCCATGTTGAAATACAGATTCTTGGTTGTCAGCTTCCTTTATACCAGCCGTGAAAATCATGCACAAACAAAATAAAAAGTATTACAGGGCTTCCCTAGTGGCAGAGTGGTTAAAAATCCGCCTGTCATTGACATATATACACTAATATGTATAAAATAGATAACTAATAGGAACCTGCTGTATAAAAAAATAAATAAAATAAAATTCAAAAAAGAATCCTCCTGCCAATGCAGGGGACACAAGTTCGAGCCCTGGTCTGGGAAGATCCCACATGCCGCGGAACAACTAAGCCCGTGCTCCACAACTACTAAGCCTGCGCTCTAGAGCCCACGAGCCACAACTACTGAGCCTGAGTGCTACAACTACTGAAGCCCACGTGCCTAGAGCCCACGCTCCGCAACAAGAGAAGCCACCGCAATAAGAAGCCCGTGCACCGCAATGAAGAGTAGCCCCTGCTCATCGCAACTAGAGAAAGCCCGCGCATAGCAATGAAGACCCAACACAGCCAAAAATAAATTAAAAAAAAAAAGGTATTGCATATCATAGCAATTTAGTCTTCTAGGGAAATACTAAAACCATTTAGGGGTGGAAAAATGTTTCCTTCCCTTCTGGATTCTTTGGCTGGTGTAATAAATTACACCTGCCACAAGACAGTAACAGGAGAAAAACAATTTTAATTTTGTGTGTACTGGAGCCCCATAGAAATCTGAGACTCAAAGAAGTAACCAAAGCAGGAAGCTTCAATAGTGTTTAGGCAAAGAAACAATAAATTTGTGAGGAATTGACAAGATCAGGGGTTTTGGGCTTGGTTTAGTAAATAGGTGAAGAAGTAACAAGGTTTGTTCACATAGCCTTCTTGGTCCTAAATTCCTTGTCTCTGGTGCTAAGGATGCTTTATATCCTCCTGGCACAGGGAGGGTACCTTTTACTTGGAGACAAAGGAGGGTCAGAGTGTCCTTGTACCAGTTTCACCATTTTATCTTTCAGAAAACTAGAAACACTATCAAGGGTTGAAGGGAATACCCAGTGTATTATGTATGACTTGGGTGAGGGGTAAAGGCATTCTTACATTCACCAGCTAGACCCATTCATGGCCTTGGGGGAAGAGGTGTGTATAAGATAAAATCACGAGGGATGTGTCAAGGAGATGGCTGAGTGCTATCTTAAGACCTATAGACCTGAGGAGGTACTTCCTTGGGTAAGGTGAGATGTTTAACATTCTTTTTCTTCTGTTTTACATTCCTTTATGAGATGATCAGTCAAGTGCAGCCATGAGAATACAGACTAAAGTTTATTATACTTGCAGATCTTAGAGATAGGAGGCACAGTATGCCACCCAGGGCCACAGAGAAGAACACAGTGATCAGGAGACACAGACAGGAGGGAGCAGCTTTAGGCCAGAGATGTTATTGGCCTTTCTGGGAGGAAAGGCAAGGCAGTGCAGGGTAAGCAAGTTAGGACTGGCTAGTTTGAGTAATTCCACTGGGCTCTACCCTATAGGGATGGTCCCTAGTTGCCTGGTACCCGGCCCTGGGATGATTAAGGGAGAGGAATATTGCCTCTTGGGGTATATGAGCCAAACAGAGGAGTCATGGCTCTGGATTGGTTAGCTTGCCTATCTTTGCTATGTCTAAGAATTGGCTCACCCAGAAAGGACGGCCTCTCCCCAGCCAGAAAGGTATTTTTAAGGTGTCATAGTATACAGAAAAAAAAAATTTTTTAATGTATACAATACAGGGGACCCTACTACATACAAATTGCCTATATTTATGTGTGACATTAAACTTATACATGAATTGGGGAACAATTGGCTAATTGGCATGGTATGTTTTGTTGACATTCAAATGTTTACTTTGTTTTTGCAGGAATTTGGCAATGGGGAGCTGGGTATTTTAGAGGTATTTGTTTGCTTTTAGGTCTCAAATAGTTTTTAGACCCTTGAAAAGTTTATAAACTGTAGGGTAGCTTAGACTCCAGTTATAACCTAGTTTATCAAACTAGGACAAACCTAGGTTGTCCTTAATCTATCTTCACATGTACCAGGAGTGATGGGTTATGGTAATCCTCAATTTTGATGGATATCATACCACCCCTCCACTCAGTAAGACCAGACAAATTTGTCCTTGACTAATGGACTGTGTGATCCCCTGGCCTGCTATGATACTTGGCATATGTCAACAGACCTAATCGTCCACAGAACAGATAGAGGCACCCTGCACTCCACAGACCAGCAGATATTTACTATTTGTGGCCTCCCAGGCAAGAGGAGGTATGGCCTGGTTGCAAGCAATCTCATTAGAATTAAAGATCTGTTGAGGAGCTTGACCTGTAGCCCAGTTTAAGATGCTTAGCCAATCAAAACAATATGTAGGCTCTCCTGGTGGCGCAGTGGTTAAGAATCCGCCTGCCAATGCAGGGGACACGGGTTTGAGCCCTGGTCTGGGAAGATCCCACATGCCGCGGAGCAACTAAGCCCATGTGCCACAACTGCTGAGCCTGCCCTCTAGAGCCTGTGAGCCACAAATACTGAGCCCGTGCGCCACAACTACTGAGCCCGTGCGCCACAACTACTGAAGCCCGCGTGCCTAGAGCCTGTGCTCCCAACAAGAGAAGCCACCGCAACGAGAAGCCCACGCACCGCAATGAAGAGTAGCCCCCGTTCACCGCAACTAGAGAAAGGCCGCGCACAGCAATGAAGACCCAACGCAGCCAAAAAATAAACAAATAAATAAAATTAAAAAACAATATGTATATAAAAGGCCTATTATGTTTCAGACAACCTTCTAAGACAATAATGGGCAAAACAAGACAATACAAATCATACAATTCTCTCTCATACACAACCTTCATAAATGAACAATTTCTTTTTTTTTTAAATTTTTATTGTAGTATAGTTGACTTACAATGTTGTGTTAGTTTCAGGTGTACAGCAAAGTGATTCATTTATACATATAAATATATTCATTCTTTTCAGAGTCTTTACCCATCTAGGTTATTACAGAGTATTGAGTAGAGTTCCCTGTGCTGTACAGCAGGAGTCCCCAACCCCCTGGCTGTGGCCTGTTAGGAACCAGGTTGCACAGCAGGAGGTGAGTGGCAGGTGAGCCAGCACAGCTTCATTTACCACTCCCCATTGCTCCCCATTAATGCCTGAACCATTCCCCACCCCCCGCCCCCCATCCTTGGAAAAATTGTGTTCCACAAAACCGGTCCCTGGTGCAAAAAAGATTGGGGACCGCTGCTATACAGTATGTCCTTGTTGGTTACTTATTTTATATATAGTTGTGTGTGTATGTTAATCCCAAACTTCTAATCCCTCCTCTCCATGTTTCCCCTTTGGTAAGCATAGGCTTTATTTATTTATTTTTTTTCCCGAAATCTACGTGTCTGTTTTTGTTTTGTAAATAAGTTCATTTGTATTATTTTTTAAAACTGGATTCCACATGAGCGAGATCATATATTTGTCTTTCTCTGTCTGACTTACTTAGTATGATAATCTCTAGGTCCATCCATGTTGCTGCAAATGGCATTATTTCATTCTTTTATATATATATATCACATCTTCTTTATCCATTCTACTGTTGATGGACATTCAGGTTGCTTCCATGTCTTGGCTATTGTAAATAGTGGTGCAAAGAACATTGGAGTGCACGTATCTTTTCGAATTATGGTTTTCTCCGGGTATATGCCCAGGTGTGGGATTGCAGGATCATATGGTAGCTCTATTTTTACTTTTCTAAGAAAACTCCATACTGTTTTCCATAGTGACTATACTAATTTACATTCCCACCAACAGTGTAGGAGGTTTCCCTTTCCTCCACACCCTCTCCAGCATTTATTGTTTTTAGACTTCAAAAAAAAAAAATTATTTATTTATTTATGGCTGTGTTGGGTCTTTGTTGCTGTGCGCGGCTTTCTGTAGTTGCAGTGAGCAGGGGTTACTCTTCGTTGCGGTGCGCGGGCTTCTCATTGCGGTGGCTTCTCTTGTTGCGGAGCACAGGCTCTAGGTGCGTGGGCTTCAGTAGCTGTGGCTCGTGGGCTCTAGAGCGCAGGCTCAGTAGTTGTGGCACACAGGCCTAGTTGCTTTGTGGAATGTGGGATCTTCCCGGACCAGGGATCGAACCCGTGTCCCCTGCATTGGCAGGCAGATTCTTAACCACTGCATCCCCAGGGAAGTCCCCATCATTTTTAAATTGTTGCACACTTTTACTAAGAATGGCGGTTGTATAATATATTTACCATTCTACTATGGACTTTCAGTTACTTTTAGTTTCTCCCTACTACAGTGTTGGAATGAATATCCTTATATATGTAACCTTGAGTGAGTCCCTGGGACAGGCCACCAAGTGAGGTTCCTTGGCTTTGCACAGGAAAGAATTCAGAGCAAGCCAGAGTAAAGTGAAAGCAAGTTTACTTAGAGAGATACACACACCATGGAGTGTGGGCCTTCTTAGATGAGAGGCGGCCACAAAATATGGAGTGTTCAGTTTTTATGGTCTGGATAATTTCATAGGCTAGTGAGTGGGAGGAATCTTCTAAGTATCTTGCAGAAGGGCTGGGGATTTCCAGGAATTGGGCCACCACCCACTTTATGGCCTTTTTGGGAAATTGTGTCATGGCCCCTGCGGGTGTGTCATTTAGATGCTAATGAGCGTATAATGAGGCCCAGGTCTACTGGAAGTAGAATCTTGTGCCATCTTGGACCTAGTCAGTTCTAACCAGTTTATGTTCTTAAATGGTTGTGGCATTCTCTTAATCGTTGTGCCCTGCCCCCTTCCTTCTTGTCTCAAAGCCAGTTACATAATACCTTTGATTTTAGTTCAAGATAATATGCATTCAAATGTAATGAAAAGAATTCTGCATTAGATATTGGCATTTCAGGCTGAAAGGTTTAAGAGAATTTAAGTCCGTAAACCATATTAAGATGTTTGGAATATTTAACATTTATTTTGCCCTTTTATAGGTTTAATTTGTTAGATTTGTTTTCCAGTCTGCCGTGTCAAGCATTTAAGGTGGTTAAAAAGCAGCTATGTTAATGTAAAGTAGTGTGATCATATTTGTGAATAGAATTTTTTTTTTTTTTTGTGGTACGCAAGCCTCTCACCGTTGCGGCCTCCCCCGTTGCGGAGCACAGGCTCCGGACGCACAGGCCCAGCGGCCACGGCTCACGAGCCCAGCCGCTCCGCGGCATGTGGGATCTTCCCAGACCGGGGCACGCATGCGCGTTCCCTGCATCGGCAGGCGGACTCTCAACCACTGCGCCACCAGGGAAGCCCAATAGAATTGTTTTAAAAGGGAGATGGGAAGCCAGCGAGGTCGGTTCCGCCCGACTCCAACATGGCGGCACTCTTTGTGTGCTCTGAGGTGCTGTCCCTGGCCTCCTCGCGGCCGTGATGCATCTCACTCTGCGGTGTCCTCCAGGACATGGCAGGTAATGAGCTGGAGGAGGAGAGCCAAGCTGGAGTTGCCCCAGACAAATTGTCAGAACAGAGTAGGGTGCGCTACTTGGAAATCTGAGAAACAAGGTAGTGAGACTTCCCTGGTGGCACAGCGGTTAAGAATCCTCTTGCCAATGCATGGGACACGGGTTCTGAGCCCTGGTCCAGGAAGATCGCACATGCCGCGGAGCAACTAAGCCCGTGCGCCGCAACTACTGAGCCTATGCTCTAGAACCGCCGAGCCACAACTACTGAGCCCGTGTGCTACTGAAGGCTGCGTGTCTGGAGCCCATGCTCCACAGCAAGAGAAACCACCGCAATGAGAAGCCCATACACTGCAAGGAAGAATTGCCCCTACTCGCCGCAGCTAAAGCCCACAGACAGCAATAGAAGACCCAACTTACTTATTGTAAGTAAATAAATAAATAAAATTGTTTTTTAATTTTAAAAAATTGTTTTAAAGGGTTTAATATCTGTTTTGAGTTGCTCTAATATTAAAAACCAGTGAAAGTTATTCCTCGTATTTAATACAAAATTATTATTTAAAAAATTAGTTAGTTAATTATTTTTTGACTGCATTGGGTCTTCGTTGCTGCATGCGGGCTTTCTCTAGTTGCGGCGAGCCGGGGCTACTCTTCGTTGTGGTGTGTGGGCTTCTCATTGCGGTGGCTTCTCTGGTTGTGGAGCACGGGCTCTATGTGTGCGGGCTTTGGTAGTTGTGGCTCGTGGGCTCTACAGCACAGGCTCAGTAGTTGTGGCACATGGGCTTAGTTGCTCCGCGGCATGTGGGATCTTCCCGGACCAGGGCTCGAACCCGGCTCGAACCCGTATCCCCTTCATTGGCAGGCGGATTCTTTTTTTTTAAATATGTATGAACTTTTTTTTTTAATTAATTAATTTAGTTTTGGCTGCTATGGGTCTTCATTGCTGCTTGAGGGCTTTTATCTAATCGCGGCGAGCAGGAGCTACTCTTCATTGAGGTATGTAGGCTTCTCATTGCGGTGGGTTCTCGTTGTGAAGCATGGGCTCTAGGCTCACAGGCTTCAGTAGTTGTGGCATGCGGGCTCTAGAGCACAGGCTTCAGTAGTTGTGGCTTGCGGGCTTCAGTAGTTGTGGCTTGCAGGCTCAGTAGTTGTGGCTTGAGGGCTCTAGAGCGCAGGCTCAGTAGTTGTGGTGCATGGGCTTAGTTGCTCTGTGGCATGTGGGATCTTCCTAGACTAGGGCTCGAACCTGTGTCCCCTGCATTGGCAGGTGGATTCTTAACCACTGCACCACCAGGGAAGTCCCAATATGTATGAAAATTTAAAAAAAGTTATTTATTTATTTATTTATATGTTGTTTATTTTTTGGCTGCACTGGGTCTTCGTTGCTGCGTTCCGGCTTTCTCCAGTTGTGGCGAGCGGAGGCTCCTCTTTGTTGCAGTGCGCGGGCTTCTCATTGCAGTGGCTTCTCTTGTGGAGCACGGGCTCTAGGTGCGCGGGCTTCGGTAGTTGTGGCACGCGGGCTCAGTAGTTGTGCCTCGCGGGCTCTAGAGCACAGGCTCAGTAGTTGTGGCTCACGGGCTTAGTTGCTCCTTAGCATGTGGGATCTTCCCGGACCAGGGCTCAAACCCATGTCCCCTGCATTGGCAGGCAGATACTTAACCACTGTGCTACCAGGGAAGTCCCTTAATAGAGAATTAGATTTGGAAATCATATTACACAATTTTGAAGGCTTAAAATTAGGTATTGAAATTTGTATCTTTAATAAATTGAACATGTACTTAAATTCTAACATGCTATAAATAACATTCTGTGACCAAAGTCCTCCAATTCCCATTAACAGATTCAGCATTTATTTCTCATGAAATTTTCTTAAAAAAACAACCATCATCATCACCACCACAGAATAACTGTCAGTAAAATATATTAAGAATTAGTGAATACCATAACTCTTGGCAATAGAGTAAGCAAGCAATGTTGATAGCTCCAACTAAGGTGTCAATGGCTCCAGCTAAAGACCATGAAGAAAATGCCTGCAGTTGAAGAAGTGAGATTTATGACTCTCTGTGAGGGAGAATGCACCTCGTTGGGAACCATGAGCCATGAAATGTCTCAGCATGAGGGCGTTTCTCTTACTGGGACTCTCCATAGCTATACATTCAATTATAGAATTTGGGCTGTGGTTTGGTCATTTGGGGGAGGGCGTAAGAAAAGGGAGATTTGCGTTTGATTGGTTAGATTGGACATTGTGAGGGAGTAGGGTCGATTCTATGGTTGTTGATAAATCTTTGGGGAAGGCTGACTGGAACAAGGATAAGGCTGTAATTGGCAAAGAAGTAGCAGACATTCTTTTTACCCAAGAGAGGGGGTGTTGGGTGTTTTGTGGGTGTCTCAGACAAATTATGAAGTGGCTTTGCTTGCTCTCATTTTATCATGGTCTTAGAGTCATCTTGTCTGAGGTTGGTATTCTACGAGACTTATGTCCAACAGGGAAATGATATGGCCTGGTTACGAGTATCAGGCCAGTTTTTGACTGTCAGGGGTTGCTCCTTGCCCTCCACCGTGCCACCCCCACCCCTGCCCACCAGGTGATAGTAAGTAGAGAAAAGTAAATAAATTCAAGAGATTTAGCCCACAAGTCTACAGGACCAGATATAGGGTCAGAGGGAATGTCAGCGGTGATTTCTAGGTTGCTGGCAATGCTATTCACGAGGATAGCACCAGCTTTGTGTAGTCCTTCAACTTGAGACCAAAAATAAAGAACTTACTGTACGGCACAGGGAACTTTACTCAATACTCTGTAAGGACCTATATGGGAAAAGAATCTAAAAAAGAGTAGATATATGTATATGTATAATTGATTCACTTTGCTGTATAGCACAAACTAACACGACCTTGTAAATCAACCATACGCCAACAAAAATTAATTAAAAAAATATGAAAAGTTAACATATCATACCCATTTTACAGATGGAAAAGTAAAACTTTAGAAAGGTTAAATACCTTGCCCACTGTTGCATGGAATCAGAACTCTGGATTTATCCATTTTGGACATTTCACATAAATGGAATCATACAATAGCTGGTGTTTTGTGTCTGACTTCTTAGCACAATGTTTTCAAGGTTCATCCATTTTGTAGGAAGTGTCATTACTTCATCTATTTATAACCAAGTAAAATACCATCGTACAGATGTACCACATTTGTTTATCCATGTATCAGTCGATGAATGTTTGGGAATTTCCACTTTTGGGCCACCACAGATAATGCTGCTAGAATAGTCATGTACAAGTTTCTGTTTGAACATTTGTTGTCAATTCTCAGATATATGCCAAGGAGTGGAATTGCTGTGTCATACAGTAATTATATGTTAATTTTTGAGGAACCACCGAACTGTTTTTCATAGTGGTTGCACAATTTTACATTTCCACCAGCCAATATATGGTTCTCATTTCTCCCCTTTCTCATATGACAGTTCTAATTTCTCCACATTCTCACCAACAATTGTTATTATTGGTTTTTTGTTTATAGCTATCCTAGTAGGTATAAGTGGATCTCACTGTGGTTTTGATTTGCATTTCCCTAATGACTAAGGATGTTGCGAATCTCTTCATATGCTGACTAGCAGTCTGTAAATCTTCCTTGGAGAAACGTACTCAAGTCTTTCAGCCGTTTTTAAATTAGGTTGTTTTAGGAGTCCTTTATGTATTCTGGATACTGAATATGCAGAGTATATACAGATAATATTTGTAAATATTTTTTTCCCCATTCTGTGAGTCTGAAACCGAATCCTCCTAAAACAAGAGTTCCCCTGCTGAGTTTATGATTAACCTCTCTATCCAAAATTTATCCCCTTTCTTGTCCCACTTCATTCCCCTCAGGATTGAGTCCTATCAAAGAAAAGGGGGGATTGAAAACGACCCTTCCGGGTACAAAAGCCACACTGCGTCCCCTGTTTCTTGTTTGTAGAAAAAGACTTTAGTAGCTTAGGCCTTCCCTGAGTTCCAAAGAGCAGACTTAAACATGTACTAATTAGGGACACTCTTAGATTTAGGTATTTGATAAACTTTAAGTTAATTTTTGTGTGTATTGTGGTAGAGGTCCACATTCATTCTTTTGCGCATAGATATCCAGTTGTCTCAGCATCTTTTGTTGAAAAGACTGTTCTTTCACCCGCTGCATGGTCCTGGCACCCTTGTCAGAAATCAGTTGAACATAGATGTGTGGGCTTATTCCTGGACTCTGAATTCTATTCCATCTTCCGAATTTTGTAATTTAACCTTTTAAAAATCACTTTTGGATTTACTTGAATTTGGCATTTTTATCTCCAAAACTTCCAAAATTATTTATCATTTATTCAGTTGATTGAAATGAGCCAGAATCAAATTTGCTGTGGGAAAAGTTTACTAAACATCAAGAGGGTTTCATAGCAAAGTTATTACAGTGTTAGACTAAACATCAAGAGGGTTTCATAGCAAAGTTATTACAGTGTTAGACTAAGCATCAAGAGGGTTTCATAGCAATGTTATTACAATGTTAGATTATGTTAGAATTACATGCCTTGCTACTAGAAGCATTTCTAAAGGTATAAACTTATGAGACATTAGGAATCCATTTCAACATATCAGAAAGGGAAATTATGATAAAAATACGAGACACCACATAGCATAAACATACAATATGAATGAATACATGAATAAGGATTTTTAATATTTAACTCTTTCACAAATTATGTACAATAAAAATAAAATAATACAGTTATGTGTTCAGCCTTTCCTGTGGATCTGTTTATCTGCGTTGCAAGGGTTGCTGGGTAATAATTGTACAGTGTTATGGTTATTCTGAATATTTTTCTCAGAGTCCAGGATAGTTATTAGGGACAAATGACTGCTCTCCGCCATGCTGGCTCACACCATTTTGCTGGATAAAACACCATTTCCTTGCAATGCTCTGTCATCCTTCCCTCCCAACTATTCTTCTGTCACAGTCTGTTATATCGTCACATTTCTTTGAGAGAGGTGACACATACACACAAAAAGGGGAAAACCTTGACCTGGTTGGCATTGCTGAGGTTCAAAGACCCATCAGAGAGAATAGATTTTTCTTTTCTCAACATTCAAGCAAGTCCCTTCCAAGCATTCACTAGTTATATGGGAAATGTATAGTTGCAAAACTATGATTTTAAAAGGATCATATATATATATATTTTTTTTTTAATTTAGTTTTTATATTTGGCTGGGTTGGGTCTTCGCTGCTGCGTGTGGACTTTCTCTCATTGGGGTGAGCGGGACCTACTTTTCGTTGTGGTGCACGGGATTCTCATTGCGGTGGCTTCTCTTGTGGCTCACAGGAATGCGGGCTTCAGTAGTTGTGGCTCGCGGGCTCTAGAGCGCAGGCTCAGTCGTTGTGGTGCACGGGCTTAGTTGCTCCGCGGCATGTGGGAGCTTCCCATACCGGGGCTTGAACCCGTGTCCCCTGCATCAGCAGGCAGATTCTTAACCACTGCACCACCAGGGAAGCCCTTAAAAGGATCTTTTTGCAGATTTGTTACTTGAGGTATACATTCACTTTTAGTGTGTCTTCTTCACAGCCCTCAAATTCATTTTAAGATCCTTTATTATACAAGAGCCTAAAGATGACCAGGCATTTTCCATACCAAGAAAAAATCCTCTGTACGTACAAACATAAAAACATACTTCAGACAATTACAACATACAACACATGCTTGGATATTAATGCTTTGAAGAGATGGCTTGGGGTTACAATCACCCAGGTTCTCTCATTAGGAAGTTCTTTGGATCACAGGGTGACAGAATTTTGTTCACTTGAAAGTGAGCCCCAATGGAAAAGAGTAGAAAAATTTATCATTAATACCACTGAAAACTCAGAACAAGAATCAAATAATAAAGGATACCGGTTATAAAACATTTGATCCTCTCACCATACTCCTCAGTATTTACCTTCTGCTTTCTCTCTGCTTAAATGGCAGAGTATTGACACTTAGGGGCTCCCAGGCCCTGCAGTTCTGTCGTTTCCCAGTAGGGGGCGATGCTGCATTTAAAAACTGCACCAGTTGCGGCATTAACCCTGGTGGGTCTGGGTTCCTTCTATTTTCAAGACATTTTAAAAACATCTATGAATACTTTTTTCTAAACTCAGAGAAAGTGAGAGTTGAAGAAAAACAGAATTCTTGAAGGATAGTTCTTTTACCCACTGTCTTCAGAGGTATTTCTTTGTATGTGACATTCTTGAAGGTTGGTATCAAAGTCCCAAAGTACGAAATGCATCTCGTAAGTCATCAACCTCATATAGGGGCTGTGGAGAAAAAGAGAGAGTGGATGACTTTGTAAACATTTTTGAAGAAAGTAAGGGGAGAGGGGCTTCCCTGGTGGCACAGTGGTTAAGAATCCCCCTGCCGATGCAGGGGACACGGGCTCGAGCCCTGGTCTGGGAAGATCCCATATGCCACGGAGTAACTAAGCCCGAGTGCCATAACTACAGAAGCCTACAGCCTGTGCTCTGTAAAGTTTTCATCAGAGGAAAAATAAGGAGAGAATGATAAATACACACACACACACACACACACACACACACACAACACACACAACAATGTGGGAAATATAAGAAACGGAAGTATAAGTACCTCCAGGGATAGATGACTTTGGAGAGAGAAAGAAAATGAGAAGCAAAGAAGGCCCTTAACTTACCAAAAGGATGCGTCGAAGCTGTCTGGACAGACGAACCGAATTTTCATGCAGCCCCTCCCAGGCTTTGAAAGTTCTTTCATGATTTTCCACAAAAGTATTCCAGCAATAAAAATAATCTATAAAAAAAAGGAGGGGGAAGGGGATAGCTCAGATCTCAAATCATGAGGAAAGAAAGAAAACCCTGGCTCCGCCCAAAGCCTTGGGTCCAAGCCATTGGTTCTTTTTTTTTTTTTAATATTTTATTTATTTATTTGGTCTTGCTGGTTCTTAGTTGCAGCAGGTGTGCTCCTTAGTTGTGGCTCGCAGGCTCCTTACTTGCTGCATGTGAACTCTTACTTGCGGCATGTGTGTGGGATCTAGTTCCCTGACCAGGGATCGAACCCGGGTCCCCTGCATTGGGCACGTGAGTCTTAACCACTGTGCTACCAGGGAAGTCCCAAGCCATTGGTTTTTTTCCTCCAATTCTAGTTGATAACTTTTGGCTCCAAAGGCGAACCAGAACTCCCAGAATTCTGCCCCCCGGTCCCCCCCACCCCGCAATCTGAATTGCAAACCGTGCTTTGCTGAGCCGGGCAGAAAGGTCCCTGCGCACCTTTGAAGGTCATAATGGCGATTTGGACCCCAGCGCGGTGCAGCCGCCTCAGCCCCTCGGGCTCCGCCTTGCGTTCCTTGTCGCAGAAGTAGAGGCGCGCTGTGAAGATCCTCAGACTCAGATTGGGGTACCCTCTCAGGAAGTCGGCCACGTGCCGCGCGCAGTCATAGCAGGGGCTCCAAGACGTGAACCAGGTGACACGGTAGCACCGCCCGGGGTCCAGGTCCCAGTCGGAGATGTAGCGGAGGAAGAGCAGTTCCACGTGGCATCCCGCCTGGGGAGAGAGCAGAGGGCTCAGTGGAGGGTTACTGACCTTGACTGCCCTGCCGGTAGCTTTACAGTCATTAATTCGTGTCCCTCCCAGGGTGATCTTTTTTGGGGTGTCTGCAGTTTTGTCCTAGGTTACAGGAAGGTTAAGCAACTGCCGGAAAGGACACAGTGTAAGTGGTGAGCCCAAACACTTTGCACTTTTGGCGCTAGGAAGGGAAAAACGCACAGCTTCTCTGTGGAATGGGGAGGATGGAATGAGTTGGGTGAATGAAGGAGAAGCACACTATCTCAGATTTCATTTTTGTTTGAGAAGTCCCTTTTTCTTCCTTGGAGGGGAAGGCAAATGGCTTGGAAGGGCTGTTGATGTAACGTTGTGGAAATACACTGGACCACTAAGTGGAGGTCAGAAAATTTAGGGTTAGGAGATAGATTATGAGACTGACAGGTGAGTGTTGTTTTTTTAAAATTAATTACTCTATTAATTAATTTATTTATTATTTTTGGCTGCATTGGGCCTTCGTTGCAGTGCGCTTTTCTTGTTGCACAGCACAGGCTCTAGATGCTCAGGCTTCAGTAGTTGTGGCTCGTGGGCCCTAGAGTGCAGGCTCAGTAGGTGGGGCACATGGGCTTAGCGGCTCCACGGCATGTGGGATCTTCCTGGACCAGAGATCGAACCCATGTCCCCTGCATTGGCAGGCAGATTCTTAACCACTGCGCCACCAGGGAAAGTCCCTGAGTGTTGTTTTGAGAGGGGTTAATAGGCGCCACTGGGGCTAAGAGCAATTAAATACAGGGTTACCTATATTGTTGTGCTTGGCTGTATTGGACTTTGCAGATATTTTGCGTTTTGAAGGTTTGTGGCAACCCGGTCTCGAGTACGTCTATCAGCATCATTTTTTCCAACAGCATTTGCTCACTTTGTGTCTCTGTGTCACATTTTGGTAATTCTTGCAAATTTCAAATTTTTCATTATTTTATTTGTTATGGTGATCTGTGGTCAGTGATCTTTGTTACCACTATGATTCTCTGAAAGCTTAGATGATAGCAGTTTTTAGCAATAAGCTTTTAAAATTAAGGCATGTACTCTTTAAAAAAAAACTTTTATTTGGCTGTGCCGGGTCTTAGTTGTGGTGCACGGGATCTTTACTTGTGGCATGCTGGATTGGTAGCTGCATGTGAACTCAGTTGCGATGTGGCATGCGGGACCTAGTTCCCCGACCAGGGATCGAACCTGTGCCCCCTGCAGTGGAAGCGCAGAGCCCTAACCACTGGACCGCCAGGGAATTCCCAGCAAGTCCCCTTAATACTGCAGAAAAGTCATTAGTCCCAGAATCTGAAGACCCAGGTTCCGTTTCCTGGCATCGCCACTCTTGTGACTTAAACAAGTCACCCAACTCTTGGATCTCCTGATTCTTCATCAGCGGAATGAAGTTTGGTTGTGAGGATTAAATGAGAGGGAAGGAAAGGGTTGTTAACACAAAAGCTTTCTATGTTTAGAATGTGTCTTATTACCAAATAGGAAAGAGATTAGAATGTAAAACAATTGCAGTGAGATAATTTACACAATACAAATGGAGGCCAAAAAAATTGGAGAGTAAAACTAGCCCTAGAAACTAGCCAGTGTCATTCCACCCATGGATTCTTCCCTGGGATTCCACCAAGACTAGATGTCACTGCATGTTATGAGAGGAAATATTCATTGGCAGAAGAGTATGTGAACCCATCTGGGTTTTGGTGAAGAAGTCTCTTGGAAATGTAATTCTCTGATCTTCAAGTTTTAATTAATGGCTTCCCTGAGTTTTCTGAGGCTCACTATTACGTATGTACTTACTGGCCTCTGATCTAGGTGAGCAGGAAGGAATAGAACTCATTTGGAAGACAGAATGGAGTCATTAATTTTTCCTAAATTTTTCTTCCTTAATTTTTTAAAATTCTAAAGCCACAGTTTGTTTTTCCACATTTAAAATTCAGCTTGAATGAGCTGTATATATTCCCCCAAATCAAAAGCCTCTTTCTTTGGATATCTTCTTTAATCTTAAAGGCAATTTGGATGCTGGGGAAAGGAGAGGAAGTTTTGGGGCAGTTATTCTTGGCATTGAAGCAAGGTGTGGCCTTGATGTGCTCAGCATGATTGGGGAGGACATTAAATGACACCCTTTGGGGTATTTCTATTGTGGTTGCAGGGACATGTAAAAAAGAGATTTGAGGAATCTAGTGGAGACAAATGAAACAGGCTGAAAGTGGTACCATCAGCAGGTGGCTCTAAAAATGCCCTGCTTGGGAAGCAGGTATTAATTGATACCTTGTTTCGAAGGTGCCCAAAGTCCAGTGAGAAGGAGGTGGCGCTATCCCGTCGCTTCACCACGTAGCACAAGTAGGTTTCATGGCGGCCCTTAGCCCAGCGCACGTTTTTGAAGTGGTAAAGAAACTTCCTCCTCTTCATCAGGAGGCTGTGGGTGAGAGGAGGGAGGAAGTGCGGGAGCATCGCTGATCCTCTGGTCACTCCTGGCTTACCTTCAGCTTTTTAAAAAAAATGTGTAATACTTGGGCCAAACCAAAGGAGATGCTCTTGCTTCCCTTTGTTGGATGCCTGAGACTTACTGAGCTTGGAATCCATTACAACCCCCTTATCATGCTTATATTTAAGACCAGTTGAGACAGCAAGAAACCCAAAGCCAAACGGCTCACAGGACAGGCTCCTCCCATGGCTGCCTTCTAGATGCTGATAACTTGGAATTACAAACCTGTTCCCCAGTCCCATAGTGATCTGTTCAGGTTTCCCCTCCAATCTCTATCTAAATGTCCAGCATGGACCTCTAACTCACGGGGTTAACACAGTATTCCCAAATTGCCCTTTCCTGAGCTGCCTCTCCTCTCCTACCGACTTTCCGTCCCAAGTAACCAGGCTAAAAGCTTGGAATCATTTTTGATTCTCCTTCACTCCTCATATTGAATTAATTTATTAATCATCTAAATTTATTGAGTCAAACTTTCAAATATTTCTGGATTTGTTCCTGCTCTACTTCCTCTGTTCTCTGCTTCAGTCCAAGCTCTAATCTTTCCCTTTATCCGTTGTCCTGACCTCTTAACTGGTCTCTCTGCCCGCAGTCCCTTCAAAATAACATTTTCCACGAGGTGCCTGAGAGATCTCACAAAAGCCCAGGTGTGGGCCTGTCATTCTGATACCGAAAAAGCCCCTAACTTCCGCTGGTAGAATAAACTCCAAACTCTTTAATGCAGTAAAGCTTTTACATCTGGACATCAATCTACATTTCTAGCCTCGTTTCCTACTATTTTCTCTTTTCTGCATCACTTCAGCCTCCCCGCCATGCCTGCAGCAGGCAGGACCCCTGGCACTAGTCTTTTCTTTCCAGCCACCTGACTGCAAGCTTCCCTGCCTTTTTTTCCACTGGGCAAAACCTACCCATCCTTCAAAGCCTTAATCACAATTTCAGACCTTTCTCACTGCCACTATGCCAAAATTTCTAGGCAAAATCGAACATTAACAGCAACAAAAAACCCTCCCGTAGTTTTCCTACTGTTCTCCGCTTATCCTTATCAAAGCATTCAACCTTTGTTATCAATTGATTGCTACATCTGTCTCCTCAATTAGAATTTCTGTGTTTTGAGTCAGGAAGTGTCACTTTTTGAGTCATGCTTTTTAAAAATATGTCAACTTGCATACTACTAAAAAGTAGAAAGTTAAATTTTTTAAATGCTTAACCAGTATATCTAGTGATAATTAGACATACTATCTAATGATAATTACTGTTAATATACTTACGTTTTTCGTTCTAGTCTTTTTTATAGGCATGTATTTATAGGATTTAGATTAGGCTGATTTCCTGTGTAAATTTGTAATATAACCTAAATATTTTGCAATGTTCTTCACACACGGGTGTGTGTGTGTGTGTGTGTGTGTGTGTGTGTGTGTGTGTGTGTGTGTGTGTGTGTGTGTGTGTGTGTGTGTGGGCAGGGCGGGTTAGGGGAGGGGCGGATTGCACTTTGTTTCCCAGCACAGTGTCTTGCATATCATAAGCACTAAATTGAGTTGAATTTGTGGAAATACTCTCTAACACAAGTTTCTTTGTAGTTGTGAACACACCACAAGCTATACAGTGCGGTTGACACCAAAGCATCAGGAGTGTCCCTGGTTTTTGTCCTTGGACTTTTCCAGAAATGTACTTATCTAATCTGTGGAGAGAATGTTGCCACCTAGTGGCACTGAGCAGAAGTGCAGAGGACTTGTCAAAGTAATGACCTAGTCAGTAATTTGAATACGGTTTGCTGGTAAGAGAATTGAAACTTTTTTCAATTTTTTTTTTTTTACATTGAGGTATAATTTACATACTTCGCCCATTTAAAATGTACAATTCTATGAATGTTGGCAGATAACTGCTGCCACAGTCAGGATACAGAACATTTTCAGGGCACCCCTCCCCCACAAGTTTCCTCACCCAACTTTTCAGTCAATTCTTCCCCTCCCTCCCAGGCAACCACTAAACTGCTTTCTGCAACTATAAATTATTTTCTAGAATTTCATATAAAGCACACATTATTTCCTCCTTTGTGTCTGACTTCTTTCACTAAGCATGTTATGACTGTGACATTCATTCCTGGTGTTGCATCTATCAGTATAGTTTGTTCTTTTTTACGGCAAAGCAATATTCCATGGCTTAGATACAGCACATTTCGTTTAGTCATTCACCTGTTGATGGACGTTTGGATTGTTTCCATTTGGGGCTATTGTGAATAAAGCTTCTACATTGATGTACTAGTCTTTGTATGGACATACGTTGATTATTGATATTTTAATAATGAAATACAGGAGATAGACCCTGAAGTCAAGTTCTCAAATGTCACTCTTATTAAGTAGATAAGCAAGTGCTGGAGATTTTTAAAGCTCTTGCAATTTGAATGTCTTCCTCACACACATGAAGGTTATTGGAATCCACTTTTTTTTTTTTTTTGGGCCATGCCGCAGGGTATGTTGGATCTTAGTTCCCCCACCAGAGATCGAACCTGTCCTCCCTGCAGTGGAAGCACGATATCTTAACCACTGGGCTGCCAGGTAAGTCCCTGGAATCCACTTTAAATCCTGAGGCAGAGATGGTGGTACATCTAAATCACCAGTATATACATTACGTATGTGAAACCGTATAAAAATTAGTCAGTCAGATTTTTAGAATTAAAAATGCACATTTGACAGGAATCCGAAATGGATGCTAACAAAGATCTAATAATAATTGGCTTAATTTAATTAATTTATTATTATTATTATTATTATTTTGCGGTACGCGGGCCTCTCACTGCTGTGGCCTCTCCTATTGCCAGAGCATAGGCTCCGAGCACGCCCAGCCGCTCCGCGGCATGTGGGATCTTCCCGGACCAGGGCATGAACCCGTGTCCCCTGCATCGGCAGGCGGACTCTCAACCACTGCGCCACCAGGGAAGCCCAATTGGCTTTATTTTAAACTGATAATAATTTACACGGTGATCACCACAGCACTACCTCTGTTACTATTACGATTGTTAAATAATTAACATAATCAGCCTCAGCATAGAACATAAACCGAATACATAATACATGCTTAATAAATACTGGAGTGGAAGAAAAAACATTCTGTCTTTCGGGCCCAGTTTTAAATAGATTAAGCATAATTTCTTCATATCTTATTCATTCATAATTCATATTCATAATCTATACCAGTAAATTCCTTTTACATTTAACCTGTCTTCCTGGAGTGTGTGGATGTGAAGTGGAGGAAGGGGGACTATATGATGCACTGCAGGTGGTGTGGGAGCCCTGTTCCATGAGGAGTAAAAAAGTGTCCTGGGAGTATGAGAAAGGACAGGACATAGACTAAGGGATTCAGATAGCCTTCTGTCTCCTACCCCACATGAAAATACAGTAGCTCTGTTTCCGTCAGAAGTTACCAGTCACAGTGAAGTGAATTGCATGACTATGGCCTTGTTAATTAACTATCTTGATCCATCACTTTCTTTTACTATAGCTGGGGGCCTATGTCCAGCACCCTATGCTCCTCTGGTTTCTCTTAAGTGTTCGGAGGACTCAGCAGAGACAGTCTGTAAGGCCTGCAGGTTGACAGCTGCACAGGACAGCTGTGTTCCCTGAGGCAGAACACTGGCTGCATCCCCAGCAATGCAAACCGGAGACAAATGGGTCAAAAATAATCGTGACAAGGTCACCGTCTCCCGCCGTGTGCCATTACTACTGTGCTCTGCAGATAGTATTTTCCTTAATGAAAATCACGTATTTCCCTTTTTCTCCTGTTGAATTTCATCTCCTTTGCCTTCTCTGACTTTCTCTGAATTGCAGCTCTGATTTTACCATTGCTTTGCATTTCATTATTTACAGGTATCTCCACCGAGACTTTTTTCTCTTTTACCTCAGATTAGTTTTCAAAATCTCACTGTAAACTGAGCTGACATTTGACATTTTTGCCCTCAATTTTCTGAAGGACATTGAATCTACCCTTAAGATTCTTAGCTCTGTAGTTTAAATTCTTTGTAAAAGATTAATTTGAGATAAAGTATGGATTAGGTGTAAATTTTCCTACATTTGCAATCATCAAAAATAGGACTAGATTAAGTTCTATGACAATAACATACTTGTCATAAAGTTCATGTGAAGACATTGTGAAAATCTTACAAAAGACACTGAAGAAGTAAGTTAAGTCATGTCTGAAGAAATGGAAAGACTAGGTAAATAATAAATACCATTTGCCTAACAATTGGGCCTTTAATATTAAATAAGTTGCTGGACTGATTTATCTCCTTATAATAGTAGACAGAGTCATAGTGACCTGCAAGCAATTAATTTTGAATATTGGCATTTAAAAAATAATTTCTTGACTGTGTAATTATTCAGTAAAGTCTCCCTAGTAAAGCTTTTCTTCAAGGAGTTTCATAGTTGAATGTTTACAGAATGATTACATAGTATTACATAGTATTACATAGTATTACATAGTATTGCTATGAGCTTTTCATGATTTCAGTCTCTTAACATTTGCTTGGTTCATATTACTACCAGAAACTAGTTCTAACTGCAAGGACAAGTCAATGCCTAGTGCATAAAAGTTCTTTTGACTATGGGAAGAAAAGAGAAAGAGACAGTTGGGTGGAAAGCATGTTAAGATCTGAACAGAAGATGAGACAGAACTAGAAAAATAAATGTGCATCTTGACCAAGCAGATCTTGTGAGTCAGACAGTGACAGGGGAGAAGGGGAGAGTTTACCCATCTTATTACTCAGATTTGCTCTGAGAGGAAGGCCAAACACAACCACCCACGAGCCGGCTGCTTTACCTGTCCATGGTGGACTCCAGCGTGGCTTTCTTGGCTCCCTGAAAGTCTTAGGAAGGGAAGCTTTCCTCCAGCACTGCTGCTGCTCTGGCTGACAGTGCATGGGCCCTACACATTCAAATTTGAACTCAGTCCTTGACGCCCCTCCCCACAACAACATTACCACCACCAGGCAGCCTTCCTCCTGTGTGGGTCCAGTGAAGATGGGCGGGGTTTTCACAGGCCAAATCACATAGTTCAAATGATTGGGGGCCACTCTGCCTAATGCGTAGGTTCCTTTAGGGCTGCCTCTTTAAAAGTCCAGTCCATGCTCCACAGGTAATATAGATCAGGAGACGGGAGGAGTAGTCAGTTTGTAAATTGTAATCATGGTAAAGTGATATCTTTAATTTTAGAAGCATAATAATAATCGTAGTAACTTTATTTATTTATAATTTTTATTTATTTAATTTATTTATTTTTGGCTGCGTGGGGTCTTCGTTGCTGTGCACGGGCTTTCTCTAGTTGCAGCGAGCGGTGCGGTGCGCGGGCTTCTCATTGCCGTGGCTTCTCTTGTTGTGGAGCACGGGCTCTAGGAGCGTGGGCTTCAGTAATTGTGGCACACGGGCTCAGTAGTTGTGGCTTGCCGGCTCTAGAGCGCACGCTCAGTAGCTGTGGCGCACGGGCTTAGTTGCTCTGTGGCATGTGGGATCTTCCCGGACCAGGACTCGAACCCGTGTCTCCTGCATTGGCAGGCGGATTCTTAACCACTGTGCCACCAGGGAAGCCTGTAACACTTATTTAAAGGCATCTTGTGTTCCATCAGCCAAAAGCATCTATTCCCTCATTTAATTACACAATATCTCAGAGTCTCAGTAGAGACCAGCAGTAACTGCTCCTGCTTTGTGGCCGGGCAAGTAAACCCAGTTATATAGGACTTAGGACAGAGATTTTGCTTCCCAAACCGCTTCTTTGATTGCCTTACAAGAATTGCTAGAAGACTAGATGTTTACACCAAAGGATTTTTGCATAAGCCATGTTTTCCACAAACATGGAAGCCATATTCTAATTTAAAGTCAGAAGCAGCAGCATCTCAAAGAACAAAAAAAAAAAAGATTTGTTTCATCAGAATCAGCATCTAAATGCCTGCACTGAACTTGGAAAACAGGTCGGGCTTTTCAAATAAGAGGCTTTAAATTCCTTCCCTCATGCAAGCTGGTCTATTAAAGATTTTGCTTCTCCCTCCTACCTGAGGCCGTATGCATTCTATTTATTCATTCAGTAGAAACTTAATACCCACTAGATGATAGAAACTGTGCTGGTGTTACAATAGTGAGCAAAGCGGCAAGGGTTTCTGCTCTCTTCCTGCCTCAAGGCTTTGAATACCATCTCTACATTGATGATCCCCCCAATCTGTAGTTCTAGGCTGGACCTCTCCCTTGAACTCAAGGCAAGTATGTCCATCTTCCACCTCAGCATCTCCATCTGATTGTCTGATGGGCATTTCAGACACGGCTGAAACTGAGCACCTGTTCTCTCTCCCAACATATAACCTGCTCGTTTTGCTGCCTTCCCTGTCTCAATGGCATCAGTGGCAACGTCATTCTTCCCATTGCTCAGGCCAACCTGGCCGTCTTCTTGATTGCTCTCTTCCTTTTAAATCCCATGCCCAGGGGGAAGGCGGGGGGTGAGGGCAGGGAGGGATAGACTGGGAGTTTGGGATTGACATGTACACACTGCTATATTTAAAATAGATAACCAACAAGGACCTGCTGTATAGCACAGGGGACTCTGCTCAATATCCTGTAATAACCTCAATGGGAAAAGGATTTGAAAAAGAACAGATGCATGTATATGTACAACTGAATCACGTTGCTGTACACCTGAAACGAACACAACATTGTTAATCAACTATACTCCAATATAAAAAAAAAATTAAAAAATAAGTAAATCCCATGCCCAAATCCTGTTCACTGACCACTTTCACCACCTCCAGGTCTAAACAACCTGGATGGTGACATTCAGCCTCTCAACTGGTCTTCCTTTCTTCAATTACAGACTATTCTCTGCACAGCAATCCTTCTGAAATATTTAATTTGTTTATTCTATTTTAAAATTTTATTTATTTATTTATTTTATTTTGGTTGCACTGGGTCTTTGTTGTGGCAGGCGGGCTCCTTAGTTGTAGCATGTGAACTCTTAGTTGCAGCGTGCATGTGGAATCTAGTTCCCCGATCAGGGATCAAACACGGGCCCCCTGCATTGGGAGCCTGGAGTCTTAACTACTGCGTCACCAGGGAAGTCCCCTGAAATATTTTAGTTCATGTCTCTCTGCTCTCAAAACTCTCCATGGTCCCTCATTTTCTCAATAATAGCCAACATCCTTACAGTGGGTCACCAGACCCTCTACCACCTGCCCCTGCCATGCCTCTCTCGTTGCACAAAGAACACAGAGGAGCAAAGAATACTTGCTGGCCCTTCTGCCTGGAATGCTACTCCCCTGTATATTATTACAGCTTGATCCCTTATCTTTTTTTTTTTTTTTGCGGTACGCGGGCCTCTCACTGTTGTGGCCTCTCCCGTCGCGGAGCACAGGCTCCGGACGCGCAGGCTCAGGGGCCATGCCTCACGGGCCCAGCCGCTCCGCGGCATGTGGGATCTTCCCGGACCGGGGCACAAACCCGTGTCCCCTGCATCGGCAGACCTCTCAAGCACTGCGCCACCAGGGAAGCCCTGATCCCTTATCTTTACTCAAATACTCCCTCGTAGTTGAGGCTTTTTCTTGTCCCATATCTAAAATTTCAACTATATCCCATCATCCTGACCTTTCCTTTTCCCTTTTCCTAATGTATACTTCTCTTTAGCACATGTCACTTAAAATACAGTATTATCTATGTTCATTGAGCCTTAGGTCCATGACAAGAGGATTTTTTGGTCTGTTTCTTTTTTACCCACATGGAAAAAAAGTACATAGTACCTGGTATAATAAACACTGAAAAAAGTGTTGAATGAAACCAATAAGGATCTCATGGAAGTTAAATTCAAGTGGGGAAGAGACATTAATTAAGTAATTGCATTCACATGTAAATATATAATTAAAACAGTGATGTTTAATATGAAAGAAAAGTACACATCTCATAACAAGAGACCTAACTGGCCGAGGGACCGGTGAGAGCACTCCTGGTTGGGAGGTGGTGATAGCTCTCCTCTCAGTCAAGATCCTTTTTAGATTATGGAAGGAAGGAAGTATATGCTGTTTCCTCTCTACATTTCATGCCCAACTCAGAAACTTTCTAATCACATCCTTTGTTAAACCATAGAACTCTACCCTTCCCTATTTGTCCTGCACCTGTCCTCACCCATCAATACCAGAACTTTAAGGGGAATTTCTGAAGTGAGCATTAATTCAAATAACAGCTAATGCTTTGAATTCTTATTATGGTTAGGTTTGTGCCAAGGCTTTAAATACAAGCTAGACAAATTTAGGAAAACTGGTGGTGGGGGAATTCTCTTGTAAGCTCCTGAGTTGTGATCAAGGTCACTGATTCTCTGGATTGTGAATTCTTTGCTCTAGTGTGGGTCCCCAGAGGGGGATGGCATGATGCTAGTCCACTCTAAAGGACTCTCTGGGAGAGGGTGGATTGAATGTGGGCCAAGCCTCACTTCCCTTTACAATGACTTTCCTCCAGTACAACCACACTAAATTGTAAAGGTGCAGCAGGTTTCAATATTTATTTCTTTATTTGGCTGCATGGGGTCTTAGTTGTAGCACGCGGGATCATTCGTTGCAGCACGCGGGCGCAGTAGTTGCAGCATGCGGGCCCTCTAGCTGGGGCGCATGGGCTTGGTTGCCCCGCGGCACGTGGGATCTTAGTTCCCCGACTAGGGATCGAACCCTCGTCCCCTGCTTTGGAAGGTGGATTCTTAACCACTGGACCACCAGGGAAGTCCCAAGGTACAGCAGGTTTTACCGAAGTTTGGAGAGCCAAAGGGAATGATACATGTGAGAGAAAGAGAAGTCACATACATTAATTCATTGACATATACATTAATACATTAATTATGGCTTTCTATAGTTTGAATATTTGCAAGAATTAAACTCTACACAGGAGCTCTGCTCATGACCAAACCCCACTCCTAGCCTTGCTCCCCTGTCTTCACGTCCACTCCTCTGTTATAAAACCCTACGCTGTGTTGTCATGGGTTATTCTCACCCAAGGATCTAAGCTTCCTCTCTATACATTCTTTTCTCCAAGTCTAATTATCTGTGGAATAATTCCTCAGGGCACCAGAAAGACAGGAGATGGTCACCTTTGGCATGAACAGATGAGTGAGGAACATAGGGACGGATAGTTTTCAAAATTCTTCTGAAAGGAATTCCCTGGCCGTCCAGTGGTTAGGACTTTCACTGCCAGAACTTTCACTGCCGAGGGTGCGGGTTTCATCCTTGGTGGGGGGAACTGAGATCCCACAAGCCCTGCATCACAGCCAAAAAAAACAAAACTAAAGTTCCTCAGCAGAAGACAAGGTGGGATCATACAAGGGCATGGAAAAATGTGATCCTTTGTTTCCTCAGATATGAGTTGCACTTTTATCCTATTATCAACCGATTGTCCAGAGAACAACACACACACACACACACACACACACACACACACACACACACACACACACACTTGCAAATAATAAATATTAATTCTCAGAGATGGTAACATCTTTAAATCCAAAAACTAGAAAAAAATTTCCTAGCTGCCCCAGTGGGAAGACCCCTTACTGATACTGCAGGCGGTAACTTCACATGATTAGGCAAAACTGTATTAGCTCCTTTTGTATATTCTCTCTTTTCAAATTATGACTTTTTGTTCCAGCCAGAAATAGGAAAATAGGCCCATTGATGATGCACATGCTTCTCTTTTGTTTAGTTTTGGCTTGGTGTGCTTTCTTGGATTTTAACCTCTCCCCCCACCTTGGATGCCCTGTGCGTGGCATGTGGGATCTTAGTTCCTCGACTAGGGATCCAACCCATTCCCCCTGCAGTGGAAGTGCAGAGTCTTTAACTACTGGGCTGCCAGGGAAGTCCAACCATTTTTAAAGGCACGATTCAGTGGTGTTAATTGCATTCATAACGTGCAACCATCACCACTCTCTGTTTCCAAAACTTTTCATGACCCCAAAAAGAAAACCCATAATCATTAAGGCAAAACTCACCATTCCCTCTGCCATCCAACCCCTGGTCATCTCTATGAATTTGCCTATTCTAAACACTCATAAGTGGAAACATGCAGTCTTCGTCCTTTTGTGTCTGCCTTATTTCATTCTGCATAATGTTTTCAAGATTGATCCGTGTTATAGCATGCAGCAGACCTTCATTCCTTTTTATGGTCAGCCTTACTTCAAAACCCATGCAATGCTGTCATGCTGGTAAAATCAACCCTGCAGATATTATCCGTTGACGATATCCGTTTAGAAAACTTCATCAGAGCTGCACAGAGGGGTTTTTTCCCCGTATTACTGTGTCTTTAAAATTGGGTTTGGCTGCATATGTCAGGCAAACTCAACAGATTGTTTATGCAATCTATTGCTTATTGCTTATGCAATCTAAAAATGATACAATTTCTCTCCCACATAGAAAATGTAGACTGTTGGCCTAGTGAGTAATTAAATCTAAATCTAATTGAAGCATGGACTTTGGAGCTCTTTGTTTTGTCAAAAGAGTCTCTGTTGGCCACTTTGAGCCAGAATGTTTTCCCATCTCTCAGTTCAATGATGGAACGTGAGTCTTAGCCAGGCAGCAAAGAGAAATAAAACACTACATATTGGGAAACATACAAGACCAGGCAGTATGGGAGAGAATAGAGAAAGGTGGCCATCAAGTCAGTTCCTCCAAATTAGTTTCCAAAGCAGAATTATCTGCAGATATTTATTCTATTTTATAAAATAGATTTGATAGGGTTGGCAGAATCTAATAAACACAAAATAGTCGATGTACATTTTTGTATCCTATCTCCTGTTTTGAAAATCTTACTTTTCAGTGTATAGGCTACATAAAGAAGATTCTCTCCAACATACACAAATGTTTTAGATATCCAGTACTTGAAAATGAAGGTGCTAGGGAGGAAAAAATATCTACTGTGTTTGTTTTGATGTTCTATCCCTTCGGGGGCAACTCAAAAAGTGCTTCTATAAGTAATTTATAAAAAGCAGGGCTTCCCTGGTGGCGCAGTGGTTGGGAGTCCTCCCGCCGATGCAGGGGACGCGGGTTCGTGCCCCGGTCCGGGAAGATCCCACATGCCGCGGAGCGGCTGGGCCCGTGAGCCATGGCCGCTGGGCCTGCGCGTCCGGAGCCTGTGCTCCGCAACGGAAGAGGCCGCAAAAGTGAGAGGCCCGCGTACCGCAAAAAAAAAAAAGCATCTTTGAAAACTGACATTCATTCAATATTTATTGAAGGCCTATTATGAGAAAGCTGAGCTTTGAAGGGGAACAATTATGCACATTATAGTTAAAGGAATTTATAATTTTGTTTAAACTTTAAAATAGACAATACTGGAACTTCCCTGGTGGTCTGGTGGTTAAGAATCTGCCTTCCAATGCAGAGGACACGGGTTCTATCCCTGGTTGGGGAACTAAGATCCCCCATGCCATGTGGCAACTAAGCCTGCGTGCTCTAGAGCCCGCGTGCTGAAACTACTGAGCCCATGTGCCGCAACGAAAGATCCTGCATGCCGCAACTGAGACCCAATACAGCCAAATAAATACATAAATAAATAAAAATAAAATAGACAATACTTAAAATGACAATATAAAAAAACTAAATGTCAATAAAAGACTAAAAATGACAGAATCATAGCATCTCAAAGTTGAAGGGACCTTAGCGTTCATCTAGCCCTGTGCTTCTCAAAATGGGATACACATATCTTTACACCTAAATGCGAGTACATGGCAGTATATCAGGGAGTAGGTCAAAACTACAAGATAAACAGGTCATGTTATCCTAGAGCATAAAAGTTTTCCAAAGATATGGGGAAAATGGTGTTTGTATTTAAAATTATTTAGAGTAGAATATAATATGCATGTTAGTTTTCCTTACACGTATGCTTTTCCCCATTACCCTCTATCACCCCCATTTAAAAAGTAAAATTCCTCATGACATGGAAGGTTTCAACAATTTTTATTCTCCCCATATGGAGAGTAAGCCCACATCTGGCAGACGCACAGGTAAATAGAGGATCATGTAAAAGAGAAAACATAGATTCCAGGGAAATTTCAGCCCAACATGGGGGGCGGTTTGAGATTATAGCCTCAGATACTCAGCATTTCTTATTTTTACTCTTCTTTATAGGACAGTTTAATGGGAAAAACAAATAGAGAACCAATGATTCCACAGTTCTTTGTAGAGAATTTTCGCTAAAGCATCCCAAACAGTGGTCTCCTACCCTCTTGTTTAATCCCATTAACAGGACACCATTGCCCACTTGGTGCCATGAGCTCAGAGGAAGGAGAGACTCCATAATCTAAAGCTTCATAATAGACCTAGTTTTTTTTTTTTTTTTATAAATTTATTTATTTATTTATTTTTGTCTGAGTTGGGTCTTTGTTGCTGTGTATGGGGTTTCTTTAGCTGTGGCGAGCGGGGGCTACTCTTCGTTGCACTGCACGGGCTTCACATTGCGGTGGCTTCTCTTGTTGCAGAGCACAGGCTCTAGGTTCGCAGGCTTCAGTAGTTGTGGCATGTGGGCTTCAGTAGTTGTGGCCCACGGGCTTAGTTGCTCCACAGCATGTAGGATCTTCCCGGACCAGGGCTCGAACCCGTGTCCCCTGCATTGGCAGGCGGATTCTTAACCACTGCACCACCAGGGAAGCCCTAGACCTAGTTCTTGATTGAGACTCTGATGAATGTATAAAATTTTAATAAATACAGAGTACAGACCAGAGAGTTTCTGGAGAACAGTCTTGAAGATAGACTTGGGCCCTACAACTGGACCTTTCACCTGTGAAACACAGGACGTTGGGAAAGAATTCTTCGCAAAGTCATTCCAAGAATCTACGTAGCTTTACTGTGTGAATGAGAAAGCACGGTATCTGGAATACATGAATATGCTTGATAAAATTTCTCATCCTCTCTCCAAGGGGCAGAAAACATAAAGGCAGGACTATAGGAATGGGCTTCCTATGTTTTAGTAACAAGTAGCTTATTCTGGTTTGAGTGATGGCTCATAACAAAAAATAATGACAGATAAAAATGAGATGACATTCACAGTTCATATAAGCTGCTTAAGGAATGCTTTCTAACAAAATGGAGACTTAAATAACTTGCATAATGGCTGTAAAAAAATTATTAAAGAGGCATGATTCATCCAGCATAAGGAAATAACTTTATTTCTCAGAAATCTGTTGTTCCTGCTCACCTTTCTTCTATTAAAGGAAGGAAAAATACATCTCTTATGATGACAATAGCATTTTTCATTCCTGGAGATTTGGAGTTAGTGAGATTAAAAGAAACAATTTTGTGAGGTTTCCTTCAGCTATTTTGAAAGTTATTTTCCTTACTAACTACCCTCTCCCCTCACCAACTTCTCTTGAAAAGTTAAAAACCACAGAAACAACATGACTTGGAAATTGTGCCTCTGGTGTCTGAGTTAAGTCTTGGACATCTGGACTTCACCATGGGTAACCTTCATGAGAAGAACAAAACAAGGTGGTGGGGTTTCGTTATGGCCAGTGTGTGAGGCCAGAAGGCCCCCTGGGAATTCTTCAGGGTATCCATTCCTGTGTCTGAGAGATGAGATGCTCAGACAATGACTCCCCAGACCACTATTTCTGGACACCAGGTAGATTGTTCAATATGATACTTTGTTGTTTTTGAAAAGAGCCCAAAAAGGTTTCCACGTGGGTTAAAGTGTGGTTTTTGGAGTGCTTCAACTTCTGCATTTCCCAATTTTTGTTTTTCTCACTTTACTGCCAGGCACATTACTGAATTTCTCTGGGGGTATGAAGAAGTTGAGGGACATATACAGGAATTACTCACTCGGCTTCTGCTGTGCAGCTGCCCAGGACTTATCGAGGTTGAGAGAACAAATAAATATTCATCAAAAGCCTGGGGTTGGTCAAAGGTCTAAAAGAGCTATTTTTGATGGGAACATTAACCAAAGCTTCTTTGATCACACACATACAAGAAAGAATAAAAAGTTAGGTTTCTATAATCAAACATATGAAAACTTGAATTCTGTCCCACCATTTCCTAGTGAATTGTCTTTGGGTGTTGCCTGATGCCATATGTTTTTTAGTTTCCCCATGTATAAAATGTGAATAAATAATAGTAATAATAGCTAACCATTTTTGTGCACTTAATTTATGCCAGGTTCTGTGCTAAGCATGTTGCATATATTATCTCACTTAAGTCTAAGAGGTAGGAACTATTATCTCAATTTTCAGATTTGAACACTGAGGCCCAAAGAGTTGAAATCATTATCTTATGATTGCTAAAAATAATTTAAAATCAGTGGCTCTGCATGTGGCCTAGTGCAGGGAAGGTATGCCATAAGAACAACTACTTTTATAAAACAGTATCTTCTAGGGACTTCCCTGGTGGCGCAGTAGTTAAGAATCCACCTGCCAATGCAGGGGACACGGATTTGAGCCCTGGTCCAGGAGGATCCCACATACTGCGGAGCAACTAAGCCCATGCGCCACAACTACTGAGCCTGTGCTCTAGAGCCCACGAGCCACAACTACTGAGCCCGTGTGCCACAACTACTGAAGCCTGTGTGCCTAGAGCCTGGGCTCTGCAACGCGAAGCCACCGCAATGAGAAGCCCGCACACTGCAACGAAGAGTAGACCCTGCTCACCCCAACTAGAGAAAGCCCGCACACAGCAACAAAGACCCAACACAGCCAAATAAATAAATAAAATAAAAATTTAAAAAAAGTAGTATCTTCTAATATCTGATAATATTAAGGAGGCCAGATACTTGAAAAAATAAATTATTGTCATCAAAGTTAACTCCTCCCATGGTTCAAAATTTTCTGATTAGCAATAAAATATGAGTGCATAATTTTGAGGTTCTCATACTTTGAGGTTTGAGCAAGTGTATAAAATTGCATGTTCCAGTGTTTAATCCCTGAAGATTTTTTTTGACTCAGTGATTCTGGAGTGCAGCCCAGGACTCTTGCCTTTTCAACAAACTGCACCACCTGGGAAGTTCTGGTAAAGATATCTTGATAAAAACAGCTCTAAAATGAATAAGGGACAGGTTCTGAAGTAAGGATAACAGATTAAATGTTACCTGCAGAACTGCTATTCTCTACTCTGTCTAGTGACCAACACTCATTGGTATCAGATCATCCCCTCTAGGAAGTCCTGGCACCATATTGGCAAATTCTTCCTCCTTGGATCTCACCTTTTTTGAAGATCTGTGTTGATCACTGCATTCTGCAATAATCATTCCATCACTACTAATTAGATCACATCACCTTTTCTTTTTTTAAAAAAAAATTATTTATTTTATTTATTTATTTTTGGCTGCGTTAGGTCTTAGTTGCGGCACGGGGGATCCTTCGTTGCAGTGTACAGTCTCCTCTCTAGTTGTGGTGGGTGAGCTCCAGAGCTTAGTAGCTGTGGTGCACAGGCTCTCTAGTTGTGGCGTGGGCTCCAGAGTGCGCGGGCTCTGTAGTGTGGCATGTGGGCTTAGTTGCCCCGTGGCATGTGGGATCTTAGTTCCCTGACCGGGGATCAAACCCGCATCCCCTGCATTGGAAGGTGGATTCTTTACCACTGGGTCACCAGGGAAGTTCCCACATCACCTGTTGATTTAACTAAATTCAGTATCTTTGCGATTTGAGAAACAGCTTCTTGATATCAAATAGTCCCAAATTCCTTAGTGTGTGAACCTGGTTTCCTCCCCCCAACAAGACCCCCATGTTTTTCACCACCACCAACCCATCCACACGTTGGCTAAATGCACCACCAAGATCTCTTCAGTTTGTTACCAGAGGGCAGGAAGAGTCAATTTCCTCAGCGCAATTAGAAACTCAGTACACTCAGCACCTTGGTTACTTTATTCAGCATGGCCCTGCCTCTCACATGTCCTGGTTACTTTAGACCTCCATCCAGAGGTTCCTTAAAGGAGGTATGGCTACAACATAAAAAGTGAAGTAGAAGTTCTTCCTATTAGTAACTTATGTCCTATATGGATAACCTTAAATCCTGATTATGGCAGACACAAAAGGCCACCCAGTGTATGATTCCGCTTATATGAAATACCCAGAGTAGATAGATCCAGAGAGGCAGAAAGCAGATTGGTGGTTATGCAGGCGCTTGAGGGAGCAGGGAATAGTTATGACTGCTTAATGGATATTGGATTTTCTTCTCAGGGTGATGAAAAAAGTTTTCAAAGTAGATAGAGGGGGTAGTTGAACAACAATGTATGCGTTAAATATCACTGAATTTTATACTTTAAATGGTTATTTTTATGTCATGTGAATTTCACCTAAATAAAAAATTTTAAGAGTCCTGATTAATTCAGAGACTTCAAGGGGCTGAACACCCGGAAAAAGGGTGAGAGTGATGACGGGTATTCTCTCAGCTGTTGGTATGTGAAAGCAGAGGAGAAAGTCCGTAATAAGAGAGGCAAAGGTGATATATACCCTGGAACAGAGGAGAAGAAAGAATAGAAACGGGAATGGGAAGAAAGAACCCAGACAGAAATGGGAAATTCAGTTGCTTACATGGTGCTTACAGGGAACTGAAGGCTGTGGGTGGGACTGTACAAACTTAAGCATCTCTTTGACCCTGAACAAGAGGAAACACAGTATAAATTAAAGCATTGCGTTATCTCTGATCAAAAATAAAAGCTGAAAAGAAAACATGTGCCATTGTAAGAGGTGAAAGTAGAAACAAGTTGAGTAATAAAGACGCTACTCTAATCTCGTTGATGGAAGAGACCACGTCTTACTCATCTTTGTATCCCCAGCACTGTGCCGGGCTCAAAAGCCGTTGACCTAAAGATAATGACTCACACTGACGTGGGGGCCTATGTGCCAAGTGCTATTCTTTCTTTTTTTAAAAAAAATTTATTTGGCCGCATCGGGTCTTAGTTGCGGAACATGAGCTCTTCATTGGGGCATCTTTCGTTGTAGCGGGCTTGGGCTCAGTAGTTACGTTTTGCGAGCTCTAGAGTGTGCGGGCTTAGTGGCCCCGCAGCATGTGGGATCTTAGTTCCCCGACCAGGGATCGAACCTGCGTCCCCTGCATTGGAAGGCAGATTCTTAACCACTGGACCAGCATGGAAGTCCCCCAAGTGCTATTCTAAACATCTAATTCATTTGATCTTAAAATAGTCCCCAGGTTCAAAGACATTGTGCTCTCCTTTTACAGATGAGGAAACTGAGGCACAGAAGGGTTAAGCTCACAATGATGGAGTCGGGATTGGCACCCATGTGGCCTAGCACAGTGTTTGTGCTCTGAAACACTTTCTCAATTTCCTGAAGAAATCAAAGAAACCACGATGAAAAGGTTGACTAAACTAATTCTCCATCCTTCTGAGAAGAGGAAAAACATGACCATCTTTGGCATTTCGCATGTTCTCCCACGTTCTTCTAACCAGATCCATGGCTCACAACTAGTGGCTGTCTCCACAAAACTCCAGAGAAGCACAGTTGCGGGTAGTGCGTGTGGTGTATGAAAGCAAAACGGTCGCCTGCAGTTCCCTTACAAACCTTTAGCAAGCTAGTAGACTACCTCTGATTTCTAAACAAGATGTTATTGAGTTTTCCTTTTGCAACTGAATGAGCATTAACCTGAGTTTTAGAACTTAGTTCAGGCATGGTTCTGCCACACTAAATTTCATCTGGTCAGTGGGGCTCTTCATTTCTCTAAACCTTGTTCCCCGTCTGAAAAATAGGAACAATGATCCCTCTGCTGCCCGCCTCACAGGGTCACTCTCAAAATGCAATAATGATGTTTGTTAAAATGAATGAACAAACAAAACACCTGGCAGAGCAGTAGGCTCCAACGTGCGAGGGAACTTTGGCCACAACAAGGACCGAAGAGTTCAGGGCCAGGAGCTCGAGGCCAGGACGTCTCCCGAAGGCTGTTTGTCAAGCTGTACAGGTTTCTGGCCAACCAACTCCACCTTCAGCCAAGTTGTGCTGAAGAAGTTGTTTATGAGTTGCTCTAACGAGCTGCCCCTGTCCCTTTCCTGGATGGTCGGGAAGATGAAGTTTCCTGACTGGGAAGACAGAATGGCTGTGGTTATGGGAGTTATACCTGACGATGCACGTGTCTCAGTATAACCCCCAAACTGATGATGCACACCTGGCCAAAGTTCAGGTGTGCGCTTCAGGGAAGCAGCCGCGCCCAGAGTTGCATCCCCAAGGCCAGAGACAAGATCCTTACTTTCCATCACCCGGCTCTGGACTCCCCCAAGAGCTGCGGCACCGTCCTGCCCTCCGGTCCTCTCAAGGGTTGCAAAGTGTCCAGGTGTCTGGGCGAGGCCCAGGGAACACTGCACAGCTCCACCCATCCTGTCTGCTCTCCAAGCACCACAGGCCGACCCGCCAGCCGCTGCTACAAAAACGAACCTGCCCTGCTAAAAGATTTCTGGATACTTAAAAAATTAAATTTAAATTAGGAAGCTCAAACTGTTGAGAAACTAGCATCGGTGGCACTGTACACCCTTAGCAGGCTTCCATATACCTCTCCACGCAAAAGCTAATCCACAAGGGTGATCTCACTTTGTCACAAGAGAAAGAAAGGAGAGTCAGCCTGCTCAAGGACAGTTAGGGAGAAACCAATCGGCTTAACTAGGAAAAAAGTCCCATAGTTTTACTACATAATAGTCTTACAGGCGCCAAACCTTTGAATACATGGTCTTGTTAATCCCCAGAACGACTCATAAGGCAGATGTATCACCACCAATTTACAGTTATAACAGAGGTTATCACCTTAGGACCACACAACGTGGGTGCTAATCAGGACCGGCCCGGAAACCAATATCAAGTCTTTATATTACTTGAAACAAACAGGATGATACAAAGGCACCTGATTTAGGGTCTAGATACCCTGTGTTTAGATGATATAATTTTTAGTTTGTTTTTTTTTTACATGGCAAGAGAAATTATTCTTGTCCTATGTCATTAGAACATACTGTGATTCTTCTGAATTGTAATTTAATTATTCATAATTAAATTTAATTATGAATTATTGTACTTATCAATTTATTACACCTTGTCAGGTCTTTCGATGCTGGGTAGCTAATGGCAGAGAAAAGAGCACAGTTATTTAACACAATTAAGTTATAGCTCACCTTCCAACAAACAAACTGGTTTCTCTTAATAGCCAATTAAGGAGCTGCCATGCATGATTTTATATGAACTTTTTTTTTTTTTTTTTGCGGTACGCAGGCCTCTCACTGTTGTGGCCTCTCCCGTTGCGGAGCACAGGCTCTGGATGCGCAGGCTCAGCGGCCGTGGCTTACGGGCCCAGCCGCTCCGCAGCATATGGGATCTTCCCGGACCGGGGCACGAACCCGTGTGCCCTGCATCGGCAGGCGGACTCTCAACCACTGCGCCACCAGGGAAACCCTATATGAACATTTTTGAAGTACTTTTTTGTTTTCACATTGATTTTGATGTTAATATTACACATTTTCATAGGCTGATTTGTATTTATATTACTTTATTCTCCTTCCCCCCTAAATCTCACCCATTTTCAAGAATGAATGAATATATGAGGGTTTTTCTATGCAGTTCTCACTACCCTTCTTTGTAACTCCTTGTGTTTGACCATTTGGGACAGAACAACATATTAGGAAAACATATAATGACACAGTTGACACCTCAATGCCCATCAACCCCTTAAGTATAATTCAGGTTATTTTCCATTAAAATATTTCCTTATACTTGCTCAAAGTGCATCTATTACTTTTTAAAAGAGTTGGGGGGAGGTGAGTCTCACAAATGTATGAGATCATTCCGAGTTCAACCCTTATTGATTGGTATGGAACTCCGATAATGTACTCCCCAAAACTACAGAATTACAGATTTATGGCTGGGTAAACACACAGAAAAAAGGAAAAGGGAATGAAAGAGGAAAACACCAGAGACAGAGAAAAGAATTTCAGGACCCCTGAGTTAAGAAAAAGCTAGAATCTTACTGAAAGTGACTGGACAAATTGAAAGAAAAAAAAAAGTTATCAGCTATTTTTTTTAATTTTAAAAATCCATAGCACATATTTTATTAGTATTCCAGGAAATTCCATTGTAATCAACAAATGGAAAGGATTTTATTGTCAATAAGCCCGTGAAACTTAGTTGTTTCATTTTTCCAGATTATGTGGTATGTAGACAGATAGAAGGGATGGGATAAGACCAGCAGTGTCATATATGATTCCACATGGAAGTCCAAGAATATCTTGGGATTTTCTAGATTTTACATATCAGAGAAAATGCTCTGTTTATGTTATGAGATATATTTATAATTTTAATACACAAATAAGTGAATGATCAAAATTGTTCAAGCTATAGTATTTGAATACATTCTCATGGTGGATATATATGCCTCAACCACTATGAAACTCAGACTGTTATTGAAAAGAACCTTTCCCTCTTTCTTTACACTGAATTCAGGGTCTTGCAGATCTTTCATAATTTCTGCTTTGAGATCAGGTGGTGCTGTTGTACTAAAGTTGCAGGTTTCTGTCAAAAAATCCCAAAGCAGGTCTTCATTTTCATTGCTGTCATTAAAACAGTCAGATATGTCCATGGTGGACAGAAGGTCATAACACTCATACTTAATCCCCAACTTGTCCAGCATCTGCACGAGGTCAGATGATGTGACATACTGGCAGAGGTCATCCCGGGGTAAGTGAGATCTGTACTTTTTCCATAGCTTGTCCCAGCCACTGGTTCTGGACACAAGAGTAATGAGAATCTTAGCACTGGTAGCTAAGAGACTGTGGAAGAATTTCAGGGTGGCTGGGATGTCTTTTACATAATACAGCATCTGAATCATATGAATAAAGTCCCACTTCTGAAGTTCTTTTTTCTCCATCATTCTATTTTGATATTCAGGTGATGTCTCCTTATGCCAAGTAAACTTTATGTTCTCGAGGTTTGATGTCTTGGCTACAAGCTCTTTGTACTTGGTGATTTGTTCAGCACTTGGTTCAACAACTTCATTGTTGATACTAACTCCTGGGTATTGAGCCTGCACTTTGGAGAGGATATGAAGATCAATTTCACCTGCACCTCCACCAATACTTAGAATCTTAATTTCAGATTTTGTGTCTCCAATCCTTGCTATTATGCCCAGCAGCTTCTCGTCCATGAATTGCTGCATGCAATAGCACCATGCAATATCAGCATTGCTGATGCCCCGTGGAATTGTTGAGAAACCTCCGGAAAGATTCAACATATCTGCTATGGTCAGAAAACAAGCTCTTCATGGAAGATGCCATGTTTGGTTTTCCGAGAAAGACAAGGAGGGAGGGGAGGTCTAACTTCCCTCTTCCCTTCCTTCTCTTCCCAGTTCCTTCTTTCTCTCTTCACCCGCACCAGTTTCTATCCAAAAAAAAAAAAAACACACACACACACACACAAAAAAAAGCCCTGCTTTGAATTTAACGTGCTGGAGAGGCTGGGTTTGCAAAGCTCGTTACTAAGTGACTATCAGCTATTTTTAAAACCATTGAGGGTTTGAGGTGAAGTGAAGCTCATTTTGTCAACAGGAAGTTATGGGCTCTGCACCTCTATTTATATAAACAACATTTGCTTTTCCATCTTGGGTTCTGCCCAGAAGTTGTCGTCTGACGCCGCTTCTGGCTCTGGTTGACTGGTTTTTAGAAAAAAAAAAAAAACTGGCCACCTGTTCCTCTCCCTGCCACAGAGAAAGTCAAGTCACTTTCGCTGGTGTTTAGTTAGTGAAAAATGCTAAAACACACAAGGATTTCAATTTTTTAAAGTTTTTATTAATTTATTTATTTGGCTGCCTTGGGTCTTAGTTGCTATGCGCGGGCTTTCTCTAGTTGCGGCGAGCGGGGGCTACTCTGTTGTGGGGCGCGGGCTTCTCATTGCGGTGGCTTCTCTCGTTGCAGAGCATGGGCTCTAGGCGCGTGAGCTTCAGTAGCTGTGGCTCACGAGCTCAGTAGTTGTGGCTCGTGGGCTCTAGATCGCAGGCTCAGTAGCTGTGGCGCACAGGCTTAGTTGCTCTGCGACACGTGGGATCTTCCCAGACCAGGGATAGAACCCATGTTCCCTGCATCGGCAGGCGGATTCTTAACCACTGCGCCACCAGGGAAGTCCCAAGGATTTCAATTTTTATTGGAGTGTTGTATTTTTAACCTAATCTTTGCCTCCCTGAATTTGACTAAACTCTAAGCACAGCCCTGCCCCACCTCCACTGTGCTTCTGATGTTCATTCTACCCTGTAAGGTTCCAGATGGATCGGTATGGAACTCGGGTCCTCTTCACCACACTTTGCAAATTCCCTTCTCCCAGACAGATTTGTGAATTCCCAGAGCCTCCGGGTTCCCCTGCTCTGATGTCAACCCATCATCCCTCTGCCATCTCCTTATCCCCCTTATCTGGTACTCCTCCAACTTCTGTTTCTTCTCAGATGTCTCTCTTAACTGTGTTACAGCTGCTTCAGTACAGAAGGAAGGTGAACCTTAAGAGACTGCCAGTTGCTGGCATCTCTGACCAGGTGTAAAGTATTTGGCTAAACATCAGCTCTCACCACGAGTGCCCGAGGCAGGGGAGGGACGAGCTTGTGGCTGGCAACACGTACTGCTTGAGGTCATCAAAAGTGGGGAGACAGCTTGGGGTTTGCACCATCTGAGTCAAATGAATACTTAGAGAGTGTGCAAGGAGCTCTTTTTAGAGAGTATAGTGCACGCTTGAATTTCCAGAACTTCTTCATTCAAGGAGGGAGGAGAATTTTCTTTAATCAGAAGCATGAAATATGGGAAAAGGTTAGGCTCAGAGCAGGATCAACTCAATTTTGGAAGAGAAAATAAGAGTAAAACTTTTTTTTTAGGTGAGGTGAGTAGGCAGGTGAGTCTCTTCAAGGTACCAGGAAGGCATTCAGTCACAAATTGCTTAACGGTACTTTCACCCGATCTGTTAATTCCAACATTAAAGACATTAAAGTTCCTTGTTTAAGAAGGTTGTCACTTGTGTTCACCAGGAAAAAAATTATGTTAATACCATAAAGAGTGAAATGTGTTCACATCCTTTTATGGGGAGGATCAAGGAAAGAAAACTAGAACATCGGGAACTGAAATGGGTCGAGAGTAAAATGCAGCAAGAAGGAGGTGAATGGAATTCTGCAAACGGGGAAGAAAGGACAGAGGGAAAGAACTAGGACCAAAAGCAACCCCCCAAAAGTGCCCTGGGACTGTTCTTAGAGGAAAGTTATGAGGGAAAATAAGCCTTTGTAAGGGCAAGGAAAGAAAGGACGGAAAGTGAGTTAGAAGTGTTGGTTTACATATAGAGACGGGTACAAAAGGCAGAGGATATCAGAACAGTGAGAAACGGCAAAGCACGGGAATTTGATGATGCAAAAGAAAAGCGAGGGTGAAACACAGAACTTCACCCAGTAAGACTAAAGGAGGCAGAAAAGAAATGGAATTTTCTAGAGGACCCAGGAGGGGACCATGTCTGGGGGAGAGTAAACATTTGTAATGTTGGAGAACCGGTGGTCAAGTTGTGGAGGGAAGGAGGAAACAATGGAGAAGAGCAGAACAGAGAAATGTGAGCGATGCTGCTACTCAGCTTTCAAAATGGGATCAAAGCCTAAGTTCAGGCCCTCTTTCTAAACATAGAAAAAGAAATAACCAGACCAAAGACCACTGTCTTCTGAGAAGGAAATTGGGAACATTTATTTTAAATGTTTAATTTGCAATATACCCAATACTGGGATTGGGGTGCTTTCTGGTGGGAATGCCACCTCTCGTTCAGTAGGCAATTGGAGGGTCAAGTTCATGAAGAGACTGAAATGATTCTTGGAAACTCTGTGCCTATGAGATGCCTCTACAGTGGCTACAATGTCCCTTGACTATGTCTGTCTATATACGAGTACATTTGCTTTGAGAGATTGGGGTAGGGCTTACATGCTTTGGGGCTTTTCTAGCGTTTCTCTTTAATCCGTTGTGCAAATCCTATTAAACTAAATTGCTTCTTCACAGCAAGAATCTTGTCCTCATTTAGGTAGTATTTCCGCAATGTGAAAGGAATCCAACCCTTACCAAGTTGAATTCTGTAACATATAACATCTAGGCTTTGAGAAAAACGAAAAAATCTCAAACCACCGAGTTAAAAGAAACCTTAGAACTAACATAAATTTAACTTTGTCATGTGAAAGATGGGGAAATTAGACCAGGGCCTAATGAGAGAACATGAGAGAACATGACTTAACTGAGGCTGCCTGGTTACTGCTAGAGCCAGGATTAGAATGCAGGTTGCCTGAATATTGTGTTTCTTTTACTCTGTAAACCATCAGGTAAACTTTATACTTGTGTGTTAAAGTTCAGGTCTGAATTCCCTTCTTATGCCCCAAGTCAGGCTACTCTAAAATCCATTTGCACAACATAATCTCTACAGATTTTGGTAAGTGGTGAGGATGAAAGAAGTACCAACCACTCAAGGAAATTAGGAGCAAGGATATGGTTTCACATTAAGTTGTCTAATTAACTTGTGGAGGTGGGCTAACCCCCATACTACCCTAAATGAGTGGGTAAATGAGACTTGCTAGCCCTACTTGCCTGAACAACTGCATGAAAAATTGAATAGTTTTATACCTGGTGTACTCCTCTCTCTTTAGCCTTGGTCTTGTATAACTCGGCTCTGGAGAATTTTCTACGACTACAAAAATTACCATAATTCTTCTCCTAAAAAGGACCTACCAGGCAAATGTTAGGACAATCCAGCAAAATAATTAATAAAAGTAAAGGGGACTATGTAGGTGAATGGGGGTTAATCTAGGAAACTCTTGAATGAAAAATAAAGTTCCATGGTTAGTTAAGGTAGACAGTGATAACGTCTTCCACCCTAAGATCTATCTCAAACAGATTCAGTAGTTAATTATTATTTTTAATCATTTTATTGAAGTTTATTTTCCCTTGAAATTGTATGTAGAATGTTTGTATCTAAGCCACATGGTATATCTACTAGGTCTATGATATGGGGAAGCAGCAAAACCATGCAATACTATAGACTATTTTAAGTACTGAAAAATGAGATAAATGGGTGAAAAATCAAGAAGTAGGGGCAAAAGCTAGACATTGCGATGGGATTGGTTTAAGATATACTCATGTCTATGGGTTGGCTGACAATGGTTGGACAAGAAGTTCCCTCTTAGAGCAGTTCCCTCTCCCTCCCACCCACACATTCTTTCTTTCCTCTTCCTTGACATCACAGACCACTGGGTCTCTGCAAGTTCACATCATCACAGGGGGGAAGGCGGAAATAGCTGGAGCGACGGAGTCGCCTTGGGGGTAGACCAGCCATCTGACGGCAAAGTTCATCTAGAAGAGAAGCAGAGCATAATGGGATGAGGATGCGGGAAGATGGCAAGCGCTCGTGTCTTAAGGAAAGGGAAGACTGCAGGGTGGTGTAGTGAAAAGGTTGAAGAGAAATGGATCAGGGTTAGAACCCCAGCCCTGCCACTTACTGGTTATTTACTTCCTACCAGAAAGTTTAACTTCTCTGAACCTCACTATCCCTTTCTGTAAAACAAGCATTAAAATACCCACCTCAACAAGGTAGTTGTCAGTATGAAAATGAAAAAATGGGTACAAAGGTACCTAGCACACTGGTGGTCGGTAAATTTTAGTTTCCTTTATACACCTTGCTCCCAATTCTTCTAATCGTGGACTTATTAAACAGCAAAAATAGGAGATCCAGTCATTCAATATACATTTAAATGTTTACTATGTGAAAATGGCTAACTTTAGCAAGTCCCCTGAGACACTTGAAAGTGCCTAGAGTCCCAAATACTCATCCTCAATGTCAAGGTGCTTCCCTTGCAGGTGGCTTGCATAGAGCCAATTGGGGGCAAGCAGCAAGTTTCCTTCTGCGAAGTTAAGTACAGCTCTTACTCAGGGGCTTGGTGTAAGGCGGGCTGCTGAGTCAGAGTGGCTTTCGTGTGTGGTGCCTTTGCTGACCACAGCCATCGTTTGGGGCTGGCCAGGGGCAAGGTGACAAATATCTTTTTTCCCACCATGCACAGTCTATAACCACACACTCTGGACCCTTGTAAAATTTTTCTACCTTCCTCTACCTCTGACATTTCACAATAAGCAAGGTGAATGGTTCTTGGAATTGGTGGAATGTTTAAAAGGTAGCTGGTGTCTAGGAGTCCAGTTGATTTTTCACATATCCAAATGCTACTGCCTCCAAATCAGTGGCTTTCCCCGCCCCCGCAGAGTTATGAACGTGGCTGCAGACGAGTAGAGACTGTTATTTTTATTTTTATTTTTTTTCACGCGGTCCTCTCACTGTTGTGGCCTCTCCCGTTGCGGAGCACAGGCTCCAGACGCGCAGGCTCAGCGGCCATGGCTCACGGGCCCAGCCGCTCCGCGGCATGTGGGATCCTCCCGGACTAGGGCACGAACCCGTGTCCCCTGCATCGGCAGGTGGACTCTCAACCACTGCGCCACCAGGGAAGCCCAGAGACTGTTATTTTTAATGGCTGACTTGGCCTTCCATCTAGAAGTCTGCTGAATGATCTTCAAAGCAACCAGAGCATCTGAAATTTCTATCTCTATGTAAGAGAAGTTAGGGGTTGCTGTCTAGTTGGAAAGAGATCTGGGGAGGGGTGCTTTTCTTAGGGTTATGTATATAGTAAGCGTACTGCTTTCCTTAGATTGTTTATCTGGGGTAACGTGTTGGAACGGGAGCTATTGTACGTCAGGGAATAGCCTAAAGCCCTCCTGCAAAGCCAGACCTTAGATCTGTTAGCGTCTTGTGCCTAGTTATCACTCTCATTACCGTCCCTCCCCACTAAAAAGCCAGTCTTACCTTTCATAACTTCATGCTCTTTACAGACAAGACGGGAGCAGACCTCATTGTTGATGATGTACATACGCCGTAAACTGCCACCAGTGCAAATGTCACGGTGCAGGAAGGAGATAGAAAAAGCATTGAGAGGGAGATATAGCCTCGGCCTGTGATGCCTCTTCAACTCCTGTATGTCCCACTCTTCCCTATCTGTTCTCCCCTTATCTGGATTTCCTTAAGTGTTTCAGACCCACCCCACCTCCCCAAGTAGTGTAGGAGACGGGAATGGGATCAATCACTCTTCTTGGTGACACTTTGCACACTCCACCTAGACTCAAGCTTCATACTCCTCCCCACCATTCCCTACTATTTTCTACCTTCACACTTGGATGTTTAGCTCCAGCCTTTTTCAGTGAGGTGGTACATTTGATAGACTGGAGTTTCCCTCAGGATGATCCTGCCTCCAGCCCCCACCTTCGTTTGCCTTCTAGCGTCTACACTTATTAGTCAAACTGTTCTCTGTGTGCCTCAGTCCATACTCCACGTGCTCATTGGCACCTTCAGGAGTAGCTAAGAGGGTTATGCTAAGAAACGTCTGCCCCTCCAAAGACCGAAATTCCACAGGGATGCTCATTAAATAGTTACTGACATGAAAGCACTATCACGGACGATGCTCCCTAGGTGTTCTGGGACCTTTACCTGGTAAAGCATAATTGATGGATGCATTGCTTCACTGGCCGATGCACAGAGTAGAGTCTTGTGCAGGCAAATTTCTCATCCCGGCACTCTGAAGAGGCCCAACATAAAAAACACGGGGAGGCATAACAAACAGGCATGAACAAAGGGTTAAGGGGATGGAGGAGGGGAGAGAGAGCTGGGGAAAACCTACAAAGTAATCTCTACAGGGGATCACTGTAAGTTGGGGCATGTTCTTCCTGTCACCAAAACAAAGCAATAATAGAAGTTGGCTAAAAAATGAAATTTAGGTGCTTCCCTACCTGGAAGGAAAGTGGGTTAAAATAGTCCCTGAGGTCTCTTCTAGGAAAAAAATCCTTCTAGGGTTATACAGGTGGCAACATGAAATATCAAATGCTAGCAGTCCCATTCTGAAGAATTTGAATTCTAAGGTGGGTCACTATTTCTCTGTTCTGGTGGGTTTTCAACCCTATCTGCACATCAGAATTATCAGTACATTAGAGAAAGCATGACATCTACAGTCATATGGAGTCCTTGCAGTCACTTCCCAACCCACTAACCAACAGATAGTGTCCAAAGTAGTTTAGGGAGAAGACTGGTCTGGGACCATGCAACGGTGGTCCCATCTTTTTCCCATGACTTTTAGAACAGGAGCTCATAAAACAGTGGGGTGGGGTGGGAGGATAATGAAGAGTATTACAAATACGCTTTGAGATAGAATTGGAAATAAACTAGAAGATGTACCAAGTATCCTCCCAAGAGCAAGGACAAGGAATTCTCAGGAAGGAGAAACAAAGCTTAAAAAAAGACATGCAAAAGACATTCATACCTGTGGTGGTATTTTTATCGGACGAGGCTAGAAGGCAAAAATTTTATTCAGTTATTACTGCTTCTAGAAGTCACTGCCCTGTAACTGTCATGTTGCCTTACTTGAGACCCACTAGCGGCACCCATAAATAGATGAATTAATAACTCTTTTTTAGCCACTTCTAAAAGAAAACCCATAATGGGGTGTTTTGATCCACAAAATTGAAGAGATTTAACATGATTTTAAATGATTTTTGTCTTTCTCCTTTCTCTCCTAGAGAGTTGAGAAACTCATTGTATTGAGAATATCTTTGTTTCTATCAAGAGGCAAATTTAGTAGAAACACAAGGCAACGAGCCATGCTCAGAAGAGCGTCATCCTGGAGCTAAGGGGAGAAAAGATTATTATTCTGCTGTGGAAGCTCTAGATACATCATCATGGGTTCTTGGATAAAAGTTATTTGGTAAAGAATAGCAAGGGTCATAGTCACATCCAGCCCTAACCTAGGGGCAGGTTAAATACCAGCGAAGTTTGTAAAATGGAGAATAAGTCAAGGAGTAAGATGAGTCTTGAGGAAATAGACTAACCACGGGAGTTATCTGTAAAAATGTCTTTGGAAGGGTTGCTTATAGGATACCATAGGAAGAATGCTATATCTGTCTCATGGTTTCAATTACAGGTTTATATGTTGAGAATTCTCAAACTTATATGTCTAGCCCAGATCTTTCTCCTAATACGCTCAAGACCTACAAATCCAACTGCCATTTTTGTGGAAGAGTTCATGGATTTTTTTTTAAAAAAGATCCTTCCATATCTCAAACTGCCTTATCTTTCCCCTTCACCAATATTCACATTGGTACCACCATCCACCCAATAGCTACCGTCTACCTAATAGAAAACTGGACATCATCTCAACAGTCCCTGCTCGCTGACAGCTCATTTCTCTCCCTTACCTCTAATGTAGTTCAGGCCATCATATTTTATTGGGACTAGGCAAAAGCATTCTCACTGGCTTTCCAGTTCATGAATCTGCTTAGGACCTTCCTTTGCATGCATTATTCTCTGATTGGTTTTCATTTCCATTCTAAGCCTTTGCCCATATTGTTTTCTTTACCTAAAAGCTCTTCCCCTTTCTATTCACTTGTCTTTCAAGAATCAACCTAGTCAATATGCCTTCCATAAAAGCCTTTCCTAACTCCCAACACAAAGTATAGTCAAGGACTCTTTGAGTCTTCCACAGCTTCTTTTGCTTATCCTGATTATAGCATTTGTAAAACTGAATAAGGTTATCCATTCCTTTGTCTATCTCGTCTACTAGACAAAAGATATCTAGAAGAAGATCAGTTTTGTTCACCCTTGTCTTACCTTTACCCATCCAGTCTCAGAAACTTGGAGAGAAAAATCAAGTCTTGGTATTTTGTGTATCAAACCCCTCGCGCAGTTCTTGCTTGTTAGGGGATCAAAAATGTCTTTAATTTAACTTATACTGTTGGACAATTGTGCTACATAAAATGGTAGCCCTAATTAGGATCCTTCACCAGCCATACTGCCTTCTGTCATGGGGGATAGGGAAAGACCAGAACGGGCCTGGTGGCCCTGGGATCCCAGATCTGAACTTACCCAGGTCATCTGTGGGAGGCTTGATATCGGCCAGAACTGAAAAGGCACAAAACAGCGGTGTGAGGAGGGTTTCGAATTGGCTAAGGGGAAGGCAGAAGGCAAGAGGGAAGAATATAGATAACAGGACAAAGTCAAGACTGTGGCTGGGTTTGTGTATTATGTCCGAGGGAATAAAGTTAATTGAAAATAATTAAATATTTTTGAATATTATTTGCCCTGTTGACATGATGCTAATTTTTGGAAGACTTTAATTCATGCTTTTTAAGCTATTAATCCACTTTGCTTCCTGTTTTTAGAGGACTAGCAGGATTCTTTCCTTTTATCCCACCGTCACTGAACAACATCCCTTTCCCTGTAATAAAAATACATGATTAATTCAAGAGCTGGAATAAATAATTGTGAATATTAACAAGAATCACGCCATCTTTAAGGAGATGAAACATACCTGTAGGAGTGAAACCTACCTGTTTCATCTGTAGCAGGATCATTCACCAGATCTGCAAAGATACAACATAGGGAATGAAAAATGCAAGTCGGAAAAGTAGCAAAGAGGAGCCAGATGAAGGGATGATGATCTAAAAGGAGGCAAGATTGAAGTGAAAGAATGTGGACTCTTGGGGAAAATATAAGGGAGCGATAAAAAGATTGGGCATGTTTAGAGCCCTCGGTGGCACCTAAGGTAGACAACAGAGCTCTGAACCTCAGCAAGTCCCCTACATACAAATGAGTTCTGTTTCGAGAGCACCTTTGTAAGTCCAATTTGTTCGTAAGTCCAACAAAGTTAGCTTAGATACCCAACGAACACAATCGGCTATGTGGTGCTGTACTGTAACAGGTTTATAATACTTTTCACATGAATAATACATAAAAAACAAACACAAAAAATAAACATTTTTAATCGTACAGTACCTTGTAAAGTACAGTAGTACCAGCTACATCACTGCTGCTTTTACACTTGCTTCTGGACATCCTGGGCTTGAAATAAAGATGCTGTACTACTGTACTCTATACAGTACCGTACAGTAAAGTACACAAAAGCACATCCACTTGTAGAGGATGCACACACGTGACAATGTACGCCAGACACAAGAACTCACTTAGGTGATTGGACATGAGAATGTTCAAGTCTTTGAAAGTTCGCAACTTGAAGGTTTGTATGCAGGGGACTTACTGTTCTAGTCTTCCTTTAAGGAAGGATGTACAGACCTCAACCCTTCTATCCCCAGTTTGAAAGCAAAGAAATAAACAAAAGAGTATCCTACTAGGATCTTCTGTGAATGTCTCTGGAGTCACTGGAGTCACATCATCTGCATAAAAACAATCGGGAAACATTTTCTGAGCGTTCTCTGTCCCCCACCCCTACACTTGCACTCCCAGTAAGTGAAATTGACAAGCACAGTAGACTCATAGTAAGATCCCACAGTGTTTTTCTTTCTTTGCTTCCCAGCCTAAGTCCTTTCCCCTGTAGCCCAAACAAATGTCACACTTTCCTACTTCCATAAATATACCTGTATGGTCCTAACACTAGAGAGTCCTTCTCCCTGTGTGCTCCTTATTTAGAGGAATGAATGAACTCCATGGCCATTAGACAGTCCACCACAGGCACGCCCTTTCTCGGTTAGACTTTGGTTTAGTGTTGGACTGCAAGAATGACTTCTTCATCCTAGCATATAATAACAGATACAGCTAATTTGGGATTACTATGTACTTGTTTTTACAGATGGTAAAACTCAGGACCAGGAGAATAAATAACTCACACAAGGTCATAGAGCTTGTTAATAATTATAATGGATTGATGACCTCTTTGCAATACTTATTTAAAATGAAAATTGTTTTTCTCAAACAGACTGTGACTTTTAAAAACTTTTTGTTTTATATTGGAGTATAGTTGATTAACAATGTTGTGATAGTTTCAGGTGTACAGTAAAGTTATTCACTTATACATATACATGTATCTATTCTTTTTCAAACTCTTTTCCCATTTAGGTTATTTAATATTGAGCAGAGTTCCCTGTATACAGTATACAGTCCCTGTTGATTATCCATTTTAAATGTAGCAGTGTGTACATGTCAATCCCAAACTCCCTAGCTATCCCTTCCCCCCTGGTAACCATAAGTTCGTTCTGTCTGAATCTGTTTCAAGCAGACTGTGATTTTGATATTCATAATTTGGATGTAATTGGATATCAGTCTGATGATAGACTTTACACAAAAGAGTGTTCACAAAAGGTAACCTTGGTAGTTTTCTGATGCTCAGTGATAAGTGAGGTAAAAAGAGAGGGGAGAGGAAATGCCTTGTTGTTGATCCTTGGAAAGTAAATGCCAGAGGGGAAGAAATAAAAATGGTCCAGGTCTTAAGGTGGAAGCTATTTGGATAAACTAAGAAAACTGTATCTGAAACTGTAAATAACAGCAACTCCTGAAACAAATAGTCTCTGCTTTAAAAAGCAACAGAACAAAGCGGTGTGAAGAGCTAAATGTTTGTTAACCATCCCACCGGTAATTAACCTTCACTGTAAATGGCTTAGAGTCATAATCTGTTTTACCCACTAGAGGTCAGCAAAATCACAGTTTGCCTTGAGGTCAGCTTATAAATGTTAGATTTAAAATCTGGTGAGAATAGCATTTTTATAAAGCATGTCAGAGTTACTGATCCTTGCACTAGAAGCAATACACAAAACGTTTTTTTTTTTTTTTTTTTTTGCGGTACGCAGGCCTCTCACTGTTGTGGCCTCTCCCGTTGCGGAGCACAGGCTCCGGACACGCAGGCTCAGCGACCATGGCTCACGGGCCCAGCCGCTCCGCAGCATGTGGGATCTTCCTGGACCAGGGCACGAACCCGCGTCCCTTGCATCGGCAGGCGGACTCTCAACCACTGCGCCACCAGGGAAGCCCCACAAAACATTTTGAAGGAATTTCCCCTGCTTAGTCCTTAACTCATCCTTTTAAAAAAAAAATTCGGATAGAAGGTCATCAGATTGACAACAGCCTCATCTTTAACACTCAGTATAAGCTTTTGTCTTCCGGAACAGATTTTGATAAAAGGAATTCAAGTCTGCTCCAGTCCCACAGGATATTTGAAAAGCCACTGACCTGAACCATTCCAGAAGCTGTAAGAAGGGAGTGGATTCTCCCCGGGGTGCAGCCCTATCCTGCCCTGTTTCCCATTCTCTCCAGCTACATTCCGGTCCAACCACGCACAGAAACAGAGGGAGCAGTGGGCGAACAAAGGGTTTGAGAGTATCCTGGCTGTCTCCTCAGAATTCCAGGCAGAGTACTAGTTTTCTGTATATTCCTCAGTTTACCCACCTTTTCCATGAGCTACCACCATCTGAATGCTTTATTAAGGATTCGTGAGTGTTCCCTGAAGGAACGTTTTCATCATTTCTTGTACTATTTCTGCATCACAAATCATAAAATAGGACTGGACCTTAACCAGCCCAAAGAAAGGAATTTGGATTTTTAGTTTTGCTACTGCTGACTATGACCTAGGTTCAAAAATGTAGGGATTCAGACCTCCGTACCCACAACAGAGAGAGAAAAAAAAAAAAAGCTTTTCTATATTTTAGCTTCTCTACCACGATTCACAGTAAGAAATGCTCTTGTGCCTCAGTATACACAAAGAAAACTGAAACAAGTTTAATAAGATAATACTTTACTCTGGTAATGTACTTGCAGTGTACTCTATTTTTATTTTAGTCTATCCTAACTCATTAAAAGCCCCGGTTGTGACCCACTCATTTGGTTTCTGACCCATTAACCGGTTGCATACTGCAGTGCTCTCAGGGGTTGGGAAAAACAAGAGAACTTATGTTAGGTACCTGGAGGCAGCCTGGGAATGTTGATGAGAGTATCCTTCATCAAGCTGAAGGAAGTGGCCCTTTGGAAGCCAGAACTTTTGGGTTCTGTCTGATTGTGCCACAGATGCTCTGGTGCTGGGAAGACTTCTTAGGTCTGCATTTTAGTTTCTCCACTATTACATGATTAGGAAAATGTTTTCTGTTAGGATCTGTGGGCATTTTCCAAGGGAGTGGAAATGAGACGGACATAGAGAAGGTCTGGGGAAAGTTATTTCAGTAGTTCAAAAGAGAACAAGAATGTTTTATGAATGGGCTCTTAGTTCCCCGACCAGGGATCGAACCCGTGCCTCCTGCAGTGGAAGCGTATAGTCCTAACCACTGGACCACCAGGCAATTACCAGGATAATAGGATTGTTGAACTAGTGAATTAGATCCTATTTCCCACACCTTGGCAATGCATCTCTGTGTTGTATTACAAATTCTTGAACTCTAACCGTTCGGCTACATTGTCCTAATAAGAACCTCATCAGAGCCCAGTTACAAGGGTTCACCTACCTCCTCTTTGGCTGTTGACCCCTAGGGGTGTCCAGTCTGTATCAAAGGAAGGAGAAAATGTATGTGAATGAGTCCAGCTCTCTATACCCCGTAAAGCTTGTATAAGATGAACCAGAAAATGATGGGAAAATTGTACTTTATCTTTCAGTGTTTTATTTCTGTTATAGCTCAATATAAAAGTACTCAGAGTGTTAGTGCTACACATAGACATGGGAACACTCAAAGAGAGCAGATTCCTGAGAACAAAGGCGAGCTCTGCTATGCCCTGACTCAAGAGGCCCTCTTGCCCTCAGTCCAGCCAGAAGGGGTAGGGTCCTGATCCACACAGAAGGCCGGCAGACTCTCTGATGTCCCATCCTCTGTCCCCACAGCCAACCCCTCTTAACTGCACTACTGAACAAGTCCAAAAATTATCATCTCACAGTCTGCATTTGGCCGAATTAAAAAAAAAAAAGTAGGATTTTTTGAAAGCCAAGGTTCACTTTCTGTGGTCAGTCTTCTAGTTCGATTCTTTGAAATCTGTGAAGATCATTCTTCATTTGTGTATAGATGTGGCAACATATTTTCTGTGTGCGTGTGAATCTGCTTGTGTGTAGGCTGGTACTAGTGTTTCTTAGGTGTATATATTCACTGTTTTCCTTCACGGTTTAAACTTGACTTTCTTGTGAGGTGATCCTTATATGTTTGTGTATACATTTGTATATATCAGCTTCTTTATCCTTTGGGTTTTTTTTTTCTTCACTGACCGGCTTGCGGGATATTAGTTCCCCTGACCAGGGATTGAACCCACGGCAGTGAAAAGTGACGAGTCCTAACCACTGGATCACCAGGGAACTCGCCGTGTTCTTCTCTTTAATGGCAATTCTAGAGCTCAATAGCAAGCATCTCTTCTCCTCTTCCCCTTCAGCCTCATTCCATCCAACCTCTAACATACACCTCTACCCACATCTGAGGAAATGACATTTTAGGGAGAAAAAAAGGTAGGGACTCACCAGAGGGAATGATGAGTACAGTGAGAAACAGCAGCACTTTGGGTCCCAAAAGCAGCATATCTGACAGGTGGGCGGGGAGAGTAGAGATTTCAATTGCAGGCAAGGATATCTGTAGGATCTCTGTCTCTGCATCTTCCCAGGAACTTTCCTAGTGCCCCATAAGTCTCAGACCCTTCCTCTCTTTCACTCAACATTTCTCCTTCAAATTCTATTCTTTGATCATTTGCCATTATTCTTTTTGCTTTTTTCCTACCAAGTCAGAGGAAATTTTATACTGTAAATGGTTTATAATGACCCCCGGCCTGTGGCGTCTTTCAACCCTAGTGTCTAATCTTCTGTTTTGAAATCTGTGGCTTTTTAATATCATCTGCTCATCTTGGTGTCTCCTCATTGGGATTCCATGGATAATTGGGATGTCTGTTCAATTCTAAGTCAGTGACATTCCCCATTGCCCTCTTCCAGCCTTTCAAAACACACACACACGCACACACACACACACACACGCACACGCGCGTGCGCGCGCGCGCACACACACACACACACTCCCTACCCCTGTCTATTTAGGGTTTTAGACAATCAAAACAACTCACTGTTTACGGTTCTCTGCTCTTTCCACCGAGTCCTTTGGTTGTTGAATGTGCCTCTCTCCTTCTCACTCTGTTCCACTTTGGCTGGAGAGTAAGATGAACAGGGGCCACTCCCTGGAAAGGACTTCAAATTTGGCCTACTCTGAAACAATGAGATGAGGGAGAGCGAGGAAGAGAGAGAGAGAGGGAGGGAGGGAGAAAGCCGGGCTAGAGAGTCTGAAGCTGTGCTACAGTATGAGGCTGGGAGGAGAAGGGGGATGGGGCTTTGCAGTCACTCACACCCTCATTCCGAAGGTTCTGACCACGTTGATGTGCTGCTCCTCCCTTGAAGGGCTGGCTGGCGCTCATATCTGCCTTCCTTCCGTGAGCCACGTTCTGGCTCCAGCCTCCCTTTCTCCTTGGGTTCCTTCTTACCTAAAGAGCAGCTCCTCAGCCCCCTCCGGTCACGCGCCCAGAATCTGTTTCTATTTTTCTGGCCATCTTCCATATTGGAATCATTCCTCTAAACCCCTTTCTCACTTTTGTCCTTTTAGAATTCCACACCAAAAATTTTCTTTGTATCCTTTTATTATTTTTTTAAATTTATTTTTTAATTTTTTGGCTGCATTGGGTCTTAACTGTTGTGCACAGGCTTTCTCTAGTTGCGGCGAGCGGGAGCTACTCTTCGTTGTGGTGCGCGGGCTTCTCACTGTGGTGGCTTCTCTTGTTGCAGAGCACAGGCTCTAGGTGCGTGGGCTCAGTAGTTGTGCCTCACGGGCTCAGTAGTTGTGGCTCGCGGGCTTAGCTGCTCCGCGGCATGTGGGATCTTCCCGGACCAGGGCTCGAACCCATGTCTCCTGCATTGGCAGGCGGATTTTTTTTTTTTTTTTGCGGTACACGGGCCCCTCACTGTTGTGGCCTCTCCCGTTGCGGAGCACAGGCTCCGGACGCGCAGGCTCAGCGGCCATGGCTCACGGGCCCAGCAGCTCTGCGGCATGTGGGATCCTCCCAGACCGGGGCACGAACCCGTGTCCCCTGCATCAGCAGGCGGACTCTCAACCACTGTGCCACCAGGGAAGCCCCTCTTTGTATCCTTATGTTTCTCTTTTTTCTTTGCCTCTTTCTTGACCTACACGTTTGACTCTCTCACCACCCCCCGCCCCCCTCACACGCCTTTGAGAATCTCATATATTGCTACATCCAGGCAAACAGACAGTACATGAGTTTTGTCCAAGAGGAGGGCTGCTGTCTTAGGAAAAGTTAAGGAACACAGAACCCTCATCTTTTTGAAATGTGGAGGAGCTCCATGAGAGGAGATTCCAGCCTTATGTTGTCTTTTGTCTTTGTTGAAGCTTATATTAAGAATCTTGGTTTCTGGAATCTTAAGGACAAAAATGCTATCAGAAGCCCAAAGAAAATTGGGGCCAAGTTCATTCTGCTTGCTTTATTTTCCATCAGTACTTTCCTTCATGTCACGTAATATGTACATAATGTGTTCTCTGATCCAGGAGCTATAAAAACTTTGTCTTCACTCTTATTCCTAGAAACTCTAGTGCTTAGACCATTACAACATCTCCACTTCGGAGGAATAAACTTGAATTACAGAAACTTCAAATCTGAAGAATGGTTGCCCTTATGTGCCCTCGCAATGTGTAAATTTCAAGTTATCTGTTAGCTTCTTTAGTCTATATTTTGTATTTCCCTGATGAGCTAAATTAGAGAAGTGTACAGGTAGACAGAGCAGATAGTATTAATGGATTACAGACTAAGAAAGAAAGAAGAGAGTAAATGATGGAAGGGAAGAAGGAAGGAAGAGAGGGAGGGAGGGAAGGAAGGAAGCTGTCACGAGCAAGGAAGAGCTATGGACATAGTCAGAAGTAAGCCAATAGCACCTCTGGTTTCTCTTAGGAAGCTATACGTTCTCCATCTCTGAGATACATGGGTTCTGGTCAGTCCCCAGAACAAATCTGTGTACAAAACCCAGCTCTTCCTGGTCGGACCTGTCCAGAACTTGATCTTTTCCCACCTGTTCCACAATGAGAATGCAGAGGCTACAGAACAGATGTCTGGGGAGAGCCAGGGCAAGAAAAGGCAGGGAGGCAGGGGTGGGGGAAAAGACAAAAGCAGCCGCAAAGCAGAACTGAGGCAGGGCCTACAACGGAGAGCCTAGAGCCACGCTCATGTTTTCCATGAAGCACAGACAGATGGAGAAACTGAACTCAGGCCAGTCATTTGGCAGGGACAGCAATGACCTCAATGTGCTCCCAGCCAGAGACTGTAGCTTAGGAAGGCCTCCCCAGGCAGTAGGAGGGGGCGCCTTCCTAGGGTCTCGAGGGGGAGTCTGAAGTTAGGGCAGTAAAAACAGGAACAAAATGTTCAGAGCAAGGCAGAGGGAGCAGGCAGGCAGCGAGCAGGACCTCGGAAGGAAGGAAGGGAGAGGAAACAAGGAAGCATGGCAGGCACTGGCAGAAGAGCAGAAGCCACCATGTAGTCTTTCTTGGTCATTCAAGGATGCCGTTTACTTGAAAGCACTTGGGGTGATGGCAGCTCTGGTGGCCCCTTCTAGCACAAGTCCCTGTTTGTTTTCAGAGTCTCTGCTTGGACCCCCAGTGTTAGAGATCCTCTGATTTACTTTTCTCATTGGTGGTTATCATTTAATTACATCAAGTCAGAGTCAGCAGCCACGGTCAGGAAGGAGCAACTACCATCCAGAGATGTGAGCCTAGACTCTTCCGAGGTTCTCGCTGACCCTGGGGAAAAACTCCCTGGGCAGCAGCCCACGTACTCATCCAACACAGGGTGGATCTCCTGCGGGTCGAGGATGCAGGAAAGTCCTCCATGGAATTGACGGGCAGGTGAAGAAGCGACTTAATGTAGGCAATCTAATGTCTGAGACATCCAGGAAAATGTGAGTTTTACAAAGAGGTCTCCAATCAGGGGACGATGGGTAGAATGCAAAGAAAGAGAAGGGAGACAGGGATGAGAGACAGCATGCTGGTTTATTCATCTGTTTACTGGCCTGTGAAGAATACACCCATTAGCTGAAGGCCTCTGGGCAAACGTACAGAAACGTTATTACTACAGTCCGATCCAACTAAATTAAATCCAGGGCCTAAACACACACAAAAATCCCGTAAAAGGAAGGAAAGGAAGGAAGGAAGGAGGGTTATACGAGGTGGGTGTGTGTGGGGGGGAGTGCTGTGTGTAGAGGGAATGAAGCAATAAAGTGGTAACAGCCAAACTTAAGAGATGGACCCAGTGGAGGAGTTAAGAGCCAGCAAACATATGTCCTCAGAGAACTTGGGCAAGGGAAGAGTTCCCGCTTCTCAGTAACCCATACCTCTCTGTTCTTCACGCCTCCATGCCTTGCACTTTCTGTTCCCTCCTTTCTCAAATATATATCCTCTTCCCAGCTCCAGGAAATAAATGCTGATGTGTACATCAAAACCCAGCCCCATGTTGCTCTTCCTGGTCCCCTTTGCTTCTGAGTAGTTAATCATTCCCTCTATTGAGCTACCTCTCTTTTTTAATCATTGTGGCATCAGCTTTATTATATTCTTTATAAATTTATTTTATTCTTTTGGCCACACCGTGCAGCATGCGGGATCCCAGCTCCCCAACCAGCGATTGAACCCCTGCCCCCCCCTGCAGTGAAAGTGCAGAGTCCCAACCACTGGACTGCCAGGGAAGTTCCCCTCAACTTTATTGTATTCTTTTTTTTTTAATTTATTTATTTTTGACTGCGTTGGGTCTTAGCTGCAGCACACGGAATCCTTCATCGCGGTGCACGGGCTTCTCTCTAGTTGTGGCGCCCGGGCTTAGTTGCCCAGCGGCATGTGGGATCTTGGTTCCCCGACCAGGTATTGAACCTGCGTCCCCTGCATTGGAAGGCGGATTCTTAACCACTGGACCACGAGGGAAGTCCCTATATTCTTTGTTTTACATGTCTGTGTTCTTGATTAGACTGAGAGGTTCTTACTCGTCTCTGGCTGACGTAATGATCAGCACAGAACAACTCAAAATTTGGTCATTTGAATTGAGGTGAGACGAAGACTCGAAATATTTCGAGAGAGAAACATTCAAAAACTGAGTCAAATGCAAAGTAAAGGAGAAAGTTCTAGAGAAGAAAGTAGTTTGAGAGGATATAGGAGCACAGCCAGTGGAACAACTAACCAGTGTTTTGATCCAAGACGAGAGGAATAGACCGAAAGGAAACAGGCACAGAGATTGGGCAACAGTTATTCCAGAAATAAAGGAATTTTGGCAGAAGGGCTGTAAAATCAGTGCATGCGAAACATAAGTGACTTCTGTCAACAATAATGAGTGCTTTCGTCTCATCGTTTTGCTTTGTGTAAATTTTCAGATGGTGCTGGTGGTCTTGCGCTGTTAGGCCCACACTCTGTAGTATCCACACTTACATTTGACGCCCTTGGTCTTGGTTGAGAGAGGAAACGTTCCCAGAAGCAAAGGAAGAAGCCGCAGATCTCTCAGGGCTCAGCATCAGTTTGCCAGCGTCACTCCCATGTTCTGTTGGTCTATAGGGTCTCAGTTCCAAGTTAAGGGGAGGAGAAATAGACTTTACCTCTTGATGGGAGGAGTGGCAAAAAAGTGTGTAGCCACATGTGTCACAAAGTTAAAATGAATCTTTTTAACAGATTAGACAAGGCCAAACAAAGAACATATGAATTTTGCCGTTTCCCTGAAACCTGATTTACCTCTCTTCACAATTCTAAGGACCTCTTGGATGCTCAATATGATAGAAAAAGTTCAGTGTTATTTTCTTGTTTTCTGCAGCATCAGGCACTGTTGGCCTGTCCCTCCTTTTTGAAATGTGTCTTTCTCTTGGCACCTATGACATCACTTCCTTTGTTTTCCTCTTTAGCTTGGCTCAGCATTCTTTTTTAATTTCTTT